>NC_137455.1:330800908-332035125 GCF_964235325.1 Thermobia domestica
CTCCCAAACGTTGTCGGTGTTGTTTTGAAACACCCTGTATATGATGGGGTTGGTTATATGCATTTGCTATTGATTGTAGATTCTTAAACGTACAATTTGACAAGTTTTTTCGATGAAGCAATTGTGGAAGACTTCTTTCGGCTTGTGAAGATAGTCGCTCAAAAGCCTAGTCAAAAATTCGGATATAGACCAAGCAAAATGAACTGATACCTTCGAATCGGAGTAAAAGAGAAAGAGCTTCCAAGTTAAAGTTGATTGACGGTAAAAATATAAATCTTATTTTTCCCTATTATCGTCTTTTATAAGCACCTGTCCTGTTTGAGCTACCACATTAGTCAAAAATGTTATCCTTATACATATATAGAATATAGTCTATGACAACTACTTCAAATGTGAAAAAACTAGTTATTTTCATTGTTACAAACATATTTATTTCCTCATGAATTTGATATATATTTTTCTATGCACATTAGAAAGAATAAACTACTAGAAGTATTCTTTAATGATCTTTGTGGCACCTGCTTAATTTATACGAATGTTTCCTTGATATGACAGAGTCTTTCTAGGTAAGAAGTAATAGCACGTAGTTGGGGCAAAGGAATTTTCAAATGTAAATAGAAAATGAATTACTTACCAGAAAGCAATAAAAAACAATTTAATGTTGTATATTATATATATATATATATATATATATATATATATATATATATATATATATATATATATATATATAAAACTTCTCTCTTGCTTAAACGTTTTATCAGATAGAAGCAGTACGAAAAAAATTAAAGAGCAAGAAATTAGAAATATCCAGACAGGGGTCATACTAGTAAACAGGATCATGTGACAGTGTTACAAGGATAAGATGAGACAGAGTTTCGTGACGAAGATAGAATAACGGAACAAGGAGTACAGGAGAGCGCAGGAATAAGAAATAAAGAGCAGAATGTATAATATAGGGAAAAGAATTTTAAAAAAATGAAAACTAATGAATATATTAACAAAACATACGAAGAAAAGTTTATGAAATGTAAAAATTAAAAACTATTAAAAAGTAGTAAATAAAAGATGAAAGACAAGGCAGAATGAAAAGTGTATGGAAGAAATAATGTAAATAATGACCATGATACAAATATTGCACAAAAGATTATATAGTGGAACTACTAAGGAAGAATAAATTAGAATTTATTACAGAATTATATTGCACTCCAACATGACTCCCAGCTAAGTTTTTTCTCTATTCAATTTTTCTTTTCTAACTGCAGTTTCCCCTTCCTATCCGATGAAGAAATACTGAACTCTTCTAATATATATACTTGTCTTCTATTTAAAAGTTTTTTCAAAGCATCTTTAGCAACTTATATCTGTCATAATTGGCATCAAACATAGCTCCTGTATCTATCATAATAGATAAAACATACCGCATACTATGAACAATTTGCACATAAAGAAGGACCATCTTTATGCTTTGTACTACAACATAACTGCCAATAAGCATTCCATACATTAAGGGAATCAGTGTGTCAGCATCTGGGAGCAATGCTTTATTTTACTATCTCTTGCAGCATACGGTTGTTTAAAAACGATTTTTGTTTAAAAAAATACAAACCAAATGAGTTTTTCAATATTCAACCACTTCCTAAGAAATCATGTCAAATCAAACTGGAAAGCAACTGATCGTCTGATGTAAAATCCTATTTGTGATTTCATCTTCATAGTCCTCTTGTGTAACAATTCACAAACGCCTTCTGTCCTCAGAGCTTAGACCTACTACATAAGAAAGAAAATATTTCACTTATTATATATAAACCAATAAAAAAAGTCAATTGTAGAGAATCAATTTTCTTACATTCAAAATAGTTTGGCTTTTATCAGCAATAAATAAATTTAAAAAATATTTTAATTATTGCCTATTTCCGTAGTTTAGAAATCAATATACAGAGTGAGTCAAAAGTCGTATGACATCCTCCTTTCTCCAATGAAGTAGATGTCTGCTATTCCAACCACATCATTGTACACGCGAATGGGGTTCTATGTTAAAGAGTACTTCAGCTCTTGCATGCCATCTCGAAATCAGCCATATTGGATCGAGGTCAAAGTTTCAAGTGGAAAAGATCATGTGTGATATCAACACTAGAAACTTAAGATCCTCTGAATCCATTTATGTAATCAGATTTTACGTATATGTTATTTCAAAGATATGAGAACGGGTATGTGACGGAACTTCGCTTCCTTACAGGCAAACACCGATGACTGACGAAAGACGAAATCATAAGTGATCATAATGTTTGGTGTATATGAAACTGCCAGAATTGCTTACTTTAACAACAGCCATCTAGGTAGACCAATTTCACACCCACGGTTATATCTTAACAACCCAAACCGTGAAATGAGAAGTTTTGTGAACAAGCCGTATAGTGATAAACCTAAACCTGCTACTAATAAGGGAACATCAACAATGGTCTTGTCAATACTCACAAAGAGTACATTTGAGATAGTGGCATCTGTCAGCACATTCAGAGGTCAGCCAGACATCAATTGCACACGGATTCTGATGCAGTAAGTGGGCGCTATTTAAAATCCAACTGCAGGAGAAACTTTCCAAGGATAACCTTGACAGACGTATGGAGTTCTGCACCTTGGTTTTGTACTAGTATGAAAGGGATCCTTATTTCCTAAGGACACAGTTCAGTTACGTTTTTTTTTTTTTTTTTTTTTTAATGTTAAGATTAACTGTCGGACGCAGATAGAATGAGCATAAAAATTAATTTGTATTTTCATATATATTATCTTTCGTGAAAATTGATCTCAAATGTACTATAGACTATTTTGAATGAAAATGACTCTTCAAAGAACTTCAAATAAATTCATCTGATTAAGTTAATCCTAGAATTGCTACTCGAAGTTACAGGAAAAATACAAGACTGTTACCGAGAGAGAGAGGGAGAGGAAAAGGCGCTAACTAAACATTAAGTTATACTAGAGGTAGTTGTACTTAATTTTTAGAGCTCGTTGAATATGTATCACGGAAGAGTGATTAAAAGATTTCTTGTCAGTAATTTAATCACTGCTAATAAGTCACTACATTATTAATCTCATATCGTTGCTACAAATACGAGGTGTGAAAAAAAAAAAAAAAGACTGGTCCAATATATCACTGTACTTACAGAATCAGTTCTCCGTGACATTATCACCTTCAAAGTAATTTCCTTCAGCATTCACACACTTCTGCATTCGGTGCTGTCATTGCTGGTAACAGTTCTGGAACGAGGTTTTTGGAAGGCCCTTCAGAAGATTCTCCGTTTTTGCCTGAACCTCTTCCACTGAGGTAAAATGGACTCCATTTAAGCAAAATTTAACTTTAGAAAATAAAAAAAAAAAAGTAACATGGAGCCAAAACCGGTGAATAAGGAGGAAGCCCCATCACAGTAATGTTTTTGCTAGTCAGAAACTGCTTGACAGATAGGGCCGTGTGAGCGGGTGCATTGTCCTGATGCAACAGCCACTCATCACTCCACAACTGTAGCGTTTTTTCCCTATTTTTTCACGAAATCTTTTTAGTACTTCAATATAGTAGTGTTGATTAACAGTCTGACCACTGGGAACCCATTCAATCATTACAATTCCATTAATGTTGAAGAAGACAATTAACATTGCCTTGAATTTTGATTTTGCCCGCTTATGCCATTCAAACACACGCGCAGGAGACAAAGTTTAATCTCCATAAGCCTCGGTTAACATTTAAAATGTTTCCGTGGCTGATTTCTTAAGTTTCACAAGAAACTTGATGTTGATTCGCTCTTCGGTTTTTACATTAGACATTTTTCCGGAAGAAAACAGTTGCACGTGTTCACTCAATGACGCAGTACTCCGAACTGGCGTGACCGGTTAAGTCGAAACTGGCCGCATGGATAGAGGAGATGTGGAACGACGTCACCAAAACAGTTGTTGCCAACTTTACTCTTTTTTCAAGCTACACACTTAGTCTCGTTTTATTTTTTGTCGCACGTTGTATTGCACAAAAGATTATATGGCGGAACTAATGAGGAAGAATAATTAGAATTTATTACAGATTTATATTACATTACTACCGAAGTAAAATTAACTTACCACGAAAATGCGACAACGATGTACTCACACAACAATTTCTATCAAAATCGTAATATTTACGCTTCACTATACCTTGTACACATTAGAAAGAACCGACAAGCAAAGAAAAATCGCTTATCAAAGAATGTTATCAGACCATTATCAGTAATATTGTAAGAAGGATGGAGAAAATTCGAAGCGTGCTTTGCTTGAATTTTCCTAGTGCTAAATAAATGTTTAGACAAGAAAACTAGTTGTGTTGGAGACAAGTATAAAACGTATATAACGAAACAAACTAACTTATTCAAATAAAATATGTTAGAAATTGCAAGAAATTGGATTTCTAATGTTCGTTATGAAATTAATTCTTGTTCTGTTGCTACAAGGACAGCGTCCATTAATGCTTAAACTCAGGAAAGGCCAATCTTAAATTACTACGTCCTTGTTTGAAGCCTTAGTACCATAGTGACGTGCACAAGAAACCAGGATTGTTATCTGAATATTAACCTATCAATTTCTTTTTGAAAGTGTACTACTGGCTAAGTATACCTAGACATGCTACGCATATATTCGTATACACGTATTAGAAGCATAGAATGTTGTATGTTCTTACTGATTCACTCTTCAAGGTTGTTGTAATTTCTTCATGGCTAAGTGGTTAGCGTACGCGCCTTTGGTGTGGGAGACCCGGGTTTGATTCCCAGCGGGAGCTCATGTGATTCGGATTCTACGTTAATCAGTAGGCCCCATCTCTTATAGCCTCGCTGCTGAAAGGGACGTTAAACTCAAAATCAACTCGACTCTTCATGGTTGTATGTATGTTATTTACTAATGTCCGTAATTTTGCATTGGTCGTAGGGAACTATACATCAGTAATAGCATCAATTGCCAATATTCACCTCCTAAGCATTTTTATGCATTTAAAATACTCGTTACATTCGTACTCTTCAAAAATTTTACTATATCACTTAATAGAAGTACAAATAGAATACTTCTAACAATAGTTCTAAGAAAACAAGATTATTTCTACCATTAAGAGGAAGAATACCATATGGAACACAAAATAATTAAATGAAGAAATTAAACACATTTATGAAAAATTGCTTTATTTGGCTTACTTTTGGAATTATGGTTCAAAATGAACTATTTTGCTTTAGTCTCTAAAGATAAATTAAGTTTTAAAATGGTTTTCTTGGAAAATGAGAAGCAGTTTTGGGGACAAGTTTTCAACCGCACTTTCTCCTATTCTCAGTATATGAGAACAAATTTAAATTCTGATTATTATTATTATTATTATTATTATTATTATTATTATTATTATTATTATTATTATTATTATTATTATTATTATTATTATTATTTTATCACGTCCAGCTCTGCTGTTTTATACACTTAAATGTAGGTTAACGCAGGACAAACCAATATCACCTTATTAATGCTGAAATACATAATACTAAAGTTTAGAAACTGGACTGTTCTTGCTAAGCTCTGCTGAACATTATTAATCTGTTTTATCTCTTGTTGAAATTCGTTCTGCGTCATAGCTATTACCTCCATTACTACCTATTTATATAAGACACTTAACTTATCCAACATTTTTTAGCAATTATTTTGCACAAATTGTATTGAGAGAAGCACGTGCAAATAAACTTCGCAACTCTGCATTATAACTAAAGAGTGCAGTGCAGAAATCGCAGCCTTAAAGTCTTAAAGACGTGAAAATTTTCAGAGAACTACAATTAATATCAATGTTACTAATTTCTTACATTTTCAATAAATCACTACTGTTATTTTTCTCTTCCTTAAATTTTTCAGTTTAATGGGAGCATGGTAGTTTGGTGGTAGAAAGCTTCCTCTGGTGTGAGGGATCTTCGGTTCGATTCCAGGCCGTGTGAGTCTAAGATGGAGAACATTATTCCCGTTGTTTTTGTAAATTCTCCCTTTATGATTATGAAATGACAACGTAGGAGGAAACAGGAGAAACTACTGACACAATGTTGGTTGGTTGAGTTTAGCGTCCCTTTCAGCGACGAGGCTATATGAGACGTGGATCCACAGTTTAATGTGAGATCCAAACCACACAAGCTCTACTAAGAATCGAACCCAGGTTCCCCACTCCGAAGATGCGTATGCTAACCATAGCTACCAAGGAGCACCATTAACACGATGTTACCAACCATAAGGAAATGTCCTAAGATCGAACAACGGACCCCCAATACCAGAGATGAGAGCTCTACTACTGACAAGTAAGGGACCATATGGTTGTCGCGCAAATCAGATGCAGACATACGCCATCTGATTGAGCATGAAAAGATATGGAGAACACAGAAATTTAAGGTGCTAAGGGCCATAGGGAGCGGAGCAAGGAAAGAGGAAACATTGAATGTCGGCAAAATTGAAGAAAGTCAGGAATGACGGGAAAAGTTAATATCTTGCAAACAGGGAAAGAAACTCAACCAAAAGAAAGAAACTAAACATAACAAGGGCATCAAGGACGAAGAAAGATAATAATCAGGGTTGCCATCCGGACCGCAGTGTTGCCAGCTCTGCATAACATTGATATGGAAGATATAGCACAGTATAGCAATTATGAACAAGGAAAAGTATTAGTAACACAAAAGACAATTGAAAAGACTCTGTACACGTGCGTAAAAAGGTTTAACGATAGTCGTGAGTGAATAATGTACATGAGTTGAGTTGATTTTGAGTTTAACGTCCCGTTCAGCAGCGAGGCTATATGAGACGTGGACCTACTGATTAACGTGGAATCCGAACCACATGAGCTCCCGCCGGGAATCGAACCCGGGTCTCCCACGCCAAAGGCGCGTACGCTAACCGCTTAGCCACGAGGGAGCTCAATAATGTACATGAGGGAGGACAAATATAGACATGAAAGTGAAGGGGGTACACATGATAACACAGAAACGAAAGTGTTTGGGAGCATTACCAGTTTTCCTCTAGGCGATTCCAAAAGATGATACGCTTTGCGTTTTTCAAATGTGGCTACTCCAATGAACATCTTGGATAGTTTGAAACACCTTCCGTATATTGCTTTGAAAAAGGACTCACAGAAGAATGCTGCAGAGACTGTGTGACCAGCTTGCTTTTATCCGCTGTGCTCACTGCGAGAAATGTTTGTGTGTTGACCACGCATTCATTCGTGATCTTCACGTCAACTGCAATTAAACTACAAATGGTGCGTACTGTTCTCTATCTTCCTCCATTTGTATTCAAGCGGGTGTAATATTCACTCACGACTACGTTAAACCTTTTTACGCACGTGTACAGAGTCTTTTCATTTGTCTTTTGTGTTAGTAATATTTTTCCTTGTGCATGAATGTTATACTGTGCTATATCTTCCATATCAATGTTATGCAGAGCTGGCAACACTGCGGTCCGGATGGCAACCCTGATTATTATCTTTCTTCGTCCTTGACGCCCTTGTTATGTTTAGTTTCTTTCTTTTGGTTGAGTTTCTTTTCCTGTTTGCAAGATATTAACTTCTCCCGACATTCCTGACTTTCTCCAATTTTGCCGACATTCAATGTTTCCTCTTTCCTTGCTCCGCTCCCTATGGCCCTTAGCACCTTAATATTCTGTGTTCTCCATATCTTTTCATGCTCAATCAGATGGCGTACGTCTGGATTTGATTTGCGCGACAACCATATGGTCCCTTACTTGTGAGTCACTGTGCCCCACAAACATGTTCTTCACGGGGATTGGATACCATTGCTGTTTGATTAGTTGATTTATTATCGTTTAAAGTTTGAGCACCGAGATCACATAAGACAGGATTGACTGCTTAAAAGTGATCCAAGCCACTGTTCTGCTTAGTATCAGTGACAATCTGACAAATATTCCCATGAGGATCGAACCCGGGCCATGTGCACAGAAAGCACTATGTTAGACACTTGGGCGTCAATGTTCATAACTGTGGCTATATGGGATGTGAACCCACAGCTTAACCAAAGATCTGAATCATTAAATTCTATCGCGAATCGAATCCGCTGAAAAAGGCCGAAATTTTAACTATTGTGCCAACAGGTCTGGAATCTAACCAGGAAATCCGCATTAGTACTATTGAATTACCATGACCTGCTCAAGTGAATACTAAAACAATACCTTTAAATATTTAGGCCAGGTTTATTTCCTATTAAAAATTATTTTCCCTATTTCATTGTTGTAATTTCCAGTTAAAAAAAGGATAGCTTTTACAACACTATCTGCTGTTATTAATAACTAACTTACCTGTAATTTCGGTCCTCTACAGTTTTAAAATTAGTCATTGAACGCACGTAACATATAATTTATTGTTAATAATTAATATTTTTTTTTTTAAAAAAAATATTCATTATCATAGATTTAATTACACTTAACAGACAATATACTTATTAGGATCAACTAAAATACTGTAGTACAAATTTTCAGATAAACTTTTAAATTATCTTCTTTCTTCATCGTGATGAGTTGTACTGTGATTTTATTTCAATTCATTCGGCAATCGATGTATTGTTTGGATTTTTATTATTTTATTTTGTTTAAGGCAGGTTTTTGAATTTAGTGTTGTTATTATGTTCAACTGTATGTTATGTTACGTAAGTTACCTCAGTTCATAGACTAGATCTACCTTATTTTCTATATATCATTTAACATTTTTTTCTTACCATTATTCACCACGACAGACAGTACTATGAACCTTAGGCAGTTTTTCTTCTCTCTCTCGTTCGCTTAATATAATGGGAAAGTTTACGGTATTCCGGTAAGTTTATACATAAGTGGAAATTTAATATGATCTTTGTAGTTATTTTTTAAAATTATTTTGTTATTGTTGTTGTCATGAGTTAACTAGATAGTACGTTATAGTCTATTAATTTGTATTTTAATCTCAGTGCTAATACGAAAAAGCGCCTCGTATCAAAAACATATATATATATATATATATATATATATATAATATATATATATATATATATATACTTTAATTTCGAAAACTATTATTTGATTTTATTACAGTACTACTACTTAAAAGGGAAAAAAAGGTAACTTACAGTAGGCATTTTATTACACAAAATTTTAATGTAAACTATACAAACTACAAAGCTATGCAAAACAATAGTATTAACAACAACACTTCTAGAACTACAGTGAAATTCAAAGCAAATAAAAATAACACAAAATTCTAGTCAAAACAGATTGTGTTCACGCCGTATCCTTAACATGTAACCTCAAAGATTCAATAAAACAAAATTTGCGATCACTGGGCTAGGAATCAATTGAAGATCCACGCGCGCTCGCTCGTGATCCATACACTACTCCCGATTCTTCAGAACTAAAAGTCCCTTACACGGATCCTACGTTTTACATCTCGGAGATCGGGAAAAAAATTAAATTAAGGGTGAGAATACTGTTCGTAAGAAATATATGAATAGTATGAAAGCTCAAAAACAAATTTTGAAGCTGGAGCAATAAACAGTACACTTACTATTAATTACATATATAAAATTCCTGTGGTAGATGCTGAACTCCCATCATCAGGCGCCTCCCGAAGTGGCAAATACATAAATCCCCATCGACGATGGTGGGTACAGGGGAATCCCGGGGTGGACCAAACCAGTACTAATGCCTTGCAGTTCGTAGAGGGATCTACAGAGGCTGGGGGATAAGAGGATCCCGACAGAAAAATTCTGATCCTCCAGGGTGGAAGTTAAGGAAAACGTTAGCGATTTTTTTTCATTATATTATATATATAAACGTTAAGAAACCAAAATAATCAGGGATCAAGGTGGGTGATGGAAATGATGACTTAGGCTGAGGTTTTAGAAAAAATGAAAGAAATGAAATGAAATGAAATCTAAGTTTTACGTCCCACGGTTATGCCGGTTAGGCTAAAGGAGACGGTGATGATGAGTGATGAATGAAATGGTGGAATGAAGAAAGTGGGAGGAAACGGGAGAACCCCGAGAAAACCCACGCACACGGTGTTTGTCCACCACAAAGTTCACTTGGCGGGGGCTGGGATCGAACCCGGGACCCCAAGCACCAGAGGTGAACGCTCTACCACTGAGAAAAAATGAAAGAATAGGAAGTAATCTTCATAACTTGGAATGTATGAACAATAAATATATCAGGAAAACTAAACGAAATAGTTAATGAAACAATAAAGTATAAGATATAGTAGCTGTCCAGACAATAAAATGGCTGGAAACTGGAAAATTTGAACAAAGCAACATTCATTTTTTAGAGTGGCAGAGAAGGAAAGACAGGATTATGTGGAACTTGTTTTATTGTAAATAACAGATTAGTAAACTAAAAAAATCAATTTGAAAAAATAAATGAAAGGATCAGTAAAATAAGACGCAAATATAGGAGTATAACTATTATAAATGTCCATGCACTATCCGAAGAGAAAAAGGAAGAAATGATGGAAGACTTTTACGATAAAATTGGAAAGGACATAACAATCTTGTTTAAAACCTGACATGACAATAATTATAGGAGATGTAAATGCCCAAATAGAAATAGACGATTTTAAGGAAAGAGTGGTCAGAAAATACACATTACATCAAGATAGTAATAAAAATTAAAAGAGCACTGAGACAATTCATGGAGAGAAATAACTTGATTATTTAAAACATCTGTTTTCCATATAATAATAATATCATCATCATCATCTAGAAACTTGGAAACCGCTTGATGGACAAACAGTAAATCAAATAGACCATGTATTAGTTAATAGAAGACAGGCAACTTCAATAATGGATGTGAGAAGTAGCACGCTTAACTGTGATTCAGACTACTAACTAGTAAAATACGAAGAGTAGAAAGATTTAAAAATGAAGAAGTGTTAAATAAAATGTTGTAAGACTTGAAAAAAACACGGATAGAAGAAATGACAATAGAGGATAAATGGGCAGATATACAAGAATTATAAAAAGTGCGAAAGAAACAGGAATGAATGCTTTAATGAAGACCGTCCCAAAAAATCATACAAGAGAAAAATGTAGCAAGAGAAAGTACACTGCAAAGAAACACAAAAGGAAGCCATGAACGATATCAAAGAGTTGAGAAGTTAATAAGTTATGTAGAAAAACGATAGAGACAAGTTCGAGAAAGAAATACAAGGAGTAAAAATATTAAGTGAACAAAATGAAATAAGAAAATTACAATCAGCAGTTTAAAAGAATAAATAAAGCATACCAACCAAAGACAATAATATATGAAAACAAAAAGGTGAAATGACTGGAAGATGAGGAAAAGATATTACAGAGATAAACAAAACATTTTCACGATCAGTAAAAAATAGAACACACAGAAGATAAGACAAGGAAACAACTGGAAAGAGAAGAAGGAATCTAGGAAAATATTACCGACATGGAAGAAATTCCAAGTAAAGAAGAAGTACAAAAGCAATAATAAAGAAAATAATTACTAAACCCCCAAAACAAGATGACATAATTGAAATGATCAAGAACGCAGGATCAGAATTGAAAGAAGAAACACATAAAATAACAATGCAAATATGGAAAGAAGAAACGATCCCACGAATCTGGATAGTAGGAATGATATGTCCAATAATAAAAAAAAAGGAGATACAACTAATTGCAAAAACCATTACATCATCACAAAACATATAAAATATTAGCAAATAAAATACAAATAAAACTAAATGAAATATTTCAGTTTAACCCCCGATGATTATGCCCTTCGATCTAAGGGAGAAGATGATTAAAGCAAGTGAATGATGATGGACGAGAAAATCCTCGGACAGGATGCTGTCCACCACAAACTTACTTCGCTGGGGATCGAACCAGGGACGCCACGTACCAGGTATGGCTCTAACAGTGGGCCATCGCCCTCCCCTCTCCCCCACACAAATAAAACTAAAAATAGTAACTGAAACAAAGATAGAGGAATAGCAATGTGTCTTTCGGCCGGGAAAAGATAGAATGGATCAGATATTTATGACTGCATAGAAAAACATTATGAATATGCAACAGATATACACATCCAATTCATAATTGATTACGGAAAAGCATTTGCCAGCGTGAAGAGAGGAAAATTAATAAGAAGTATGCAGGGAATCGAAATTCGTGGGGAAGTGATAAGACTAACACTAATGGCGTTAAAGAAAATATGTAGTAATAAAAGTAGGAAATGAAACAGAAGAAGGAATTCAGATATAATAGAGGAGGAGAATAAGGGGATTGCTTATCAACTATATTATTTATTAATAATATAATCTTACAGTATGCAGTGAAAAGGGTAAACACGTACAATATATACAAAATTAAATCAAATATAGCTGACATACCCATTACTACAAAAACAGAGAATGAACTGAAAAAAGTATATACTAAATTGGAATTAGAAGTGAACCAACTAAAATTATATATATATATATAATACAAAAAACAAAATATATGTTAATAACTAATAAATTAGAAAAGAACAAAGAGAAAATTAATATTGGAAATCAGTGCTTTGAAAAAACTGAGAAATTCAGTTACTTAGGAACGTTATAAAAAGTAAAAATGATATTTTAGAGACAATCACAGAGAAAATCCAAGCACGAAATAAAGCATAATTAGCGCATCAGCCACTTATAAAAAGTAAGTGCAAAAATAGGAAAACTAAAATGAAAATACACAGTGCCCTTACTAGACTAGTGATAACATACAGTTAAACTTGGACATTAGAAAAGGAAGATGAAGAAAATATACGGTGGTTTCAGAGAAGCATAATTAGAAGAGTATGTGGACCAACAAAGGGAGATAATTGAACAATAAGGAACAATAATGAAATCAGTGAAATGTTTGAAAAGGAAATATATATATATATATATATATATATATATATATATATATATATATATAAAAGTGTGTTGACATATTCAAGAAGGTTTACTAGTACAATTTCTACTGAAGAAATTTTTTAACTTACTACCATAATCTTTGTAGCATTTATGGCACAAATTGGTCATCCTGGTGCCCTTCTTATTTTTTCAGCACTTTTTAAAAGTGAAGACAAGACAAGATGTAGTGAACTTCAAAAAACCAAAAAGTTCAAAGCTGGTTGGGACATATAGTGCGGATGGAAGATAACAGAATGCCGAAAAAAAGCGATATAAGAAAAAATACTGCACTAGGAACAAAGGAAGAGAGTCTTGAAAGTTTTTTTTTGCTGTACTTTAGATCTTCGGAACTATTAGCCATAGAAATTTGATTTTTTTTTAAAATAAATATTCCTCATCTAGCCTAGGTAACGATAACATGGAGCTTTTACGGAATATGGTCCCTAAAGGATGAAACGGGGTGAGAATCAACGAAATTCCTTTTGCATCAACAATTATTTCGAAACTCAAAAGATTTGTATCTAGTTATACAGGGTGTTTCAAAACAATACCGACAACGTTCGGGAGGTGATTCCTGACACCAAGATAAGACAAAAAAAAAGTATAGACCAACCTGTTAAAGACCCATAGCTCCAAAATTATGGGACCTACCGTAGTTGGGTCAAGACTTCACTTAGGAACTAATATGTGCCCTAAGCAAAAATCCACGTTTCAGAATCCAAAAGTACTCACGCAACACTTTTTATAGAGGGAGTTTGGCTACGGGTATGGAATTTGATGTACTTACCAACTACCTCTATAAAAATTGTTGCGAAAGTACGGCAAAATTCTAAAACATGGATATTTGAACAGAGCACATACTAGTTCCTAAGTGAAGTCTTGATCCGACTACGGTAGGTCCCATAATTTTGGAGCTAAGGGTCTTTAAAGCTTTCATGTTTTCGGCAACCTATAACTCCGAAAGGAAGCATTTGTGCACCCAGGTTGGCCTGTACTTTTTTTTATCTTGGTGTCAGGACCTCCCAATCGTTGTCGGTATTGTTTTGAAACACACTGTATACTTTCAAATACCTTCCACAAACCTTATTCTTCCTTAATCAAAGACGAGACATTCTGCTATTATTTGAGACTACATGTCAAGTTGTTCCTGTTGTTCCTTCTAAATCAGAGTATTTTCATAATTTACGACACTCCATATGACACATATTCTGTACTTCTAGAACTTTCTGAATTATAAGTGCAACCCGTCTAGTCCATTTGATTAATCTTTTAAACCAATCAATTTCAAGAACAGTATATACTGTACGCGTTCTACATAACTCATTTGATCTGGACTAAACTTGGGATGGAGGTATTCGTTGAGTTCCTTAGTAAGCATTTAAAATATTTTCCTGTGCAAACCTTTGGTTCCCGATGAAATGAAATCTTTTAAGTTTTATGTCCCATGGTTATGGCGGCTAGGCTAAAGGAGACGGTGATGATGAGAAATGAATGAAATGGTGAAATGAAGAAAGTGGGAGGAAACTGGAGAACCCCGAGAAAAACCACGCACACGGTGTTTGCCCACCACAAAGTTCACTTGGCGCAAGCTGGGATCGAACCAAGGAGCTTCCGCCCCAGAAGTGAACACTCTACCACTACGGCCCCTTGGTTTCCAATTATTTTGACATCAAAGATGTGATTTGGGCTTAGTCAAATTTTCAGAAAGAATTTCAGATGTATTTTCGCAAAACAAGAATTACAAAAATACATGAAACAAACTTGTTAAATGTTAAGTAAAATGCAGTGTGTCCCTATAACAAAAATTTACTAAAAATCAATAAAAAGTGAATTTCTACTGCAATCGGAAACTAATTACTAGTTATTCAAATAGTAATGACAACTAGAAGGCTAAAAGAAACAACCTGTGCACAGCACACAAACTATTGCTTGAGCCACACAGCTGTTGAAAGAATAGTGATACGGAATTAGTTTCACACGTAGTTTATTATTTCAGTCTGTGTAATCAATAATAATTATTATTTGAAGTTGACACTTTTCAGGTAAATTATTTCCTGTATCGTATTTAAAATATGTTAAACAATAATTTCAGTGCATTACTTTTAGTGCGACCAGAGGCGTACCAAATGAAACATAGGGAGTTGGTTTCCAACTAGCTACGGCAAATAGAAGGATAAAGGGGCATATATTGTGATCTTTAAATTTTGCATATAAATGAAAAGAAAATCATGTACAAGCTTCTTCGAAGAAATCTGTTCACACTTCCCTTTAACAGACTGTATTCTTAGTCTTGTATATAATTGTTACAGCAATTTTGTTTGAAATAGGGATAGGAGTACAAGGCTTTCTAACGAGAGATGGGTGGCTAGGCTATTTTGAACAAGACTATACTTCTAAAACTAAGTGATTTTAGTGTGTTCATTCAACAAACATAGCCTAGTTCTTTTTTCTTGTTCTTCAAGGTGTTATTATTCGATATGACTTTCGAGTGCCTGAATGATACTGAATAATTTTCACGTATTTTATCATTCATCTATAAGATACTTAAAAATCTTTCAAATCTGTTAAAGCAATCTAAATTTTAAATATAATGCCTTTAATAATGCATTAGTAAAAGCAATTAACTTAAGTTAATAATAGTTAATCTATTTTCATCAGAAGAAGAAAGACAAACTTTAAACCTGAAACAGTTGATGAATAGATATATCTGTGCATACAAGAACACATTCTTATTTTGTTTGAGTATGTTAGTTTGTGAGTTCAACGAGAGATGGAGGCTGAGAGAATTCTGTCCCTGGCAGCAATAAGTGTAGAGATGCAATAGCACAGAACAAGAACAGGGTGTTGTATAAAATTTGCTACTTACATTTATTTTTGGAACGACTTTGTAACAAAAACTGCTAAAAAAAATTAGAAAGTAAAATTTTTCGTTTATTTTCATTATTTTCCGTTTTTTCCTGACCTTGGAAAAAAAAAAGAAAAAACAGTATTTTTTTATAATCTTGTTTCTTTCGATCATCTACAACGCTAAAGTGAATGACAGGTTTCGTTTGAAAAGATGTCGTTGAACTGTCAATCAATTCATTTCTATCTTGACTTGAATCGCAGAAAGTATTTAACTAGAGAACTAATGATTAACACAGAAATACTTTACGCAAAACATGTTTAAAGCAGATCTAAGTGTGTTTGGAATTATGTCAGTCTTTGTGACAAATACTTTCATTTGAAAAAAAAAAAAAAAAAAAAAGTTGAGTTTTGACGTCCCATTTCAGTACCAAAGCTGGTGTGAGATGAGGCCTGCTGCTTCAAGTGGAATCCGAACCATTACTCAGATTTGTATCCACACGAAGGGCACTGGCAAGGAATCGAACTCAGTACTAGCGAATAGAGAACACACTCATTAGTCAGTCGACCATGAATGGGCACATAAACCTGATTCGTTGACCTTGACCACAAAAGGATGTATAAACCAGATTTGTATCAGAAATTGCCAGATTTGTAACACATTTGTCTGTAGAAAGTGGAATTACATGTTGGTGCATTCCAAAATAAAACGTATTAATTTGTATAAATGTTACGTGTCGGCCATGGCACCTACATGTTTGCATATCAATATGATTTTTGAGAAATTTCCGGTGGTTAGCTTCGCCGTCTCTTTAATAGTGTCCTCTTCTTGTGAGTAACACCACTCAAAATTTTATTTGATTGCCTAAAAAAGTTTCAATTTACTTCTCATTCTTTTACTAAACTCAACAGAACACGACAAGCTTCAGATTCAAAGAGAAATTTACAATTAATTTGAAGGCTGCTCATCCTAGATTTGAAACTATGTATAATTTAACTGATTAAAAACCCAGTTAATTTTCCTAATCTATGTTACTTTTTGGTCAAATAACATTGACTTCATCAGACACTTTACCTACGTCAGGCATGTCAAATTCAATATCTCAAGCGAGCCAAATAGTCATAAGTAACAATAGTGCGAGCCGCGAGAGAAAATCCATTTCATACTTAATACTAATGATGTATTTAAAGAGTGTTACTGGTATGTTTATTATATATGGGTCGTTTTCTTCAACCTCTGTTAAGCTACTAGAGAACCATGCGAGATGGCGAAACGCTGATTAGTCAAATCTGTTCATTGGAGATCGTACATTTTCAATATCAAAAGACAGATTCTAGTGTTCAATCACTGTGGAGTGGTGAGCGTGCAATAGTATCGAGTGTAATCGAAGCGATCCCCAAAGATGAACTACATGATGTAATTCAGTTACTCCAGGCGGCTGCTGATTTCCCTGAAATTCCAAGATCACAGTTCAGAAACCATATTTTACCCATTTACTATCCTATGATTCATGCATTCATCAAGATCGTTTTCCGTCACAGATATCCACCCTTGACTTCTCTCGTAATGTAGCTCAGTAGATCTTTCTTTAACTTTCTGTAGCAATTGCACACAAAGTTTCTGTCAATCTTTAATCACTTGACGATGAATGGTGACCTCCCGCCCGGAGAAATCGAATTACATCATGCAGGTCACACTTGGCGGGCGCTTCGATTGCACTCGATACGGTTTCACGATCACTACTACACAATGATTTAATATCTAAAATCTAATTTGCGTTTCGCCATCTCACGTAGTTCTCTCCTGGTGGCTTAATATATATATATATATATATATATATATATATATATATATATACAACTCTTTTGTATATACGGGAGATATGGTAATCCGGTAAGTAAATTGATACATATTATTTCTTTCCCGACGGGACTTGTTCCTTTTCGTTAAGTGAGAAAAGTTGCTCACACTATATATATATATAATTTTCTCATAGTGAAGCAAGGGTCAGAGAAATATAAGTCAAGAATTGCACGCGCCCCACGGGTCTGACAGCCCGATCTACGTAATTTCTGACGAAGCCAATGATATATTGCAGAAACAGTAACATGAATAAGTAATAATAAGTGTTTGTCTTTGTCCAATTTATTTTTATTTCAAATTACTCTCTTAATGTATGCGACTAATCTATTTTAACATAGAAACACTTAGCAATGCTAATTATAAAAAAGCCAACCACACATAACATGCTATATCATGCAATCAAGAAGATAGGAGACAACAAATAATAGCAAAATATACCCAGAACAACACTATGTTTGTTAAGTAGTTTTTTGCTTCATTATCTTCTGAAAAAGCAAACAACAATTAGCAGTAACATAAAAAAAAAAAAAGCATCAATCTAAGACCTCTAACTTAGCAGCGAATACGACACTAAAGCTCTGGCTTTACAAACACTTCCTGGATTTCCTATTGCTAAAGAAAAAACACACAAAGCGTGCTAAGAATGTCCCTGTTTTCTCACTAGAGTGCTCTATATCACAAAATGTAACCACATAAGTCCCTACTTGCCTCAGCTGAGCCAAGTGTTCCATCGGGATTATAAAACTTGACACTGTGGGAAAAGAAGTCCACGAGATTTTAGTATTATAGACATTAACCATTTATTATATTTACAAAATCCTTTAAACGCTGATATGGGAATTTTTAAAGTGGAACACGATAGTTTGTAGAAACAAAATTACAAGTTGCTTTATTTCTTAACATGCTACTTACTGAATTTAATCAGTATCAAGCAGAATAGTATTAAGTAATAGCTTTAGTCATGCCTAATTAATGTAATAACAATCTATTGGTCATGCTCACATTGCATCACTTGTACGTTAATTTTATTTCAAAAGCAGTATCTTTCTAGAGGAAAAGAAAATGTACACATAATTCATTTCTGTATAAACTACTTAAGAAAGAAAATTCTGTTATGAACACTTGAAAATTTAACATAGTCCATGATAATATACATAACATCTAATTAGATCTTTCTCGTATATTCTGTTTCCCTTATCTCAAAATTCACTTATATCTCTACTCCAAATTTCGATTCCCTCGTGATTAAGCGGTTGGCGTCGCATCTTTGGCGTGGGAGACCCGGGTTCGATTCTCGCCGGGAGTTCATGTGGTTCGGATTCCACGTTAAGTGTAGATCCACGTCTCATATAGCCTTGCTCCTGAAAAAACGCTAAACTAAAATCAAATCAAATCAAATCTTCTCCAGATTCCATATACGATTCCTGATGCTGACGGAAACAACACATAAGTGGCAGAGAGAAATTTCTCGTCTTGGCTCGAAGAGAAATTATGAAATAAGAATATCTTTATTTCCCTTGTTCTTCATAAAATATTCCCTTGTAATGAGGACATTTTCGATGAAAGGAAGAAAAGAAGTCCGGATTAAAGAAAACATTAAAAAGCTATCTTCTTCAAGCATAGCTACCTCTTCCTCCACTGTTTGCTCGCATTGTAATTTGAACTTCTAACAAACAAACAAAAAACACTTGCCGTAACAGCCCCTTGTGGGCCTGAGCCACTCCAACGCCATCTGTCAGCGACCGCCTGAACTAAGTCCAGTCTAGCGACGAGCACGTGTTCACAGCACGAGCTGCGTCGCCCTGTTACTAACTGGCGTATCAGGAATTTCTAGACCTAAATTTAAACTTCTGCGGAGCGAAAATTTTGTGACTATCAATTTACTATGTACTCTGAGGAGGAGCACTCAGTAACAATGTATTGGTCTTCCTACAACAGCATTAGTCTTCCTATAACGTTTTATATATTTCTATACAGTCTTCAATTGTGAACCTAGGAGCAATTGGGGTCTAACAAAAATAATTTTAAAATGAGAAAAACAGACAGTTTTCCATTCTCTTATAAAATTATTTGCGAGAGCTTGGCAGTGACTTCAACGAAGCTCTCCAATTGTATGCTTCACTTTAAGTTTGTACTCGAAATTCATTATTTTGCTATTTTATTTTATTTTTTATTTACATTTGTACCTAGTAAAGTGAATGTCAGTTAGACAACTGTTGCACTTAGATCCACAATTACGCCTCGTTAGTAAACTTTGTGAAAAATACCTGCCAGAAATTCATATTTCGACATAGATAAAATTTTCTGTTATCTCTTCAAATTTATTATTACATATAATTGGATCACTAAATGAAAATGTCGCTTCTCTTCATATGTGGTACGTAATTAAAAGGTTAATATGTAGTACTTTTATTAACATTTGTTCTGAATTAAAAAAAAAAAAAATATTCGCACTTATATAGTTCTTCCTTTTGTATTGTTTGTCCTGGTCTAATATGAATAAACACTAACTGTAATGAAATGCTGGTACCAGGAATATTCTCTACGTATTAGCTTGGTTAAAATAACAGTTTGAACGTTATTAGATTTTGTCAACTAGATGAACCATCATCACTCATTCACTCTCTTTCCATAAGCAATACCTCCATAAATAAATAAATATTTTTTGAATCTAAACATCATGTAAAAAAAAAAAAAAATGTAATCATCAATACATGATTGTATGGCTGAGAGTGTAATAATAAAAATCCGTACTGTGCGACAGAAAAGTGAAAAAAAGAACGAGAGAAAGAGAAATCACTTGAATTTCAACTTGAACTCACTGGAATATATATAAAGGTGCGATGCCTGAGCGTATATGGGTAAGTTCATCCTTCCTGGTGAAAATATTCAATTCGCACACTGATTCTCTTTCATTTCCATTTATGAGGCGCCTAGTATCACAAGCGGCCAAATCTTTTTTTTTTTTTTTTTTTTTTTTTACCGAAATTCACTTATACATCGCTTGTTATATGTTTGATCTAAAGGAATTCCTTGGAAACAGAATTTTGTTTAAAAGCTTAATACTTGATATTAGTTCAAATAGTTCAAATATGGGACTTTGTACATGTGTATATGCTGCTCTCATATATGCCATCACAAACCACCCGTTCTTTTGGTGTACACGTTTTATAATGTATGGTTGTGCTGAGACTGACGGGGAACACACACTTATTTCCTCGATTTATATATAGTAACACGTGTACACCACGTGGAGAAGTGGCTTGTGTGACATAAAATTTTCTAAACTACTATTGAAACCGGTACTTATAGTAGATTTCTACCACTTCCCGTTGTAGTAGAAAGATTAAAATGAAGACGGAATATTTTCTTGGGACACTTAATTGACTGCAGGAAACCTCTTGCTACCTATGATCGTTTTTACTCTACAGCGATCACCGTTAAAACCGGAAGTGGCCGATTTTCTGCTACAGGAAACCGCGTTTCGCTATTTATTATTGCTTTATCAATACTACTGCAATCAACGTTAAACCCGAAAGTGGTTTATATCTAAAACTTCTGGTTTGAATAGGGGATTAAGACAGAAGATTTCCTATTTTTAGAATGCTACATCTATTTATAATAATAATAATAATAATAATAATAATAATAATAATAATAATAATAATAATAATAATAATAATAATAAATTATTATTATTATTATTATTATTATTATTATTATTATTATTATTATTATTTTCGCTCTCTCTCCATTTTTGGTCTATGAAGGTCAATATTGAGACCGAAAGCTGTAGTGGACTTTTACTACTTCTGGTTAAGTAGAGAGTAAAGGATATAGATGAAATGCACTCTTAGGATGCTCAATGGATTGCAGAAAACCGCTTGTCCATAATACATATGTTACCATTTTTGCTCTACAGTGATTAACGTAAAAACAGATAATTGTTTATTTCTATTATTAACCGGATTTAATATTACCTTTGTCAAGGAACTCTATTCCTAACTTATAACTCTATATACTGAACGAATTTGGTGGTAATCCATCAAGTAATCCTTGAGATGTTTTCGTCAAGCGTGTCATAAACTCGTTTGTACATTATTTTGGCTGTATGCGGCTCAAGCAGTTTAATTCTCTTTTATTTTAAAAGAACTGTCACTTGCAAGCAGACTACGTTTCTATGTGTGTGTTTTCTCGCTCGGGGGATGCGGACGACTGGCTTGACCTTGGCCGGCGCTTCTCCGGCCAGTCACGGCTCTGTCCGCTCTTGCGTCGCCCAACACGGGAGACTCGCGCGAGCGGCGAGAACTAGAGAGATTTGGCGGTAGGCAGCACTATTCTGCGCGAAGACAAGGACAAGAGAACAGCTCAAGAAACCCTGCTGCAAAAATAGTCTCTCAATAATGTAATCTACAATTGTATCAACATTTATTTTATCATATATAAAACATCGATATAAAAATTCAGTGTAATACCCAATACCTAACGACAGGGATATGATTAATTATTAAAAATATTTTAAGTCCATTTGTGCGTATTGATTGTGATTTGCATGTCGTGTCCTCAAGCCTTGTGGTAATCAATTTAAGTGCATGGTACTGGAAATAATTCTTACTTATTGTTTGTGGTGTTTATTATCCTACGAAAATTATGATGCTGAATCTTTGGTGTGTAAGCATATTTAAGGTTGTATTTAGAATCTTTGCTTATGTGTAGTTGGCGTTGAAAGGAGCTATTACTTATAATAACTTGTTTCATCGTCAACGCTCGAGCAAACATCCTATTTACGACTATCTAATGTAATGTTTGCTCTATTTGGATTACCATCCTATGGAGTAAACGTTATAAGCGGACGGAAGGACACGAACAAGGTAAATATATAATAGAGTTTTGGTAAAACCAATCTTCTGAACAAGATTTGTTTCTAATTGTAGTACTTTAGTCTACAAAACAAATTGCTGTTATTGGCTTTTGCTACAGAGGGAAATTCAATATTCGTAAAATTAATATATCAACGCAACTTATTACGAAAAACATGTCTTATCTTCAATTTACACAGACGAAATACCAGCATTGTACGGTGACGACAACCATCGTCTAGAAATGCACTAAGACAAAGCTTCAAATCACAGGCCTTCTACAGACTCATGGTTAATATCCACAAGGATATTCCCGTCAAGAGTCCAGATGCTCAATCTATAGAATACTGAACTTTTGGACTTCTGAAACGGTATCGGGATCGCACCGTAAATGGATTACGGAAAGCCTGCAAACAGGAGTGGACAATACACCTCTAGTACAGCTGCAATGAATTTTGCTGAAGTGAAACTGTGACATTATTTAATGATCTATACTGGTTACCATTACATCGAACATGATCGATAGAGATGGGGTGGAATATCTTAAGTAAGCAACAACTTCAATTTGTTCTAATAGAAACAGATCAACCTCTGTAGAGGAATTACGAATTTCAGTGCAGGCCATAATAAATAAAATATTTTTTTAAAAAAATATCAAACTAAAAACTTTCTAATGGATCACCATCTGCAAAAGGAGGGACTAAGCAGCATTATATGACGGAACTCAAATTCTCTGCTGCGAGAATATTCCAGTTCAGATTTTCAGCGGCTGGCTAAGACACAAACCTTCTGTAGGTTCACAAATACAGCCGCTAATGAGTGATCCTGAATTTGATTGTAGCTTGAATGAAACAGAGGCAAGTGCCTGGGAATAACATAAATACGTGGAAAATTTCCTTGACAATCATAGTAGATATTGTTACAGAACTTCTGCACAACTGGGATATCAAATATATTTACAGACTCATGCTCAGCTTCGCATATAACTTTAGCTCAATAGCCTTGGTACAGCTAAGAGATGAACACGAACATTCCATAAGGAGTTATCAAATATGGAAAACAGCAATCAAAGCAGGTGAAGTCCAAGAATGCTGGGTGACTATTGCTATATACTTGGAGAGGACCTTCTAAATCTAAATAGAAAGAATCTAATAATAATAATAATAATAATAATAATAATAATAATAATAATAATAATAATAATAATAATAATAATAATAACAACAACAACAACAACAACAACAACAACAACATTTTCGGTGAGTACACCAATCATAATGCTCTTTAGTTCATTTACTTTCTTTTTAAAGCGTTCGCGTGAAGACAAGCGTGTTACTGAAAAACTGCACGTTAAATTGAGTTGGAAACTGAGGAGAAAATCTTGAAGAAATAGCTTTTCATTTTCTCTTAACATACCTTTTCTCCCTTCAGTGTAATTTGCGGTTCTGTCAATAAAATATTGTCTTAGGTTAAAAATTATTGTTATTCCCCCACAGGAAGTTCCAGATAAACATATGGAATACACGTAATATCACTAATAAATTGTTTTCCATTACTCAATTTTGATTGCGACATTTTTGAATATAAACGTATCAGTCTAAAATAAAAATTATATTAATAATGTTCTAAAGCAAGGGTTGTTTCTATATTCTTTTGCTAGGAAATTTGACACAGGTCTTGAAAAACTATTCGTAAGTTGTTTTCTTTAATTTTTCTTTTGTATTCTTTTGTATTGTACTGTATTAATTGTTCTTTTGTATAGTTTTTTTTTATTAGTACAAGAATATTCAGTTAAATAAATATTCGTTGTTTGAATTTAATCTTGTACTCCACTGAATTATAAATAAATAATAATATTTTAAACCTGCAGTTGCTAGAATAAGGAAATATTTTGCAGGATATTTATATCGTCTGCATAGATTCAGAATGTGCGTAAACACATAAAACACATGTTATAATAGTTTGCATTGTTATCTAGAGTGATTTTGGTCTCTTTGGTACTCCCATTAAAACTGATGTTCGATACTCAGGTACGGCCGTGCCTCGGAACATACTGTACTAAAGAGTAGCTACTATCTCCTTTCCTATTCCGGAGGTTTTATTCTAACACAGTATTCATCGCTTCTGAAAAACTCTTATCTCAATGTCGATAGAGAGGGACATTATAAATATGTAATTCCTTTGTTTCTTGTTTTTATTATATATACATTGTTGTGTTTCGTCTATGGGATGAAGGGAATATTTTAAGAAAGTAACAAAGTAATACGATTATCTTTCGGACAGGAGTAAGCAAGCAAGCAAGCAATATATATATATATATATATATATATATTGCTTGCTTGCTTACTCCTGTCCGAAAGATAATCGTATTAGTTTGTTATATATAAAATTTATATCGGAAACATGTTGGCAACAGTATTTGTGACCTCAGATGAAAACCTCATTCTAGATTCTATAAATTTAAAGGTAACTATTCGTACAATTAAAACTCTTAAGACTTTTACGGAATGTCAATTTTGTGATCCCAATAGTAAGTTTAATCAATTTGTGGTATGTAAAGGATCTTGGATTAATTTGCTTTCAAATCCTATATTATACAAAATTAACTAAAAGATGATCAAGAATTTTCCAGAAAGTCTTAAGTCGACCAGCCAATGATTTTAAGCAGAAAGATGTGTGGTCAGTATATTGTTCGTTTCATCGCCATAGCAGCTGATTTTCCTGATCAGATTACTTCTTTTACTTTGGTAGCTCTTTCCAATTGTCCTTATGAAGCTAGATGACGTAATCCTGCAAATACCACCAACTGCAACTGAATTCAGTACATTTCGTAGAGTTTGATTTCCGTGATCACAAAGAAACAAGTACACTGAATCTATCTTCACATTCAAAAGCTTTGAAAAAAAGTAACTGCAACCGGATACGCAATTACTTCTCTCCCTGCAATCGTAACAGTATAAATGATAAGCATGGATAATGTTTTTATCCGGAAACAGATAATGGGAAAACGTTAACATAAAGGTAACTAAAGGATGTTAACAGATTACTGCTGAACACCAGAAAGAAAGGTTTCTAAGCTCATTGTAAAAAAGATATAAATATAGTAAATAGGTCAATGACTCGACTCCAGATTACAGACTTGAAGAGAGAGAATTTTAATCGGAAGTTTCATGAATATGCTCTATATTCTTAAGGAGACTAGTAAATTAAGCGTATGTTAGTAAAATAGTTGATGAAGTGGTGGTGTTAACGTAAGACGAAAGAACTCCGAGAAAATGAATGCATACTTTTTCTTACTACATAGCTCAAAAAGCCTAGAATGAACTTCCAACCATCTACACAAAGGTAACAGATTTACTACTTAGTCACTGTGATCCACTGCATGTCTTCGGCAAACAATTTTCGCAAACAATTACGAAAGTCTCTCTTGATACAAGTTATTGAAGGAACTGTCACACGGGATATAGTTGAACTTTTTCCTCCTTCCCCTCCCGCACGTGCACTTCATTACATAATGGTCAAAAATGGTGTTTAAAAAATGCTTAAATTAATTTTTAAATCTCAATTTAATTCCATCGACTAGAAGAAAATATGAACTTTATTTTGGCTGCAAAATATGCAACTAGGCTAAATCTTGGACTCCTCATAATATCTACTTTGTATTGTAAGTTCGTTAAGATCGGGCGCACATTGACCAAAGGACAGGGCAGCCATGCCGACGTACAATACTATGAGCAATGCAAGGAAGTCTCGCACCGCATATTCATTCGATCAGATGCTAGACAAAAGCCTCTCGAATGCTGCGATTGAAACACACGGTCAATGCACTCAGGATTCTCTCTCGTCCTTTCCTACCTCGGCTTGGCTGCCCTGCTTCTAGTAAATATATGGCCAGGCCAAGTGTGCGGTCGAAAAGGTCTTGTCACATGCCAGGTGATCTCTAGATCACCTGGCGCGGCCCGGAGTATTCCGGCTTTAAAATACATTCAACGGGTCTAGGCCATAATTATTTATGCCAGTTCCATGTTACGCCTGTATTACCATGCGGCATCAACATCATTTTCATTGAATGATTTGACGGAGATGAAACTTAGAATCAGTTTTGATGGAAATGACTATACAATGAATTCTCTGTTCTGAAATCTATAATATCAACACTTGTTGGAAAGGACAGAAGTATTGCAAAATATAGAGTGCATTTTTAGAGAGAAAGATGATGCACCAAATTCGTTCAAAGTAATTCAATTTCTTTTTTTTGGGGGGGGGGAGGGGTTACTGATCAGTAATACATCTGTCGACCGACTGTTTAGTGTAATGAAAGCAGATGATATAAACAGAATCAACAGAACTCGAAATGGTCCAAATGTGTGTTCAGATGAATGTGAAAATGTCCTGTCCATTTTTCCACAAAACTGTTCTAGAAAATGGAGCTCATTTTTAGCGGCGAGTATCTCCAAAAAATATATGAATAAGATAGACATTTATAATCACGGTTTTGTGTTTATTTTCATTTAGTTTGGTCTAGTTAGTAGTAGCGGTAGAGTTCGTAATAGTTGTTATAAGAATTCGAAGTAACGACAGTAGTAACATGTAAAAATCTTCAGTTTCTAGGTTGTGTCCCCAATTACATAAATGCCACTGGTCTCCGGCTTGCCTTCAGTTCAATCTGGCAATCCATGATTTGGACAGAATCAATGGATCACTCAACGGACTGTGACAACAAAATTCTCCGAATAACGGTGATTGATATATCGCTAAATATATTCATATTTTTCGGCTGCATGTCATAGTATTGTATATTTGTACATCATAGTCCAGCGTAAACGAAAATATGAAGATGGCGATTTGTGTTCAGATGAACTTGAAACGGTCTGTCCGTTCTTCAATTAATCCCAGTCTGAAAGTTTCCCGAGTGAACCAGTTCTGAACCTCATTTAGTTATCCTACTCCTTGTTTATCAAAGAAAAAATTATTATTATTATTATTATTATTATTATTATTATTATTATTAATAATAATAATAATAATAATAATAATAATAATAATAATAATAATAATAATAATAATAATAATAATAATAATAATAATAATAATAATAATAATAATAATAATAAGAAGAAGAAGAAGAAGAAGAAGAAGAAGAAGAAGTCAAGATATTGGCTTGGTTAGATGAATGGAATCTCTTGGATGTATAAAAATATATGCTTTACACAAGAGGCAACCTAAATTTGAACTTCTCCCAGCAGACATCTTAATTCACTATAATGATGTAGACCTTTGAGTCCATGACGAGCAGCATAATGGCGACTCGATGGCGACATTTCACTGATTCTTGAAATTACGTTTGAAAGCAACTCTTCTTCAGAATGGAAAATGTAGATAGATCTCCCTTGTTTATGCGTACATAAAGGAATCACATGAAAACATAAAGAGTGTCTGTTAAGCAATATAAAACATATCTATAGCTAGCACATTTGTAGTGATCTCAAAGCTGTAGATAGCTCTATTGTTTGAATTGCAACTGGGATACAGGAAGTTCAGTTGCTTCCTGAATGGAACGGCAGGGACAGTAAAAAATTACGTTAAGAAGCAACGAGCAAAAGAACAACAAATATCCACGTTGGTATGAAGAATGTACTAAATAAACCTCTACTGACTTCAGAGAAAGTTTATCTTTCATTACTATCTATCAAGCTTGCATCGTTAAAACTAAAAACTCGAATAAACTTGGATGTAACTCCATTTTGTGGGTTCACAATTATGTTTTTTTCCTCTCTCAATCTTAACTGTGCAAATGACAACCATGGAGAACGCTTCCATCAGGATATATGCACAATGGAATTCATAACGTAACGGGAACCCAAGATGGTCACAGGCTTACTGCTGGCAGGGCCGGCGCTAGCAGTTTTGCCGCCCTGGGCGGTACTTTCACATGTCACACCCTTATCCACACCCTTATTTTGACAGAAAACGTTCAAGTGTCACGAAAAAGTAGGATGCCCCGTTTAAAAACATGTATGAAATGTAAAAGTAAACAAAAAATTGAACTACCTCTCTCGAATGATTACGTAATATTTAAATGACTCCATATATAACACAATATTCAGTATGCTCGATTTCGCTGTATACCTGTGATATACAGCAGCGCATACAGAAAATAAAATTTTAAAAAAAATGCTTTAGTCACAACTAAGAATTTTAATTTTTAAACTTATTTTATATCTAAAGGTGTTTCCAATAGAGTTGGTTTTTAGTTTAGCGTCCCTTTCGCCAGCGAGGCCATATGAGACGTGGACCTACTGATTAACGTGGAATCCGAACCACATGAGCTCCCGCCGGGAATCGAACCCGGGTCTCCCACGCCAAAGGTGTTTCCAATAGAGTATGAAGCATGAAAATAATAGTGAATCAGCTATTACGGCAAAATTAAGTGATTACCCTAAGTCTTATGATGTACTAGAACACAATAGTGATACATGAATTTAACATACCTTAATTGAAAGAAACTTTTCTTGCTTAGATATGAGCAAATTTCTGTATAACATTCGCGTAGTCCAATGTTTCAGCCAATTCGTTTATATTGATATCATCGCTAGGCCACTCAAGAGTGTTTCAGACATGGAAGACGTAGATAGTTTTTAATAAGCTTAAGTTTCGAAAACCTTCTTTCTCCACTTGCCACGGTTACCGGTAAGGTTAACAAAATCCTAAGTGTAACACTAACATTGGGAGTAAAGTCATGTTCCTTAAAGTTTCTTTTGTTGAACTTTTTCGTTTAACTATAGCGGATAACACTTTTAGTTCGTCTTTCAAATCACTGGAGTTAATATCTTTCGATTCTTCGTGTGTTAAAATGCCGGCAAGTTCAGTACCTTTTCAGACAAAAGTTCAAGTGACATATCTTTAAGATTACTTATATCGTAATGAAAATAGAAATACTCGATGTGATGTTTAAGTTTTCTCTTAAAGCTAACACAATCACGTCTAGAACTTTGTAATAAAAATCGCTCTTGTATCTTGTTTGTGGATCTTCAATAGCTTCATCCTCTGCCTCGTACTGAAATTGTCTCTTCCTCTTTCGACTTCGAGCTTGCACTGTATTACCTATCCGCGGGTCATCCATGTCTAATGCTGGTGACAACTCCATCATATCAACTAAATAAGATTGAAACTTTGCAACATTTCTGCTCCTCTCAAAGTATTCAGATATATTGTCAAGAATCCCCAACTGCATCCAACACACGAGAATCAATGCTTTGGAGACTTTTAATTACTGTGATTATGTGGAGTAAAAAATCATGCCAAATAACTAGTGAGTAAAGGAAAGGAAAGTTATGCAGCTTGTTTGCTATACACAGAGCATGGACGACGATCATTCTATCTGTTCTATTGCCATTACTTATTTGAAATAAGGCATCATAAACTTTCCCTGTTTGATACGAGGGACTCGTATCTGAATGGAGTCGGAGCATCAATTCGGCTCTCCCATCTTGTGGTGCTCAATGGTTTTAAAGTGAGACTGCTAATATATTCCTTTAGTATGGCCCAATGTTGAACTGATGCAGAAAAAAAATCTAACTTTTTTAGCTATACAAAATGGAACGGCGTATTGAAATGTTGTGGCTGCATCATTAACGACAAGGTTTAGTGAATGACTATTGCAAAGAACATAGAAGACTCGGGAATTTATTTCTAAAATTCTCTTCTGAATATCTGAATGTTTGCTTTTCATAATGGAAACATTGTCACATCCTTGGTCCCTTATGTCTTCGATAGCAATGTTAATTTCCTTTATATGTTTAATTATTACTTCTGTCAGTCCTAGACTAGTGGTGTCTGTTACCGCTACGAAACCAAGAAAGTGATCTCAAATTTTTACAGGGCATTCTCCATTACTGTATGTAATTTGTACATGAACGATTATTGTAATTTGCTCGGTACCAGAAATATCTGGCGTACAGTCTAGTATTATACTATAATATTTTGCAACTCTCAACAAAGACAGTATTTTACTTTTTATTTGTTCACTAAGAATCTGAATGATTCCAGTTTGGACATCTTTTCCTAACAAGGGACATCACCCAATTGTCCGGCTCCGATTTCAATGAAACTATTGTTGCTGATAGAGGACATGTATTCATTACTTTTGATGACAGAAATTTTTGCCATGGTGCATGTTTTATATTTTTTAATAATTTTTAAAGATTGTGATGTGGTTAATAGAGATTACTGCAGATGTCCCTTACTACCCTTTGTAAACGGAGTGTTAATGAAAGAACAACCACGTAGATACGTATAGGGCTTAGGGGGAAGACGTATGGTACGTATGACTTGGACGGCAGCCATCTTGAAATCCGCCATTTTGAATTAAGGTTAAGTTTTTTTAAATGGGAATAGGGCAATACGATACATAATTTCGGGCTAGAATTTAATCAGGAAGACAATGGTGAAGTAAGTTTTAAGATACACCCATTTGGTGAAAAGTTACAGGCATATTAATTGTTTATACTTACTATGTGCGGAAGTCCCTTACCTCAGCTTCTAACCCGCGTATTAATGATAATAAGTGGATAAAGGTTTCGGTAATACATATTATGCCTAGAGGAAAGTGATACGATAAGGGTATCATTGACGGCAGCCATCTTGAAATCCGCCATTTTGAATTCAAGTTAAGTTTTGAAAACTGAAAACCATAGCATGTGGCACCAAATTTTAATAGTAAATTTCCCCAAAAGCCAATGGTATGCTTATTTTTGTACTATAGTTAACCAGTATGAATTTGTGACTCTTGTAATGTGCACGAAACGTCCATTATTCGATCTTTCAAATTGGGAACACTCCTAATTTTCACCGCATGTTTTATGATTCCAACTGGCACTTTGCAATTGTTTCCATGGCTCATGTTTTCTAAATTTATTACATTTTTTTAAGAGTTGTGATTTGTCAGTTCATGAAAAGTGTTGGGATAAGCATCCAGCAATCTTTCTGAATTTTTAAGACTTGCCGTGTAATTATTAATTTCCTAGGCAGTGTAATTATTTATTTTAACCCAGAGTACATGAGGAACCTATGGACCTATGTGATGTATTTATAAAGAAATACAAATGAAATTATAAGAAATTGGTGTAACACGAACTCAAAATTATCATGAAATGTAGCCTACATGTTGCGCAAACGACTTTACAACTTTAAAGGAACAGCAGCAATGATAGAAAATATCAAATGACTGTTCCCAACACGTTGTTTGTACCATGAACAAAATATGAAAACAGGTAACTTGTTTATAAAGAGGTGTAACTTAATCGAGTTCCCGATCAATACTGATTATAAATCTTACAAACATGAACCATCGACAGCAATCGCTAGAAAACGAATGACTTTTTTGTCTGACTAGCTAAAATATTGCCATAGAAAATAAATAAATAAATATACAATAAACAAATAAATATAAAACAAAACAAAAGACCATTGATTTACAAAACAATCATATTTTGTCTTCTTTTTTGAAGTGAATTTTCAACTTATTTCTCGTTTCATCTACTATCCATTACAAGCTACGTCTCCGGCATTACCTGAATGCAAAGTTGGAGTTCTTTCGTTCTGCGATGATTCATGTCAGTAAACGAGTTTTTGAAGGGCAGGTATAGGAAATAAATAATTATATTGCCTATGAAATTAATAATTACATGGCAAGTCTTCAAAATTCAGAAAGATTGCTGGATGCTTATCCCAACACTTTTCATGAACTGACAAATCACAACTCTTAAAAAAATGTAATAAATTTAGAAAACATGAGCCATGGAAACAATTGCAAAGTGCCAGTTGGAATCATAAAACATGCGGTGAAAATTAGGAGTGTTCCCAATTTGAAAGATCGAATAATGGACGTTTCGTGCACATTACAAGAGTCACAAATTCATACTGGTTAACTATAGTACAAAAATAAGCATACCATTGGCTTTTGGAGAAAATTTACTATTAAAATTTGGTGCCACATGCTATGGTTTTCAGTTTTCAAAACTTAACTTGAATTCAAAATGGTGGATTTCAAGATGGCTGCCGTCAATGATACCCTTATCGTATCACTTTCCTCTAGGCATAATATGTATTACCGAAGCCTTTATCCACTTATTATCATTAATACGCGGGTTAGAAGCTGAGGTAAGGGACTTCCGCACATAGTAAGTATAAACAATTATTATGCCTGTAACTTTTCACCAAATGAGTGTATCTTAAAACTTACTTCACCATTGTCTTCCTGATTAAATTCTAGCCCGAAATTATGTATCGTATTGCCCTATTTCCATTTAAAAAAACTTAACCTTAATTCAAAATGGCGGATTTCAAGATGGCTGCCGTCAAGGCCATACGTACCATACGACTTCCCCTAGGCCCTATACGTATCTACGTGGTTGTTCTTTCATTAACACTTCGTTTACAAAGGGTAGTAAGGGACTTCTGCAGTAATCTCTATTAACAACATCACAACCTTTAAAAATTATTAAAAAATATAAAACATGCACCATGGCAAAAATTTATGTCATCACAAGTAATGAATACATGTCCTCTATCAGCAACAAAAATTTCACTGAAATCGGAGCCGGACAATTGGGTGATGTCCCTTGTAAGTAATGGTGGTATTTATTTGGTCCTCCTATGGATCTCAAGTGGGAGTGTACCTTTTGCATACTTCGAGTGGAGCGTTAGGACATTGTTGAATAGAAAAAAAAAACATAAAATATACCTTGATAATCTTATTCACCCTAGCTGAAAATCTTATATACGTCGCTGCAAGGGAAATATTGAACGATACCTGTTTGATAATTGAAAATGAGGAAAAATGTTCCGAATTTCCTGAGTGAGTATTTTCCTAAATGTGAGTGAAGTAATTTCAATTATATTCTCAGATGAACACAGTTTTATTTTTCCATGTGGGCCCATTACGAAGCATTATATTTTGATGGTATTCTTTTCCTTTTCAATTTTTGCCGCCCATTAGACTTGCCGCCCTGGGCGGTGGCACGGCTCGACCCCCCCTCGCGCCGGCCCTGACTGCTGGACTCCAAAAAGAAGTGCTTTTAAACTCAAGGTAAACATAAAACGCTGATGAGATTATATCCAACCAATTTTCAAAGTGGACTTATTCCATGAAAAGCAGTACCGCTACTACCGGTTAAGTCTATCAGACCACCAGCATTATGGACTATCGCCCGACATTATAATTTCTACTGCAACAAACTACGTTGGAGCACAGGCGCAGGAATTCTATCTTATCTGCACGTCTTCAATAGCCAGTGAGGGAACGGGGACGAAAATTATATACATGTCCTTTCAACATTTTAAATGCGCAGAAATCATTTGACTGGCGTCAGGGCTTTTTACAGGAACGCCATAATAGAAAAAAAAGAAATCTTTGAGTTTTACGTCCCAAGGTTATGCCGGTTAGGCTAAAGGAGACGGTGATGATGATTAATGAATGATATGGTGGAATGAAGAAAGTGGGAGGAAACGGAAGAACCCCGAGGAAACCCACGCACACGGTGTTTGTCCACCACAAGGTTCACTTGGCGGGGGCTGGGATTGAACCCGGGACCCCAAGCACCAGAGGTGAACGCTCTACCACTGAGCCACCGCGGCCCCCAACGCCATAATAGATAATAAGGCAAATAAGAACATACGAGGACTGTCTAAAAAGTATCCGACCTTTGGCCAGAAAAATAGTTGCGAATACCTGACAGATTTGGGACCCTAATCCCCTTCAAAGTAGGCCCCTTATGCTTCCACACACTTAGCCCACCGATCCTTCCACTGCTGGAAGTCTTCTTTTGGAATGTTGTTCAGCTCCGTCGTCGTGTTCCGCATTATGTCTTCTCTACTCTCAAAACGGGATCCCTTCAGAGGCGTCTTCAATTTTGGAAACAACCAGAAGTCACAAGGAGCCAGGTCTGGAGAGTAGGGAGGTTGGCGAACGGTTGTAATTCCATGTTTGGCTAAGAACGTGTGGATCAATTGGGATGAATGTGCTGGGGCGTTGTCATGATGGACGTGCCAGTTCTTCGCTGTCCACATGCCTGGTCTTTTGCGCCGGACTGCGTCACGGAGTCGCCTGAGAACATGTTGATAGTACTCCTTTGTCAATGTTTGTCCTTCCGGTGCGTACTCGTGATGCACAATTCCACGGGCATCGAAGAAAACAGTCAGCAACACCTTGATTTTGCTTCGCACCTGCCGCGCTTTCTTCGGCCTTGGAGAATCGGGATGCTTCCATTGAGACGATTGTTGTTTTGTTTCTGGGTCGTACTCGTACACCCATGACTCATCTCCAGTTATCACGGAATTCAGATACCCAGGATCAGTGTTGGTGGTGTCCAGAAGGTCCTGTGCAACGTCAAAACGGGTGTCTTTTTGTTCCTGAGACAACAACTTGGGTACAAATTTAGCAGCCACTCGTTTCATGTTCAAATCGTCACGCAAAATTGCATGTGCAGAATCTTTACTCACTCCAACATCTTCTGCAATCTCCCGCACTGTCAAACGGCGATCTGCCATCACCAAATTTCGCACCCCCTCAACAACAGCTGCATTCCGAGCAGTTTGGGGCCTGCCGCTACGCTGCTCACTCTCGACTGATGTGCGGCCATCTTTGAATCGGTTGAACCATTGTTTAATTTGTGTTACACCCATCGCATCTTCTCCAAACACCTGCTGAATCTTACGAATTGTTTGGCTTTGAGAATCACCCAGCCTTTGACAGAATTTGATGCAGTATCTTTGCTCAATTCGTTCAGTCATCTTGCGAGAAACACTAAATCCGACGAACACTACCAACAGCACCTCACTTCGCGACCACCAGCTCACGACTGGCACACGCGAACGCAGTGAAAAAATTCAAGCATGCGCATTAAGGTTCCTCCTTCCACCGTGCACGGTGGCGCCGCCTGAGAATCACTCTTTGCGTGGAAAAAATTAAGGTCGGATACTTTTTAGACAGGCCTCGTATAACCAGAGAGATGATCCGCGGTATGGCTGAACGCCTTGTCCATACGGATTCGCATCTGTTCTTTTTACTCTGTAGAAACAATAGACTGGGTCATGATGAATTTCTGGAAGTAAGTAATATTCACCTTCACGTTTTTGCCCACTTACCATACCTCTAACTTTCCCTTGTAACCTTATGTGGCGACACATATGATCCCCTGTATGAAACTTTCTCGGCACTGTTAAAACTCGATAAGTCGCTTGCCTGAGGTGTCACGATACGTATGCCTGAATGTAACCATTACGCGTGAGATTAATGTAGACCTCATGCAATATAATAACTATTTTCCAATTTGACCCCGGTACATGTCTTTCGTACAGTATGCGGCAGTTTGTCTTATATTCAAGAATGTCGCGCTCAAAGAAGTTGTGAAAAACCTGCCCCTTATGTATGCACCACAGACCAAAACATCGACAACCTGGCTGACAGTGGACTACGGCAGATTCAATTTCTGTACTATTTTACGTTGGGGTCGTAGATTTTCCTGATCTGTCAGTATACGAAATCCACGAAGCACCTTAGGCGACATTATCGCTGGTAACCTTTGTTGAGGAATGTTTCTGTATGGGCCACTTTGAGTTTGCCTGGCCACGATATCTTCAGCGGTGGTCACTTCAGATGGTTAAACTCTTCCCCGACACTGATTCACTATCCGCTTATACAAAAGATGTGCGTGAACAAAAGTCATGATATACCTTTTCCTGTAAGTGTGGGGCATTTCACCTGTACTAACATTCCACTCTGGTACCTGTAAGCTGACACATCACACTAATAACGAAGTTAGTTTCATGTTTCTAGTGCTACTACTCAGGTGACAGCAGAGTTGCTAAACGGGTTGGATATAAACCGACTAATCTGGTATACGAAAAAAAAGTCAAGATTAGTTCATTTAAGTACATGAAATATTTCACACATCTTTAACTTAACAAATGCAAAGTCGTTTCATTATGAGGAAAATTCGTTATTTAAGAAAAAAAAATTAAAAAAATTAAAAAATCACTTAAGAGAGAAAAATATATTTCGCTGTCGGTGAGTGATCTATAATATAATGATTTCAAAATGCATTCAGTCTTTTCACTATATACTCATTATTCTTGATATTATCAAATAGCATGCTTCAGAGAAAAGCGTAATTTCATTCGTGTGGCCAAAATGTTCATCCTTATATACACATATAAATTTTAAACACTTTCAAGTAATTTAACTTAAAAAAGAAAAAAATCTTTTTAGACGAGCAAATTTTATTGGGGTAATGGAATTACCATACAAATTGAACTGATTATAAACAATATACCAAAATTCAAAATAACAAGGTTTTATATATTCTTTCAAGATCAACTATACCCTGTCTTTTCATAAAAGAACTTTGAACAAGTAGCTCACATGACCAACATAAAGCCATTCCTTTTTCCCAAAAAGGAATTCCATCAACAAAATAATCAAACATTTTTATAAGGCACTTACAAGTAACAAAATAAAATTCTCTTTAAAAAAAAAAAAAAGTTTACATAAAATATTTACATTTCACATTCTCAAAGGATAAATGCATTGGAAATAAAAACATACAATTTCTAAGCTACTTCTAGTTCTCAATTAAACTAGCATGCATTATTACATATCTCAGGTAAATAATTATTATTTGTTTTTTACAGATTTTATAAACTCTAATCTACTATTCTACTGTGTTATGTACATTAAAAACTGTGCAACGCCAATCAATAACGGCAGAGAAACAAATAGAACAGCAAACCAAGAAATGTATTTTGTTAAATATTGAAAACCAAAACAACTTATTCCCTCTCACAGAGGTGCATTGAAATCATAATTTTATCTTTGATAAATACTTTCACCCTATACCACTGTACTAAAAACATACACATAAAAGCAACAAAACATTTGATTAAAAGTAAAAGCACAAAGTCATTCAACATATCTCAACAAACAACTAAACACAAAACTGTATCTAGTTATTAAATATTTTTTGCCGAGTCAGTAGCAAATTTCAAAATCTTCTACACAAGATCTTCCATATTTTTAAAACACTTCAATTAATCCATTATTTCTTAAAGTTCTTTCCTGAATCATTAACTAATGCGTGTATATTGTTCTCATAAAATAAAATAAAATTAAAAAGGCACCGAATTCTGCGAAGCTCGTCAAATGTCACTTGCAAAAGTGTTTTTAGGAACCAGTCAAAGCTTTTGATGATGCTTATACAGTTGGCAACGGTGTTTCTGTCCCATTATTATTATTATTATTATTATTTTAAATCGTCGCATAGTACATACAATTCGTACTACGTACGACTGATAAGTACAACTTGGAACATATGGCGATATAGGTCCTTTAGGAAATGATAACACGTACAAATAAGAGAAAAACAAATTATAATTCTTGAACGATCTACAAGACGCTAAGTACAGTATATTCAGTATGTATATTTCACACATGGTAATTTTAAAGAAGATGGTTTACCGGCCAAAATTATAATCAACTATCTATGCCACGTTAAAAAAAGAAAATTTAGATATTTTTTTTTAAAAAAAGAAAAAATACACAGGGGTCCGACAAGGACATATTTTTCTCTAATCATATTTCCGTTAATACTAAACAACAATGAGGAGTGTCTTCATAGGAATAAAAGAAAATAAGTTGTGACTGAGGACTTCAGTTTGGTTTATTAGCTCAAACAATCCAGGATATAGAAACAAAATTATGAGAGCTACAGGATAAAACGAGTAAATGGATTAAGAATAAATTACAAAAAAATAAGAAATTAGGATTAATATGGAACTACAACAATTTAAGGCAAATGACATGGAAATTGAACACGTAGGTGCTTTTTTCTATATCTTAGAAGAAGTCAGAACATATATTCACCAAATGGAAGACTAGTTATATAAAACATGGAAAATAAAACCAAACTTCGACTATTATTATTATTATTATTATTATTATTATTATTATTATTATTGTTATTATTATTATTAAGAAATATGAAGAAGAAGTAGTAGTAACTAAAGATGGGGAAAGCTGAAATAAAATTGAGGCAACATACCGAGACAAAAAAACAGAAAAAGCTTCACTGTTGTTCTATATTCCAAAGGAATTAAGTTAAGTACACATGTTTGCTAAGTTTTCATAAATAATATACTAGTGACGAAGTCTCAGTGTAAACAAGACAAAAACTATGGATCTTCAACTACAACATTAATTTCAAGAAGAATTACAGAACAAACTAACTTATTTTAAAAAAAAATAAATAAATAAATAAAATGTCTACATGAGAAATCTGTAACATACCACAGCCTACACAACTTCCTTGGCGAAGAAACCAAATAGGACATTTCTGCATGTTTCTTCGGACGCCGTTTAAAAAGTTACAAGAAGTGTTGTTCTCACCTGTTTTTCGTGCGCATCCGATAGCACACATATCTATTCTCTGAGTTTTTCTGCTTGCCATACAGTTTTCGTTCTGTATATATAACTGTATATATTAATCTCATATACATTGAAAGCAATTTGCTAGTTATTTTTAAAATTTACTTTTAATTTTCCATTTATACATGTTTTCATTTTCATCATATCTACTCATTTATTTTCATCACGCTTCGCCTCTAAGTATTTCAAACATAAACAAATACAAACAATATATTGATTATCCTTCAAATATTAATTAATAAAAAAAAAAGTTCTCATGAGGGACTGGACATTCGATGCCAACAGTATAAGTACCTACCCTCTACTATTTCTAGTAACTGCCGACAAATTAAAAAATAAACTAAAATAATTATTACCAAGTAAAAAGCATTTCTACAATCTCAAGCTGCGTTAACATTTGGTTATTTACAATAAAATCTATCAAGTGCTTTAAGCTTCAACTATCCGTTATATATACTAAAACTTTTTAGTATCAAAACACTACTACATAATAAAATTTTCCACAAACTAGAAGTCACTTTAAAAATACACAAGTTACGTATAATACTATTTACAATTATTCCTTTTGCACTGTCAGGATAGAAAAGAGCCCTTGTATTGCCAAGGAATACAAAAGTCGGTTTAAAGCTTTTTATTTTAATTTGGAACTAGTCAATACTGAATTTTGATATCTAACAATTACTACAGTATTGGAAGACTACAAATGTCACTAACGAATAATCCTCACATTGGAACAACCTAAATTCATTTTCGATTAAAAGTAGTTGATAGGTTGAAAGGCAAAGGCGGAATTAGAGATATCTTGGGATGAAATAATTAAATAATGTAAGAAGGCTTTTACCCCTTATAGGTAAGTTACTAATTGGTGAGAACACTGACTATGATAATCATGATACAAAGCAAATGTATAACACATTCGACCTACTCTGTTCTATTCACATCAAAAGTATAATCAGAATTCGATCCCTATTATGAAAACAGTCCCTATAAAGAGGATGTCTCAAAAGTTCCTTGACATATGGTAACTCTGTAATTATCAGAGTTACAACAAAATGTAAGAGGGAAAACTGTCTACTAATATGATGTTTTCACTCTAAAGTGAAGGAATTTTTAAAATCAGACAAGCCGTTTGGGCCGTACACTCTTTATGCGCCCAATGTTAAATGAAAATGAAACGTTGCCATTTACCTGCACCCATAGCACAGGTGAATGAAGTTGCTGTCTTTTATGCTACATATCGATGCCCAGTCTCAATTTCAAGCACACCCCTATTCACCATACTCTTACAAAATTTATCCACCTCCCAGTAAATGGCAACGTTGCATTTTCATTTCACATTGGGCGCATAAAGAGTGTACAGCTTAAACGGCTCATTTGATTTTAAAAACAATCCACTTTAGATTGAAAACATCATATTTGGAGACGGTTTCCTCTTAACATTTTGTTGTGACTCTGATAATAGAGTTACTCTATGTCAGGGAACGTTTGAGACACCCTGTATATATATATCCCGATCCCTTATATGTATATAATGAATCAGAGCATTTTCCCTCTGAATTCAACCGGACTGATTTCTAGTATTTCCACCATATATCTATTCATGAAGGAAAGAAAATACGGAAAATACAGTATAACTCCATTACTCGAACTCCAGTCATCCGGACGGATATACACACATAAAAAAAGCCATATTCAAAAGAAAACTTATTGAAATTCGAACTATTCATTAATTTCTCTTGGAATTCCTATTTAAACCAACGTTAAAATTTATGTTTAACTGGAGTTATTGGAAGTCTATATTTAGATAATTTTAAGTCGGTACTATTTCACCAATTTCTCTATTCCCATGTTCTAAGAAAATCCGAAAAATTCACTTGTACATACATTAGGTCTAACTTTTTATGAAATAAAAGCTATTTTAAGGAAAATTTTATTTCACAACATGACTTTATTTGATGATGTCCCCAATTATGTGGATTGTGTCCGGATAATTGAAGTTTTGCTCTATTTCTTTTAGTCAATGTTATTAGAAACCTAATAATAATAATAATGTGAAATGTTTAAAATATGAGTATAGAGAAGACTGAAGTAAAATTATCTGGGTCAGTGGAGAAAAAATAAGTGGGATAAGTGAAAAGAAAAATTGGTCAGTACATTATTTTCCAAAGAACTGCATTGTAAGAAACGTAAAAGAAGCGAATTACGACGAACTCACGATCGCAACTGATGACATGATACCAAAGAGGAAAATTGATAGTCCGAACTACAATAGCGAAACACTGCACCGAACGGAAACTTCGATTATAATATGTTGGAAAAGATAATTTCATGTTATGTTATCAACTGTATTGTAATAAAAGGTAAGTGTTTTTATACATAAAATCTTGCGAACATTTTATTTACAAGCCTGTTTCCCTCAGTCCACAATATAAGCACACGTCAAATCCATCCAATAATTATATGGTAAAATTTCTTCGGAGTAGTAATTTTAATCTACTAAGTAATTATATATTTGCTACTTTCTGCTCCAAAGAAAAGAGAACAAGTCAAATTCTGATATGACTTGTCTCCCAGCACTCAACTTATCATACAAACTTTTTCTTGAGCGTTGACTTTATGCCAATACGTATGTATGAATGTATAGGATTAATTGACTATACATGACGTCTTCTCATGCCTAAGTTATGACTAGAAAAATGAGCAGATTTTAAAATGATATCCTGAGTAACACTTGAACTAATGCGAACTTCCGAAATGCAGAAGTAAAATCTAGCCCCTTTACATATTGTTTAATGTGCTTTTGCTTTTTCGTCATTATCGTAAAGAGTAATTACTTGACAGTGAGTACTATTCAGGCGAAGCTTTATTATAGTTAGCTATAATTAGTATATAAGCAATTTGTTACAAGTCAGCTTCCACCACCCGTATTTCTACCTTCCAGTTGTCTCCATGGAATGAACCTCTAATGATACCGATAAGCTTTTAACGTGTACCTCCACCAATTTTAGTTTATTGAAACTATCAAATTGTAAGTATGTCTCTTCCCTTTTTTGAAGCATTCTAGCAATTTCATATATCCTTTTGTGCTTTAATATTTTCACTGATAAACAATATTATCTTAAGGAGTATTCTATTTTGATGACAGCATTTTATATTAATTTTAACTTGGTCCTAGTTTAAATTCTCCATATTGTGAACTAGCAAACAACTCAATTCATGATGAAATGGTTTCTCGAAACAGCCACTATTATGAGACTGCTATGTAATGTTCTTCATGTTCTCATGCTGGAAACATAACGACAATTTACTTAAACGCTGAAGGAAACAAAAGAGTCAGTCCATCTTTTCAAATATCCTGCTTGATTTACCAAAAGTTGTCTATTATTTCCACGCTGATCTATTTACCTTGATGTTCGGCATTGCTGAAAATCAGTTTTCGTGAATCAGTCAAAAAGATCTAAAATTCAGTGAAGATTCTTAAACTTAGTTAGAAGCCGTTTTCAATCTCCAACTCTTCAGTTTTTATCAAAACTGTGAAAAGAACTGGAACGACAAATATCTAATCGTAAAGAGTTTAATCTAAGAGACTTGAATGTAGTACTCGTAACTCGTTTCTCACCTTCAAAGGTAGTTTACTTAAAAAGTCATCAAATGAGATTCTAACTGATTACCATGATTATCTTATTTGCTAGATACATTAATTTCTCAAGAAATTTTCTAACTTAATGCCACAAAGTTTTGGTTCTCAATACCCATGTGTCTATAGTGCCTTAACTACATTCCTATCTTTGTCATTACTTTTGCTGTTATAAGAGAAACTCGCTACTCAAATTCCTGAGTTACAACATCGTTTATTCTAATTAATTTTCAGCTAAACAATTAACAACTTCTAACATTCTACGGTAATAAATTTTAGAAGACACTCTAGAACTTGAATTTTTTAGAATCAAGCACAATATCAAAGTTATTTGTAGTATCAGAGAAAAATATATTTATAGTTTCATTGCATGAACGTATTTTTTTGCCCACTTCGACGTATGCAGAATATCATTAACATAGATATTGATTACAGAGGATTACATTAAGGAACAAGAAGGTAATATTTATAGAAGATTTTGCATTCCAACATAGAACTAAAGAAAATTCTCTTATTTGTGTTACGAAAGGAACTTTATAATGTTGGAACTTACTGTATTTTATACTGTTTCGCTTGTTCTCTCATACATAATGATGGAGGCCGCATAATATCATTTTAATTATTGGAAGAATTCCTTTGTTCGATGGAACTTCGTTATATTTTATCTCAAATACGTTATCTGTTCATATCTTCATATAATGATCAGCAGTAATTAACAAAATAATACTTAATAAGGCAGAATCTTCCTTTTACACTTCAAAAATATGTTACGGGACATAGACAGTATCACGAACACATTCAACAGATCAACCATGCAATACAGTCGTTATTTTCTGCTTAATGTTTAAATGATTAGGGTTCCTCATATATTTCGAACATCCCATGGAAAATACACAATTTCAAGCGGTTATATTTAGAAACAACTATAAATAAAAAGCTTAATACTCACCGCAGACCAAATGTCCATCTAAGAAGTACTTTCGGAAATTACTATTTCCATCCTCAGCTTAGCAGTTCGAAGAAGAAAATTTAAAAATGGGCAAGAAACACGGATGGGTAAAAAAGTCAGGTTAAAAGGAGTAAAAAAAATATGAAATAAACCATTTCTTGTCAAAGGAAAGCTGTATACATGATTGTTCACCACTCACTGATCCATAAATGCTGAACAAACATGTGTAAAACTTTCTTTGCACGAGAAGTGGTTTACTTCATATTTTTTTACTCTTTTTAACCTGACTTTTTTTTTTTTTTATCCATCCGTGTTTCTTGCCCATTTTTAAATTTTCTTCTTCGAACTGCTAAGCTGAGGATGGAAACAGTAATTTCCGAAAGTACTTCTTAGATGAACATTTGGTCTGCGGTGAGTACTAAGCTTTTTACTTATAGGTATTTCATACACGACGAAGATCTTTATTTACACTTGAATACCTGAATAAATTGTTACTTCATAGTAAAAATGGCAAGTTAGTGTCAAAATAGCCAAAGATTTTCAATTTTCTCTTTCATAAAAGGCATAAAGTAGTAAACAGTAGTAGTTCATAAAAAGTAATTCCACAAGAGAGTAAATAACCCTAATTCTTCTGTATACACCTTCTTTCATCTTCATTTTCAGAGCTTAGAAACCTATTTCACTACATCATTTCTGGCCTTTCGAAATAACAACGTCAGCTTACATTTAACCGTAATGGATTACTATTCTTTTTGTCCAGTGCTCTTCAAATGTTCTATCTCCTTTTCTATTTGTGTGTAACACAAAGGATAAATACCATTAATCTTGATATTAAGTTCTCTAGATGATTGTTTGTGAGAAAATTCTCAGAAACTATTGCCATTTTTGTCAGATTCGTTTATTAGTGATAGAGTAAGTAAAAGGTTTTGCGAAGCAGAAAGCTGTTAAAGGTACAAAGACGTATCTTCCAAATTAATGAAAATTTGCTCCCTCTGATTACGGTTTACATGCTTTATGATTTGTATTCCTCCTTAGACTTGATTCGTTTCGGACGCAAGGAAGAATACAAACCATAAATCATATAAAATAATATTGGAGAAACAAAACACATTTTCAGTACTTCAGAGGATAAGATTCCTTCTTTTAATAACTTATAATAATAATAATAATAATAATAATAATAATAACAAAACACTTCACCCACCCCTTTTCTAATAAACTGACCTAACAAAAGACCTGTAGTGGATGAGAATTCATCCATAAAAATATATTTAGAGAATCTAATACTAATAACGTTAATATTAATAACGTTATTAATAATATTAATATATTAATATTAATATTAATATTAATATTAATATTAATATCTAATATTAATAACGTTAATTCATCGCCTATTATTATTATTATTATTTTACTCAGCTTTGTTGATTTTCACTTTCTATCACATATTTGAGACATTATAAACACATTCTTACGTTTTGAATTTATAAGGTTTCCTATACACATTACCGTTAATTTCTTTATGATGAAATACTTAGATCTTTCGCCTTCATTGGTTCAAAAAGAAAATTCTTCGATTAACAGTATACACTGTCCTCTTTTAATGGTTAAAATGTATTCGCAGTATACGACTTCATCAATAAAAGTTCATTGAAAGTAAACAAAATACCAAACTTTGTAACACTCTTTTAGTTTTTGGGATTTTCACAAATATTCATAGTTCTGTTTAGACAAATTCATAGCTCATGGATACGTGAAGTTAGTTAATTTTCTTATTATTTCACTAAACCTACACTTAATCCAAAAAAAAATCTCTTGACAAATTTATACCAGCAAGTCCGATTTTAGCAGTATTCTGTAAGATAAATTCATTTTGGAGGATCACAATTCACTGGTATAGCGCTTACTTCTCACCATGAGGAGTTACGGTGTACGAAAATGTTTAACAAGAAAGAAAGAAAGAAAACAAAATACCTGAACACAAATTTCCCCTCTAAACGCTCTCTATTGATTCCTGTGAGTATGGAAGATCCGAAGGAACGATTAATATAATATTATATTCTTTATTCTTTACACAATCCTATTTATAGATAAAGGGATAGTATTTCTGACGTAGTAAAGTAGAAGATTGAAGTTTTCATAAACCTGACTGCACAACATTGACTCCGTGGGTATTTTTGAGATTATCCCATTTTCTCCCAATCATTGAACCAATTTCTTCACGATAATTCTCTTCTCTTGATCATCCGTCCCTTTTTAATCTACAAGGCACGAACATGAGTTGCAACTGAAGACTTCATTTCATTTGCAGTCACATAATCAACAAATAATAATAATAATAATAATAATAAAACTATAAAATGTATATAAAGTAAATATATACTGACAAAGAATTAGCAACTGCCAGGCCAACTTTTTATGCACAATGATTGAATTATAATATCAAATCAAAATAACGTCATATAAATTTTAAAAAAATTCAATGAAATACGCTACGTATTGAACACTACTAAAGAAATTTATGTGCGGATATTTAATAACATATTAGCTATGTATTTATTATTATAGAATTTAAAGCTTTGGTGACCCTTGTTGCTCAGTTCAAATAGTAGTGAAATTACTTGACAATTAAATTTAATGGTGCAATATCTTTGAAGTACTTGGCAACACAATGGCTCTAATGAAAACTTGGCTACTACTACTGCTGATTAACAAAATTAATACTAATCGCTACGAAGAAAAATACTCACTTCAAAATAAAGAACTTAAAATTTACCGCACACAAAAATAGAACAACAATGTTAACACAAAAAATCAGTTGTAAGAACCAAAACTGAAGATCTAGTACGCTGCAACTACAATCAATCACGAAGCGTTGAATACTTACATGTGTTCTGGGTGGTGACGAATACAATCTACAAGACTTTCTGGTTGAATCTCACCTTTACAGATCTTGTGAATGGCAGTGAACAACGGAAATCTAGAAAAATTAAAAATTAAGCATCAAATTAAGAATAACAAGTTTTTAGCACCTCTAAATTAAAAATAAGTTTCATCAAACGAATCGAAAAAAAACATGTGAGGACAAACATATACATATATCAATACGATTCACCAAACCGGTGATTTTTACGTATAATAGAAGACAAGGCTGGCAGCTAAATTTCAAGTCCAAGTTGAAACATTTTTCATTACGTAACGGACAAAAGACAATACTGGATTTAAATTACGATACCAATGGCGCAATGTAAATAAATTGGATGCCTTCGTTTTTAATAAGTTTTAAAAAGGCTAATGAACAGTGATATTACAAAATGGTTTCATTGAAGGATTGGATTTTTTTTTTTTTAAAGTATGTTTTTAAAGTGTAAAAGTGGTGAGTTATTTGGCTGAACCTAAAGAAGAGAAATGTTGTGTTTAAATGCAAGTTAAGTCAATACCATTGAAAAACTACATATATATTATAGATTCAATTACATCAATTACCTATCAAGTAATCTATCTTTGAGTACGTTTGACAGAAGATACATCATCTAAGAAATTTCAATAATAAAATATAAATAAGAAATAGAAACATGCACAGGTAACAATCTTTACTATACAGTCTTCCAAAAGTCCAGCAAAAAAGTAAAAAGCTGTAACTTTGAAAGTACTATTTACAATCTTGTATTTTGTTTGTAATGTTTAGTGGAAATGTTAAAATTTTTGTTGGCAACAATGAGTGGATGTAAACATTGACGTCATAACCGCAAATCACGTGATAAAGATGGCGTCTACTCAAAGAGAAAGCGCAGTGTGTGGCGTGGTTTTGTGAGTTAAAATCTAGTGTTTTGGTGAGAAGAAAATTCCGACAAAAATATCAGAAACAACCACCTGCAGGTTCAAGTATCAAGAGATGGTACGATAAGTTCCTAGCTACCGGAAGTGTCTTGGACTTGCCTCGTAGCGGAAGACCAACAACCAGTGTTGATGTGATTCAGTCCGTGACACAATATCGTTCGTAAGACAAAGATACAGAAGTTTACAAGCAAAAACAGAAAGATGTTCAGGACCTCCGGAAGAAGATACGTGATGTGATTGGGAGTATTACGGATGAAGCAAGTCGAAATGCCATTCTTGGATTCCCGAAAAGACTTCGGCAATGTTGGGACGTAAATGGTGCTCAGCTGTAGGTTTGGCGTTGAAGAAATGCTTGGAAACAAAATTTCAGACTTTCTTACAAGTCCACTAAAAATTTTGTACAAATACAATAAATGGTTACAAAGTTACGGCTTTTTACTTTTTTGCAGGACTTTTGGAAGACTCTGTATAATGATTTTTATTATGAAGCAATCCTTGAGAACATTCATTTTATTTTGTGCAATGGAATTAACGAATTGCATTTCGTTTCATTTCTGCATTTTCTTCTTTTACAATACAATGTACTCTTTGTTTACGTTTAATCCTCACCAGTGGGAAAAGAGATAACGTGCTCTCACAAAATCTCCTAATACATCACGATAAGAATCCAGCCAATTAGAGTACATGTGCAGTCGAAATGAATAAAAATTTAGATGTACTGAGGGTTCTGAGATTACGCCTGGGTTCTAGACTTGTGGGCGGGGCTCCATGAGAGAAGTGGGAAGAGCGGTACTTTATTCTTCAAGACGGACACGAAACAGTGAGACCTGCATATCTTTGTGCTCAAATATCTATGGAATAGTCGGACTTGTATCATGCTTAATATTTAATTAATACTTTTTTTTTTTTTTTGGTTAACCGAAACGAAACTAACGTTATAAACTTGTCAAATACACTCAAATTGAGTTGCAGATGCATTGGATTCATTGATCCTTTCGTTGTCTATTGTGTGCATAGTCCATTTATTATAGGTTTCCTTATGTTCTTTCCAGAGAACGTATCTTCCTGAAGTTGCTACTTATTCTATAACTTCTAATATTGTGATTTATTGCGATTGTTTGTGGTGAGGTTGGAACAAAACTTCGTTTTGTTTGAATCGCATCACAACTAGCAGGGAAACAGTATTTGTGTGTATAGATTTGTATGTATGTATGATCGATATTAGCGAAGCTATCAATGCACGGGTGCTGAACGGATTCCAAGTTCCATTCCCGAGCTTGGTTATCACGTTGGTGTCTTTTGTTCTATGCGGTAACCATTATAACTATCGGAAGAAGAAAACAGTTTTTGAAATACACTGTACTGTGTTATTTATGCAAATTATCTGTATTCAGGGAACATGAAAAAATAACTGAATGTTCCTTACTTTCCTTAATTACTATAAGATATCAAGGTTAAAAATAGATTTACAAACAAAAAAAGCAAACATAAGACAATGTAGTGTATCTTTACATTTGTTTATTTCGATACTTTGTATTAATTTTAATGCTTTCTGAACTTGATATCTTTACTATTGTAGTAATTGAAATATATCATCGTAAGTATTCTGTGGTCATTGGCAGGTTCTCTGTCAATGGATAAGCTTTTGTGCATTTTAATCATCCGACAATGTCTTCCTTCTTACAGTCACATTGTTTAAAATAGTCCAACTACAGTATAAAGGCCTACAGTACAGTACAGCACAGTATAATACAATATTCCACACGTAACATTTGACGATTCTTTTTCGTAGCTCTAGTATTCAGTGACTTACTGAAGAGCTTTTCTTTTTCCTACAAATTTCTTTCATCAATCTTATTCTTTCAGATTCTTATTACAGGGGTGGAAACTAGTTGAGATCAAACTTACTGACTTTAAATATGAAAATATTGACCAAACACGGACTTTAAAATCCTTACTTTTTGTCCGTTTTGAACGAGAAAACGGTCTCTCTCGATACTGTAGCAGCAGTTTAATAGCCTACACAGGTTAACAGTTTCCATTCATCTACAAGTAAGCTTCTTCGTAAGAGATAGGCAAAACTTTAGCTATTTTCCTAATTTTCTTCTAGTTTTCCTCTTTCTTTCTTTCTTGAGAGTTCAAACATTTCAAATATTTTAATGAAGGCTTCGAAATCATAGACGACTTGTTGAAAACATGATTACAATTAAGTGTTCTCTTGCTTGACGCAAGTTAGTTTATTCTTTTCACACACTTTCCGTAACTCTTAACACATTTATCAAGTCTATTCACCGGAAACATCAATTAACGTCTGCTATGTTTACGACGGAAGTTGGAGGAATGGTACAGTTATAATTTTCCTCGCATTATTGCCTTTGCGTAGTCCATTTAGACATTAGGTTAGCAAACACTCGAACTGGCTACTATAAAATGGCTGCTTACTTGTTGACACAAAATAGTTCGTGAGGTAAGAAATACAGGTAATTACTTCAGGTATTTAAACCACTCCAGGTAATTATTATGTCTAATAAGTAATGTAAGCTTTCGGTACATGTGATATAGGTATGTTTTATGTACATATATATGTAGATACATATATGCTTTATATGTAAGCTTTATACGCAAGTTGAAAGTTACGTTATAGTAATCTATAATAGGTCATCGTTCCGCTGCTTGCACGATATTTCAAGTTATGATGTACACCAAACCACTTGACGTAACTGCTCTTGTGAACGTAAGCCTGCTCCAGCGCCATCTGCTAGCGACCGGTTGAACCACGTCTAGTCTAGCGGCGACACGTGGTGAGCGCGCTGCGACGCCCTGGCCCTAACAGGCGCAACAGGAACTTTCTAGACCCAGTGGCCGTCGCGTCTTGCTTTCACTGACTCCCCAGTTTGCCTCACGACGCTGGATGGATGCCGAAAATTGGGAAGCGTCGACCGGGAATGCTCTAACCACTAGATTGCATGCAAGCAAAAATGCCTACGTAGGGCACGATGAAGTAGGAAGGAATGAGGCAAGATAGTGAAAACAGTATTTCATTTAATATTTTTCTGATGTTTTTAGTTGTACATTTCGTGTTTGTTTAGTGTGTGTGATTTAGCACCAGTACCATATGGCTATTCAAAGGAATTCACATAGGTAATCATTCATACGTATTCACAGATTTTTTTTTTTTTTTTTTTTTTTTTTTGTTAATCCAAATATATGATGGTAAGTATTACGAAATGTGGGTAAAGAAATGTCATGTAGCTGCAAATGATATTCAAACCAAATGAAATTACGCTGCTGTGATTATTGCATTATTTGTGTAATAATTTGTGATATTATTTGCAGCTATTGAAGGTATGACAGTCATATATTCGTGGCTAGTTTTATCATTACAAATAATTACAATAACTATTTATATAATATGTTCATGGAAGCAGTATGATGCAAGTCTTTTGGGCCACTTTATCGTTTAAGTGGTGCTGCACCTAAACAAGTCCTTAATTATTGTTATGTTTCGTCATTGGGCTTAGATCACACGAAATATTTAAACTGTTGCTTAATAATTGAACTTCTTTCCGTTTAATCTTCCAAAGAGTCTGAAATACTGACTTATTTTTAAATACTCCCAAAATACTGACTTTGCCAAAAATACAGACTTTACTGACCAGTTTGCAGCCTTGTTATTTAATACGATCCAGTTACCCAAAAGTAATCATTTATCCTATTATCTTTCTTTAACTTTTATAGTATAATCGAAATATACATAGTTATAAGTAAAATTCAAGAACAAGAGAAAAACATTTAATTTTTTTCTGTCTTTTCTTCCATTATATATTTAATTCGTCTTGCAATAATTATGTTCTACGCTATAGATGACGCTACAGCCTATAGAGCTTCCATCATCGAGTGATGTTAACATCAGACCCAAGACACTACTTATAAGTCACTTACCTACTTTCCATTCCTTTCGCTTTGAGCATGTGGTTCACTTCCTCAGCTGTGATTGGTCCCTGAAGTTTTTGTCCATTTAACATTTCAGCTTCTAATTCTTTAATTGTCTGAAATAATTATTTCAATGATAAAAACCTTTTCGTGGCTCGTATATACATTGATTGTAAGCTTTGCTAAAGGAGTATTTGGATTAGAAATTTATTAATTTGAAAAACCCAGGATATTAGTAATTAGGATCTAAATTTATTTGTTCAAATACTCCTCTTGGCGAAGCCTGCAGTCAGTAGATGAAATACTAAAGCAAACTTCCCATTATTCTACATATCCTAGTCAATTATCAAGTTCTTCCACGTGCGTACATCTTCAATGCACGAAAAGAGACTCATTCGATCAGTTAGGAAATTAAATTTATCTGCAGAAGTAAATTTATACTTATGGTTAGCTACTGAATAACATTAAATTACTTTTAAGATGTCAACCAAAAATAAACATTCCATGAAACTCTAGGAAATAGTTACTCATGACCTTACACTAACTTTCGAGATAATTCGGAAGTATTGTTTCGAAATTAAACATTCATAACTGATATTTCTAAACTATTCCCTGTTTTATATCACGCTATAAGCGCTGGTTATGCTTTTGTTGTCTCAACACCACAGAAGACAAAAGAATGATTCTATGAACATACATACAGCCTGTTGTGAAGCCCAACTTCAAATGGAGAACTCCAAGTTTCTTGAGCAGTATTTTTCACACTGTCTTCAAGTAATTAAAACTGAACTATAAACAACTATAAAAATAAAAATGAAAATAACTAATTGTCCAAAAGCTGTTTTTAATTTTCAAATAAACTAAATATTTGATATGAATACGAAAGCAATTATAGATTGAGTGCGTCTTTCTTAAATTCATTGTAAAAATCTTTGAAATGAAATGAAATCTTTCAGTTTAACGTCCCACATTTATGCTCTTTAGGCTAAGCAAGACGGATGATTAAGGCAAGTGAATGATTATAGGAGAATCGATGGAATGACAATGTGGAAGGAAACTAAAATACCCGAGAAAACCCACGGTCACGACGTTGTCCACCACAAACTTACTTAGCCGGGGATCGAACCAAACTTACGCATCCCAGGTAAGTTAAGTGTTCTACCACTAAATTCACTTTAATCTCTGTTTTTAAACCTGATACTAATGTACGTGTAAAACAAGTAGTAGTAGTGTCGCGTGTACACGACGTGGTTGTTTTTTTTTTTCAGTGTGATTTTTCTCAACTATTACTGAATGCGAAAGTGGTAGTAGAGTTATACTACTTCTGGTATTAGTAGAGAGATTAGAGAAATGGAATATGTTTTTGGGATAGTTAATCGACTCCAGAAAACAATTTCTCGCTCTCTGGTATCATTTGTACTCTATAATGATCAATGTTAAAACCAGAAAATGGCAGATTTCTGCCACTTCCGGTTTTAGTAGAGACATCAAAGTAGAGATGCAATATACTCTTGGGACGCTTAATCGATTGCAGAAAATAGTTTCTCGCTATCTAGTACGGTTTTCTTCTATCGAAATCAATGTTAAAACCGGAAGTGGAAAAAATTCTGCCACTTTCGGCTTGATTAGAGGGTTAAGATAGAAGATAGTATCTATTCTTAGAACGCTAAATCGATTCCAAACAACTGCTTATATATAACCGTTTGTTCTTTGTATATCTACATTGAAACCGGAAATTATAGTGGAGCACCGTTTCCGTTTTTACTAGGAAGTTACTGTATTTTTGGAACGATTAATAGAGTGCAGTAAAACCGTCTCTCTCTATAACCGCTCTTGCTCTCGATCAACGTTAAAACAAGTTAATTTCTACCACTTCCGGTTTGAATATCGGTCCAAAAACTAACATGATTCCTAACTTTTGACCTTAAATTTGGTAATGATTGATCAAGTATTTCTCAATCATTACCATTTCACGGATGGACATTGTAAATATATCAAGTAGTTTTGATACACCAAACTCTTTAAAACTTAAGTGCACAGAAATCGAACTCGCAAACTAAATTCTAATGCACTGTACGTTAAAAGCTAAGAGTCAATAAAAATTAAATAAGCTACAGTTATTCCAAATTACTCTCCTACTAAAGTAAAATATATATATATATTACTTTAACACTGAAATATTTTGGTGTCTAAACTGTTAGCGTCATTGAGGATAAAAGAGGATAAGACTAAGGAAAATATAAATAAGATACGGGCAAAGAAATAATAATATATACGAAAAGACTGGTGAATGTAGTTTCATATATGATTTTTATTTTTTAAATATACCTTTGGACATTTTAAAATGACTTTTTTTTTTTTTAATTCATTTGTTTTCAGGCTATTTTGATGTATGAAAGAATAGTATTTTTCCAATTTTTATGGAAACTTCTAAGATTTGTATTTAAAGCTGAATGAATAGCCATTCTTACGAGAAACATTTCTAACACTTGTTTCTCGTTTGAGATTACTTTCATTAAATTTGTGGGTTTATGTGATGTGTATATTTCTTTTAATTCTTCGATAAACACATTGCTAGATGTAATCGATATACAAGATGTATCAAACGTCCAGGGCCATAGGCCAACTTCGTTATGTATCAAGATACAAAAAAATTAAAAGAGAAGTAAATTGTCAGAAATAGGTGTTTTTCATTCTAAAATGTTGGAATTTTTTCCAGTCATACCAGTCGTTTGTGCTCCACACTGGTAAGGCACCCTATGTTACATGAAAATGCAACGTTGCCAGTCAAGAAGGATGTTTGTTCTCTTGGGCCATTACCAAACAATAATAGGGCATTCCTGGGGAACAGAGTCAGGTGTTTTAGCTTCCTTCACACAACAATGTGCATGTTCCTCGTGTCATTTTTGAGCGCATTTACGTTCCGTTCGAACAGTCCGCTGAGAATGAAGCGTTGCTTTTCCATTTAATATAGGGCGCCTTACCAACGTGGAGCCCAAACAGCTAGTGTGATTGTAAAAATCCACCGTTTTGACTGACCATCACCTATTTCCAAAACAACTTTTTTTCTTCACTTTTTCATATCTTTACTCATACACGAAGCTGGTCTATGATTCCGGACTTTTGATACACCCTGTATATAGTTCCTTGTACTCGCTCATTCCGTTTCCTTACTCTTTTAGTTCCCATGACCAATGACATGATGGGTGCCAACCGTCACTGCTAATTTTATCCAAGAATATCCGTGTCGCCCCTTGACCACTTTTCTCTCGACTTCACTCGATAGTTCCCATAAATATTAAAATGGAATAGTAATTTTGACAATAAATACATTATTATCACTATCCAATGAAAAGGGATTTCCTTGGATATGCACAAAGAAAAATTGGTTTAATTCGTAATATACGAGGGTCATTTCATAAATAGCACACTGTGGCAACACTGCGGAGTGGATGATGCAATCGAGGTAAAGCTGAAGTCTTGAGTCAATTGAAGCTGAGGTCTTGAGACAGCAGGAAGTGTGCTTGTGCGCTCTCTAGTGAATACAGTGTAGCTGTGGCAAGTGTTGGAAATTGAGGCGGCAGGTGTCTCAGGTAAAGTGTCTATTGAAGATCAGAGGTCGCACATAAAGATTGAAACTTTACGTGGGAAACTCCCACAGAAATTTACAGTGCCTTACCGTAGTAGTTTCTCGTTGAGCTACTTGTTTCCGTAGTGGTCGTGTGAGCATAAAGAATGATGCAAGAGCAGGAAGGTCGAAATCATCAACCGATGAATGTGTGCTTCTTGTGGCAGATGTACTTTAACAAGATCGCCGTGTGACAGTGAGGAACTTTGACATCATAGGGATTCCATTTGTGTCGATATACCGAATTCTGATAAGTGATTTATAGAAACGAAAAAATTCTGCCCGATGGGTTCCTCATTTCTTGACTGCTGAACAGATGCAGACAAATGTAATAGTGATGAAACAAAGATTCAACGTTGAAAGTGAAGACTTTCTGCATAGCACTGTTGCTATTGATGAAATGTGGATTAGAGACTTTGAGACGACGTTCAAATCACAATCCAACGAGTGGAGAGTTCCGTCTTCTCGAAGACCAAAAAAGTGCCGCCGAACTCAATAAAAGTTAAGCAAATGATGGTTTTTGCTTACAATCATCAAGAAATATCATAATGGACAGAGTTCCATGCAAAATGTGTGTCACAGCAACGTATTATTCTGAATGCCTGCTGAAACTGCGCAGAAAAATGCATAGAACCTGACCGCAGTTGCTCAGGGCTGTCTACTGATTCTGCACGACAACGCTCGCTCGCACACTACTATTGCTGTGCATCAAAAACTTCGCAAATACGGTCTGGAAATGTTACCTCATGCTCCCTACAGTCCGGACATGAGTCCACCGGACTACGACCTGTTCCAAAGTTGAAACAACGTATGTGTGACGTCGGCTTCCACGTCTGGAAGAGCTTTCTGCCGAACCATTCGAACGTTTCACAAAGATGAGGTCCTTGATGGAATACAGAGGCTACCCGGACGATGGGATTCTGTCATTCCCAAGCAGGGAGATTATACTGAAGACCTGTAAATAAATCCTCTTCAAACAATAAACGTGTAAGTCTCCCTTCCCTCCCAAAAAAAGTGCATTATTTATGAAATGACCCCAGTAGTTGCATGAAAATTAGCGTAAATTAGTTTCCGTTAGCAATGTAAAATTAAACTAATTTTTCGAATCATGAAAGATTGTGAACTGATGAACACAATGGACTTTACTTCACTTAAACTGACTATGAAAATTAACACTCAAATAATCTGCATGTAGTTTGTAAAATTCGTATAAAAGAGCTCTTTCTGATAGCAAAAACTGAAAATAGGTGTAAATTTAAAAGAAAATAACGGGGAAAGAAGGCAGAAGTTATATTATATATATATATATATATATATATATATATATATATATATATATATATATATATATAACACATGCCTTCCTTCCCTGTTAAGTAATATTATGTATACATATATACAGTTTAATTAAAATTTAATACTATAACTGTTGCTTTAATCATGAAAATTTAATTAAGTTGAAAATACTCATAACAACAAATATAGTACCCGTAATCTATTGTACTTCTAACAAATTACACAATATATTTGAATTCCATTTTTTTTTTTTTTTCGTTTTTAATTCATTAGTTACCGAATGTTCGATCAATCGACTTTTACCTTTTTAGATTTCACGAATGCTTCTGAAACTCTCCTGTTTCTGCCACCATAACATGATGTGATAAGATCCGCTACGCCGCAGCTTTCAAAGAAGGTGCTAAGCTTTGTCCCTGGATAAAATACTTGACCAAACTTTATCATCTCCATCAAACCTAAACGGATCACAGCAGCTTTAGTATTATCTCCACTGCCCATACCATCTACAAACCCAGCTCCACACGCTACTATATTCTGGAAAACAAAATAGAAAACATTCACAGATACAAAAACATCGTTTATCTCAACTACTTATAAGAAACCGGAAGATCAATGCTTATAAAAAGCGGTATGTTAAAAGAAATCTAAGAATGACTGTTCTGCCTAAAATTAGCCGAAACATAAAACAGAACACAAGTAAACCGCAAACATTGAAGATTTTCAATGTGAAACATACTTTTTCACACTAATATGAAACTCTCTAGCCACTAAACCAGTGGAAAAGGATCTACATATGCACTTAGCATTTCAACATTAAGTCTGATTTAAGTAGGACAATTTTCTAGAACTTCTTTTTGCCGTAATTAATTTGCAAGAAAAGTAATATTTTCTTATATATAAGATAAATTTTCGAGTGTATTTTCAGTTAATATTTACCACTTTTACGCAAGGTGACCAGAACTTTTACTGTCAAAAACGGGTCGCATACGAATCGGCGACCGGGGAGGGGGGGGTTTATATATATATATATCGGACTTCCACATTGCATTTTGGGACTAAGCAGTGTTTTCAATTTACAAAATATACAAGTAAGAATGATAACACACCGTTTCTACTTAAGTACAGCCCAACAATACTTTTAACTACTTGAACACTCAGAATTCCAACTCAATTTCCACTTGAAGCACAGAACACTCAATTCCCATTTGAACATTCAGAAGTTCCAGACACGGCTGAACTTTTTCAATGAGTGTTGGTACGAAGAGTGTAGAATTTGCGTTGACCATTTATATTTTGAATAATAATTACTTGACACCTGGGTCATTTTGCTTAAAAACGGGACATTTAGGCGTCCCATTTGAGAATCAGACAAAAACGGGACAACGGTGGAAGAAAGGGACTGTCCCGACTAAAACGGGACGTCTGGTCACCTTGCTTTTACGAGTTCAATCTATTTCAAACCTTTAAGTATGTGTAGTATCGGTCACCAACACTCTGGATAAACGGGTAGGACTGAAAATGAAATGAAATCTGAGTTTAACGTCCCACGGTTATGCCGGTTAGGCTAAAGGAGACGGTGATTATGAATAATGAATGAAATGGTGGAATGAAGAAAGTGGGAGGAAACGGGAGAACCCCGAGAAAACCCACGCACGCGGTGTTTGCGGGTAGGTCTGAAATCGCTTCTGCATTGTCACAATCGAGGCAAATAATGATCAGTTTTAACGGTTGCTCAGGACATGGAAACCTACCTACAAATTATTTTCTTAAAATCCTTAGGTAAAAGAATTTATTTAAGTACAATTTGAGTGAATAAAGTATGTTCTTCTTAAGCAGCGAAATGTGTGTGTGTACATATATGTCTTTTACTCGTAATTTAAAGATTAAAAAGAACGATTAGATCCGAGATCAAACCGGATTACAGTGATACTGCACTAATCACTACGATTCTAAAATCCAAGCTGTTCCTCAGGCCAGCGACACATTTTTCACTCTTCGGTTGATACTTCCTTGGTTGGTTAGCTGAAGTTTAGCGTCCATTTTTTAACCACCAAGATTATATGAGACGTGGACCTATATCTTACGTTGGAACCCGGACGTCTATGTATTTTAGAAAACTTTGATAAAGTTCATGAGGCACAGTGGGTAGCGCGCCGCAATTGTAAGCTGTACACCCATGTTCAATTATTTATCTGTTATTTTTCTTTAAAATTCATTGGATTTACACATATAGTCTAGTGTTTACAGAATATCGGTTTCTCTTATTTTCTGATGTGTGTCTTCAAATATTTGTATCCAATTTGAAGTTATTGGGACAACCAATTGTACATGCAGATATCCAATTCTGGTGCGCTATAAGACATTTAAATTGATAGCCTATGCTAAAGAAGTGGTGGAAAAGTTAAGCGGAGCTATAAAGGAAACATAACAGATAGAATATAGTATTACTTTTCATTCCACATAAATTAAATCATGGGCTAGTTAGCATAAGTCTATAGGGGTTCCTGCAAAGGAGTTCAATTTAATTTTAAATAAAGTGGATAACTCGAGAGCGCCTCTTTGTGATCTTCTTGAAGTTGCAGCCATAATTAATCTTTCGGCAAAATATGTAAAAAGATAGTTAAAACTTACTGATTTTTTTAATACGTCCACAGACGTTCATAGGGTCAAGTGAGATCTCAAAAATACGAAAACGAACAGCTGCTAAACCTTACTATAACAAAAATGAAATTAACACATTTTCCTGAGTTTTGTATTGTTAGTACAACTTGAAGCAACTACAGTGAACCTCACAAAGTTCAAGAACTCTACCTTAAGTGCACCACACATTTCCACAGCTTCCACATCATCCACTACTACCACACGAAAATAGTCAGTCTGGATGAGATCTTGAAATATAGGACCCAGCACCTTGTCTCGACACCCTTAAAGAAAGAAACGCTTTGAGAATATACAAAGTATGTGCTCAGGAATAAAATTTCTACTACTATTTCCTTACAAACTGAGTATGTGCTCAAGAATGAAATTACTCTATTACTATTTTCCATTCTTCTTACCTCTTATCTCCAACGAGAGCAGTAATCGAAATAGCAAATACAAATACACATGTGCATGTTCATTTGAGAACAAACTCATACTATTTTCAAAAAATATTAGGCTGGTGCGAACGAAATGAACACTTTGATGTCTGGTGGGAAACTCATCTCAGCAATACAACACAAGGATGGACTAAGGTCAAGCGTTTAACGTCACGAACTGTGCGCACCTTCAACAAACATGCTGGGGCACACAGACACACAGGAGATAGTACGTTGTTGAACAGGGTCGCATGGAAGTGCATCATGGAGAACATACAACTAGGAGTGATATTACTTTACAATTTTAAACTGTGTATAATGTTTCAGTTTCCAGCCCCAGATACATGGAATGGCGAATGAAGCACCATTTGCCATTGCTTCGTCAAATTTAGTTCAGGTGACAGCATTACAAAATGAGCCTCGTGGGCACTGGTCAACATGTTCGGATGATCTCACGAACACCGGTAGGTGGACCTACGGAAAAGTGTTTGTACCATTGTATATGGTGAGAGAGAGGGTACGCCCCTGCATGGGAGCCAATTGTATAAGTGTGGGAGAGAGAGAGAGAGGAAACAACTCTCTAGAGATGCTTGCTTGTATTTTGAGAATGTGCAATTTTCAGAATACAAGAAGTCACCTTGAACCACCACTAATTGATATAGACCATAAGGTCTCCCTCTCTGCTTCTGACAGTAGTCTTCTTTCAGAACTTGAAATACCATCTGTCTTCGTGGGTCCCATGAACTATGATAATGAATAATTGCGGTAGAGACTAAAATAAAAAAAACTTGAGACTCTTCAAAGAAAATTTCAAATTGATAATAATCAAAATAGTCCCTATGTAAATCTATGCTAAAGCTATTCAACAAACAAACAAACAAACAAAAAAAAAACAAAAAAAAAAAGATTTAAAGATTTACATAGGCTCATAGTTCATGTTGCCTACCTTGAGGGACTTTAACGGTGTGATTCATAGGCTACGAGTATAGTAGCCTATCCACCTACTATGGGGAACGAAGTTAAAGGCAGCCAACAGATTACTCGTTTTACAAGGTAGTAATATTTGCAGTCATCTGCCTTGAAACCATCGACCGACATCTGCCTGAAATAGAAGACATTCATAGTACACTGTATACACATTTGTACTCACCCCTCTTCGTATCAACATACCATGACATCAGAATTGCCTCCAGGAATAAAAGAATTCCAGATTAGGTGCGATTTGTTTAATTTTATTTAAAAAAAACTATTCACAAATAACTCACAGCACTGTACACTTCTTTATGCAAGAAGGAAAGAAAAAAAAAATTGATATAACGTTGTTGTTACTCGAAGTGAAAATGTCTGTGGCCACACTTAAGTTATTATCACGATGAATTGTCCTGTTGGAGTACGGTGTCCTCTTCTAGGCGGCGTCTTCTTATGACGTGCACTCTTCCGTTTCGTGCATGCACTCCCTGCTTCCGATCAGGAAGGTTTCTTGAATATTAGCTAATACACATCCTCCTCAATGACGTAACACTTAGAAAAACAACTGCTAAGCTGTAGGAAAGTTCTGGTAGTGGATTTACAGTGGGCATGACATAGACTAATCACACATTATCACTGTATGCGATGCGTGGTACACAAGTCCCACAAAATTATACAGTAGAATCCACAACACTTATGAACGAACATTTCCTGTGTTGGACGGCTTCAAAAGTTAAAAAGAAAAAGACTCATTGTGGTTAGTTCCAACATTGTTCGAGAGAAAGTTTAAAAAGTACTGTTCACCAATTTGTCTCTCCGTTGCACTGAACAGCATCACTTATTAAATAGAGACAGGAATTGTCCTTATAAACGTGTACCATTGGATACTGTAGTTCGATAGTAGTAGTTTGGTGTATCACGAACACCCCTGACCATTTCACGATAAACTAAATGAAACTAGTATAATATCCACTAGTTATGTTTAATACATCGACTAACTCAATCCCGTATTCGAACCACTGAGCTTACCTTATATGAGTATTATAAAAATTTACTAAGAGCAGTACGGGTTTCACTGTTGTAGTTCCGGATCTCGGACCAAAGTGTCCTCTGACCTCTCTGTCAACCGTAGTTCTTCAGCTGCTAGGAGCTCCAAAACGGTAGACTCCCTTTCCGTGTGCAGTTTTCTTTACGGGCCAACGGTTTTGCCCTGACAATAATTTCGGCTTTCTAAAATGAGATCATGACTTTGAATGTTAATATCTTGTTTACATGACTTCCTTTTTGAGTTCTGAACTTCCACATCATTCTTGCATCTGTTCTGAACAAACTGATATCTTTTTACACACTAACAATACTATATAATACACATACGACATTAAAAGAAAAAACATAATTAAAAACTCTCAACTTCTCCACCCCACAAATGACAAGCTTGACAGGTGCTGACACCTCTGCGAAAAAACAGGGAGGTCGCCCAGCAGAAAACAATCACAAGGGATGTAAATACAATACAAATTTCAACTTATTTACACTCATCCCTGCTTAGACATGTATTATAGTTACTGTTTAAATATTATAACATTTACAAAATATATTTAGCAAAAGAATTATAGTATAAAAGCTATTTACATTGTCATGTGGAGAGTACTATACTATTCAAAAATATTGGTGCATAGACGAAAGAGGGATGTCATCCATTTTGCAGACGAACATCGCTCGAGTGGACTCAAGAACTGTAAATAGTACTTTTAAATAGTACAATTACGGGATATAAGACGTTCGGACATGGGACATACCGTTCTGAGGAAACATAATTGATATTTCAATGCATCGAAGAACCTTTGCAGTTTGATTAAATTTAATAAACAACTCAGTCAACTCACGTTTTCAAATTTTGTATCACTACGCCTATGGCTAGTATAGGTCCGTCCAGAGGGGTAGCGCAGCAAGAGGAAGAAGGTGAGATAAAACGTCATCAGCAAAGGATATCGCAAGTTATTGTTCCCAGAAAAATAACACTTGAATGTTACTAAAATACAAAAGAAATGTTTTCGTCTTCTTGGCCCTGTATACAAGTGTATCTAACTTGTAGTTAATCACCTAGGAGTTGAAGTAGTAGCATTGTCCTATCATAGGTAGCTTTCAAATAATACCATCTCTGGTTCTGAGTGCTGTGTTTAGATGGAAACAGTTATACTCTCCTCTCTGCTGTCCTGGAGTATTTCGCTGGAGGCTAAGAGTTTGGCTAAGAGCTGAAAGATGATTTTGAAATTTTCAAAGAAAAAAAAAATCCGTTGTTTTTGCGAATCCTTCCAATATCTTCCCAATGAAACTAATATGTTCGGCGCTTATAATATGAATAATGTTGGCTTTAATACTCTAATTTACATGAATAACATTCTTAACTGACGTAATGTTAATAATATTAGGTTATAAATAATATATAATTTCAATTTTGATATGCAAATTTTTTGATAGCTAATTTCCCTATCAAAATTTAAAATAAGTACGCACAGAGTATATACACCATACTACTGTTGTTCACCAGCTCTAATAACATGAAAAATTTGGACTCATGGGTGTCACATGAGTTGACACTGGCCAACAAGGAGGTACGCAGTTCTCTGAGTGTAAGTTACCGAGAAAGTTTCCTGTCTTGAATTGCCACTTTTAATGGAAAATGGATCAGACAAGGCAATCATAAACAGCCAAAAATGTGGTTGGATCTTCATCAAAGTCCAGAATGATTCCAAAAACTTCTGGATGTTGTCATTCGTATAGTGATCTACGATGGAGTTTATCTATCATGTCTTTCTCCGTCAAGACGAAATCATCCACTGCGGATTGTTACAACACTTAACTCCACGAAATGTACCACAGTTTGCAGGCAAGTATCCACCAATGTTCAAAAGACATAGGGCCTTATGCAGAGTCGTTCTGATGCGTGATTAGAGCCATACTAAAGAGTTCGACTAACATATGTTTCCTGCAGTAGTCAGGGCGTTAGTGTAACGGTAATCATATTTCGAAACGACTCTGCATAAGGCGGAAAGTGTCTTCATGCTATACAACAATGCACGCACAATGGACGTTACACTTTCCATGACTTGTAGTACGAAACATTTCCACATCCATCGTATTTTTTTGACGTCTCTCTCCCCGACTACTAATGATCAAGCGGTGCAACGTGTTGTTAACGACTTCACGTCGCAACTTCAGATTTCTTTCGCCAAGGAATCTAATTGCTCGCTGAGTGATGGCATGGTTACAGACAGCAGATGATTTGATTAACAAGGTACTTTAGTTTGCATTTTTTTAGCCTTGGAAATGATGCATTTCTTGCGGACATTTCTTTCGCACCAACTTAATTAATAGTTGTAGATAAATGCATTACTATTGTTTAATTCCATGCAAAAATCAAGCTTTTAGTCGACAATCAATTTATGAATGATCAAGTATTACAATTCTTTAAATTCATGTTTACAGACTAATCTCTTTAAATTTACATTTCGCTCCGAATCTTTATATCTTACCTATTGTTGTTTCACAAAATTTCTCGTCTGCGACCTCTGGTGCAAGATTAGCTCCCATTAATACACTAACAGGTATATTGAGTAGTTTATTGATTACATGAGAAATTAGTTCTATTCCACCACCTTCTGCTATATCAAATCCCTGTAAAAGAATTAAATAATAACCATCAACATAAAAGGAGTACGAAACTACTTTTCTATAAAATATCAGCTAACTTTTCTACTTTAAAAAAATCAAATAACACCCACCGTGTAGGCCTATATTTGAAGTAATAATAATAATAATAATAATAATAATAATAATAATAATAATAATAATAATAATAGTAATAATAATAAACATCGATTCAATATATACTTATGTATATACTTATGGAAGCTACTGATAGATTTTTATTATTAGAAAAAAGAAATCTATCTTGCATCCCAGAGGAATCCTAAAACAGTATGTTAATATGATTCCCACGTACAGGATGCAAGATAAGAGCAATTTTTAAATATCGATTTCATATTAACAGGTACACATACACTTCCTTCTTTAAAACGAAGGAAAACTATCAGTCAGGTTGAACAAATTAAGGGATCCCATCAAAGCTTTCAACAATAATAGTAACTTCAAGCTATACTAGGATAGATCCATCATCACAGACGAAACTTATAAAATGCAATGGATCAGATATCGTTTTAACTGCAAAGAACAAGAAGCAGTACCAAATGTACATCATCATATGAAGGAGGTTAGTTTGTATGGTGTGATATTTTTTCAATTAATATTGACATCAGAAGTGGTTGTAAATTTCTACTACTTCCTTTTTTAGTAGAGAGATTAGAGTAGGGATGAAATGTATTGTTGGGACGTTTCAGTGATTGCAGAAACCGCTACACGCCATTTTTACTGTATAGTAATCAACATTAAAACTGGAAATGGTTGATTTCGCCTCTTCCGGTTTGAATACCACCTGCATCAACGAACTCGATTCCTAAATTTCAACCCTCCACAACCTGGCCAAAATTCGTGGTGATCCATCAAATAGTTGTCGAGATTTTTTTTTTCTTTCTTTCCCGACACGTAAGATTCCATTTCATTTTCTTTCGGACACACACACACACAAAGGATAGATAAGCGTAAATATATAAAGGAGTTTTTGGTAAACCGAACTCCTTTAAAAAAAAAAAAAAACTTTGTAATAGATTCTGCAATACCATCAGATAATCTAAAAAAAAAAAAAAAAGTGAAAAAGGATATACATTGACCTAGCAATTGAAATGAAAAACACAAGGAAACAAGAAACTGTAACTATAGTCTTACTCTTCATACCTGCCACATGACTTATACCAAAGACTCAGAAGACCAAATTGAATAAAATAAACATTGAACACAAGCCCATTCCTAAATTGCAAAAAAGTACTACTGTTAGCAAGCAGGATAATAAGGAAATGTCTCAATGACTAGAACACAAGATAAAGATAAATAGTCTTGGCTAAGCCCGACCACAACACCAGAGGGAATCTGAGATAGATAGAAATAATAAAATAGTAATAAATGATCACATATGCGTGTTAATGAAACCACACCTTAATTTCTGTACTACGAAGTGACCCATTGTCAAATTGATGTTTCTTTGGCCAGAAAGAACATCTGTGAATATAGGATGCAGATGGTCACCTAAAATATTAACGAAATCACTGGCAGTAATGTGTCCTATGAGCATATCACAGGATCCTCACAATACCAGGAAATTGCGGCCCACATCATTATAAATCTGTGACTCTATTTCACGGCAGAGGTGAAACAGTTCGAAGCATAATCTTTTCTAGGTGTCTGCTATACATAAACACGGACTGCTCTTGGAAGCAAGATGAAAGAGTACTTCCAATCCGTGGCGGTGCACTTTGTGTATCCTCGGCAGCATTTACTCGCGCTACATGGCTGTTACGGTAATGTTTGAAAACTGCAAGGTGATCGCGGATGTTCAGATTATGTAGCTCGCGTTGGACAAGATTGTCGCAATAGGCTATTCCGGTACTAATTAAATTTCGCCATCAGTTTTGAAGAATTCGCTATATGGCCATTGATTATAATTCTCTTCAAAGCTCGGCAATCTCCGTCACTGAGCCTTCTCTTCCATCCATTATTACACTTAGTTGCTGTTTTGCCGTGAGTTCTGTACGCCATCATTATCTTGAACACCATTAGCTACTCGCGACATATCTAACGCACTCGCAATCTTCCATATACTTGAACTAACCGCGCATTTACAATTTAGATTCTTTGAAAGTCAGAGAAGTCTCCTATGTTGCATCACAACTGCCTACCAGCTTCAACTCACGCTTCAGTCCTATTCTGACGTACTGCAAATGATCATCTAACTCACTACTAACAACGGTAAGGCGCTGCACACGCACCTTTAGTGTTTATTACAACACACATATTCAAAACTAAAAGATATTTTCATTATTCTGATAACCATCTGTAATATATAGTAAAGTCAATTCTAACATCTCTTAATAATATGTTCAACAAAAAATGAAATGAAATGAAATGACATGTTTGAGTTTTACATCTCACAGTTATGCCGGTTAGGCTAAAGGAGACGGTTATGATAAGAAATGAATGAAATGGTGGAATGAAGAAAGTGGGAGGAAACATGACAACCCCAAAAAAAACCCACGCACACGATATTTGTCCATCACAAAGTTCATATGGCGCGAACTGGGATCGAACCAGGGACCCCATGCACAAGACGTGAACGCTCTATCACTGAGCCACCGCGGCCCTAATATGTTCAACAAGTAATAATATGAAACAAAAAGGGAAAGGTTGATATGTAAATTAAAAACAATGTAGTGGCTTTTTCAGTGTCTGGCAATGTTCTAGTCTAATCCAATAAAAAGTGTTCTAGCATATGTTCGAACGACAGCACCATTTGAATTTCTGCCAAGCAAACGAGCCAAAAGTATACACTACAACAAACAAAATTTAATTGGGAAAAGTTACACAGTATATGAAAATTTCTTTACAAGATTTACGTGAATTTGAATTTGTATCCTTTTTATAATAGTTTGAAAATAATACGACATCTTTGGAATCACGACCGAATACCAATTTAATGCTTGTCATCTACAAAAGAAAATAATAACATTGTACTAAGTATTAACGTGCTAGTTTCGTAATTAAAAGTCCGGAGACTCGATAATGTAAAGGGCATCGTTCTCAGTAACTCAACAAATGCGGGTATGTATTAAAAAGAAACAAAGAAATTTCTCGCACATGTTAAGATTCGATCAGAGTTACACAATCAACAGCAAAATCTCTAACATAAGTGGGACATACAAGTGAGGTAAATGGTTTTACTTATAAAAGATGGTATATGTTGGACCAAAACACTGTGATAGATAATATTAAGATAGATCTTTTGAAAAGTTATATTAGGATTTGCTGGACACATGTTACGATATACTGATCTTTTTCATTTCGAACGATGAAAGGAGAGAAGAAAGCTTGGTGATCATGAAAAGAATCGAATTCGAGATTTCAACGGATTTACGTTTCATGGTCCTCAGGTACCGAAAAAATAATTTTTCGACATTTGTCTGTCCGTTCGTTTGTTCGTCCTGATGTACACTCACCTAGAGGCCATATCGTTCATCATATCTCAGTCAAATTTTAAACTTAAGGGTTTTCACTACAGTGAAATTAAACTACCACTAATTTTAGTTTTTCTGTAATATCTTCAAAACAAATAAAAGTATTCGAAAAGCAGAAACATAGTTAACTAGACAATACGATTTTGCATGTGATACCTTTACCACAATTCATGTATTTGTTTTTGGTATGGCGCTATTTACAGAACCCGCAAAAAATGCTAATCTACAGTTGCAAATCGAAAGCAGATAGATTAGTTGTGATAAGGTATCATATGCAAAATCGTATTGTCTAGTTCACTATGTTTCTGCTTTTCGAATACTTTTATTTGTTTTGAAGATATTACAGAAAAACTAAAATTAGTAGTAGTTTAACTTCACAGTAGTGAAGACCCTTAAGGATTGTATGTGATCATTCAGGGTAAGACGGATCGAATTTTCTTCCTATCCCTAAAAATAAGGGTACAATATAGTATACGGGGTTTGTCCGTAAAGTAATGAGACTGGCCACCGCGCGGCGCTCCAGTCGCCAGCAATGCGCTCCCCAGCGAGGGAATTTGTGGTGGGGGTCTAAGCTAAGCAACACACCGGGCGGTAGTCGCGTCCGAGCTCTGACACAGTGAGAATCACGAGTGGCGCAAAAGTTCTTTTTGAGTTTTTGGCATGGCAGAAAACGTGAGAAATGAAGCGTTCGCTGGAGTAGAGCTACGCGATTAAATTTTGCTTCCACCTGGGCAAAACCGCTTCGGAGACACTCGCCATGTCAAGAATGCTTACAAAGACAACATCTTGCCAAGAAGTCCACGTTTCCCACTGGTTCAGTGAGTTCAAGAACGGATGGGAGATTGTTGAAGATATAAACGATCTGGACGCCCTTCAACGAGTGGTTTGATTTAAAATGAGGACAAAATAGAAAATCTCCTAGAATCAGACCGTCATTAGCTCCAACGAACGCTCCATTTCTCACGTTCTCTGCCGTGACAAAAACTCAACAACAGCTTTTACATGATCCTCACTGCGACAGAGCCCGGACGCGCGCGACTCAGCGACTGCGCCCGGTGCGCTGCTTACACTCCCTACCACAAATCTCCCCACCGGGAAGCGCGTTGCTGGGGACTGGAGCGCCGGACGGCAGCCAGTTTAATTACTTTACGGACAAACCTGTACCTCATTTGTGCTGATAAAATATACGAAGAGTAGTTTACTCTTTTTTTTTTTTTTTTTTTTTTACAATTTTCTGAAAAAGACACATTATTGTCTTTGTATTTCATAAATAACTATTTCATTAGTAACCTGACAATATAGTATAATTTATTTGTGCTGGAAAAATTTACGAATAGTAGTTTATTATTCGTATTTTTTTTATCCCATGTAGTCGACGTGCCAGGAATGCGTGAGATGGGACGCCTTGCTATCCTGCAGTCTCCTAATGTGTTTGCAATTGCATCCGCTGTTGGACGTCGGTCCCTTCTTGCCTGTTCACAATGTAGTGAATGTTCGCTGCTGTACTTGACCGAGGTCGAGCACAATCTCTCCTTCCCATGGCATTGCCTGTGATTTGGAATGTTTCTCATGTACGTGAAACAATGCTGTGGGCAATATCAAACTCCTGGGAGACACTTAGTCCTTTCTCCAATTTCCCGATGATTCTTCCCAGGGGCGGAACGCCCCTCCAGAAGAGGAAACTTTCTTATTTTATATATAAATAAAACCCATCCCAGGGTTTGGAGCTCTTAAATGTAGCTCTACGTAGCAGTATTACAACCCACCGCCCCTTTCCCCAGAAGTCCGTCCTGGATCCGCCCCTGATTCTTTTCCACAGAACAGAATAGAATAGAATAGAATAGAATAGAATATTTTATTGTCATTGAGCTTTACAAGCAATAGACAACGTCCGAATGAGATATACATATAGATACAGATATATATTATATATATATATATATATATATATATATATATATATATATATATATAATAATCATTGCATACAGACAATCAGTTATTGGTTAATTTTATAATGAACAACCTAATAATATTTGAAATAAAGTGCCACTGTAAATTAGGACACAATGTCTTGACATTCACTAAACTCTTGAATCGAGTAAAATGGATTCTTTACTAACCAATCATATAACTTTTTCTTACAGACCTTAAATAGCAGCTTTTGTATGGAGGATGTTAGTTTATTAGTCATCCGAATGTTGTCTCCAGGCCATGTTGTTTTAACACCACCACAATGTACACGCATGTCCAAAATTATTGTCGCATGTCTATAAATATATTGTAGTAGGAATATAACTTGATGACGAATTCACACGGTATTTCTTACAATGTTAGTATGTGTATAATCGGCAAATACATGTATGTGGAGAATTTCATGTCAAAAGAGCAGTAGGGCCTATATAATAACAATAAAACTTTCTTGTCCATTTAGCAACATTTTGTTTTACTCATTCTAATTTTCGTATTTATAATTCTTTTCCTGTGAAATTTACCAGAAATATACATTTCCCGATTTATACACATAGTATCAGTATTAAAAATACCCTGCAGAATCATTATCGAATTATATTCATATAAGAAGACAGTAATAGATATGCGACAATAATTTTGGACATGAGTGTACCTTAATAAGCTCTGATTGACACACACTATCTCGTCCCTTTCATACAACTGCTGAGTGTTGGGGGAGTAGTTACGGCACGCTGACGTCACGTCATGCAACGTCTTGTTCTGTATGTACGTGTAAGATATCTATGGCAACATGATACCGGGCTTTCATTAATTTCTACCAGTACGAAATATTTTACTTTATCTATCTCGTCCTTATGTTTCGCACAGCAGTGGGTATACTTTTGCTGCCAAACAAAAGTAGAAACTTCAGCAGGTTTCTTAAATCAACAATCATCCTAGCCCATAGTCATCAAATTTACTGCAATGGTAGCATACTCTATTTGTCCACAAGGACTCACGTTTGCTATTATTAAGATAGTATTCTCCCTCATATTGCAGTGCACAAAGAACCATGGAAGGTCTGGCACTGTTTAACTGGATGGTGCATGGCCGGCACATCGGTTCTCAAAAACAACATTGTTTCTGGCTTTCTAGACCGGAGTTCACAGCTTCTTAATTGAAGACGATATCTAACTGGCTTACGATCCTGTAACATTGAAAATTGCAATTCCCATCGGGAATCGAGCCCAGAATCAAGCGCAAAAGATGCGCGCACTCTTATACGTGGAAGTATATAAAACTAGCTATCGAGATGATTTTTTTTTATTTTATTGCATTTTTAAAACAGGAATTTATAACTTGAGGACGGAAAATTATACACAGCTGTTCATTTAATTGAAAGATTTCCCCCCTCAAAAGTATTAATTGTAGTTCGGAAACCTCAGCCAGGTATACGCGGCAACATCTCATAATGACAGTGTTATCGCTCATCTGTTTTCAGGCAGTATTAAATAAGACGCAATTGCGTATTTGTGAATTGAGTTATCGAACGTACAGCAAGTCTGTTAAACTTTGTTTTAAAGTTGAAAAAATGACTCCAGGAACGCACGAATGTTGCAAGTAGCGTTTCGTGATGTACCAATGAGTCGCACAACGATCTACTGTTTACACGTTTTCAAGCTGGAAGAATGTCTGTAGCATGTGATCCCTTCTGGTCGCCCATCTGAGTTGGAAGAAGAAAACTGCCAATGTCAGTGCGCTTGTGAGCTCTAATCATCGACTGACTGTCCGTGACATTGCAGAGAAGCTGAATATTTCCATCGTCTCACGTCACCAAATCTTACACGAAGACCTAGGGATGAGGTGTGTATCGGCGAAATTCGTGCCGAGGATTCTCATATATGACCCAGAAGGGCATTCCTGTCATCATCATCAAGACAAGAAACTGGAGGATACAGCTGCCAACGACCTGACATTCCTGAAATGAAATGAAATCTTTGAGTTTTACGTCCCACGGTTATGCCGGCTAGGCTAAAGGAGACGGTGATGATGCGAAGTGAATGAAATGGTGGAATGAAGAAAGTGGGAGGAAACGGGAGATCCTCGAGAAAACTCACGCACACGGTGTTTGTCCACCACAAAGTCTGACATTCCTGGCTAGCATCATCCGAGGACGAATCGCAGGTTTTGAGGGTAAGACCCTGAAACCAAGGCAATGTCGTCCCGATTGAATAAATCACATTCTCGAGACACAAAAAGACCAAACAAGTATGAACCCGTGTGAAAGTGTTGCTGATTTTTTTTTGGAACGGGGGGGGGGGGGGGATTTCGGAATCGAGCATCACGAATTTGTCCCACGTAGCAAAATCTCAATAAGGAAAAAAATATGTATCTTGTTTTACGTTCCACGCTTATGCTACTTAGGCTAAAGGAGACGGATGATTAACAAAAATGAATAATTATGAAATAGTTGGTGGATTAAGAATGTGGGAGGAATCAGGATATCTCCGAGAAAATCCACGGACACGATGCTGTCCACAACAAACGCACATGGCGTTCGATCCGTTGATTGAACCAAGAGTCCCTGCCACCAGAGAAGCGCGCTCTAACACTAATCCACCGTGCTTCCCACTGTCAATAAAGAGTTCTACATAGTTGTATTACAAAGATTAAGCAATTCCAATCATCGTAAACATGTTATCTGGACAGCGGCGTTTGCACCACGACAATGACCCTATCACGCTTCAGGAATGGTGTCTTTTTTTTTGGGGGGGGGGGGGTAAATCAACATCCCCGTCGTACATCATCCCACTACTCGCTGGATCTAGTCCCGTGTGACTTTTTCCTGTTCCCTATACTGAAATCCCCTTAAAAGGGAAACAATTTGACCAGGGATGTACCGATACAACTTTTTCACCGATACCGATACTGAAGAGGCCAATCCTGCAAAAAATGAAATGAAATCTTTGAGTTTTACGTCCCACGGTTATGCCGGTTAGGCTAAAGGAGACGGTGATGATGAGTGATGAAAGAAATGGTGGAATGAAGAAAGTGGAAGGAAACGGGAGAGCCCCGAGAAAACCCACGCACACGGTGTTTGTTCACCACAAAGTTCACTTGGCGGGGGCTGGGATCGAACCCGGGACCCCAAGCACCAGAGGTGAACGCTCTACCACTGAGCCACCGCGGCCCCTGGCCAATCCTGCAATACCGATACTTTTGGACACATTTCTTATATATTATCAGGAATTTTCAGAATAATGAAATTATCAACATTGTAATAGGGTATATAAAGCCAAAATTTGACATACAAAAACAAAAAGCAGAAATTCATATTAGGTTCCACACAAAAAATATAATTTCTCTAAATTTAATCCAGCTCACATAAAATGAACTAAAAAGCAGCAAATACTTATATAATGTAAACTAAATTCTAAGAGTCAGTGATTGATATGTAGAGTGATAATGTACTTTGATAGTTACATTGTATTTACTAGTCTCTATTACATACATATAATGCAAACCGATACTTCCGTTACAAATTTTTATTGTTTACAAAATTATACGTACCATAAAAAAAAAGTAAGAGGGTTAAGCGAAGTTCAAAACGATAAAACTATTTACTAACTTTAGAATTATTTATTTTTAACCAGTAAGTAGGAGAAAATAATGACAAAGTGAGCGTCTTGTGGGTTTCTTCTGTAGCATTTTCTGCTGAATCGAAACCTCTGTCTCGTTTGGGATTCAAATTACGGTCTGCCATCCTGACCATGGACACCCGAAGGTAGGGCAGGGTAGGATCCCCCTGGCTCATGAAAATGTATACGTAATGCAGTAAACCACGTATATTAAATACCACGCGTAATATAGCAACCATAGAATGGACCCCCCTAGAAAATTTTCTTCGGGCGCTCATGATCCTGACTGAGGATCTTTGGCTTTTCTTCACCACCATTTTGACAGTGCAAATCCAAGGCGTACACACGCATAAAGAAATCGATTGTACAATTGATAATAATTTAGATCAACTTTAGGTCTAAAAGAAACCGATGAAATATGTACCACTGTTAATATTACACAAATTGAAAATAGTTCGGATTATGTATCGGTGTCCATTTGCTGATACCGGTACCGATACCAATACGTGGCGATATTACCGATACCGATACATCAGTACATCCCTAAATTTGACACTATCCAGAATAAAACGACGAGAGAACTCGACGCATTTCACAACAGGAATTCCAGAACTCCTTGAAGCAATGGTGATAATGTTGGAATCGTTGTATAGGTGCAGCAGAAAGTACTTTCAAAGAGACGAGCCCCAATAGGTAGCAAGTTGTTCCTATGATTTTCGACTGCATCAATCCGAGAGTTACATAAACAGCTTTTGTCTAAGTAGTCCTATGAGAATTATGTCCTATGAAAACTTGTACAAGTGAACGAGCTGATCAACTGTAGAAATTTTATTGTACAGGGTGGGCCATAAGTCCCTTACCACCCCTTGTAAAATCCGTGTTCGTGGAAAATAGTGATCAACAACCACGTAGTAACATAGTAGGCCGAGGGGAAAGTCGGATTGTGATGGTGACCAAGAAGGCGGCCATCTTGAAAGCCGCCATCTTGAATTCACGTCAAGATTCTTAAATGGGAACATGGTTATGCGGCACATCATTTTAGGCTAGAATTCAAAGACAAACACAATGGTGAAATCGGTTTGTTGATATCTTAATATGTTCAAAAGTTACAAGCATTTCAAATTGCTAATTTTACCGTACTGTTTCTGTTGTTGCAGGTGAATAATTATGCCGCTAACGACAGCAGAGAGGAAGGAGTTGATCAGGGCATGGGAAGGAAGGAGTGTAAGAGCTGTAGCAGCTGAATTCAATGCATGGCACCCAGATCGACATCCTGTGTCTCATGCTAGTGTCGCCCAACTCTTCCAGAAGTTCATGGATACTGGTTCCATAGCAGATAAACCCAGGTGTGGAAGACCCACAACCGAAACAGATGAAGCCACATCAGTAGCAGTGTTGGCATCATTTGCTACATCACCACACGGCAGTACCCATCGTCTGTCCATGGAATGTGGTGTCAGCTGTACATCCATCAGACGCATCTTACAGGAAAGCAAGTGGCATCCGTACAAATTGCAACTTCAACATCATCTATCTGAAGATGACCCTGATCGCTGTGTGGAACTTTGCAACTGGGCCTTGCACAGTTGCAAACGGATCCCACATTCCACACAAATTTCATTTTCCGATGAGGCCAATTTTTATGTCACTGGGGAAGTGAATAAGTAAAACTGTCGCTATTGGTCGCAGACAAATCCTCAGTGGGCTTACACTTGCAAAATGGTAGGTACAGGCAAATTAATGGTGTGGTGTGGTCTACGGGGCGTCAAATTATTTGGTCCATTCATCATTCCTGGTACCCTCACTGCTGAACGGTATTTGGATATGTTGCAGAATCTCATCCTCCTTTCCATATTGTCCGAGGACGGCACATTTCCACTATTTTTCCAGCAGGATGATGCTCTTCCGCATTACGGATTACAGGTCTGTACCTATCTGGATGAACAATTTCCTGGACGTTGGATTGGGCGTCGTGGTCCCATTGAATGGCCAGCACGATCACCAGATCTGACGCCCTTGGATTTTATCTCTGGGGTCATCTGAAGGCAAAGGTATACGCCGAAAAGATCCGGGATCTTGAACACCTGGAAGAACGCATATTTGCATCATGTGCCGATATTTCACCAGAAACTCTTTTGAAGGTCATGGATAATTGGGTTGAACGACTTACCTTGTGCATAACTCGGGATGGGGGCCACGTAGAGCACGTGCTCCGCCATGCGTGACAGGTAAAATTAGCAAGTTGAAATGCCTGTAACTTTTGAACACATTACGATATCAACAAACCGATTGAGTTTCTCTTTAAATTCTAGCCTAAAATGATGTGTCGCATGACCTGTTCCTATTTAAAAATCTTGACGTGAATTCAAGATGGCGGTTTTCAAGATGACCTCCATCTTGGTCACCATCACAATCCGACTTCCCCCTCGGCCTACTATGTTACTACATGGTTTTTGTTCATTATTTTCCACGAACACGGATTTTGCAAGGGGTGGTAAGGGACTTACGGCCCACCCTGTATATTATAATAATTATTATTTTAACTTTCCTTCAGAAAAGCAGGAAAGAGATGCCTGGATTGTGATATTAGCCGTGCCCATTATGATGAAACATTACTTTTAAAAAGACATAAAATAAAGCCAAAACTACAAATCAATAGTTCTCGGGCGTTATCTCCAAATTTCCCAATTAAAATAAATGTCCCATTTGTCAATATTTAATTACTCCCAACTGGTAACTGAAATCGGAAATAACATTCGAAAGACATAAACATAAACATAAGATATAGACATAGACATAAGATGATAAACATGCGCTTACTCGAAAATTTTAGAAATCAAAGCTAACTACTTTGATTTTAAACATTGCACCTACCTAAAGCATTTAACTCTCCTTATCCCTCAAATAAATAAAATAAGTTCTAATCATTCTTAAGATTCCCTTACCAAAAATAGTTTGATAACTTTTAGTGTACTGGATAAATTCCAACAAAGTCAAGGTGACCAAAAAGGACAACTAACCCGGGACTACCTTTGCCAAATGACAGCACTGTTACGTTAAGCATATGTGTAAATAACAATTCTGTCTTCCGCATAAAGTAAAGTAGGCAACATAACGTTTCTATCAATAGTAACCTCTTTTTAAAACATAATTAGTATCCAAATACTAAAAAATTAAGTAGCAATTACTGGGTTTTGATATTGAAGCAAAAGGAATACAGAATTTATATAGCTGAGTTTTCAATTTTTAATTATATTTCTTTAGAATAGAAACAGTATACTTCAAGGTGAAGAGTATGTTTAACCTTTTAATGTATCTGCAATCATTACTTCAAGGAAAATTTCAAGGTCTGAGATAGCAGAATAAACAATATGAAAATACTTGTCCACCACAAAGAAATTATTAAGGATACGCATAGGAAAAATTCAGCTGAGACAGTCAGTATTAAGGATCGCATCTGAGACCTTGCGACTATAAGACGAACATCTCTTCCGACGATCCACCTTGAAGTAATTTCTCATAAGAGAATATATATAATAAGCATGTAATAAATATTTCCGTATAGTTCCGTAACAAAACGGGAGGTATTATGAGTCAGTTGTACAGCGCTCATCTCTAGTCCGCGGGTCCATGTTTTTATCCCACGTCATGTGAATTGTGGGAAACATCATGTTAGAGAGTTTTCTGGGGTTTTCTCGATTCTCCACATTCCTATTCCATGAATTACTTCATAATAATTCGCTTTAATTATTCATCCGTATTCTTTAACATAAAGAGTATAACTGGGGGGGGGGGGGTAAAATTAGAACTTTTATAATAAAATCTTTCAAACTTTGCCTTCCATTTACGATCTTAGGCTACATACATTCGGTGCTATATGTACGAGGTATGATCAAAAAATACGGTACATAATTTTATTAGGAACAAAGTTGGCTAGCAATGTACGGTACTTATCCCGTTCAATCTATGAGAGTGGAAGTATTTCTGGAAGGGCGTTCAGCTGCTTTGTCGTGAACACCTCAATGTCAGGAATGATATCAAAACGTTTTCCTTTAGCACGGTTTTAATGTTTGGGAAGAGCCAGAAGTCGGATGGCGGTATCTGGAGAACACAGCGAATGTGATCAGAGATGAATATTTTTTTTGACTAAAAACTCGCGGTTCAAAAATTGTGGCACGGTGCATTTTAGTGGTGAAGGAGGAAGCAATACGCCCATTTAATCGGTGGTTAAAATGCTTTTCATGGATCCATAAAGCTCTCGAATAGTCATTCGCCTGTTTGAACAAATCATTTGTGCCACTTTTTGCTCGTCTATAGGTTTTTGACGTCGAAGGATGTCTCGATCATTGGTCGTTTTCAACGAACTCCTTGCCGCTTTTGCATCGTTCATACCACTTGTAAACAGTCTTCAATGCTACTGCTTCATCGCTAGACACTGATTTTGACATTTCGTCAGCTCCTTTCGCGCTTTTTTGCAGATTAGAATAAAACTTAATGTTGGCGCGCGACAGACATTCTTAACACGTCCTAACTTTTGTGCCTCTGGAAAGCAACTAGCATGTCACAACTCGTTCAAACTCGGCACTGACTGTACCAAAAATTTAGACTACCGAGCTTACTAGTTGAAATGGATACAACATCGATAGATGACACTGTGCAACTACGTTCAGCGTACTTTTTGATCATACCTTGTATGTTATCTTACTGTTGTCCGGATATGGGATTATTCCACAATCAGTAAAGAAACTAGTAATAATTCAACTCTTTTCACTGCATCATCTGTGTACGGTCATTAAAGTGGAAATGGTATCAGGATTGAACTAAAGAGGCTCCAAAGTTGTATCCACAAATTTATAAGTAAATGCACTCTCCCACCATCGCTGAAACTATTATTTTAAAACACTAATCCTCGGAAATGAATTCTTGCTACAGTATTACTCAACAATCATTTGTTCCCTCTTGAAAGCTACAAAGTTATAAGAGAGAATTTGCTGTTATACGCATAAGCATAACAAATTGAATTAATAGCATTTTACGTTATGTTTCGCCAACAAAAATTTCTTGCATGCATCTTCATTAAGCATGCAATTCTGATAAAGCGTAATTCTCTTTGACATGGAAAATATATTTTCACTACACTACAAAAAGCAAAGTATCATAAACAAAAACTAACGATATAAAGTTAATGCGTTCTATCAACGATTCATAATTTTACATGGAGAAAAAGGCAACAGCTTTAACTGAATATCCCCATATACGTATTTTATTTCCTGTATACGACCATTTCTATGGTTGAAATAGACAACTTTCTAGTCGGTGATATGCAGGGTGTGGCATACGTAACATGATTAGCTTTCATTGCTTTCTATTACATATTATTATTATTATTATTATTATTATTATTATTATTATTATTATTATTATTATTATTATTATTATGTCTTGTTTGTTTGTTTAGTTTTACACAAACCTTATTTTGTTTTTGGTTTATTTTTTTCTTTTTATTGTAAGATTTAAGGTAAGTATGGCATTGCGATTAACAAAGGAGCAAAGAGAGAGCCGGAACAAGTATGGAAAAATCTCGAGAGTTAGATATCTGTGATAGAAGTGTTCGCAGAGTCTTAAAGGAACTTAAAATGAGACCTTACATCCCTCGTGTGTTACAAAGTTTGCATGATGGAGATGTAAACAGGCGGTTTGAGTTTTGTGCAATTTTCATGAACATAGTTAATGAAGATGAGACTTTTCTTGATAACATATGGTGGTCAGATCAAGCAACTTTCAAATTGAACGGACATACCAATCGCCATAATTATGTATACTGGAGCGCTGCTAACACACATGTCATTTTGAAAAAAAGATGTTACCAGAAGTTACAGTTTCGGCTGCCATTTCTTCAATAGGAATAATAAAGCCGATATTCTTTGATGGAACTGTTAATCAATATAATTCTTTACTTATACTACAAATTGAATTCTGGCACGAGTTCAAAATCAGAATGGTATTTGCTTTCAACAGGATGGTGCACCGCCCCACTATACGTTAAACGTTCAGAAATGGTTAAATGTTCATTTTGAGGGCAAGCGTATAGGACGACGTACAGCAATTGAGTGTCCTCGTACTTGTACCTGGGTCAATGTCCACAACTTCTAATATAATTAATCCATAACAGGTGTTCGTACACGATAGGGTCGACCAGCATCCAAATGGGCACGTAGTACGGTCCCTGTTTCACACACGCGCCGATAAATTGCTGCATACGTCCTGTATGATTGTTGGTGTCTGTTCAAAACGTTTCACAGCTTCCGTTCGACCACTATAAAGGTCAACAATATATGCTAGCGGATTGTGCTTACCACGACAGCGTCTATTGAACACGTAGTCATCACTGTGAAACGGGTTAAAGTGGAATTCGTTTGAAAACACGACCGTCAGCCACTCAGCAGGCCCAGCGACGGTTTTCATGGGCCCATTGTAGTCTGAAGGGTTTGTGATTATGAGTCAATAAGATCCATGAAAAGACATACGTGCTGCAACCAGAGTCAAATCGTCAACACACAGATCCACATCGGTGATGATTGCACACCCATTACCGTCTAGTCGAGCTAACACTGTGAGCGATCACGACCATGTGCACAAAACGTATCTCATTCAGTAACATTACGCAGTCCATTGCCCGATCATCACCGTGTATGGTTTTCTTCTGTTCATTGCTTCCACACATTCTCATGGCGACATGTCGTGCATGCACACCAGTTTCGTGGTACGATACGCTGTCCTTCTACCAGGGTCACTACAAAAGTTTTGAGATACGCATTGTTGTGGCACAGTAACCCCGCCATGGCCGGTCCCAAGCCCGTGCTGAGAAAGGGGGAGGGGACCCCCTCTGGCAGACCCCCTGTGGCATGAATTGTGGCCACAGTGTGCCAGTGGGGGAGATTGGTTCTAGTGGGAGGCTTGGAAACACTTCCTTTTCGAATGTCCTGTGCGGACTTCAACGTCTCTTGTGAGGTTGTGTGTAATGCAGGACAATAACCTACCGGCGGAGGTGAGCCTTCGGGTATCCACCGAAATGGACGACTAACTCGTGCCATTGGATCTGGGAGAGTACGTGTGACCCCATCACGTTTTCAGTGGGGTAGGTAGTCTCGACTGCCGTACCTACCGGCGGGGGTGAGCCTTCGGGTATCCCCCAAAATGGGCAACTAGGCCGTGCCCTTGGGTTCGGGAGATAAGGTTGCGCTAAAAAGAGTGGGTAGCTGGTGTGTCCAACAGTGTGGGCGGATCCAGTGCCCTACCGGAAGGATGATGTAGGTACTGCCCTCAAAGAGACCGAAATGCGTTCTCTTGGGTCCGGGATGGGATACATAGTACCCTAACGCACACTCGTACCTCAGGAGCGCTGAGGAAGTGGGTCATTCCTTCGTCCCAGGTTTGACAGCCCTTACTGGGTGCAGGAGCCACAACCCTACCAGGGGAGCCGCCGCTCCCAAATGGCCATTGTCTTTAAAGATAGACAGTCTACATCAGCCATTGGGTCTGGTAATGTACGGTGTACCTCTACCGTAACTAGAGGTAGTTCCGTATAGTTTGAACGGCCCTACCGAGGAAGGGTGTGGGTGTCCCTTCTAATGGTGGTTTACACGTACCATTGGGTTTCGGACAAGTAGCTTAGCTACAACGTGTACGTGATACCTAAACACGTTAAAGATAAGTAGCTCCGTATTGTTTGGGCGGGCCTACCAGGGGAGACACGGCTCCCAAATGATAATGTCTGCCTTTGAGCAAACGGTCTACATCAGTCATTGGCTCTGGTAATGTACGGTGTACCTCTACCATAATTAGAGGAAGTCCCGTATTGCTTGGACGACCCTACCGGGGGGTGTCGGATTCCTGCCTGCAGGGGGGGCAAACTGAGGTGGGGGAGGGGCCAATTCCAGGAATCTGGGTAACGGTTCTGATCCTGCTAAAGGGAGGCAACTCTGTGGGATATGGGCCGGCACCAAACTCAAATGGTGACTTAACACGTACCATTGGGTCCGGGATGAGATACAGAAGTATCTCGACATGTGCGTGGTACCTCTACACGACAAGGCGGTAGCCAGTTGAACGATAGAGGTAGGCAGGGCCGGGATTGAACAAGCCCCCTCGGGCATTGCCTGGGGCCCCGGATTTGGGTTGGACTCTGCCGGGCTGTGGTCATACCGTGGGATTCGGTAGCTTGTGGGAGCCAATCCCAGGAACCTGGGTAACGGTGAACACGGACTGGAGGTGAGCTTGCCTTACAACGCTCGGGCGCCATGCCTGCAGAGCATGGTAGGACTGCCTCGCTAGCAGTCTGTCTCAACCAGTAGGTCTACCGGTAGGCACTCAGGACTTCGGTCTGGCCACGCAGTGTGCATATCTCACTCCCTCAGAGAATGGGGGTTACATCGCTTAGGCGAGTAAGAATTAGGGGACAAATTCTAACGATGCACATTGTGCACGAGCAATCAATAGCGTATTGAGAAAATACGGGCGGGGTGCGATACATTTGAGCGGTACCCGTCCATCAAATAGACCGAACGGTCGCGGGCATGCTCTCCATGCATGCAACTAAGCGTGGAACAGTAGACCACTAGCATCAAAGTGTTGTGGCACAGTATTTGAATTCCAACAATTGCGTTTGGTAGTGGTATCCAGAGCGAAGAAGCGAAGCAACTTTCAACTCGCCTCGCTTATCGGCGTGGCCTATCGTCTTCACTTGTTTGTTGATGTGAGCAGTATTCGTCTGTCTAGAATGGAGCTCGAAAGGGAACATTTTGGGGCAATGATCCTTTACGATTTCAAAAGTGGTTTGAACGAGACACAAAGCCTTGTCCGTTTGCAGGGGGCATTTGGGAACCTTGCTCCTTCCCGTGCTACAATTTTTCGGTAGTTTGGTGAATTCAGAAGAGGCCGGACATCGTTTAAAAATGAAGAGAGAGCTGGACGTCCAGCAACAGCTGTGTCAGATGAAAACATTGCTGCTGTGGAACAAATGATTCGAGAAAATCCTCGAACAACTTTCAAGGACATTGAATCTACAGTGAACATTGGATCGCCAGCAGTAACAAAAATTCTTCATGATCATCTTCGGTTCAGGAAAGTTTCATCTCGTTGGGTGCCTCACATTTTGACTCCACAGCAGAAGCGCATGCGTGTGGAATGGTGTGAAGAAATGCTTGCAAGATTTGATGGATGCAATTCTCGACGCGTCTCTGACATTGTTACTGGTGATGAGACTTGGATCTATCAATTTGACCCTGAAAATAAACACCAGTCTACAGTTTGGATCTTTCCAGACGAAAACCCACCCACAAAAGTGAAGCGACCGCGAAGTGTGGGGAACAAGATAGTCGCAACTTTCTTCTGCAAATCTGGCCATGTTACAACTATTCCACTTGAAGAACAAATTACTGTTACTGCTCAGTGGTACACCACTGTTTGCTTAATAAAAGTATTCCAGAAGCTTCGGGAACGGCGTCCAAGAACTGGATTGCGTGGGATCCTGCTTAATCATGACAACAAGGCCGCACACACGGCCAACATCACAATTCAGTTTTTAGAATCTACGGATGTCATACTTATGACTCATCCGCCGTATACCCCTGACCTGGCCCCGTGTGATTTTATTCTGTTCCCCAGGATCAAAGATCGCATGCGTGGGAAGAGATTTTGCAGCCCTAAAGAAGCTGTAGTGGCTCACGAGAATGAACTTTCAACACTTGAAGAAAAAGACTGGCAACACTGTTTTCAAAAGTGGTTTTCAAGGATGCAAAAGTGTGTACAGTGTAATGATGAATACTTTGAGAAAATGTAAGTGTTAAATTGATTTTAAGTATGTAAGTTATTTCACATCTCAAAACTTCCGTAGTGACCCTCGTATTGGCCGATTATGGAGACCCGTTCGAATGCCCCATTGCTCTAAGTGTAACTGACACTCTCCAGCGCTTCAAACAATTTTCTCTGTTCTCTCGTGACAATCCTATGGAGTTTTTGTGACGATTGGAGACACGTCTCTTGGTAAATCTACGATCCACTCACTACCTGTGTTTTGCAAAACCACTCTCGTGATACAATTTTGTGGACAGAACTGCAGGCGCCGCCGGGCTAACGAGCCATTTCGGATGAAATTGTGATCGTTCATACGTCTACAATTCCTATGGATATTCCTGCAGTACCTATCCTGAGAGTTAGGATGCATTTCCGTCATTCTTTCTTCGTGCTGCAATTTTCACGAACAACGGGATACTTTAATGCAGGGATACAAATAAGCAGTCACCCACTCGCCCGGGGCGAGTGGTTCATCGGTGCGGGCGATTACTTAGTATCATACTGAAGGTAAGTAAATCATTTCTATTGTGGGGTGTGGGCTGGTAGCTTTTTTCTTGGGTGAGTAAAATTATGTTGCTTATTTGCATCTCTGCTTTAATGCAAAATGACCTCTACAGCGCTGCTACTTTTCTCAATATTTCACATTTCTTCGAATTCTCTTCAACATGTGATGTTCCACAGTAAAAGATTACTGACACCCGGAGACAATCCAGATTACGAATTTTCAGAATATACACCTCAAATATCAAACACTTTTCATATGGCAAAGAAATATGAGGAGGGGTCAGGTGATTTGCAATATCAAGTATGCCACTACCAGTGGTTTTGGTTTTTTATTGTTTATAGCCACACTCAATTGTTAGCAATGATTGACAGCATTTATTAACATTTTGAAGATCAGCGTGGCTTAATTATTTTAAAAAGTTATTCTTGGAGCTAAACTGTTTGAATTCGTTTTAAAACATACAATCAAGAGCAGAACAGGAAACTTTCTTATTTTATATATATAAATAAAACCCATCAAAAAGTTTGGAGCCCTTAAAAGTAGCAGTACCCACCCACCCCCCAGAAGTCAGTCCTGGATCCGCCCCTGATCAAGAGTGAGACTAAACTACGTAGTAGTAAACTACGTTTGACATTTTCATTGACCTAATGATGTCCGGAATGGAAAACAGTAATTCTTTTCATGTTGGTTCACTGTTGTTGAAAGACGTCAATACATATCATTCAATCAATATAAGCTCAACTACACAATATGACTAACATGGTCAGGCACAACAGTATATAATTCTTTTGATCTCACCAATTGAAGCCACTCAACACGGAAGGACAACCTACTGTTTTCCATTATTAAACTCTTTCACGAAGTTAATACAAAGATTTGAGGGAGACAAACAATAAATATATCAATTGGCAATACAAAGGCTTCAAAATTAAAGTAGGAATCGTAAAGCGTTTGAACGTAATTATACAAGCGGTGATCAGAAAATAAGGTTACAAAGCCTGCAGTGAAAAGTATATATAATATTTCATTCAAACAATACAACGAACAGATAGTACATACAGTGGATTATTTTTCGAAATAGTCTCCATATCGGTTGAACTATTTGTCGCATAGTGGGATGAGTTTGAAGATTCCCTCCTGGTAAATATCCTGTCCTTGTGTGTTCAGCCACATTGTCAGGAAATGTTTCATCATCTCGTCTGAAACGAAGCGACGGCCTTCTACGTATTCCTTCAAGTGCGGGAACAGGCGGAAATCGCTTGGAGCGAGGTCTGGGCTGTAAGGAGGGTGGTCGATATGTCCGCGCGTCGATGACGTTTTCTCTACCAGTCGCAAACTTTCAACACCATTCTGTGACATGCTGACGAGACATTACAGTCTCTTAGTAAACTTCTACCAGCTACTGGTGAATTTCAGCCGCGGTTACATGTTTCGCCCACAGAAATCGAATAACTGAGCGGATTTCTTCGTCAGACTAGTTTTCCTAACTAGTCGCCATTTGTGTTTACCTACAACTAGCGTCGTTGGTGGTGAGTTGCTGAAACTATGTACAGTTTCTAATTTTGTACATTAAAATTACCGTACACTCCTCATTCCTCTATAACAGACGAAACTCCAAAAATATCGGCCTTGCAACCTTGGTTTCTGATCCTTCCTCATACATTTACACATACACAGAGAAAAAAAAAATCTACTTTACCTTAATAAGTGACAGTCCAACAGCTGACGGCTTGATTTTTCCTGCCATTTGTTTACAGAGAGTTTTAATAAATTGATGAGGAACAACAAATATAAGAATATCAGCATCTTTAGCTGCCTCCACAACATCAGGTACAGCCACCTGAAAGAATCAGTAACATGATTAATTTATGTCATTCTACTATATTGGCATGAATGTACTGAAACGACCAATTTCAAATAAGAATCCCTCAAGGACAATATACTGCACACGTCAAATGTTCCCTGGAAACATGTCCCTATGTTGTACGGGCCTGTATCCACAATGGGTTCAGTCCAGTTATTGAAATACAACAAAGTGAACTACTCTGGTTGCTCTCTGGCGGAATTTATTTGAAGCAAAAAGGTCAGAGAATTTCCTCACTTCTAGATTTTTCTTCTTCTTCTGTCTGTCTGTCTGTCTTTGTCTTCCAAGACTGGGAGAATCGGACTCTTTTCTTAGGCATTTTTCTGATATCTCAGCTCCTGCATAATACCAGTAATTCTTCACTTTCACATAGGTGTTCTACGTGAATTCATAGTTAGAATTTCCTCTCCAATCCGAGTGACAAGTTGTCAAAACATGTTAAATTTTAATTGGCACGGAAGAGAGTAATCTTTTCGACTGCACACTAAAACATTAAAATATACGTATTATGTAATATAAACATTCCTTTTACCAGAAAAAAAATCAGCCTTTAGGAAATTAATTTTTGAGAACCTCCCCTATTAGATTTAGTTGCAAGGTTAATATGAGTTCGCTAATAAGTGACTTGTGTTTAGCGAAGGTACATCGATTAATAGAACAGAATGAAATGGGGAATTGTAACTATAATAAATAGTTAGGTCTCATGTCATGATATTCAGTGATTTTAAGTAAAGGAATATTGAGACTATGATACAGTCGATGATTTTGTCAATACATTGGCATTATGTGCAAGTTACTATATGATGAACAACATAAGTGATTTATAGGGTTCATTCTAATTTGTATACGTTAATCTCAGCAACTTCAATTTAGTACTTTGTCATTACTAATCACCTAACCATTTATGATTATTTTTTATTAGCTTGTCATTTCTGTCTCTCGCTAGGAAATACCCGAATAAAATACTAGCAATCGGGAATACACTTGTTCTGCAATAGTCGAAGTGCACGTTCTACGACCATGGCCATATTAAAATCATTGAGAGGTCGAGTATGGCCTAACTGAGAAGAAAATTCTGATAATGATAGAAACAGTCTCCCCTCCAAGTTTGTGAGCAAAAATTCTCATCTACCGATATATCTTTCGAAGGAAAGACGGGGCCCAAATTAAGCAACAGTAACTCTCCCCTCCATTGTACAGTATCTTTCGGAAAAGAAGTAGAGATCAAAGAACAACCAGTAAAAAAAATGGTCCAGATCTTTCCCCCTTTCCGTTTTCAACTGACTTATAAATTCTAAGGCATGGAGACAGTGAAAAAATCGATTAATTGCATATGTAACATTCACTACATGAGTCTCTTTCTTTTCAACCCCACTAAATAGCAATCGCTATGTTTCAACACTATGTACTAAAGTTGGAATTAAACAATAATAGCTATACAAGAATTATTTCAGTATGCTATGTGTAAATTAGCAGTTAGAATGAAACGCATAACTATTGTTAAAGAATATTTTCTAGAACTGGGAAATCCCAACTATCATAATCCAAAAATCAAATATGGAATATATACACTCATGTCCAAAAGTTTAGGAACACCACGGGAAAGTAGTCAAAGATTGAAAATGGGAGACCGATGCCGATCTGCGGAATCGGACTATGGGAGAGATATCCAGAGATCACACTCCAGGTCAAATGCAAAAGAAACACAGCAACTGGCGAATAATGCACTTACTTCGTGTGAGTTTATCCTGTAGATTGAAAATTGGTCGCATCTGACATCGCCAGAAACGTTCAGTAAGGATTTTGATCTCCTCGAACGGCTACACACATTGTTCAACGTGTTAGCATACTATGGATGAGGATATCCAGCAACTCCTGTTGTAATAAATCCCACTCTTACACAAGCACTCGCTGGAGGTCATCCAGAGTCCGGGGTGATAGATTCCGGGGTGCAATTCGACGTCCAAGGGAGTTTCAAGACCTGTTCAATCGGATGAAGATAATAAAAGCGTGATTGTTACTCCAAGCGTATGATTTCCTCATGTTCCAGACATTCCTCTACCAGCTGCGCTCTGTATGAACAGACACTATGGTCCATTAGAGTCGCACATATTCGCGTAGAATAACGTTCTTGTAGATCGCACACGTCACAGTACCCATGCGGTAACATGCAGGGGTTTCCGTGCTCCTAACGTGATGTCACCTTATTCCATAACTCCAGTGCTGTCATTATTTCGTTTTACAAAACTAGCAGGGTCATAGCGCCCTCCTGGTTTTCGCCAGGTGTACAGATGCTGAGAATCACTCTCTAGACTGAATCGGAACTCATCAGTGGAAAGTATTCCACCTCACTATTCTTAGGTCCACTCACGGTGGACTAGACGCCATGTTAGGTGGTCCTGATAATGTCACGGTGTAAATGAAATGCCTCTAACGAACGGGTTGTCTCGCATAAAGGGTCAACTCGACTGTACAGCAGTCGATACACAGTTCATCAGAATACATGGGTCCCAGGGATTGCTCAAAGCTCAGATGCAGTGCAGGTTAGATGTTGTCAGACATTTAATGCTGGATAACGGTCCTGGTGCTGCGTTGTGTTTTGAGGACGCCTGGCCATATTGCTTTCGAAATTCTCGCTTTCCTGGCATTTTCTTCACAATCGGGAAAGTACACTACGAGCCACATTCAAACTCCATTCCCACAGCTCATTGAGTTTGCCTCATTTCTAATTTCCCGATGATACGGCCAAGCGTAATGTCGTACGGAGGCCTTATTTGTGTTATTCCTCGATGCTTCCTACCCATTTGATATGTATCTCATTTTATGCTATGTCATGTCATGTGTTTCGGGTAGTAAAAATCCCTTAACTTCTGGCGAACAAACTTTGCTACATTTTAAAAACATTTTTTGTTTAAAAAAAATGTTGCAGAAGAAATTAATGTGTGCCTTATGAGTTTGTATCTTGATAAACATTAGCTTCTAATGCCATGAAAATCGAAATGCATCAATTTGCTCTGAATTTGAATTGTGTTGTTTACAGAGAAAATTAACTTACATTACACTAACGTAATAAACAGCTATAAAGATTTTAACGTAATAAGATTTTTTTTTTTTTTAATTTTAGGTTAGATCATAGTAGTATCAACATTCACAACATAACATTACAATAACATTTATAATTTTTATGTAATAGGAATTTCCACTAAAATATGAACATTTAACTCCCAAATATTTAAAACAAATTTCTCAAAAACTTTTCAATATTTGAGAAAAAAGGGAAGGAGTTGGGATGAGTTTTCAGCTTTAAAAATGCATGTTTTAAAGCTCATTACCAATAGAGAAGTAGTTCAAATCCTTTTCGTGGCCATGGCCTACATACGCCTCTCCAAAAATCTATGTCCCTCACTATGATTTTTTTTTTTTTTTCGCTTACACTGTTAAATTTATTCTAAGAGTTTATGACTGAAATATATAAGTTGTTGGGAATCATATAATTAATATTTAGCACTGAAAATGTTTCACTGGGAAGATTTAATTTGATTTAATTTTAGTATCCCGCTTAGCAGCAAAGCTGTATGAGACGTGGACATACAGCTTAACATGGGATCCGAACCACATGAGCTTCCGCCGAGAATCGAACCCGGGTCTTCCACAAACAGAGTGTACGCTAACCGCTTAACCACGTGAAAGCTCTTCATTGAGAGAAGAGGGGAAAAAAACAATTATATATTTACAGGACGAATGTGTGAGAGTACCGGTACATTTTAGTATTTTCAGCCATTGATATTAACATAATTGAAAATTAACGGGGATAAAGATGCAAAACGAAGTTCTTTAGCATACTTATGTATATTTAAAGGCAACTGAAATTGAGGACTATTAATTTTAATTATTAAACACCATGGTATTTACTAACTTCTTTTCAAACACTGAATTTTATATTTAATTTTATTAAATTTTCAATCAAACACTGCATTTTATCTTTAATTTTATTAAATATTCAAACTTCAATCCTGGACGAGTATATTTCCGATTTTTTCGAATGCAATGCTATAGCTTACATTTAAGGAAAATATACGTTCTGATAACGTTTGCTAATACACTGAAGGAAAAGCATTTATGAACACTAGTACGAATTCACGAAAATGGATCAAAGTTGGTACACAAGAAGAAATGCTTTCTGTATGCGTGGCTCTTGGTTCAATTTCTGCTGAAGATATTTATCTCAGATGCATATCTGAGCAGTGGTTCGGTTACCACTATAAACAAAAGACTCCGTCTCGTACAGCCTTGATACCGAAAGGAACGCTAAACACATAATGATGACAGGTGGTAGTGATTTCAGTATCACATTCGTAGGATATTTCAAATATGCTTATGTAGTGTATACAAATACATAGTCATGGGCGGAGCTAGGAATTGTCTGCTGGGGGGCATACGTTTTCCTCGGTCTCGGAAGGTGGCATTTCTATTTTTTGTCAAAAAGTTAGGGGGCTATGCCCCCCATAACTACGCCCATGCATACAGTTCTCGTTCTAATAGCAATATAACCATCCAGATCAGTCGGGCAACGAAGCTCTTTGGACAGGAATTTGGTAGGATATAGATGTGTCTGGATATGGCATCCCACTCTTATTACAGACACTGGCATAATTAAAAGTCTATAATTGAAGGCTGGTTAGCAATCAGGCACCGCCACACCATGTACCATGCGTCCCGTCATTTTTTTTTTTTTTTTTTCAGTTTAACGTTTGATGATTAATCACCGAGGCTGAGAGAGACAGTGATTATAATGAACCAAATAGTGGAATGAAGTGCGAGGAAACGGAAGAACAGCCAGAGAAAATTCACACACCACTAAGTCCCACTTGGCGCGAGCTGAGATCTAATTAGAGACCCCACACACCAGAAGTATCTACGTGTTCTAGATCGGGCTTAGATCTGGAAACGTAGCACTTCAAATTAAAAGGTGTATACCCAATACGGCATGCTGGAATGTCATGCAATATGGAAACGGTTATCTTACTGCAAGACAGGGTTCGATACAGTATACAGACAATGACGAAGTAGGGGATTGATGATGTCACGAGAAGTTCGAATACGATGGATTTTACCGCTCCCTCTCATCAAGGCTACCATGCCTATGGACCGCACAATCACTGTACCTGAGACAGGAACGACTCTGATCAGTAGCCACCTCCCATCTCTTGAACGACTTGCCGCTGATGTCTCTACCGAGATCAGCAAAGACGTCTTAGCCGACAAGCAGATGATCAGGGGTAATAATGAAAGAGAAGCGCGAGAACGTAGATCTGTCTGTAACAGTCTATTATTTGATATTCATGTCCTCATAGGTAGTGATAGTAGCCTTGACTGCACTGACCATCGTCCTCGTTTTAGGTAGAGGGGCCCGAACAATTCTTCTCACCAGGCGCACCCTTGTCGAGTCACAGAGGCATTGAGTTTAGGATGTGTGCTGTGGAACCCTCTGCACCCGATTGTGTACCAGAGATTAATGGACATTGATATGTAACACATAATTTTGCAGAATGACCACCGGCTTCTCACAACTCCACTATACGACCAGGCTCGAAACAAATTAAATTGTACAATAGGCTTTCGTTGATCAGTCCGGCACTGCAGATACGCTGAGATCCACACCTACAACAGATTTGGACATGCAACTACAGTCATCGTGTTGTCAAAAGACTATTAGCAACCTGCCCTATACGGCGGATGGTGTGTTGGAACCTTCAAATTAAGATTAAGCATGACTTTTATAGATATTCTGAGGCGCGGATACTTATGAGTTTTTTCTTAAATGCGTTTCTATCAGTGTATATAGTAACAATCGTAATTTATATTTCATAAATTATATTTTCTAAAAGTGAACTTAAAATGATAGTCAATTTGAGACGATTTTTAAATCTTTCTAGTTTCAGTAGAGTATTAATTTTACTTGTTCCAGAGGAAGTAAGTTTAGTCACTAATAGTTATAGAATTAAAATCCTTTCGAAGTGTTCGTGAACTAATGAAACCGAGTAATATTGTGGCTCATACTCACTAGTACAAGAGTATAGTGAACAACAGATAATTTCTCCACAAAAATACATTTCTCAGAACTAGTTTAGTTTATTTACATTGGAGTGTAGGTTTAGTACAGTTAGTTTTAATTTATTATGTTAGATTAATAAACACAGCTAGTTGTGAAAATTACAGCAGCAAGAAAGATAGTGTAAGCAGAATGACATCACAGATTTGTTTCATGACTAAACGGGTTACTATTACAGTATAATTTCATGTAATTTTGTAAAATACCTTTAACCTTAATAAATCAGAATGGTGAGTTCCTCTGCTGCAATCAGAGCCTGTATTGTACGTCGAAGAATCGAATAAAACACGTATGCTGCAGGATCGTAATGAAAGAGTTCCCAACTAATCATATCTCACACATATTTTACAGGCATCATGTCAAGTGACGGTTTAGGCCCGTAGAAACCTTGGACTTCCGAGGGGCGTGGGCAGGTATCTTTCTGTCCCAATATGACTTCGGACTTCTGATAAGAAATGATAAGCCACCTACTTTTTCCTTTAGAACTTCCCTATCTCTGAAATTATAATCGTCCGTACATCAAAGCAGGCCGTACAAATTCTGAGAGTTTGGTTTGCATTCCAGTCACTGATTCTTCGTACAGCAACTGATACAAACAGCAGCTTACTTGAACACAACAATACTCATCTAAACGTTCCGATACATGAATTGCCTTTAATGAATTGTTTAAATCAGTCTTGCCAGACACATTGTGATGGACCAAATGACATTCCACGGGGAGGATCCGCCACGAATATTTTTTTCAAAGTGTGATTTAAAAAAATTCCTTGCATACCAGTAAGAGTATAGATGGTCATCATAATAGACTTGAATCGAATTTCGATTTAGATCTAAATATATTTTCTTTAACCTTTTGATTATCACGCCCATTCTGCAAGGTAATGTTAGTACCAGGCTGATTGTCAGGAAAACGTGATTTCATATAATTACTTTCAAAATGTTCCCAGTTTAAGTGCTAATTGGCCTAGACACACCAAATAGGGTAAGCAGGATAGGACAAAGATTCAGAAAATGTGTGACAGGCACATTGACTGATCCGTTAACTCAGGAGAGGGAGAAGCAAAGAAAATAGCTTCTATGGTTCTTATTTGGTCTTACCTTTCAATGCCATATTAATTGGCCATCATGCTCTACTATTACTAGTAATGATTTTCAGCGGGCAGCCCAGGGGAAATTTCAATTTCCCCGGCGTTACGAAAATCCCCGGGGCCGTATCTCCTATTCTTCTCATTGTGATTCCCAATATCCTGAAGTCATCACTGTATAACAGGTGTTATCAGACGACATACAAAATATCGATCTATATGCTTCAGGGTTTTGTGTCTAATTTGAAATTTACACACAGTAATATGGATGTGAAATCAAGATAGCGTACAACAGACAAAGTCTTTAAAATATTTTAGGGAAGAATCTAAGGGCATTTTGTGGACGGAGTCTTGCGGATCCACTAACTCATCAGGATCCCTAGTTCCAGCAAAGTACGGTCATACCTATTTCTGCGTTTCACCTATAGATTTAAATGTGGGTAATTTAATGCCCAGATTAAGTACAAAAATATTTTGAACGTTCTTCAAACCATGTGCTAATGCTCTGAGCGCCCCCCCCCCCTGTAAAGACAGCAGTTGTTGGAAGATAGGAATGTGCACTGCATATTCATCATGAAGCTGGAGCAATGGCAACACCTCGTCACTAAGATAACTTCACTAATCATGTTAGTTTATGTTCACATTTCATGTATGATTTTTCCAAGTCATGACACAAAAAACTTCCCTATCTTATCAAAGAATCATTTCCAGCTTAAGCAACACTCCACATACTGAGGGTGGTACGTTTCATCGAGCTTTCAGTATGTCGACCTCGTACGTAATTGGAACACAACCAAACGCGCCAGACTACATTAAATGTTTGCAGTTTGCTACAATTTCGGAATCTATGTTCCTGAGCTCATCGAAGACGTAGAGCTTTATGCGCCGCAGTGAAATCCGGGCGTCGTTCTTGGTATTTGAGTAAGAGTTTATTGTATGAAGTTGCTTTTGCAATGTTCTTTCGGAAATTGGTAGGAATTGTCCTATATTCCCGAACTGTAGTAACTCCTATGAGGTTTGAATACTATTTTCGTTGATCAGACATGAACCTGATCGGCAGACTCTCTAGGTTAGAATCTTTTGCAACAACAGTTCTGACGCCGTTTTGCGACTACACACGTGTTCAACTCCTTGTAGACACGCTTGACAGTGTGTTTGATACACAAACACCAGGCATCTTCATTTTATGTATGCCTATGAGGATGCCCAGACACAATGCTCCCTTCGTGCATTCGTGTCATATCTTTGCTTCACACTATCTTTACGAGCTGTTTTGATTTGTTTTTCAGTTTAGCGTCCCTTTCAACAGCGAGACTATACGAGGATCTACAGCTTAACGTGGAATTCGAACCACATGAGCTCCTGTCGGGAATTGAACCCGGGTCTTCCTACGACCTGTTTCCAAACAAACTGGTATACTTAATCCAGTTTAATTAAGAATTATCATGCGTCAGCGATGAGGGCCATTTAGTCACGGTTTACCATTGAGACGCCGTCTATAACAATAGAAACGGACAAAGGTTAGTTCTTGAAATTTTAGCTGTTCTCGCATTGTGTGCTTATGAACGGAACACTAATAATACAATAATGAATGATCAGAAATTTCTTGTGTTCTAAGACATAACGAAAGTTCTGTACCCATCAGCATCTTTAGGAAGAGGGACTAAGTTCCTTCGAACATGTATTCAACATAATTTAATATCACTAGAACCCATTAGTTGTGAGTTTGCACCTCTGCTTTGTAGATACTGTCTAGCTTACTTTCTACATTTCTGACATAGGCCTACTTCACTAAGTTGTTCACAACAATTCAAAAAAGTGGAGGGTGAACTTACAAGTTAGCGAAGGGCCTAAGTATTTTCGGAGTCCATTATTTTTGTTATTAGTGTGTACACGAAAGTAAGATTTTTTTTTTTGATTGGTAGAGATAACAAATTTTTTTTTGCAATCGACTTGGTTTAAAATTATAATAGAATATTTTTTTTACATATATATATATATATATATATATATATATATATATATATATATATATATATATATACCTATTCTAGCTTTCTGTTTTTATTTGTTTTTGACATTAATATAAATAAGAAATTTAGTGGAAATCCCCATTAAATAAACATTAGTCGGAAACTGCTACTTTCAATTATACTAAAATTGAACTTACCACATTGGCTGGCAACTTGTGCCCTGGCAAATACTTTACATTTTCATGTGTTTCATTGATTATTTCTGTTAGTTTTTTACCATTAATAATTTCTTCGTACACATACATGGTAACATGTTCATCAAAATGAGGAAACGCTGTAACATTTCTTCCCACTATTTTGGCAATGGCGGAACCCCTACATTGAAAGAAAACATGTTAGAAACAGCTATAAGTATGGAATTGTTAGTAGCAAGCGAAAGCAAAATGAAATTATATATTCAAAAATAATTACGTCGCAGAAGGAATTCAGACTAACAAAATGCTATGATCTTAAAGAAATAAACTAATTAAATTTATAATAGTAACAAATGCTTCGACACAAAACATTTATATGCATATTACAATATTTACAGGATGATGGTATTGCAACTGTAAAGCTCTTTTACTCATTATAAAACTAATTTATTAAAGAGAAAATGTTAATTTAACGATCTACAATTAAGCTTTACACTAACGGATACCAAAAATGCAACTAAAATGACTATGAAAAGATTTGTGCAAATGAACATAGTGGAAGGAAACTAGAAAACCAATCAAGTGTTACTGACCACTACAAACTCACATGGCCGAGGATCGAATCAGAACATTTCACAAAAGATTTCGTGCTCCCGTGTTGAGCCAACGTGCCTACATTAAAATGGCAGTATTTGGTTTGAACTTTATATGAGAGGAGAGTAGAAGAATAGATGAACTTTACTCCCCAAGAACACAAACTTCACAAACACGTTTATTGTTAGTCGGATTACGTACTAAATTCAATCTTATTTTATTCTAACGATGTTATTCACCGAAGTACTACAACTTGCACATACAGAGAACGAAAAGAACTAGGGTCAATATATAAGAAAAGATTCAATGATGGTTGCTTGGCCATTTTTAATTTTTAATATATATATATATACTATTATCACATAAATTGGCAGCACAAAGCTTATTTTTAAAAATTGTCATCTCAGTCCATTTACAATGTCGGTCATTATTATTGAGCAGTTCGTGCCGATTAGTGACTTTGCAGACAGCCTAAGCCTGTATATCTTAGGACTGGGTTATTCAAAAACATTGCAACAAACTCCATTTTCTCCAGCACTTTCTCTTCTTTAATTTTCTCCCTTAACACGAAAAGCCTCAATTCAATCTTAAAATCAAACTACAGTACCAACATAGATTAAGTGCTTAATACAATTATTATTATTTAATTTGCAATTTTGTAATTCTTCAAAGTTTTAAGTATGATATCTCTGGTGGGACACGGAATAAAAATTCACTATCCCTTACATTTGATCTATAAAAATGAGAAGAATCATGTTTGTGACAGCATCACAGGAAAACAACTAAACCAAGGGAAATGAATTTTTGGATATAGTTATAACCTCAAACTGAGTTATTATGTTAATTTGATTTAAATGCGATCCTAAGGAGAGGAGTCAAAATACATGCGAATAATTGGATACTTTACGGTCCTGTCAAGTCTGGAATATTAAATTCTATATATAAACTTCTCATTGAAGTAAGTAGACACGTGCCTAAGAGCTTTTGAAAATTTAAGCTTTAAGGGAAGGAGGTACATTCTTTATAATTCTATAACAAAATAATGAAAAGAAAATTCAACCATCATTCATCATACTTCTCCACTTGTTTTATATATTTATGTGTAGGCTTTTACTATACTTTAACAAAGGTGAAGTTTCCCATATTTATTAAGAATAACAACCACTAATCTTTGTACCCTAATCGGATGATTAGTTTCTAGCTCATGGTAACCAACCCAAATATTTCAAATAGTAAACAATGTGTGCAATAATTACGTGCAAGATATCTACAATTTGTACCGACAACTTTTGAGCCTGCTTGCTTCTTTGTTTGTTGAATTTTAGCGTCCCTTTATGAGACGTGGACCTACAGTTTAAAGTGAAACCCGATCTACCGTAATGCAATCAAATATTTTAATGCTCTTCCACTGGGAATCGAATTTGGGACACGGTAGCCACTGCATTTTGAGTTAGTGTATGTAGATGATGATCATGTTGATTTTATTGTTTTCTCGAAGCTCATCATTTTGTGTCTGGCAGTCAATGACAGGAGACTTAGTTGCTAGAATCATAACATGGCTGGGATGTTAATCATCATTTGAATAACCTGTCGACAGTGAAGATTTCTTTCACACAAAGTTAGGGGTTTCTTATAGGTTTCCAGCTTCTTTGTTTTAACCTGCTGTGGATTCAAATGAGACATTTTTGAATTGCTGTATTTCGTTTACTTGCACATGAAAAGTCAGTTTTTGTACTAATGACACAATAGACATTCTACAACCATATGAAATCAGTTAATGACAGAGAGAACATCCTGTTAGCAGCCGCTCTGACTTTTGGACCCACGTTCTCCATCACCTGTTCGAAGTAGTTTGCAATGAATTGACATCGGGCTCGTTTCTCCAAACATGATATATTTTTGGTTTATATGGTGGTTGGAATATTTTGCTTTTAAATGAGTCCAGAATTTCTTAATGGGATGGATTTTAGTGGGTTGCGCTGTTTGCGCAAAAACTTCACTTCCTCCCGGCCCAGCAGCCACTGCGTCCCTATGGATAGTAGGAAGAAACTAAATCAGGCCAAGAGATGTAATCACCAGTAGGATAGTTTTCTTTGATAGATGGGATAAATTTCTTTAGAATGCATTCATTTTGATATATATTTTGATTAATTGTACCCATAGATTGCTTACGAAAATATGGTCGAGAATGATCTTTTCTACTTATTGTCATCGAGATGAGTAGTTTCTGTGGAAATTTAGTTTTGAATTTAAATTTTACGGATTCAGGAACAAGAATGTGACCAGATTCAAAGTACGACATGTCTCCACTAAAATCATACCCATTCATATCATCATCCATTATTACGTCCCTATCATCATTAGAGCCACGAAACTCGTCCCTGGCAATTTTGTTCAGAATGACTTTTTGTTTCTTTTTTTGTTTCACACCTGCATATGGAGCATCCTTTTTTGTCTTCCTTTTGATCTCCAGTTTCAGTAGCCACTTCCTCACATCATCACGACTCACTTTTAATGCAAGTGCAGGACTTGAAATAGTATATTCATCACTAGCGTCCATCAGTGACTCACTATTCTCTTTGATTTGTTTTCGTCATAATCATTTTTCTTTCATCCCCTTCTCTTTTTTTCATTGAAATCCCATCTTTGAACCCTTTTAATGTTTTGTACACAGTTACACGACTCAATCCTTCTTTTTGAAAGTGCTTCACAACTTCAACGTCAGAGTCCCAGATTTCTCGGCACGAAATCTCGAACATGAGTCCGATTGACTTCAGCTTTCGACGGCTGCATATTTTCCACTGACTGTCTCAGCTGACACTGCCTGTAATCGCATAACAGAGGGTGTAATGTATGAAACAGTGCAAATAGCGGTTTGGTCGGATGTGTGTGTCATGAATAACACGTGTTATAAATAGTCTCTCATTTAAATCCACAGCAAGTTAATACTGCATACTAATTTACAAATAATAACAGTAACAATATTAACCCTTTAAAAAATACGTTAAATACACTGAGTGCACACTGAATTACGACTAGGAATGCGCACGAGACGAAACATGTCTAAAATCTCGACTCGACTCGAATTCGAGTCGAGACACACTTTGTAAAATTTGAGACGAGTCGAGACAAAAGTATTTCTCGTCTCGAGACTGCTCTGCTCGTAAAAATCTCGATTCGACTCGAATGTCTCGAAAACCTTTCTATAATTTTTATTATTATTTTGAAGAAAGTATCCACTCAGAAACAGCCTTGAAACCAATTCCAGCATTTATTACTTTAGAAATGTACAGAACACATAAACTTAATAGTTAATCTTTTGAGATCAAGATTTAATTTTCAGCTCAATTCAGTTAATTAAAACTAATAATTAATGTCGTAATATTTGATTGTGCTTCAAATATAATAATAATAATAATAATAATAATAATAATAATAATAATAATAATAATAATAATAATAATAATAATAATAATTGATTATCTAGTTTGTACAAATTCAGTTAGAAATTCTAGACCTAAATGAAATCCGCGAGTTTTTTAAACACCCTGTATATCTTCATTACTAATCGTATTACAATCCAAGTTGGGAAATCTATAATATAGGACATGTAATATTTTTTAATACGTCTTGTGCAGGTACCTGGCACTGGGATCTCAAGTAAATTAAAATAAACCTCTATAAAGGAAAATTTCGGCAACAATATGTGGATCAAAATTTTGAAATTCATGTTCATATTTCATTTTTATATTTGAAAATAAAAAATCCTGCCTCCATACCTAGCAATTTGGCAGTTGCTTCAATGAAATTTGGTAGAAATTGTAGTCCTAAAAAGTAATTATATTTGGGTACCATTGGTATGCAGACCTTACACTGGAGCCCACCAGGGGTGACCAGATTGCTAACATATTTTTCTGAAAAAATTGTCGATTTTCCCCGAATTTCTCCAAAATTATGGATCGTAAGACATATCATTGTGTGGTGTCATTCTAATCATTACAAATGTTACTAACCATGAATCTAAGGTAATTAGGGTAGTAGTCGAAGCTTCCTAAGTGAAAAGGGTGGACCATTTATCTTGATACTGACTTGTAGCTTTTAAGCTGATAGATCCGAAACACTGAAGTTTCGCACCATGCAAATGCCAAAAGGAGGACATTGTCAAGTCTAGATGTTAAACGAAACGTCATTACTACAATTGTTATGCAGTGATACAAACTAAGAACGCTACAATATCACAAACATCAAATAACAACTAAATTTTGGAGAGTTCTACAACAGTAATAACGCAGGTGATACTCACGGGGTAACGCACATCCAAAGCATCTTGCAAGCAAAAGATATAGATGGATGAATCGAGTTGCGGTATGAGACATAGTGCGCCTGCTAGAGGGTGTGAAAATAAGTTACAGCGGCTGAGCGCCATAAAAAAAAGGATGCGCCTGATAGAGGATGTGAAAATGTGTGTATGTGCAAAGTTATAGCAGCTGAGTGCCATAAGAAATGGAGGGGGTCAAAGTTAGTGCGAGAAGGGCTACTATATGCTGTTATTGAAATACATGAAATAAACTGTTGAATCATGAAAATAGTGAAAGATAGGCAATGCAAACGGTGACAGTTTCACATATTGGCAAAAGAAGAATGGGCAGAATAGATCAGGAACCTCTGCCGCCATCTTGAAATTAGCCATTTTGAAATCTGCTATTTTTTGAAGTGGAAAAGTGGTCATGTGATACATCAATTAGGACCAGCATGTTGTCAAAAAGTCAATTATGAACTTTAGTGATAGTTATCTGTATTATTTGGAAGATTTAGGATCATCTTTATAGTATGTTGAAAGTTTGGATTATCACGAAAACACATGTAAGTTAAACATAATTACAAGCCAAGAAAACTAACAGAGAAATTTGATGATAATAATAATAATGTAATAATATAGAACTTGGAATTCAATTGTGTCTTTTTTTTTCAAAGGACTGTATTTCAAAAAAGTGTTTAGATAAGTATAATATCCAATTATGCAGATGGTTTTCAATAGACCTAAAGACTGTAATTTCCTTGTCTGCACTTTGATATTTCAAACCATTCCGGGGATATGAAAAAATTGTTGACAATTTTAATGTTTAAAATGGCATATTTGTGGGAACTTTTAAAACCCTTTCTAATTTTTAATTCTGTGGTAGTACAACAGTACTTTTTAATAGATGTGCCCACAACAAGTTTTTGGAATTACATAATCTGAAACAGTGTTGCAAACTTTAGTAGTACATTATTTACCGTATCTCCAGAATGCCTTGAGATATCAAGTTGCTCTAAACGACCTTATGATCTTCACGTTTATAGAAAGTCATCTATGCAATTGGATGATGTACTTATCTAAGCAGTTTTTCGAAAAAAAGTCAAATTTTCAATCCCTTGTATCTTCGTTCGTATTGATTCGAAATCTGTCATATCATGATCATAGTATTGGACATCAAAGTGTTTTGGATTTCATTCTCCCATTCGTCTCACTTGTGTTATTACTGCTATACAAGCCGCCAAAACTTTGTTTGTAATACAGCGTTTTTAGTTCGCAACACAGAATAACAAATAATGTTGTAGAGAAATTTTCGTTTAATATGTAGATTTAAAATATGCATTAACTTGACGTAGTGCAATTGAAACGTATCTTTATATTGAGTTATCAACACTGTTATCCTGCTAGTATCACAGAGTGTGTCAAATAATGTTCTGTCGATATTTACATGGCGCAGAATTTGAACGTTTTTTGACAATTAGTTTAAAACACAAAATTTGAACGTTTTTTGTCAGTTAGTTTAAAACACAGAATTTGAACGTTTTTTGTCAATTAATTTAAAAGTTACAAGGGATTATATACACGGAGTGCTCACTGAATTGCGACCACTTACCTAATATTTTGTAGGCCTACCTTTTACTCAGAGGACGGCCTGGCATGGATTCTAATAGTTGCTGATATGTTTTCACGGGAATCTGACACCATATATTTCTGATGATATCCCATAATGATCCCACAGATGCGGTGCAGGAGTCATGGTGCTAAGAGTTCGTTCCACAACATTCTATAAATGTTCTATAGGATTAAGATCCGGCGAGTTAGGTGGTCAATTTACATGCTGCAGCTCCGTGAAATGTTCCTTAAGCCAAGCCAGTACAGTCCTGGCTTGGTGACACTGGATTGTCGTCCTGGAAAATGGCGTCTTCGTGTGTGAGAAGTGTGCATTGTAGGGTGTACGTAATCCTATAACACCTGCAGGTACACAATGGATGTCTCACTGTGGTTCATGCACACCAACGGTTCCAGTCTATGCCAACAGAAGCATCCCCAAACCATACAATTGCCCCCACCTACCTGTACGGTACGCACCATGCACGAGGGGCCCATAACTTCGTGCTGTTGGCGCCACACATGCACACGCCTGTCCGAGAGAAGTAGCACAAACCGTGATTTATTAGACCAACATACCAATTTCCAATCATTCACTGTCTAACTAGCGTCTTTCTGTGCCCAAGTGCGACGAAGTCGGCGGTGAAGAGTGGGTAGTCTGCTGTGGAGCTTCAAGTGTGCCAGTGTACGCCGTATAGTTGCGTGAGATATGGATGTTGTGCATCCACCATTGCATTGGTCACGTAATTCCAGGACACTGATGGTTCATTTGGCTGTTACGAGCTATTTGACGTTACGCTTGCCCGACGTTTCGAATTTCTGTACGCGCCTGCAGTTCCATCTCTTAGGAATCCGTTACTCCATTTTCTTCCTACCCATTGTACATCTCCACGACATAGGAATGGGCACATCCGACAAGCAATTACAAGTATCGGCGGGGGTTATTGCTATTGCTCGGGTACCCACGATCATGCCCTATTGTAAAGATCGATGTTGATCTTTACATAAAATAAAAGTTGTATCACTAAATCCCAAAGTATGATGTAGTATGGTCAAATTGTTCAAAGGGGTGTAGCACTTTTCACTTTCTCTGCGTGATAGTCGTGCAAAGAACATCGAACCTTAAATTCGGAACGTCAAAACACTCCCAATTTATGACTTAATTCGCAGCATTCAAAGCATGGAAATACAGAAAAGTCATTAAAAGTAAAAACAAATTGTTGTAAATAGACTCAAAAGAGCATTCCAATGGTGCTCTATGTGCTGCATGTTTTAACTGAGAGCAAATAAATTTTTGCCCTAGAACATATGACTAAGGCGACACGTGTTATATTCATCACAACAGAGCTTGCGGATGTTTCTGCTACTCTAGTGGGAAAGAGAGATTACCGAACGGTCAATAGGAAACAAATGCCACTTTACAATTCTTAGTCAGTGTTACTCTCATTTGTAAACGTTTCAAACGTGAATTCTCCCACAATATTGCGTACACTCTTCAAATAACCTTTCTGTGACAAGAATTAAGGGGGCTTTTACACGATATGCTATTTTACGGATGTCGCCATTTACCAATAAAAATTTCACCACTAGACCAGCGGAAATGGAGCGACACATCTATGTTTCTCCCAGTGTAGCTTCCTGTCATTGATTTCTTAGCACAATTTGAAATTGAGGGTATTCATAACGTTCATTAACGCTAAATATAATTTTGTTTGAGAATTTCTGTGTCTAAGGGTAATATTTTTGTGAACGCGATTTCTCCTAATGTATTGAGCGAAATTTCAAAACAATCATATTTTCATAACTAGTATCAAATATGCTTTCAAATGATATGCTATTTACGAAAAATGAAGGTTTCGCCATTAGACCGCAGAAAGTGGGGGGGCAATGCAGCTGAATTTGCCAAATTATTCGTCCTCCTCAAAACTAAAGTTGACGTGTTTCGGATTTTTTCAAACAAACCCCTCTATTACGAGATACAGGGGGTGGCAAATTTTAAATGCACCACACTGTATACACACACATATTATATACAGGGTGTTTCAAAACAACACCGACAATGTTTGGGAGGTGATTCCTCACATCAAGATAAGACAAAATGTATAGACCAACTTGGGAGCACAAATGCTTCCTTTCGGAGTTATAGGCTGCCAGAAACCTGAAAAAATAAACTTTAAAGGTCCATAGCTCCAATGCTACGGGACCTATTGTAGTCGGGTCAAGACTTCACTTAGGAACTACTACGTGCTCTATCCAAATATCCAAGTTTCAGCATCCTAAGGTACTTCCGCAACAATTTTTATAGAGGTAGTTGGTGAGTACTTTAAATGATATACCCGTAGCCAAATTCCCTCTATAAAAATTGTTGTGTGAGTACTTTAGGATGCTGAAACGTGTATTTTTGGATAGTGCGCATATTAGTTCTTAAGTGAAGTCTTGACCCGACTACGATAGGTCCCATAGTTTTGGAGCTACGGACCTTTAAACTTCATTTTTATCGTGTTTTCGTCAGCCTATAATTCCGAAAGGAAGCATCGGTGCACCTAGGTTGGTCTATACTCTTCGTCTTTCTTGGTGTCAGGAATCACTTCCCAAACGTTGTCGGTGTTTTCACACACCCTGTATATATAAAGAAATTGTATACAAATAAAAAAAACACTTTTCTCCAAAAAATTTTGCAACCTTTACTTAAAAAATATTTCCTTAAAAAAATAATGAATACATGCAACAGGAATAAGTTTTAGAACAGTCAATTGAAACAGTAGATACTACTCACAAAGCAGCTCAAGATCATTAGGTAGTTCAAACGTTCCCTGAAGTATGAATAAGTAACTTATGCCATACATTCTCAAAGAATAGGCCAATTATACGGAGGGACGGTACATTTCTCACAATGTGGACGGCCAACGGTGCTATATTAAGAAGGGTTAGATCAGAGGTACCGATGCGCAGTCACACGTCAAATCGTCAAAAGTACGCCAATACGACTATATCCCTAATGCGCCAAACGAGGATTAAGAGCGTGTAGCTCACCGACTTTTAATTCGTTCCAATTCATTTGCCAGTATAAGAGCGCTTCAGGTGAAGAATATAGCTATAGAGATCGGAGAATAAAGAATGTATCAAAGTATCCGCTAACAAGGCGGTGTACTCTGCTGTTGTTATCAGCACGTTCGGTTCCCACAATTCCGACGTATTTCAGGACGCAGGAAACAACCAATCTGTGTACATGTTTGCCGATAATGCAAATAAACAGTACCATCGCTTCCTGTATTTTTTTGGACAAGCCACTTTCACTGGATCAGTCTTTCCTCTTCCTCCTTGGGTTTACTGACATTCCGGAACATTAAAAGTAAACTGCACTCTAAAAAACGCTTTGTTTTCAGTAAACTCCTAGATCATGTATACAGAATAATGTTCACTTCGGTACTTCAGTGTACCACACACACACACACACACAATGGCATTTAACATCAGCTGCATATAAAATAAAGCTTTAATGTTGTCAAGTCAAAAGATAACAGATGACCTTCATTGAATAATAAGTAATGCATCCTTTATTGAAAAATAAGATTCCATAAAAAAAAAAAAAAAAAAAAAGACACATTAACAACTCTTACTGTACCTTTGATATTCTTGCTGCAAGTAAGGCTCTATTCGTAATTTATAGGATCTTGATGTTAATTCCCGATAAGAACACACAAGATCAAAGTCGTGAGATATTCATTATTTTACATCACACGAAAGAAGTTTATATTCTTTTTAACATGATTCTAAAGTAGGTTACAGTCTCATTTACATAGACATGGAAACTGTTCCTTTATCTCAGTAAGTGTAGACTAAGAAGAAACCTGTGTTTCTTTTGAGGTATCAACACACTGGATGTTAACCGCATCGAGCCAGAAATACTTTAATTCATTAGCACTTTGTAAGGTAAAACATGGAAGTAGCTGCAAAAATGAAATTCTAAACTTCGATCAAATGGCAGTATGGTATTCTAATAGCCTCGCTACACGACTACATTATTTTCTCGGTAATATTTTTGTAGTATTAATAAATCAGATGTGAAAAGTCAGGAACTAATAAAACACGCATAAGCTTAAAGAAATTCAAGCTCCTAAACCTGAACAACTGATTACGAAACCCTTATAGAAATTTTTCATATTATATATATATATATATATATATATATATATATATATATATATATATATATATATATATATATATATATATATATATTCTGTCTGTTGAACGGAAGCAGAATGAAGAAAGATACAAAATGCAGCATTTCGTATGATTTTTAAATCAATTTGACTTTTACACCCTAATTCTTGCGATATGCTGTGTAACATAAGAAGCTACTTTTCAACTAGAGAGATAGCATCCTCGACTTGCGTGCAGAAGACCCGGTTTCCGTCCCTGATGGAAGCACGTGTAGTTTGGATTGTACGTTAATTCAGTAGGCAAAAGAAATGTTAAATCCAAACGAAGTAAAAACAGGACAAAGATGAAAACAAAAGGGTAACTTAAATTCTTTATCAGACATTTATAAAGAGTCGAATAAAGAGTGAGGTTGATCATGAATCTGTGATTATTTCTTCATTCAAGATTTGTCACTATGTTTGTTGTTTTGAAGGTAATATAATATTTGCCGTTGCGTGAGTACGCATTGGTTATGTATTTGTCTTTCAGTGGAGTTAAGAAAGCTACAGGAATTGAGTTTTAATTGCAATTCAAACAAATTAATATTGCAATTGCGTATTTCTTGAAATATCGTAGCATATGCTTCAGTATTTACTGTCTTTCATTTTCTAAGAGTAATAACATACATTTAATGGCATGTGTGGAATTAAAAACAGGTTGTTCATTAATCACCACTTCCAATATAGCTTCTCAAAACAAGCCTCAGTATTCATTACTATGATTAATATTATTCTATCTATTTATTTGTTTTGCAAATTTCAGGGTTCATAGTGGTCTGGTCTCTTCTAAATAGTTGAAAAGTGACCAAAATCTCATCAAAAAGTAACTTTAAACCTTGATGCCAAACTTGGCACGAATTGAATTTTACACTTTTATCAAGCAGAATAGGTCCAGCTTGATCATACTTTAAATACGTAATGTTTTAACGGTGTTAAGATTAAGGATTATTTTATTTAAGTTTGCCAGCTATTAAAAAATTAGATTACTTGTATTTAGAGATTCATTATTAGTTACATACTTCGCACGGTTTTGTATTTCAACTTTGATCTGGATGGGGTAAGGCCAAATTTCTAAATTTTTATGTCCAATACTACAAAATTAAAGTAATGTAATTAATACATAGCATCTAGATTTCCATTAACTGGTAATAAAATTTTGTCTTGTATAATTGGCTTGTTACAACTTTGTCTTGGTACCACATGATTGGTAAGTATAGGTATGGCTTCTACCAATATTCCGCATACAATGAAAGGTAAACTGTAAACAGGTAATATATGTTATTCTCGTTTAACACAATACGATCAAAGCAAATAATGTGGATTATTTTTATACCCTTATTATGAACTTTAAAAAAAATTACAAATGTTAACTTAAAATGCAGTTGCATAAAAAATTAAATAAAAAGCGGTAACAAGAACGTATGCTAACATAACGTATGCTAGAAAACTGCCAATGCAAAACATAGATTGAACTAAAAATTATTCCCCCCCCCCTCCAAAAAAAAGTTTTAAAAAAAGTGACTCGCTATGAGCCCTGAAATTTGATATGAAATAATCTGATCACACAACTTTCCAGACAGAATTTTTAAAGATGTTCATGAGCAAGGAATCATTTTTTTTTTTTTTTTTTGTACAAAGGGCTAGTACCTACTTGCGTTGCTCTTGTCAATTTACTTAATAAAATATGAAATACGATATACAGTATTTTAACTGAAAAAGATAGTATCCTATTAATTATACAACCTTTCGTCAAAGAAAGTGTTAGCAACAACCCAGAAAAACTAACATTGATATACAAATATTCAGGTTATGTCTTGTCCACCCACTTTTAACGTCTAATCGCTGCCACTGGTGGACAGAAAAAGAAAGTACTTATGCATTATATAGTTTAACAGTATTTAATAGAATGCAACACTTACATTTATAGAGACTTTTTCTTATATATAAAAAAAAAATCTAAAGGTACCGTAACAAGAATCCAACATGTCTCTGCATGTGCTCGTACTACACATTAACAAAGCAACGCACCCTGTTTACGACATCCAAATTTGGGGAATACTGTGTTCAATTTTTGAAAGAATAATTACATTCCCAAATATGGACAAAATTACTAGTATTAGTAAATTAATTTTATCAGCAACGTGAGAAAATTATGAAAATCTAGTCGCTTCATTTTTTTCAGTTTTTTCCATATAAGTTGCCAAAGAATTAATAGAATTTTTCAATTATCTTTCCACGTCATAATATCAAACCAGCTAACAATCATTTTGTCCCAGGTATTCATCGGATTTTTGTCACTGATATCAACTATTTTAAAATAATTCATCTATGTAATTCTTTATCAATATAATAAAATTGTAGTTCTTGAAAATTACACAATTTTTAATTCTTGAAGTTATTGTCTTAACATTCATTGGTAAATATATCTTCTTATTAATGTTGTTAGCTTCCACACGTTTTGAATTTATCAAACCAATTGATGTGTTCACAGGATCTTCACAGTCAGACCAATTGGTTGATAGCTCCAACCACAGCTACAATTGGTTGATTTGGAAGATACATCACTTTCAGTACGAAGGCTACATAAAACATGGATCTACAGATTAACGTGGAATTCGACTTGCATAAGTTCCCCAAATCGTACCCGGGCCTTTCGAATTGAAGTCACGTATACTAGTCAACCATGTAGACTGCTTATTTACGTTTGTTTGAAATTGCTATGTAACTATATGCAGTATTTTTCTCTTTTTCGGGGAGGAGAGGACGAAGAGTAATATCTGTATGTTCCTCTATTCCAATAAATTTTATGAAACTTGTTTCAAGGAACCATCTCTTTCAATGCATATTTATAAGAGTGTCTGCGTGTATATTTTTAATGTAATGATATCATATGTATATCTCCGAGACGTTTATCTCTGTCATAGATATGTTGGTTGTAGTTCCATGTTCCTTTCCTGTGTACAGTCACCATATTTGTTTTTATACAGTTTATCTTCAAACTACTTAATCGTTCTATAACTCAGTTGGATGACTTTCATGTCATATATATAGGATGGGATGGACCGTATTTCTTGATACGCCTTTATAACTTCTAAACCAATAGAATAAGTCTAAGAGTAATTTTATTATGTTCGTGATGACTGATTTCGGAATGAACACAAATCAAGCTACACGGGACTGAAAATTTGACTTTTTTTTTCAAAAGCCTTTAATTCGAAACAGTGCTTAGGTAAATACTTCATCCAATTGTATACATGATTTTCAATAGATGTGAATATTATGTCGTTTACATGAACCTGTTATTTCAAACTATTCTGGAATTGTTAAAGATAATAATTAGTTCGCGATATTGTTTAAAATTACCTAATTCTAAGAACTTGCTGTAGTAAAAATTATTGTTGGAATGTAATAGACGTAAAGTAAATCAAAAATTCTTTTTCCAAGTTCCCACAGATATGCATTGTATCAAATTTTACCATTTTTCCGTATCTTCCGAATGCTTTGAGATATCAAATTGCAATAAACGGAATTATAATCTTGATGTTTATTGAAAACCATCTACTTAATTGAAAATGTTATTTACTAAACAACTTTTCGAAATAAAGTCCTTTGAAAAAGTCAAATTTTCAATTCCTTGTAACTCCGTCTCCACTTGTTCGAAATACATAATAGGGGTATAATGACCGTAGCATTTGATACAAGGTATTTTGGATGTCAATTACTGCGCCGTTATTACTGTTACAGAACCCTCGAGAATTGGATTATTTTTTCATGTTGTGGTATTTCAAGTTTTCGTTTTATGTAGATTGAGTAGCTGGGGCTCCGCCCCCAGGCCCCGGAGTTTGCTCGGCCTACGGCCTCGCATTTCTTATCTATCGACCTTTGCATCAACATTGAAGTTCGCAAACTTGTTCCTCATATTTCCTGAATTTGTTTATCCGGGTGCTTCGCCCCTACACCCTGTCTTTGCTCGGCCTACGGCCTCCCATCCCTTGAACCCACAATTCTATCGTTCCTTTTCCTATTTTCAACTATCTAAAAGATAAGATTTTGTATCCCAAGAAAACGCCCATTTAAACAGCATGGGAAATTTTTCATCCCCCTTTAGACCCTTAAAAAATTAAAAATATTTACTTTTGGCAATTTTCCTGTGGGTTAGCCCTGGAAGGCTACAATCATGCCAAATTTCATCATTCTAATACTGCCGGAAGTACCTAAACATTTTGGGGTGTAGAAGACGTCCCATATAAATAACATGGGAAAGATTGTTTAGTTCCCCATAAAACCATTCTACGATTGGAATTATTTTATTTCTGATGATTCACTTAGGTAACGCTAACAAAAACGTATAAGCATACCGAATTTCAAATTTTTATTCCAATTCTAAGTACCTAAAACATGAGAATATAGGTCAAAAAAGGCCCATTTAAATAACATGGGAAATTCATCCCCTCTTTAGACCCCCTAAAAATTAAAAATATTGACTTTTGGGAATTTTCCTGTCGGTTTGTCCCGAAAAGCTCCAATCATGTCAAATTTAATCATTGTAGTTCTACAGGAAGTGCTGAATAATTCGGGGTTGTAAAAGGTGTCCCATATAAATAACATGGGAAAGATTTTTCAGTTCCCTATAAAACCACACTAAAGTTGATTTTTTTTTATTTTTACTGATTTACTTAGGTAGTACTAACGAAAACGTACATGCGTACCGTATTTCAAGTTTTTATTCCAATTCTAAGTACCTAAATCATGAGATTATAGGTTTTAAAAAAGGTCCATTTAAATAACATGGGGAAATTCTTCATCCCCTCTTTAGACCTAAAAATTAAAAATATTGACTTTTCGTAATTTTCCTGTCGGTTAATTTCGGAAAGATACAATCATGCCAAATTTAATCACTGTAACCCTACAGGAAGTGCTCAATAATTTATGTCAGCTCATATAGTTTTATATATAATTAATATTTGAAGTATGTAACAGCCTGACGTAGTTCCATTTAAAAAAAAATACAACTTTATGCTGGATTGGCAACACTGTTATCGTTGTGGTATTGAGGAGTCTGTCTAACTTTTTTTTTCGTTTTTGTTCATTAGTAAAAGTTAAAATGTGTATCAAGATAAATGATCCACCCTGTATATATATATATACGGAAAAGTTGCCTATATTGCGTTAGTTCTTTAATAGCACCATTAGCATTTTTACAAACCTATTAAAGTTGGTGTTATTTACGCTTAATTTCGGGAATCTACGACCACCCAAAGGACTGCTTGGGATTAGGCAGTCACAGGTCAAAGATACTGGCGTCGTTAGGGGAATCCAGCGAAGCTGTTGAATCGGGAAGCATGTCGGGATCTGACTTCCAGGCGCGAGGCGAAGGAAACAGTCTAAGCGCATCTGTCTTCAAAGTACAGCGGAGGCAGAGTTTAGAACTGGAGCTTCACACAGACAGGTTGCTTTGATAGCTTCTGCCGTACTTTAGAACGCGAGACCCATAACGCCAGAGGACAAATATTTTGTTGTTGACAGATCTAAGGTAAGAAGAGGAAGAGATAAACTGGGTGAGAAGATCCAGAAAGAACAGGCTCACCAAAGCCGGGCGATTACAAGAATCTACTTTGACGGAAAAAAATTATGCAACTCTTGTGCAAGAAAAAATTAACGGCAAACTACGAAGACGAGAGGTTACAGAAAAGCATATCACAATTCTATCGGAGCCCGGTTCAGAATACTTGGGTCATGCCACACCTAAGTCAGGCACTAGCAAGGATATTGCCGACTCTATATTGGAGCTTTTAGAGAAGAACCAGTATGACGTGTAGTCTTGAGGCAGTCGGAAGCGATGGTGAAGCCACGAACACAGGATGGGATAACAGCGTGATAAGTCAGATACAAAGATCCCTAGGAAAGAAACTGCAGCATCTCATATGCCTTCTTCATACCAGAGTTGCCATTTCGACACCTGGTTACCGAATTGGATGGTGGGACGACCGGACCCAACGCATTTCCGGCCCCATCGGAAAGAAATTAAAGGATTGTGAACGTTCACCGATCGTCTCCTTTACACCCATTCCTGTTAAATGGGTGTCTGAAATGGAAAAACCAGATGGTTTAAGCAGCGACCATAATTATCTCTTTGAAATTTGTAAGGCTGTTGCTACAGGAATGTGTATTACCGATCTAGCAAACAGAAAACCAGGACCATTATCACATTCACGATGGCTTACATTGGCCTGCAGAATGCTTCGCCACTACATCAGTATTGATAAACCTAGTTCAAGTTTGTGTCTACTTTGCCAGTACATTGTTAAAGTATACGCTCCCGTCTGGTTTTCAAAACGGCGAAATCCTTTGTGCGAAATGGGCGCCATACATTAGCACAGTTAAGCTATCACGTTTTCTGCCAGAAAATCTACAACACATAGTTCATTCTGTTCTACAAACAAACGGATAGGCCTACTACGCTCATAATGAAAACCTGCTGATAGCAGATGAAAATCCGCATATTCGAACGTTAGGCTGGAGAAGGCCGAGATCAAGCCGCCCACGTGACTTCATTGTTCCGAAATTAAACTTTACAGCTGAAAATTACTACGACATGATTAATTGGCCTAAATGTCTAACAGAGCCGCCAATCACACGAAACATAACGGATCAGCAGCTTGAAGAAAACATCCGAACTTCAGCTACTCTAACAACAACATTCCCTTGCCACAGTCAAGCTGTGGAACGCACAGTGAAGCTGGTGTCCGAGGCAGTGTCGAAAAAGTGCGGCCAGACAGCAAGAGATATCTACGTTAGAGCCAAACTGAATTCTAGAACAAGAATACCCCGCTTCGAGACCAAGAAGAACTACGTGACCTAAGGTCAAATGTCAACATATGCCTAATGGGTGGGTGAGCGAAACACGATGTGCAACCACCCTCCCCGTGGTGAGTTCTGGGTTATTTTGCGTACAGAGCAAAATAAGCGAAGAGTTGCACAAAAAAAAACGTGTTATATCAAGGGATATGCCTATAATTATCGTTAACGTGGCATTCCAAACAAAATCTGGACATTAATTCCAACAACTGAGCTAATATGGCTGTACTTTGACTCAAACATTTTAAAATTATTTACCGGCATTGCTACAAGTTTCTTTCAATAAAATAATTGTATTATAGCCATCAGGTAACTCTAAAAACGACCACAAGTAGCTTTTCTGTCATTGGTGGTGTGCGTGTTGCCTAGCAAAACACTTAAAAACTAAGTCCGTTGGGGCAGGGTGAGGGGTTGTCCAAAAAAAAATTAAAAAATAAGTAAGGTCGGTGCCACTAATGGCACCTTTTCCGCACTAGCCGTCATCGAATTTCCAACAAAAGTGCAAAACGCTCTACCCTAATGAAGATATACCCAAAGAGCTCCACCAGATGTCTCTTCAGTGGCGCACGGTGACCAAGCAGTGACTACAACATTGTCGGGAACGTCGATCGTTTTATCGACTTCTCTTCAAACTCTCTTCACTTTGCGACATCGAGACCAACGTATTCGTGACTTACAGAGCCAACTAGCTCTCTACATACCCATATCAACCCTAGTACTCACCGGTTAAGAAAGTACGGAGTCACTGAAGATGGTCTTTGAATTGGTACTATAATATTCACCCTCCAAAATATAGGTTAATGCAGTGAAAACAATGATCCAAATGGTTTTTACAAGAGAAGGTGGAGAGAGGATGTGACCTGTCAAAATAATTGAAAATGACCGTGTTGAATCCATAGATGTGGTCGCTGAGGTGTATAATGACACTCCTGATGCTGTTAAGTCCAAACTTAATTAGTAAATTTTTACACCATATATTTTGAAATCTTGTAGGATAAGTGCATTTGCCGTGCGAAGACCGGCTGGTTTATATATGTATATATCGCGTTGTGAGGGAGAAGTTGGAGTTGCAAATTTAACAAAAATCGCTGAAACTATTTTATTGTAACAACTACTGTAAGCGGACTTCTCCTCCGATCTGTCTCAAGTTCAGGGGGCCACAACTAGATACTCATACAAAATCATTCTAAAAATTTGGTGTAAATCGATTCAAAAAGGGACGAAGAAAAAGCCCAGAAAACACATTGATAGCCACACATACAAAAAATAAATAAATAAATAAATAAAACATTCTGTATATTTCACTCGATCGGTTTCAAAATTTGTAGGGCGAAACAACTTTAAATATGTAGGGACTTGAAAGGCTACCCACCTAATTTGGTGTAACTCGGCTGAATAAGAGCTGAGAAAAAGCCCAAAAAAGTGGCGAAAAGCCCTTCAAAAATTCTCCATTGTCAGAAACTATCCTTTCAAATCAGCCATCTCGCTCCCATTAGTTAGGTATGAAACTAGTTGTATAACATAAGTAGTATCAAAAAACATAACATTTCCATTGTACAAATTACGGATTTTACCTCCGCCTATACCCTTGGCCGAAAGTTTATATAAGTGAAAAACAAGTGAGCAAACTTAATACTATATCTCTGAAACGGATAATGAACTTTTCACTACCTTTCTTCACTCTGAACAAAAAATGTTATTTACAAAATTTGCATAAAATTAACCATAAATGAGTTACAGACGGAAAAAGATATCAGTATCTATTCTGGAGACCATCTTGAAATTATGACGTCATACAGCCCGTCTGCAATGGAATCAGGCAAAACACCTTATAGGAAATAATTCTATGATTCATTACAAATATATCGCACGTAGTCAAAAATACTTCATTCAAAATCCCCTCATGTGGAACATACTGTATTAATATATGTCCTTGCTATTGAATGAAAACACAACTATATCTCGGAAATATATCAAAAAAATTATAATGAACTTTTCTCTTCCTTTTTTCATTCTGAACAAAAAATGTTACGTACAAAATTTGTATAGAGTTAACCATAAACGAGGTACAAACGAAAAAAGATATTAGTATCTATTCTAGCGGCCATCTTGAAATTATGACGTCAAACAGCGTCTGCAATGGAATCAGGCAAAACACCTGGTAGCACATGATTATATGATTTATTACAAATAAATCGCAATTAGTATCAATATTTCTTCATTTAAAATCTCACGGACTAGGAAATAGTTTCTATAAAAGGCAATACCGAGGGACGATAAACTAAGACAATTCATTTTCTTTTGAACCAGGCCTTTCTGTACGCACAGCAGCCTGAGAGCGATGAATAGCTAACGTGGTTTGGTAGTGCACGGAGCTATACTTTAATTCCTGTGCCACGTTGGGATGGTGGATTCTCCTGGCCTCCCAGTCGAATTTTACGAAACATATAAGGTGACAGTTTCGCTGGTAACGACTGATTGGTTGTGATCTTTTCTATATTGTTGCTATCTGACTAGTTAGTAATGTCCTTAAACCTTGTTCTTTATTCTCGCCGCATATTATTTGTCGCATAAATACCCCTGTCCATAGTAACAACGCAAAACTTATTTTTACTTTTCCGCTTACCTTCGTATTTACCATCCACATAATACTACATTTTTAGGTCTAAGTCCAATGATTAAGCTTCTGCATTTTAAGTGACTATAGTATTTGCCCGACTATTTTCCTTGTCCTATAAGGCATATGAAGTATGCTTGTGCGGTAAATCTAAACCAAGGGACTGAATTTTACAATATGTTGCTATTGTTTTATTACCATTAAGAAAGCAAGAAAGAAAAACAGCTGTTTCTGAAGTTATAAAACTTTCCATTCACGATACTTAATGGACAAAACCAGTTATCACGCAAACAACTAATACAAGAGTAGCAAAAAATAGTTTTCTTTATACGGAAGTTTCAGTCTCGATACACAATGCAAAGTCAAAGTAAAGACAGGAAATCGCAGACAGAATAATAATTAACTAGGCTTTAAAGGTCAGAAAACGGCCTAAGAACTTGATTTAAGACTTCAAAAGTAAACTGAAATAATGTTAAAAAGAAATATTCCAATATTAATGAAAATCTCCTTGTTTTCATTTTATTTCTGTGAAACAGACTGATTATTGCAATTGCTGCGATTAAGAATACGGTATAAAAAATTAATGTATGTGTTACTATTTCCAAACCGACACCACATTCCTCTGTTCACTAGAAACATAAGCACATCCCTCTCACGAGCATGATGAGTTTACAGCGTTTATTATGTTTATTATTCGATACCTACGCTATACGAGACTTGGATCTACAATTGATATTGATTACGGTCCGCTTTATTTATTATATGCAGTAACAATAACAAAACCACACATGAATAATTGCTTGATATGATAGTAAAATCGCCCACCGAATCATGGAAGATTTGAAACTACTGCTTCGATTTTCCATGTATGAAATCAAGAGTAACCATAAACATGAACAATCAGAAAACTTTAGTGCTGAATAAGCGAATTACAGTTAGAGAGCTAGGATTTCACATGTAAGTTAAAACCATATACAATCTGACATTTGCGTATTATTTGCAGAGCTTCTACTTATGATACTCATATTCACCGACTTTCCAAAGGCAATGACTAACTTTCCTATTACGTAAAATTCGCTTCATCACTTCAAGGTTACGTCCAATATTCAATGGATGAGAAAGCAAACAAGTTACACAGTTCAAGGTCCAGAATGCTAGGAATCTTTTGTCATTATTATTACTATTTATTCCAAAATTTCCAGATCTTTTAGCAAAAACCAAAACTCTCCACACATCAGTTCAGGATAAACGAAACTGTGTATATACTGTATTTGAAACTCGAAGCAAAAGTCTTCAACATATCAAATCAGGATTATACACAGCGTCAACGTCTAAATAAATTTTTGAACGACTGGAGTTTGACATTCCTACTGAAACTACATGGGTGAGGACCTACTGTTTAAGGTAGATTCCAATCGATCTTACGAATCCGGGATAATGCACACAGACAGTACAACCTCTGTCCAGAAAGTTCGGTGAATGATATACTGCTCACGGTCGTAAGAATGCGCCACCGCCGTATCACGCATCGACGGGTCAAGATAAGTCTGAACAAGTTCCCGAGCGGCTGTGCTGTGAGTGTGCTTGTGTGTAAACAGCACATTGTAGAGTGAAGGCAGTGTTCGTAGTTTCAGGGAAATTTTCCTAATCTAGGGAAATTTCATAGGTAAATTTAGCAAAAAGGGAAAAAGAGAAATTTTTGACAAAACATGAAAAAACCAGGGAAATTCTCGTGTTGACTGATTGACCAATATAAATGCTTAAATTTTTGTTTGTTCTTCAGAAACAAACCAACACAACAGCAATACTTTTATTGGGTATGTGTGTGTGTTCAAAGTAGCTTCATTTGCGCCCATTTTTTGCTAAGTGTATTTTGTATATTTGCTTGTTGAAAAAAAGTGAAGGTAAACGTAAAAATAATACGAGCTGAAAGCAAATGAATAAAACAAATGTGGTTGGCACTTTCTTTAACCCTTACCTGCTAGTAGTAGTCCCCCCCGTTGGCCCGAATGACTCATCCTCACTCTCTTTTATGACCGGGGTGAAAGGTCAATGACCTGGCCCGGGGTCAATGACCTAGGGGTACCTAGGACCACCCCCTCTAAATTTTGGCAGGGGTACCTTGGCCCACCCCCTAAATTTTGGCAGGGGTACATAGGACCACCCCCCTTAAATTTCGGAAATTGCCAAATCTAAAAATTTGGTATGGTAGCCTAGGACCATAGTATGTACATCTATCAGTATTGGGTGTCTATGTCGTTCCCTTTCAAGGGTAAAAAATTGCCAAAAATTCAAATTTCGGGGGTTTTTGACCTAATTTATCCCCTTTGATGAGGTGTTATTACCCTATATAGTTATATGGGCGTATACAGGGGTCCATTACCTTTCATAAGACATGGGTATTTTAATGCACCCATTGAGAAATTTGGGAGGGGTACCTTGGCCCACCCCTTCAATTTTGGAAATTGACCAATTTAAACATTTGGTATTATAGTACAGGACCCTAATATGTATTATGATAAATTTGGATGGTCCACCTCGTTTCCTTTTAGGGGTACCAAATTGCCAAAATATAAACGTAAGCAATACGTTATACCACGTGTTTGGTTTTTGGCTCAATTTATCCCCTTTGATGAGGTGTTATTACCTTATATGGTTATATGGTCATGTATAGGGGTCCATTACCTTTCATAAGACATGGGTATATTAATGCACCCCTTGAAAAATTTGGGAAGGGTACCATGGCCCACCCCTTAAATTTTGGAAATTGACCAATTTAAACATTGGGTATTATAGGACAGGACCCTAACATGTATTATGATAAATTTGGGTGGTCCCCTTTGTTCCTTTCTAGGGGTACAAAATTGCCAAAAATATAAACGTAAGCAATACGTTATACCACGTGTTTGGTGTTTGGTCGATTTTATCCCCTTTGATGAGGTGTTATTATCCTATATAGTTATATGGTCATGTATAGGGGTCCATTACCTTTCATAAGATATGGGTATATTTGTGCACTCCTTTAAAAATTTGGGAGGGGTACTTTGCCCCACCCCTTAAATTTTGGAAATTGCTCATTTTATATATTTGGTATTATAGTACTGGACCCTAACATGTATTATGATAAATTTGGGTGGTCCACCTCGTTCCCTTTTAGGGGTACAAAATTGTCAAAATATAAACGTAAGCAATACGTTGTACCACGTGTTTGGTTTGACCTAAGTTATCCCCTTGGATGAGGTTCTATTACCTTATATGGTTATATGGTTATGTATAGGGGTCTATTCCCTATCATAAGACATAGGTACATTTGTGCACTCTTTTAAAAATTTGGGAGGGGTACTTTGGCCCACCCCTTAAATTTTGGAAATTGCCCAATTTAAACATTTGGTATTATAGTACAAGACCCTAACATGTATTATGATAAATGTGGGTGGTTCACCTCGTTCCCTTTTAGGGGTACGAAATTGCCAAATTTTAGTACAACCACGTGTTTCGTTTTTTACCTAATTTATTCACATGGATGAGGTCCTATTACCTTATATGATTATATGGTCATGTATAGGTGTTCATTCCCTATTATAAGACATGGGTACATTGATGCACCCAGGGATGGGTACCATGGCCAATCTCTTAAATTTTGGAAATTTTCCAATTTAAGCATTCGGTATCATAGTACATGCCTCAACATGTATCATGATAAATTTGGGTGGTCCACATCGTTCTCTTTTAAGGGTACAAAATTGCTAAAATTTTAGTACAACCACGTGTTTGGTTTTTGGCCCAATTTCTTCCCTTTGATGCGGTTTTATACCGTATATGGACATATGGTCATGTATATGGGTTCATTTCCTATCATAAGACATGAGTACATTGATGCATCCTTTAAAAATTTGGGAGGGGTATCTTGGCGCATCCACTCGGTTTTAGAAATTGTTTAATATAAGCATTTGGTATCTTCGTACAGGTCTTCAATATGTACCACTATAAATTTGGATGGTCCACATCGTTCCCTTTTCATAGGTAAAGAACTACCAAAAATCAAATTTCGGAGGTTATTGACCCCTATTTAGCATGTTATATGGATATGTACAGAGGTTTATTACCTTTATATGTTTATGTTCCCTTTTAAATTTGGGAATTATCAAATAACAAAATTCGGTAAACGTTTTCTAAGACCCATTGGTGTTCCTCTTATGGTCAAATATTCAAAATTTAAATGTTATTGACTTTATTATTGAATAAGTACAGGATTTATTACTTTTTTCATAAGACACAGGTGTATTTGTGTACCAATCTTAAATTTTGGAAGGGGTACATTTCTTATTGTCGCATCAATAATTGGTAATTGGATAGTATCTCATTCATTGGGTAAATCATTATGATTACGTGATCGGTTATTGACCTATGATGGAATTAGGAGTCCAGGACATTGGTACATTGAAACTTTGTAGGATAATTTGATAATGCGTCATTGGTTTTGATTATTCCCGCCAAATATAAACGTAAGCAAGACGTTGTACCACGTGATTGTCCTTGATGAGGTAGTGTACAGGGATTCATTTCCTTTGTTGTGGTACTTCTTAAGTTTGAGTACACACACACTTCTAGAAAACAGTTGGTTCTACTCAGGTAAACAATTGACGGACATTATTGACCTTATTGAACATATAATGATATGATTAACTCTAAGACTTAGGTATATCAAGAGAAATATTCTTTAAATTTGGGAATGGTGATAAACAGAATTTTAACATAAGGTGCGAAATTTGAAACAATACATTGAACTTTAGTCACAGCTCATAGTCTAAGATCATTGGTGGTGATTGATTTGAAATCTGATAGCTAACCTTATTGAATCTTATGACTCATAGACAAAAGGCAATACATGCTACAACAGTTTAAAATTTAATCATAAGGTGATGTAATCTGACACTAGCAAAGTTATTGCTAATGCAATTTGATTGGATGATCACTATCTTTCCTGCAATCTGATTGGTTGATCACTATCTTTCGTGCAATCTGATTGGTTGATGATTTTCAAATCTTTGCTGTATTCAGTTTTAAGTTTTGTTTAACATTTAAAAATCTTGGTTTCGTTCAACATTTTGCACTCACTGATAAATATGATCAAAACCGTTTATTTGTTAATCGAATAGTTAAAAACCGGATAAAGTTTGACGGTTAACCATGAAACGTAAAATTTTTAGTTTGAAACTTTTTGTTTGAAAATTCTTGCTTTCAAATTTTTGTTTGAATTTTTTGTTTCAAAATTTTGTTTGAAATTTTTTCGCTTCAAAATTTTGTTTGAATTTTTTTCGTTTAAATTTTTTGTTGCAAAATTTTGTTTGAAAATTTTTGTTTAAAATTTTTTTTCGAAATTTTTGTTTTGAAATTTTTCGTTTCCAAATTTTTTTTGTTTAAAATTTTTAAGTTTGTGCACTCATTAGTGAAGAACCGGAACTGCTTAGAAGAAAATTTGGTTTGAAATTTTTCGTTTGAATTTTTTTTGAAATGTTTGTTTCAAAGTTTGGTTTGACATTTTTAAAAGTTTGTGCACTTATTAGTAAAGAACTGGAATTGTCTAGAACAAAAACCTCTGGCAACATTGTGGTGCAATAGTACACGTCAGAACCTGGGGGTTGTACTTGAAATGAAAAAACACAATTCATTGAAATGGATCATTTTATTACACTCCACATACATCCATACCAGGTAGTGGTTCTGGATATTGTCGATACAATGTATTTTGAACTTCTTGCACTAGTTTTTCTTTAGCATATAATTTTAATTCCAGTTGAAGTCTTTTAAGGTCTAATGCGATATCAATTGGTGGAAAATCAATGTCCATTTGATCACAAATAAACTGTTTATCAATACAGGTATGCACCCACGAACGATGTTGACAACCGTCACAATATCTAGATACATGTTGTACAATATGCATAACACATTTTTCAAAATAGTACTTTTTCAGGAATATACTAGTTTTGTTGCACACTTCCACTGCATGTTTCACACACTGAAATACGCTGATAAATTTGTTCCATTCCGTTTCCGTTAGATACACCATGTTGCGAGGGACATGGAATGTGCTCTTTTTACGTAACAGCACCATCTTCTCTTCGAGGACTGTACGCAGCACCACTTCATGATTTGAGCCTAATGATTTGACTATGGTCACATTTAGCTCATCATGAAAATAATCGTTCATTTGGTCGATTCGTGAACATAATATTTGCCATTCTTCACAGGTCAGTTGTACACCAAATTGTTCTGCTTTGCCCAATCGAATCACAGGTTCAAATGTTCTAGCACTGATACCAATCATCACATGTTTTGTTTATTGGATAATAGCTTGCGAAGATGAACTCTTTATCGTTAGAAGTACACATCTTTCCTCCTGAAAAGCACTTGCTCAAATGATTTCGTGGGATGACACTGTATTTGCTGGTTTATAGTTATTACTGACGTCATTGGTAAAGAATGTGCTGACGTTTGAATTCATGATTTCATCACAGTTGCTGACGTCATGCCGACCAACCATATTCATACAACTACAGCTGACGTCATTGGAAAGAAATGTGCTGACGTTTGAATTCATGATTTCATCACAATTGCTGTGTACTAAATTCAAGTTGATGACTTCGACCCAAGAATCCTTTGTAACATAAAGATACAGATCCAGTATTTAAGAAACGCAGCAGTTCTTCTTGTTTTGATGATTCCATGGGTAAATATCTTGCTGGTAAAATTATATTCTTATCATTTTCAACCTTCACTACGATTCTTAATCCAAACTTTGTAGGGATCATTTGGCTAGCTAAGATTCTATAAGGTACATTCTGTTGTAAATCAGTAATCTTGGTAAATGATTTCATCACATCACGTGTGTTTAGAAACTGCAGAGAAGTAGCCATGATGACGTTATCATGAATACTAACTCGAACGATGATGCAAAACTGATGACGTTGCATTATCATGTTCTGACGTGTACTATTGCACCACAATGTTGCCAGAGGTTTTTGTTCTAGACAATTCCAGTTCTTTACTAATAAGTGCACAAACTTTTAAAAATGTCAAACCAAACTTTGAAACAAACATTTCAAAAAAAATTCAAACGAAAAATTTCAAACCAAATTTTCTTCTAAGCAGTTCCGGTTCTTCACTAATGAGTGCACAAACTTAAAAATTTTAAACAAAAAAAATTTGGAAACGAAAAATTTCAAAACAAAAATTTCGAAAAAAAATTTTAAACAAAAATTTTCAAACAAAATTTTGCAACAAAAAATTTAAACGAAAAAAATTCAAACAAAATTTTGAAGCGAAAAAATTTCAAACAAAATTTTGAAACAAAAAATTTCAAACAAAAAATTTGGAAACGAAAAATTTTAAACAAAATTTTGAAACGAAAATTTCAAACGAAAAATTTTTAAACAAAAAAAATTTGAAACAAAAGTTGTCAAAAAAAATGTCAAACAAAATTTTGAAACAAAAAATTCAAACAAAAATTTGAAAGCAAGAATTTTCAAACAAAAAGTTTCAAACTAAAAATTTTACGTTTCACGGTTAACCGTCAAACTTTATCCGGTTTTTAACTATTCGATTAACAAATAAACGGTTTTGATCATATTTATCAGTGAGTGCAAAATGTTGAACGAAACCAAGATTTTTAAATGTTAAACAAAACTTAAAACTGAATACAGCAAAGATTTGAAAATCATCAACCAATCAGATTGCACGAAAGATAGTGATCAACCAATCAGATTGCAGGAAAGATAGTGATCATCCAATCAAATTGCATTAACAATAACTTTGCTAGTGTCAGATTACATCACCTTATGATTAAATTTTAAACTGTTGTAGCATGTATTGCCTTTTGTCTATGAGTCATAAGATTCAATAAGGTTAGCTATCAGATTTCAAATCAATCACCACCAATGATCTTAGACTATGAGCTGTGACTAAAGTTCAATGTATTGTTTCAAATTTCGCACCTTATGTTAAAATTCTGTTTATCACCATTCCCAAATTTAAAGAATATTTCTCTTGATATACCTAAGTCTTAGAGTTAATCATATCATTATATGTTCAATAAGGTCAATAATGTCCGTCAATTGTTTACCTGAGTAGAACCAACTGTTTTCTAGAAGTGTGTGTGTACTCAAACTTAAGAAGTACCACAACAAAGGAAATGAATCCCTGTACACTACCTCATCAAGGACAATCACGTGGTACAACGTCTTGCTTACGTTTATATTTGGCGGGAATAATCAAAACCAATGACGCATTATCAAATTATCCTACAAAGTTTCAATGTACCAATGTCCTGGACTCCTAATTCCATCATAGGTCAATAACCGATCACGTAATCATAATGATTTACCCAATGAATGAGATACTATCCAATTACCAATTATTGATGCGACAATAAGAAATGTACCCCTTCCAAAATTTAAGATTGGTACACAAATACACCTGTGTCTTATGAAAAAAGTAATAAATCCTGTACTTATTCAATAATAAAGTCAATAACATTTAAATTTTGAATATTTGACCATAAGAGGAACACCAATGGGTCTTAGAAAACGTTTACCGAATTTTGTTATTTGATAATTCCCAAATTTAAAAGGGAACATAAACATATAAAGGTAATAAACCTCTGTACATATCCATATAACATGCTAAATAGGGGTCAATAACCTCCGAAATTTGATTTTTGGTAGTTCTTTACCTATGAAAAGGGAACGATGTGGACCATCCAAATTTATAGTGGTACATATTGAAGACCTGTACGAAGATACCAAATGCTTATATTAAACAATTTCTAAAACCGAGTGGATGCGCCAAGATACCCCTCCCAAATTTTTAAAGGATGCATCAATGTACTCATGTCTTATGATAGGAAATGAACCCATATACATGACCATATGTCCATATACGGTATAAAACCGCATCAAAGGGAAGAAATTGGGCCAAAAACCAAACACGTGGTTGTACTAAAATTTTAGCAATTTTGTACCCTTAAAAGAGAACGATGTGGACCACCCAAATTTATCATGATACATGTTGAGGCATGTACTATGATACCGAATGCTTAAATTGGAAAATTTCCAAAATTTAAGAGATTGGCCATGGTACCCATCCCTGGGTGCATCAATGTACCCATGTCTTATAATAGGGAATGAACACCTATACATGACCATATAATCATATAAGGTAATAGGACCTCATCCATGTGAATAAATTAGGTAAAAAACGAAACACGTGGTTGTACTAAAATTTGGCAATTTCGTACCCCTAAAAGGGAACGAGGTGAACCACCCACATTTATCATAATACATGTTAGGGTCTTGTACTATAATACCAAATGTTTAAATTGGGCAATTTCCAAAATTTAAGGGGTGGGCCAAAGTACCCCTCCCAAATTTTTAAAAGAGTGCACAAATGTACCTATGTCTTATGATAGGGAATAGACCCCTATACATAACCATATAACCATATAAGGTAATAGAACCTCATCCAAGGGGATAACTTAGGTCAAACCAAACACGTGGTACAACGTATTGCTTACGTTTATATTTTGACAATTTTGTACCCCTAAAAGGGAACGAGGTGGACCACCCAAATTTATCATAATACATGTTAGGGTCCAGTACTATAATACCAAATATATAAAATGAGCAATTTCCAAAATTTAAGGGGTGGGGCAAAGTACCCCTCCCAAATTTTTAAAGGAGTGCACAAATATACCCATATCTTATGAAAGGTAATGGACCCCTATACATGACCATATAACTATATAGGATAATAACATCTCATCAAAGGGGATAAAATCGACCAAACACCAAACACGTGGTATAACGTATTGCTTACGTTTATATTTTTGGCAATTTTGTACCCCTAGAAAGGAACAAAGGGGACCACCCAAATTTATCATAATACATGTTAGGGTCCTGTCCTATAATACCCAATGTTTAAATTGGTCAATTTCCAAAATTTAAGGGGTGGGCCATGGTACCCTTCCCAAATTTTTCAAGGGGTGCATTAATATACCCATGTCTTATGAAAGGTAATGGACCCCTATACATGACCATATAACCATATAAGGTAATAACACCTCATCAAAGGGGATAAATTGAGCCAAAAACCAAACACGTGGTATAACGTATTGCTTACGTTTATATTTTGGCAATTTGGTACCCCTAAAAGGAAACGAGGTGGACCATCCAAATTTATCATAATACATATTAGGGTCCTGTACTATAATACCAAATGTTTAAATTGGTCAATTTCCAAAATTGAAGGGGTGGGCCAAGGTACCCCTCCCAAATTTCTCAATGGGTGCATTAAAATACCCATGTCTTATGAAAGGTAATGGACCCCTGTATACGCCCATATAACTATATAGGGTAATAACACCTCATCAAAGGGGATAAATTAGGTCAAAAACCCCCGAAATTTGAATTTTTGGCAATTTTTTACCCATGAAAGGGAACGACATAGACACCCAATACTGATAGATGTACATACTATGGTCCTAGGCTACCATACCAAATTTTTAGATTTGGCAATTTCCGAAATTTAAGGGGGGTGGTCCTATGTACCCCTGCCAAAATTTAGGGGGTGGGCCAAGGTACCCCTGCCAAAATTTAGAGGGGGTGGTCCTAGGTACCCCTAGGTCATTGACCCCGGGCCAGGTCATTGACCTTTCACCCCGGTCATAAAAGAGAGTGAGGATGAGTCATTCGGGCCAACGGGGGGGACTACTACTCTGCTGTTGTCAAATTGTGTTACACTAACACTGTTGTTGGGTCTATTAGACCCAGCACTATTTTATGTTTATAAATGATACTAGCTTGATTCAATATTACAAATATCTGTATTTTCTGACGTTTTGCAGTCGTCGGAATATTTTGAAGTAGCAAATATAAAAAAGAAAAAGAATTTTTTTGTGAAAAATTAAATTAAATTAAATGGCATTTTTGTTTGTAATAAAGTAGTTAAACAATTACATTTTTTCTGTGCATAACAATGCTGATTGTAACACAACAATCGTACTCTTTTGTCGAAATAGTGTTAAAAAAAAGAAATATTACAATACATACACAATTCACTCCCTAATAACTAAAACTTAAGGAAGTAAACGTTTGCACTTTTTTGTTCATTTTTTCACAAGATTCAAACATGGAGTGCACAGTGTATTTGCGTATTCTAAGCAAAGAGGTTTGAAACATGACACACACTGGTATTGTTTTACTGTCTTTTGCGGAGCCACAAAATTGACATCTCTTTCTTTTTCCCAATCTGCTTCCCTCCCTGGCTTGTTGGTGTGATTCTTGTTCGGTAATACCAAGAACTCTCGACATGGATGTTCGTAACTCCAGGCTCATGTGAGGGTTTGACAGTCTGTTTTTGATGTTGGATTGGACAAGTTCACGAGCAACAGCTTTCATAAAGTCTAATCTGGAAAGTGTCAGTTTGTGGGAATGCAGAGAACAAAATAAAAGCATTCACCCCTGCAATATCCAGGATGTGAAAAAATATAGCCATAGTCCATCTTTGTGTTCAGCGACTAATTGAATAGACACTAAATTTTTCATCTAAAGAGTCCACTCCATCTTTCGTCATATCGTAATAACTTATTATTTCTGGTTGTTCGTCCACATTCCCCCTCGTATGGTGCATGGATGATACCAAAATTACTGCTTTACCTTTTTGGGGGGCATTGAGATAAGCGTTGTATCTTTAGTGAAGCTATAAAGAGTAGAACCTTCATCTCTATACTTTGTGGTGGAATTTCTTTCTTGTCTTTCTTTAGTGTCCCTACGTATGTAAACTCCTTACTTCGAAGTTCGCGAACCAGCTCCGAAGGCGAAAACCAGTTATCCCCTGTTACATTCCTATTGGTGCCTGCAGTTATTTTACTCAAACGTAATACTGCTTGTGTCGGTATACTTAGTTTTCTCCCCCCCCCCCCCGAAAAACAATCCCGTCAGAGTTTATTCCACAATAAACATAAGCATTACAAAGGTATCAACTGCGTCCATCGGTTAAACACATTATTTTTAGTTCACATTTGGCTGGTTTCCGTGGCATGTAAATTCTGAAAGCACATCTTCCTCGAAAGGGAACAAGCATTTCACCCACACATGCATTTTCATCTATGGAATACAATTTTTGTGCGTTGCTGATGAATAAATCAAATAGTTCAGAGATTGCAGCAGTTGAATTTTCAGTCTTTCGTGTTTCCCAATCATCACGATCATTAAATCGCAAACATGTCAATAGAAAAGCAAACCTAATTTTTGGCAGGTGCAACGAAAAATGTCCCTGCCGGTGCTATCAGTTGCAAATATTGCTTCAATATGTTCATGATTAGATTTGAAAACAGCTGTGTAAACTAGCAGTCCGAGGAAAGCGCGAATTTCTGTAGGGTCAGTTTCTTGAAGTTCACACCTTTTATAGTCTTTCTATTTATCGTTTTGGTTGTGATGGACCTGGTTCACCTGGTTTCACCCAGGCCTTTTTTCGTTTAGGGTTCTCGTAATGGATCCACTTCTCATCACCCGTAATAATTCGATGCAGAAACCCCTTTCTGCTCTGTCGTTGAAGCAGCAATTCGCAAATGGTTTTTCGTCTTTCAACGTCTCTGTCTTTCAATTCATGTGGAACCCAATGTGACATCTTTTGAATCATTCCCATGGCTTTCAAGCGTTTGGAGACTGTTGTTTGATCAACGCCTAATGCTGTTGCAAGTTGTTCCTGCGTTTGACACGAATCCTGCTCGAGCAATGCTGTCAATTCTTCGTCTTGAAATTTTTTGGCTGTCCAGCTCGCTCTTGGTCTTCCAAGCCGAAATCACCACTTCTAAACCGTGCAAACCACTTCTGACACGTTCGCTCAGCTAGAGCATGGTCACCATACACTTCCACCAAAATACGATGACTTTCAGTCGCACTTTTCTGCATGTTAAAGTAATGCAGCAGGACACCCCGCAAAAACACTTTATCAGGCACAAATTGCGCCATGTTCACTTAACTACAAACTGGTGTTGTTGACGCTTTAATCCACTGCCCTATACTACGAACGATACGCGATGACAGGGGTTTGCAACACATGTGTGGATACACGGAACTGTGGGACGCTCCGTTCGTTGCGCCATCTCTTGTCCACCCGCACAAATTAATTCCTAGACCAAATATATATATATATATATATATATATATATATATATATATATATATATATATATATATATATATATATATATATATATATATATTATATCGCAGATCCAAGGGGAGGGCTCTAGGGGTTATAGCCCCCTTGACCCTCAGGTATACACTTGATAAACTAGGCTTAAATTCTACTTTCTTTACACTGAATAAAGCGCCAAACTATGGTTTAGCCTAGGGATGGCCAATTCCGGAATTTTTACTTTCCGGAATCCGGAAAGTAAAATCGGAAAATTCCGGATTTCGGAAAAATTCCGGATTTCGGAAAAAATCCGGAATTCGGAAAAAATCCGGAATTCAGAAAAATTCCGGAATTCGGAAAAATTCCGGATTTCGGAAAAATTCCGGATTTCGGAAAAATTCCGGATTTCGGAAAAATTCCGGAATTCGGAAAAATTCCGGAATTCAGAAAAAATCCGGAATTCGGAAAAAATCCGGAATTCGGAAAAATTCCGGATTTCGGAAAAATTCCGGAATTCGGAAAAATCCGTATTTCGGAAAAATTCCGGAATTCGGAAAAATTCCGGAATTCGGAGAAATTCCGGATTTCGGAAAAATTCCGGAATTCGAAAAAATTCCGGAATTCAGAAAAATTCCGGAATTCGGAAAAAATCCGGATTTCGGAAAAATTCCGGAATTCGGAAAAAATCCGTATTTCGGAAAAATTCCGGAATTCGGAAAAAATCCGGATTTCGGAAAAAATCCGGAATTCGAAAAAATTCCGGATTTCGGAAAAAATCCGGATTTCGGAAAAATTCCGGAATTCGGAAAAAATATTTTTTCTTTTTGTAATCCTAAGAATTTTGTTCAAATGCAAACGAACAAATTTCCTTTTTGTAATCCTAAGAATGTATGATGCAAGTTAAGCTGAAACTTACATCCTAAAGTATACACTACTCAATCTTCCCATGGTTAATGAGATGTAGTCCAAAAGTACGATGTACTCCTAATATTTAATTTTCGTTTTACTGTGATATTGTCCAGATGTAAGACATATCACACTGAGATAAACAACTTGACATAATGAAGATGTTATCATACGTAGTTTTCCAGAAAATCGTGAGAAACGATTTTTTATGAAGTTAAAATATGCGTCGCTTGTTGCCAGTGTGATGCAATTGATAACTTTTATGCTGGAATAGTCTTCTTATTATTATTATTATTATTATTATTATTATTATTATTATTATTATTATTATTATTATTAATCGTTTATGTACTGTAAAAGAAAAATATGAACCGTTAAGTAGTAGATTTTATCTGTTGTTTTTTGATATCTTCTAACAGTAATAACAAATTGCTTGTAAATACGCAATGATTATCAAGGACAATGGCATATTAATGTAAGGACTACTCTGCAGACTAGCAATAAACAATAAACAATAACATAAACAATAGTCCCAAAAAAAAGTAACTAACTTGGGCACGTCAGAATATTCGCGAGAATATAGGGACGCATTGAGACTAGCAAAAAACGTGGTGTTATTATTACTCAAAGGGCCGTACGATGGAGGCTTTAACGTTAATGTTAATGGCACCAATGAGCACTTACTTGCTCTAATGGTTAACCTCACTTTTGAGATGATTCTTAGAAGTGGGCGTGTTGGCATGCAGTTGGAGTACTAACGATTTGCGTCACTATCGAACACTAACGTAGCACTAGCGACGTTTAAAGTCGAAATTGGAGTCTGACATAAGTGGCTTGTCAACTTCACGGACATTATATTTTCCTTGAATGCGAGAATTTTGCGCCCTACCACAAAAATAGGAAAAAATGCACTCGCAATATATTTGCACTGGAACGTTTGCGCCCTACCCCAAAAAGAGGGGAAAATGCGCCGGCTATATATTTGCACTGGGATGTTAGCGCCCTACAATTCAACTTATTATTGTATTGTGTAAAGTAACTTCCACTCGCACTTGAACTAGGCTTGCCTCTCATCGTCTCAGTGAGTTACTCCATCCGTTATAATATTCCGAACAAATGAAAAAAAAATACAATTTTAGTTCACTAAAGGGCAATCCATACAAATACAATTTTTCATTATACTACAAAATTTACAATAAACGTATAAATGACGGATATATAATTATTTATTAATATAATCAAAGAGTATAATTTAATCTACAAAAGGCTGTTTGGCTCTACCCAGTTATCTCTGTTCACAATCCTTGAGAGTTGTTTGGCTTTTCAGGACACAAAATATAGAAAAGAAAATGTAAAGTGAATGTAAAATCAGTTCAGTAATATTATCAAGAAAACTATGTACAGTGTGTTTACTTGCTGGAATTACACTTCAAACACACAATTGCGTTCAGTCGTTCTTTCAGGAAAAATGTTCCGGGGGGCACATTTAGTATTCCGGAGGGGGGTCACTGCTGGTACTATTCTATTTATTATTATATTATAGACGTATTATTTTGGTCTCCTCCGAGGGGGCACTCTGAGAGCTCTGGGGAGGCCAGTGTTCCCCCAAAATCATCTCTGGAAGAAGCAGTGATTGCGTTGATCCGTTGTGTTCTTTTGGCTTATATTGAAGTTTATTCTCCCCTTATATAGCCACAATGAAAATAAATCACAAATGGCATGGTTGTGGGGGGAGGATTGTTTATGCTGTAATGTCAGCCCCTCCGAGGAAATGCGTAAGCTCCAATAGGTTCTTTTATTTCGCAGGGCTCAAACTTCCCGGTGGAGGTACATCGCAGGCGCAATTTTCCCTGTTCTTGAGGTAGGGCGCAAATTTCCCAGACGCAAAATTCTCGACACCGTTCGAATGACCTCGGAAGACGATATCTTTTTCAATACTTTTTTTATATTCTTTTACTCGAGATTTCTTCATAGCTTCTTATTAAAATACTTACTAATATATCCTCATTTTATTGTCCTAACCAATCAATATGGGTATGTTGTCAGTAAAATATTTAGATTGATCGAGCCTCTGGTGTGTAACCACAGTATTTCATATCATGCCCCCATTAGAAATCTTGGCTAAACGAATCAATATATGTTGCCAATAAAATAGTTTAGAATGATTGAGCCCCTGGTAAATAACCATAGTATTTCGTGACAGACCCCCCCCCTTCCTATTACCATATTCTAGCTACGTGCCTGACTCAGCTAAATCTCTACATTCTTTACCAAGCACACATTTTCTAAAGCGGAAAATGCTCTCTAAATACCTAAGCTCATTATTTTCAGCAGATGCACAAACTGGGTAACATGCTATCTACATGAATGTTATATATGTCGATTACTGGAAACCGCTTCTCGCTATCTATTACCATATTTACTATATAATGATTAACGTTAAAACCGGAAATGGTTGATTTGTACCGCTTCCGGTTTGAATATTACATTCATCAGGGAACTCGATTCTTAACTATTGACTCTGTACATCATGGCCAAAATTGATTGGTAATCCATCAGATAGTTCTTGAGACTGTTTGTTTCACTGACGGACAGAATGAATATATGGCTATAGAGTTTTGATAAACTAAATTCGTTAATGAGTGATGATGGAACAAATATAAGAAAGGGAACCAAGAGTACCACCGGGAAAATTTTCGAACACAAAATTAGCCATCGAAAACCCACATGTCCTGGGTTAGAATACCATAGATGAAAACTCTACCACTGAGTCATCAATCACCCGCTTATTAGTTTTGTTAACTATTATATTAATATAAATTAATGAATGCCTGCTTATGTTAATTATTGAACAATTACATTGTATACTTCGTAAAGTCAAAAATTATAAATTTGTATTTACTGTACATACAGTGAGCGCAGAAAGTGTTCGTACACCTATGCTATTGAAACGAGAATGCCTGCGAAAAAGAAACAGAAAATTTAAGAAGTGTAATAACACACACAATATGAATAATGAAAACTAAGCTTTATGAATATATCAATAAAGAACCACAAAGACAAGTTTAATGGTCAGAAAGTAAATAAATTCCGTAGAAAATATATAGAGTAGACGCAAAAAGTGATCGTACACCTGACATACGAATACGAAACAAAGATACCACAACTGGGGTTCACTAGTATTCACCTGAGTATACACCTCTGTATAGCATGACGAGTAACAGAATGAGTTTAGTTGTGAATAGGAGTGAAAAAACTGCACGGTGGGCTGTCGAAATGGGAAGCAACCGAACAGAAACAAATGAGGAGACAAGAAAAGTAATTATTAAAGTGCATAAGAAGGGTAAGTCTTTGAGAAAGATAGCAAACCTCAGGAGCAGATCCAGAGGGGGGCGATCGGGGCCATCGCCCCCCCCCCCACATGAGGAAACTTTCTTATTTTATATATAAATAAACCCATCCATAACAAGTTTGGAGCTCTTAAAAGTAGCAGTATTACTGCCGACCGCCCCTTCCCCAGAAGTCCGTCCTGGATCCGCCCCTGTATAGAGTAGCCACAATCGAGTATTTTCCGCTGTATGTTTGGAGTCGTTGTCTTGCTGAACAATAAATTGTTTTCAAGAACCATCTTCTGCGCACTAGTATGGAGATATTCCTTTAATATGTTAATATACACTTTGTGGATCATCACTCCATCGATAAGGTGGAGACGACCCACTCCTGAGGCACTCATACAACCCCAGACGAGCACGGACCCTCCTCCGTGTCTTACTTTAGAGACGAGATTTTGAGGATTCATCTCTGTATTCACCTTGCGCCATACCATACGCCTCCCATTGGACTCGATAAAATTAAATTTATTTTCGTCCGAAAATATGACCCTATTCCAGAAAGAAGCCTGATCCCTTATCTTTATACTCTTTTTCAAACTTTAGTCTCTTTATACGATTTGTCTTGTTCACCCAGAACATTTTCCTGGCTATCCGACCATGATACCCTGCAAATATTCCGCACTGTACTGGCTGATACTTTAACACCGCGTGTTTCCAGATCCGTTGCCAATTGCACAGCACTACTTTTTGGAACCTTTTTTCTTTCCCTAATAATGTAACGTTTAACTTGTTCACTCAACACTCTTGGTCTTCGAGTTCTTTTTTTATTATTTTTTTTATGGTTTCGCACAGTGATAGAAACATTATACATCGCAATTATTGTTTGTACTGTTGAACAAGGCCTGTCTGCAAGGTTTGCCAGGGGCGGATCCAGGACGGACTTCTGGGGGGGGGCGGTCGGCGGTAATACTGCTACTTTTAAGAGCTCCAAACTTGTTATGGATGGGTTTATTTATGTATAAAATAAGAGTTTCCTCTTGTGGGGGGGGGGGCGATTGCCCCCTCTGGACCCGCCCCTGACTCTATAATACCTTGAAACAGCTTCGCACACCTCCCCAATCCCCAGACATGAACCCCATAGAACATCTATGATCTGTTCTGGAGACAAGAATCAGAGGGCACAGCTTGTCTACTAAAGAAGGCCTAAGAAAAGCTATTCAAGAAGAATGGGACATAATCAGTCCCGAAGCTACAGAACTACGAACTACTACAGGTGAAATCAATGCCACGAAGATTACAGACAATCATTAACGCACAGGGTAATCCCACAAAATATTAAATAACGTAATATACTTTATAAGCATTAATTCAAGCATAAGTGTACGGTGACTTTTTGCGTTTACAAAAAAGGAATTCTCTCTTTTCTTCTGAACAAAACAGTGATTGTGTTTGTTTGGCCTTTCTCTTGTATATAGAAATAAAATGTATGAATGTGTAGTCTTAATTCTGGTTATATATATATTTTTCCACCTCCCGTTCTCATGCTAGCTGTTTTCAATATAAACTATGCACGGTGTACGAACACTTTCTGCGCTCACTGTAGGTATGTTGACAATAAGCGAATGTTATTAGAATATTTGTTGAGATTTATTTTCCTTCACTGCCTTTCGCCTGATTAAAAAGTAGTTTGCAGTGCTTTGGAGCAGCTGCAGGTGGGAACGCGATAATGTTTCAGACATACCGGCGACTTTTTTGTGTGTGAAAATAAGACCTTTCTCATAAAGTAGTAAATAACTGCAGTAGCAATTGTCTACGTAAATGATAGACATATCCAACTACAAGAAATTAATACAGTATATATAGCCTATTCATTATTGTGTTTCTCTTTTAACAGCTATTAGCTAAGGATGGATAATTCCAGAATTTTTACTTTCCGGAATCCGGAAAGTAAAATCGGAAAAATTCCGGATCTCGGAAAAATTCCGGATTTTTTCTGAATTCCGGAATTTTTCCGAAATCCGGAATTTTTCCGAATTCCGGAATTTTTCTAAATTCCGGATTTTTTCCGAATGTCGGAATTTTTCCCAAATCCGGAATTTTTCCGAATTCCGGAATTTTTCCGAATTCCGGAATTTTCTGAATTCCGGAATTTTTCCGAATTCCGGAATTTTTCTAAATTCCGGATTTTTTCCGAATGTCGGAATTTTTCCGAAATCCGGAATTTTTCCGAATTCCGGAATTTTTCTGAATTCCGGAATTTTTCCGAATTCCGGAATTTTTCCGAATTCCGGAATTTTTCTGAATTCCGGAATTTTTCCGAATTCCGGAATTTTTCCGAAATCCGGAATTTTTCCGAATTCCGGAAAGTAAATTTTCCGATTCCGGAAAACAAAATTTCCGGAATCCGGATTCCGGAAAATTTTGGCCATCCCTAGTTTAGCCCCTCCCTTGATCATATACTGGATCCTCGGCTCTATATATATATAGTGGCGGATCCAGGGGCGCTATAGTCTCCCTTGACGCTCAGGTATACACTGGATAAAATGGACTTCAATCCTACTTTACACTGGATAAAACGGCAAAATATGTTTTAGTCCCTCCCTTGATCATATCCTGGATCCGCCCCTATATATATATATATATATATATATATATATATATATATATATATAGAGAGAGAGAGAGAGAGAGAGAGAGAGAGAGAGAGAGAGAGACAGACAGACAGACAGACAGACAGAGACAGAGAGAGAGAGAGAGAAGGCTATATACACCAGCAGAGGATTTTGTTTCGGAAGAGACTTGAGCAACGAGTAAGAAACATGTGTGTTGTATGTGCAATGCAAAATCATCACAAACTTATTTCGGGAGGGGTTTCAACCCGATAGCCCCCCTAAATACGCCACTGTATATAAGTCAACCGTTCCTATATTATCTAAAACAGAAACGAAACAAATTTTGAGTAAAGACAATTTTAATAGCTATCAGTATCAATATTCGAGACTCCAGACTGGCCTGTCTCCTCTCGATTTATAGGTGTCTGTCTCGGTCTCGTCTCGGTATATAAAAGTCCGTCTCGGTACCATCCCTAATAGATGACAAGTATACTTCGATTTCTGCTTTTACATGATCAATTATTCTCCCTCTCTGTCTCACACACATATACAGTACATCACTGCCTCAGCAATAAATAGCAACACTGCATCACTGTCATCACTGGGAATGCTGTATCATTGTGGTTCTCTTCACATGCCAATCTGTACAACTGATAGAGAGGAAACAATGTCAGATTGAAAAAAGAATGTTACATTTGCACATTTACGTTTCCTGACTTTCCCTGATTTTCCAGAATGTGGGAACCCTGTTCGTCCCAGTTCTCCTAGTGTCCGACTAGGTATAGGGTCCACGCCTCTACGAGGGGAATAAAACCGCCACTTCCAAATAGCCATTTGTAACATTTTCTATGCTGCGAACTGTACCTCTTCCGTAAATATATCAAGTTTTGTATTGCTTGAACGACACCGCGGGAAAGTGTATCGATGGTGACTACCAATCCCAGTTGGGACTACACATAGCATTATGTTCAGAAGGTTAGCTTCGCTACAACGTGAACGTAGTACCTAAACATGTTCAAGATAGTCATCCTACGTATTTCTTGGGCGAGCTTACCAGGAGGGTTGCCTCGACTTTCAAATAAACATATCAGCTTGCAGACTGTCTACATCAGCCACTGGCTCTGGTAATGTACGGTGTACCTCTACCGTAATTTTAAAAAAGTCCCGTATTGCTTGAATGATCCTACCGGAAGGAGAATATCAGCTTACTATTTGCAGAGGGACTGAACGGTGGCTAAGGAAATGTGCCTATCCCAGGTACCTGGGTAAAGGTTTCTGATCCCAACAGAAGGAAATAGCGTGATAAGGGTCTGACATCAAACACAAATGGTGACTTAATATGTAAACTCATGTCCTAAATTATTGTCGCATATTTATAACTGTCTTCTTGTAAGAATATAATTTGATAATGATTTTGCAGGGTACTTTTGAATACTGATACTATGTGTATAATCTGGAAATGTATATTTGTGGTAAATTTCATAGGAAAAGAATTATAAATACGAAAATTAGAATGAGTAAAACAAAATATTGCTAAATGGAGAAGAAAATTTTATTTTCGTCTTATTGTTCTTATTTACTGCTCATTTTACATGAAATTTTCCACATACACATCTCTGCCGATTATACACATTCTAACATTATAAGAAATACCGGGCGAATTCCTTATCAAATTATATTCCTACAATAACATTTATAGACATGCGACAATAATTTTGGACATAAGTGTACCATTGGAGCCGGGATGAGATACGTGAGTATCTCGACGAGTGCGCGGAACCTCTACTCGAAAGGCTGAAGCCAGTGAACATATAAAGGTAGGCACGGCCAGGATTGAACAAGCCCCTCGGACATGCCTGGGGCACCCGGATTGGGTTGGACTCTGACGGGATGTGGTCATATCGTGAATTCGGTATCTTATGTAAGTTTATCCCAGGAATCTGTGTAACGGCGAGGATGGCCAGGAAGTGAACATATAATACTCAGGCACCATGCCTGCAGAGCATAGAAAAACCTGACTCCTAGCAGGATCACCTTAACTAGTAGGTCAACTCGTACGCACTCAGGACTTCGGTCTGGCAATGCAGCGATCGTATCCAATTCCCTTAGAGAATAGGGGATTCATCGCAACTTGTGAATTCGTATCCGACTTCCTTAGAGAATAGGGGAATCATCGTAACTTGCAAATTAAGATAACGGGACACACTTTGACGGTACACTGAGTGCACGAGGTCAAATTGTCCACGATTGAGGAACTACGGGCCGAATGTATCAAGCAGTGTCGGTCCAAATGTTAAGCCAAACGGCTGCAGCACGTATTGGCAGCGTGCGAAGTGTGGAAGTAGACCACTTAATCTATGTCACTTTGCAGTGTTTATGAGTTGTTCAAACATTTCCAAGAAGGGCGGGACACCGGGGAATACACCCCGGAACTGACCAGCCAGCAACTGCATGCACCCCGGATAACGTACAGAAAGTGATATGTGACAGTGCGAATGATTGCGGAGAAAGTGGGAATTGGTCGTGAAACGGATCTTAGTAAACGCAAACTTTGCTCCCGACTCGTGACACATACTTTAACGACGGAACGAATGCAACTTCAACTTGACGCCTGTAGAAATCTCATTGATATGGCGAATCTAGATTCAATTTTCCTTAAACCCGTCACGGGCGACGAGATCTGATGCCTGAGGTACGATCCCGAAGGGAAGCGTCAAAGTAGACGTGGCAAGGTCCAAGGTCGCCGAAAGGCAATACGTTGCGAAGTGACAGATCCCGCATCAAAACAATGCTCGTGGTGTTCTTGAACTATGAGGGTCTCGTCCATAAAAATTGTTCCCTGCGGGTACTACGTTAAATGCGACTTCGTACCTTTAAATACTGAAATGTCTGCTGCAACAGATCAAGCAAGTACGCCAAGCACGGCGACTGGACCCTGCTCCAGGACAATACCAGACTACACACTGCCTATCTGGTGCAGCAGTTCCTGGCCAACAGGAGAGCTGTCACTCAATCACCCACCATATTCTCCAGACATGTCTCACCTGGACTTTTCCTTGTTCCTCAGACTGAAATCTGCACTGAAGGGCCCGAGGTGTTCGGACATTTTGGGCATCCAACGTAATGTTACGACACACCATAAAGCCATTGCTAAAGACGAGTACGCCAGGAGTTTCCAGGACTTGTACAACAGTTCCCAGAAGCGCATTACGATCAATGGGAAAAATGAAATGAAATCTTCAAGTTTTACGTCCCACGGTTATGCCGGTTAGGCTAAAGGAGACGGTGATGATGAGTAATGAATGAAATGGTGGAATGAAGAAAGTGGGAGGAAACGGGAGAACCCCAAGAAAACTCATGCACACGGTGTTTGTCCACCACAAAGTTCACTTGGCGGGACGATCAATGGGAATTACTTCCAAGGACAGTAGCTGCCGTTTCAGGCAAAACAACAATCCATACGAAATATACACACATTTATCGAACTTTCTGGACAGAGGTTATATATTGGCCACGAAGCACAAGAGGTAAACGGGATGTCAGGTAGCATCATATTGAGGCCTGACCTTCACTCACTCAAGTTGATAATTGGTGCTGAGTTAGACCTAGTCATGAGGTGACGTGAGAATGTTTGAGGGCAAATTAGGTTGATATGATTTCTAAAAGTACTAAAACGGTTTGATGAAAGCCTTCGGGTCTCATCCTAAACGAAGGAAAAATCCCAACCTACACCTCCTCGCGGGAGAAAGCGGGCAACGCCTATTGCGGCTAACGTAGGTGAGGACCGACCGACTCCCGGGATAACGAGTCAGCCTCCCTCTACCAAGTACCAATGGTCTTCTCGGAGGGCGAATGAACGGTGGAGGTCAGGGCGCCTTTTTGTTCTTCACAGGCAAAACTATCCTAAAAGGCGGATGAACCACAAGGTAGTCAACGGCATGAAGATGTGAAAAATGGGAATACTACCACATTATCTTTTTCCCAGGAGGAACGGGGGAGGAGGATAAATAAACATACTGATGGTTCTTTCTGAGGTAAAAACATTCCAGAGGTAAATAGTTTCCCGTTCGGATCTTCGGGTGGTGGGGACTACTCCGGGAAGAATCAAAGAAGAAAATAACTTTCATTTCAGCATGGGGACCAGGAACGTACGAACTCTGTGACGTGCCGTTAAGCTTGAGAATTTAAAAGTAGAAATGAACAAATATAAAGTGGACACAGTAGGCCTGAGTGGAGTGAGATGGCCAGAAAAAGGTGATAGTACCGGGAAATTACAGAATATTCTATTTGGCTGGCGTTAACACCGAAAATGGTGTCGTGATAGCAATGAAGAATGAAGTAGCAAGAAGTGTAACCAAAGTGGAATCCTGCAGAAACCGCTTCTTATTTATTTATTTATTATTTTATTTTATTTATTTTTTTATTGCAAAACCAGTGGATATTATGATAATACAAGTGTATATGACAACAACCAACCATGATGATAATGACGTAGAAGTAATGTATGATGAGATTAGTGACATATTGCATCAGGAAGGAAGGGGCAAGGTCAACGCCATAGTAATGGAGATCTCAACAGCGTAATAGAAGGGTGTTGCGAATCAGGCAGTGCGACCATTTGGACTAGGAAGAAACGACCATGGTCAAATGCTTATCGATTTCTGTAGATAACATAATATAGTGGTAATGAACATGTGGTATAAGAAAAGAAAAACAGACTGTACAAGTGGAAAAGTCCAGGAGATAAGAAACTCCACCAAATCGATTAGTCTTGTGAAACGTTTCAGGAGTAGTGTACGAGACGTGAAGACACTGCCGGGAGCGGACATTGATTCGCATCACAATCTCCTGGTGGCGGAAGTGCAAACCTGGTTAAAGTCGATCAAGCAGAACGGGAGAAATCGAAAATGTAACTTAGAGCGATTAAGAAATATCGACAGTGATGTGAAAGACGAGATTGAATAAAAATTTTGTGCAATGGGTGATATGGTCGGCAACGTAGAAAATAGTTGGGGAAAAGTTAAACAGATTATACTTGACACACTCCACAATAACATTGGCAGGATGGAAAGAGCACCGAGAAAACCACGGGTAATTGAAGTGATGTTTAAGAAGATGGAAAAACGCAGAAGAGCTAAAAACACGGACATCAAAGAATTCAGAAGGAAAGAAGAGAGATGGACAAAGCCAAATAAAAAGGACATTGAACAGATATGTGAAGAAACAACGCTAATTCAATGGCGCGGCAGATATGATCTGATGATCAGAAAGCAAACAATTAGGAGGAAAAGCTAACAAAAATATAGGCACGTTTGGAATCGATGATCAACAAGGTCAAGTAGTCACTGATCAAAGAATTCTTAAACTTTGAGAGGAATACATAAAGGATCTGTATGATCAGAAGAACTACCCCAAAGATATTGCGATCGAAACAGAGGAAGAGGTGGGTGATGAAGAAAAAGAACCCAGTATAATGAAAAGTGAAATAGTACAAGCAATCAAAGACACGCGAAGGAGAAAAACCACTCGAGACGATGACACAAGCAGATTTGCTCACGGAATTCGGAAACAATGCAAAGAAAGTACTCACTTTACTTATTAACAGAGAATGGTTAACCGATTTTCTTGATGTCAAAATTATTGCATTATCCCAGAAAAAGCAAGCAAAGAAGTGCAGCAATTACAGAAACACTAGCCTTAATTCCCACACTGAAAAAATTACTGCACTTATACTGAACAGGCAGCCGGAAAGTAAGATAGAAGAGAAGTTAGAAGATCAATCTGGATTCCGGAAAAGAAAAGGCACCAGAAATGCTATTGGTTTGATGAGAATTATATCGAAACGAGTTCTTGATGTAAAGGAAGAGTTGTGTTTATGCTTCATTGACTAGCAAAAAGCTTTCGACAGGGTCAATTGGACGAAACTTCTCAAAATACTTAAAAGAAATCAGAGTCAACTGGAGTGATCGACGACTCATTTGAAACGTATACATAGGACAAATGAAACTGCGCTTGAATCAAGAAGAAACCAATAGTGTGGAGATTGGAAGAGGAGTCTAACAAAATGTAGTAAGTCGCCCCAATTATTCAACATTTACAGTGAATGTTTAATGAAGGAAGCATTAATGGGAATTGGAGATTTCAAGATTGGAAAGCAGATCATTAACAAGATCAGGTATGCAGATGATACGATTATAGCTAGAACCGAAAGACTACAAAAGATAATCGACAAAATAGTTGACACTGGGAAACTATATGGAATAGAAATCATCATTCAAGGCTAAACTAGTAGGTGAGAAAGAGGGAGACGTTAGAGCTTAACAGAAGCTCTTCTGATTCTGTGCGGTAAAGGAAAACCAATCATATCAGAAAAGCAAGATAATAACATGTTTCAGGGCACGAAATTGCGAGGGAAAAAGTCTTCGATTTAGAAATATATGGTAACTTTAAAAAAATAGCAACTCTCAAATTCTATTGGCAATTATTTCCACCTGTTCAATGTATGACGTAGGGCCATGCTTTAACCTTTCTCAGCCGCGGGTTTCCTGCCTGTCCCTTCTCTCCCTGTGGATTAAAGGAGAGTAGTAATCTAGAAGGTCACAGAGCACTTAGTTCGAAACAGCTGGTGTATGGAGTCAATTGTATTAATCAATCATTTGAAAACATACCTTTTACGATAAGGTTAGATTTTTAGATGGTATGCATAAAACAAAAAAAAAAAAATGCTTTTCGATCTGTATAAAATCAAAATCATCATCATCATCATAGGTATTCTTCCCTTATTGGGGAGTCACTTGTTGCAACTGACAATCTTTCATGCACCATGGTCTTCAGCTCTGTTTTCACATACGATTTTACTGTTTTGATATTTATCAATTGAATCCTCCCTTCCCTCTATTTCCTGTCACTCTACCTCAGCCAATATCCCGAGCGTTTACCTTCCTCTTTTCAATTAGATCTAAAATTGTATTTTCTCCCCATCATTCCTAACACCCTCTCATTTGTTTTCCTCTCGACCCAACTAATTCTTTTCCACACACACATTTCGAAAGTTTCCAGTCTGTTTATACCGCTTCCGCGTAATGTTCATGTAAGCACACAATAATATTCTATCCAGTGATAATTTTATTAGTGGTCTGAGGAAAAAATCTTCCCAGAGCTACGACTTCCCCATTCCAACTCCAATCGTGCACAAAGTGAATTACCAATATTTTCGAACTACTATTCTTACCCCTTGTCATACTGAAATTCCCTGTCTGGGGGAAATGTTGAACATAAGGATCATAAAATCGTCGATGAACGAGAACACAGCCGGCCACAGCTTACATTATGTAACAATTCAATTCCACAAGCCTCTGAACACCGAAAACAGAAGATATTATGTTCGCGTGTTACATCATATCAAAACTGAAATGTTGATAACTTCAAGACAAGCTTAGTTGTCGATTTTGAAAACAAAATGTTGGATAGAAGCCAAATCTTGACAATAAGCTGGCGGTGGGAGACATTGTAAGTCACGCGATGGAAAGCGATATGTCTCTTGAGTCACCACACAGCAAGATATATCTTTTCAATTTCCTTTATATTACAAGACTCGTCATTATTAAATATTTTTACTCCACGCAAAAGAGTTATTAGACAAGTTACAAGAAAAACACATCCTTTTTCATTACCATACTTCTATTATCACGTTAGTTTTTACTTTCCATGTTCTTAACCTTCTATTATTTCTATTAGTACTATTAATGTATCCTTCCCATGTCACAGAATACAGCACAATTTCTATATTTGTCGAAACACATACACAAACAAGCATAAAGCCCGCATAAACTATTCATTAATTTCCATTCTCTCTAATGTGATGCCGAGCTCACATTAAGAATTAAAAAAAAAAAAAAAATCCACTCTGTTAGGCGCTTCCGTGCATCTTGAATCGTGATTAAAAACTAATTTACATAAACCATGACTTTAAAATTGCAATCAGCAAAACGGAAGAACGGTAATCTACGTATTACAATGTACTGAAGTATTGTCTCTTTGCATGGGACAGGAATTTGAAAGTCAATTAACCTATGATTGCAAGCGATCCAGAAAATAGGAAGAGAGACATACTAAGCGTCCCAGAAGCTACATGTCCAACTGACTTCATCCCCCCCCCCCCCAAATCCACATAACTTAGAAAAAGTATTATACCACCTTTCAAAGACAAGGTACGGGCCGCCGTACTAAAGTTTCTCGCGTCAATTCCTTTTTAAAAAATCATGTGCTGTTATTAATGAACCATTTTCTTGTGAAATACGAACGAAATCATAAGATGTTTTCGGAAAACTCTGCCCGAAAAGAAAACACACTATCAAAAGTAAACTATTCTTTGTAGATTTATCCATAAGAAATTACTTATGATCCATATGTTAGAATTATTAATGATATTTTTTATAAAATATCAACAAAATCGTAGAGTCGCATTTGAGAAAACTATCATATTATATATATATAATATATAGGATGACTAGCAATTCGATGCATTCCTTGCAAGGGGGTATTCTACAAGCAGTGATTTATTTGTGGATTTTGTAGAAGGGGGGAATATTTATGCACGATTGTGTTCCGTATAACAGAACAACTTTAAAGGCAGGTTGGGACAACGTTATTTTTAAACCTACCTACTTTGAAATTATGTTACTAGTCTGATAGGCGGTCCCCAACTTCATTTTTTCACCTTTTTTAAAAACAATTTTATTATAAATACGGGTATAAAGTTTAAAAAGATTTGGTTAAATAGATTAGATTACATGCGTTACTTACCTTGCTACTTTTCGCCCTACTGTTGAGGATAAGTGTGCAGCATTAAGACAAATCCCTATAGTTATATTGCAACCTGTACAACTTGTTACAACAAGAGTCACACTCCTACGTAAAACTGTTTTGTTATGAGAAGAAATTCTTTAGTCAGTTCTAATTTGGATTTTGAAGACGAAATTCCTTGCCTGAACAATAAATGCAACAAAAGGTAAGAATTTACTTTGGGCAGAACAGTGATAGGTGCACATACACTTGAACCTAACACTTTGGGTTAAGCTGACTTACCCACTTACGGCATGTTATCTAACACTGTATTTAGAAATTAACAATACTTTCACACTGTACCTGATTTTAGAGTAGTGAAGCAATAGGATGTTGGTTTACATTGGATACCGTCTTTTCCCAGTTGGTTTATTGGTAGCAGCATGATGTCCACTTTTTATCCAACTGATGGCTAAGTTTTCTGCATTGAAAGAAGTAATGTCTGGCCCATTAGCGTTTATGAAAAGAGTCAAGGGTTTCTACAGATAAACTGTTTCTAGCTGTAAGTTTAAGTTGGAAAAGCCTCTCACACTCTGCAGAAGAAACTGGAGGAACTGATTCTCAAGTTAAGAGTTTGCAGATTTAGCCCAATATTAGTAATTATATATATATATATTCCCATTACTTCTTTGTCACCGTATAACATTCTTGCAGGTAATTCTTCTGACCAATTGGATTGTAGCAAAACCTCGACCAGACTGAACGTTTCGTTAGTGAAGCTAGACCGTATGTTATCTGCTAGACTCTGAAAGAATTGCAATCTTATTTTTTGGTACTTTTCAAGAGAACTGTCTCAGGGTTTTGCAAGTGGAGCCCCACGAAACTGACCAGTTTCTTCAAACTGATGTCGTAATTCTTCCATGGACATGCCTCTTTTTCTTTCAACGCTTCCAGAACACATACAGTTGTTTCAATTTTGCTTATTGGCTGTAAAAGGGATGCTGACCTCTCTTGTAGAAACAGGCTAAGGACATGTAGAGGTCCAGCGCCTCTAGGATCATGGACGTTTCATAAACAAAATTCCACTTAGTGAGTTTTACGTACTGGCCCGGAAATATTGCATGCTGCTGATTTTTTTTTTTTTTTTTTTTTAATTTCTAGAAGCTTCTCGAAAATGTTCCACTAGCGCAGGGCAGGACTTCCACAATGCTTCTACTGAACGGTAAGAAGAGCCGAATATCAAAAACTTTAGTAACAATATAGAAGCGAATACCTAGTTCTGATATTAATTCGATTTCTCGCCTGTTCTTTTGGGACATTCAGTAAATAATATATAATCTCTCTATAAGGTTTTGAAATGAACCATATCTGAAGACAGCAAGACATAAATGAAAAAAGACAGGATCATTTTTTCGAGTTGCATGTTACTTACGCCATCAGTACAAACTGTTATAAGTATTTCCCGTAATATCGTTTTGGAAAGATTCATACTTTCACACATTTTAATCACGGAATCACAAATCTCTCTGCCTGTTGTTGCTTGTAACTCAAATAAACCTAAAAATATATAGCTACATACCTCATTAACTACACTATGCATATACACAATGAAAATATTTTTAGACACAGTGGAGGATTCGTCCATCATTAGCGCGAAAGGTTCATCGGAATTTGCAAGATACTCGGCCAGTTTTCCCTTCACTTTTGTAGCTACAAAGTCAATAATATTTGCACACGTAACATTGGAGTAGAGAACTTGTGCATTCCATTTATTCTTGCAATTTAGTTAAGATGTAGGTGCGCGGTAAACGACAGATGATTTTGGGCAATAACATAAGCAGTTCTAAATATTGCAGCGTCTTTTTAAACTAATTTCATTCAGAATTTTCCACCTGTCTTCTGCATTTGACATTGAAACCTTTATTTCTTCCCTATCCATTTATTCACATATTGCAAACATTGTGTGCATTGTGTGCAATAGATTTTTCGTGGTCATAGATTTGATCAAGACGTTTCTTTGCTTTTGCAGTAACACCGTTGTAATTACCATACATTTTGCACATCTAGTCTTCTTTCTGTATGAATCCAGAACGGAAGCACATATGGCACACACAACGCTAATGTCATCAGTATTTTGTTTAGTATCTAGCCACGGTCGTTTAATTTTCCAGCTCGCAAATTGTTCTTGATCATATATGGAAGGGAACAAGCCACTGGGAACAGAAATAACCTCACCATTATTAACACTAGGCCCCGAATCATTCTCATCTTTCTGATGAGATGTCTGTAATATAGTTTCGGACTCTGCACTATCTTTAGACGAAAGCCTCTTACTCTGTGTGCCGGAATTACTTGCCTTTCTATCGTCTGGAGACTTTCTTTTATTAAAATATAATCTAATATCCTTTTCCTTCTGCTCTTTTTAACGTCTTTGTCAACGAAAAAGCTACCAATCCCCAACTGCAGTGACTGCTCACTGATAATTGAAAACTTTTTTTTTTTTTAAATCAAGAATAAGCAGTGGTACTAGCTGTAAGATTTTTTCTTCGGGAAGCAATTCTATATATATATATAAAAAAACATGAAGTTGAATTATCGTACTTCAAAACAGATTGTATAGCCTAAGAAAGGGGGAAAATATCTTCCCAGGCTGGGAGGACTAAATTAAACCGAGAGACAGGGAAGTCAAAACTTAGAAGGGGGGAAATTCCCAGGCTTCCCTGGCTACAAATAAATCCCTGTCTACAAGTACTTTGGAACACTTTCACCCACATGAACTGAGGGTCGCAAGTCAATAGTTAGAGTAATTTGCACATGACTGATTTCTTTGAAATTTGCTGGCTAATGAGAGATGAGCAAGAAAGCTTTATCTTGACCCACTTTCACATATCTTAAGAATGCTGAAATTTCACATGTATAATCCTACATGCCTATGTAGGTAATGTTGTAATGTACAGCTCGTGACTCTACACCAGCGTTTCTCAACCTTTTTCAATTTGCGGCACACTACGGTTGTTACTTGGATTCCCGCGGCACACTTATAGATATTATTATTTGTAAGTATGAAACACGGTGGTATTTTTTCTGTGATTATTGATCTCTTTCTCAAAGAGAAGAAAGCTCTATCACTGGTTTTTCCCCGTGGTAAATCATTATGCTTATTTTTCATTCTAATTTAAAAATAGAAAACAATTGCAATCAAAATTGGACTCGGGTTTTTAAAAATACGCTTTCTTTTTAAAAACTGTATCCAACCTTTCACTAAGAAGGAAAATCACTAAATAACGAACGAACAAACAAATCTCTCTTACTTTTAAAATACAAATGTAGGTAATTTGTCGAAAGGATTGAATGGTATTTTAAATTTTCAAGTTACGAAAAAGTCTGCAACAATAAAGAAGCAATAATGGTCATAGCAATGATAACCATTTTTTTTTCAACATTCGAAATGTACAGAACAGTAACCCGGTATGAAACTTAAAATTGTAGATTCATAGTAGAAGTTCATAGTAATGTGAAATACAAATATACATTTTTCCCTACATTTTGCAATTTGATTGCTATAAAATTAATAATTTTGTTTCGATTCCTCGCGGCACACCAGCGGCCCATTCACGGCACACCAGTGTGCCGCGGCACACCGGTTGGGAAACGCTGCTCTACACCATTTCTGTGTTATGGTCCGAACGTGAAGTAACGTGTAGTGGTCCAAAATCCATTACTCCACCTCAGAAAGCAGCGTGGCAACACCGCAGAAGTACTTGCCCGTAGGAAATGACTGCATAATTGGGAAGAGGTGGAATGAAGATAGTGTGCGGTCAAGAGAAAACGCGAACAATGACGAATTTCATACCCATGGTCGTGCATCTACACGTGAAAATGTTCCAAAGTACTGTTAGGGGTATGGGGCATAGTGTATGGAATGAGGCTTGAGTAATACTTTAGAATGGAAAGTATTTTAGTATTAGAACTGTACTAGAAAAATCGAGAAAGAGAAGAAGAACTGAGAATGGTTGTTATGGAGTTATAAAGATATCAAGTTAATTGTTTATGGTATTTAGAAAGATATCATGTTACTTGTTATTTCGGAGTTTGTTGCAGAATAATGTTGTAAAGTGATAAACAAAGTTAGATGAGAGAAAAGAGATATAATTAGTCAAGAGATGTGATGGTATTCAGAGAATATGTTATTGTAGAAGTGTGAAATAAAGAGTATTGTGAAAAGTACATATTATTGTATATGAGCAGTGAACAGGAATGTCAGAAGCTTTAAAGAAGTTTATAGAGTACTATTTTAGGCAAGAGTTTACCTTAACAGATTCTATTAGAAGTATCTCAACAAGTACTTATTGAATGTTCCCTTGCCAGGAATACATCGAATTACCAGTCACCGTATATATATATATCCACCGAGCATGGAAAATCTATTTTCAATTTCGCTTAACACAACAACTGGCCATTTTGGTCATTTTTCCATTACAAAAATACTTTCATGCAAATAAGAGTGCCCGAATTATGGGGAACGTATTCCATTTCTTATTTCCCTAGTTTTCGAAATATGCTCAAAGTGTTCGAAACGAGAAATATGAAACGCTAACGCTGGTAGCTTATATATTTTTTATATGAATTTCCAAGTGTAGAATTCCAATTTAAAACTTTATATGCGCTCTCCCTGCTGATCTGCTGGTCTAGTGGTTATACCCATTTCCCTTTATAACGTGTTTCCATCTGCAAAATGTTCTCATGAAAACGCTCACTCTGTTTGTTGCTTGTAGCAGCTAATTTTTCAGAGAAATAAGTCAAATGGAAATGCAGACAGTGAATGAATTTTAAAATACATATTTCACCCTTGTGTCTTGCAATTTTTCAAGAAGGTCTGTACCAGTATTTCATAGTTTTCTTCCCTTCCAAGTAAACCTATCGATGTCGAAATCTAGTTTCTTGACCAAACTTGGTAGAGAAGTGTGGAATATCCAAAAACTAGCGTAAGCAAAATTTAAAGTGCTTCCATCTATAAAGACGGCTATAGTGGCCAAAAACGTGATTGATCAGATTAAGAAATAACAATGTGTTTTTGAAGTTTGAAATTTCATTTTATTAGTAAAACGGGTAAAGGAATGAAAAACAAAAAACGCATTAACCAACACCGAGAGGAAGTAGACATCTATTTGGGGGAATGCTTATCATGGTCGCCATTTTGCATTCGGCCATCTTGTGTCTCGCTCGACTTTTTTAAACAGGAAGGGGATCATGTAATATATCAAATTGGGCTAGAATTTTACGAGAAATACAATAGTGAAGCTAATGTTTTCATAAGTATATATTTGTAACACATAATGAAATGCACACTGATATGAATTCGTTGGTTCAAAGATTTCTTAACAGCCGCATCTTTTTTAAAAGAATTGGGAGCAATCGGTCCAATCAGCTTCAGGCCGGCCCTGTTCTCATACATACAAGAACATTTCCAACGAAAGGAAAGGCAGCGAACGTAGTTCTCGCCTCCACAGTAGAATTTAAAAAAAAAATCAAAGAAGAAAAAACAACAGTATTTGAACGAATATGAATGGCATTGTCTTGGGAATTCAGTTATATTTCTTCAGAAGGATCTCAAGAGGAGTGTTCATGTTAGCTCAATGGTAAAGCGCGAGACTTCTAATCGTAAGGTCGTGAGTTCGACTCATGTTTGGGTCAAACTTTTTTCGTATGTAATACTAACATCTTTCAATGTATGAATATTTATATAAAATAATTACATTAAAAGAAATCAGAGGGGCATAATCCACATGTGTTCCCACTCGCCATATAGGACCACATTTTCCCTTTTAGTATGCAGGTAATATAAACTACAGTCCGCCTCCCTCTGGTCTTCTATCAGAAGAGTATGACTAGTGCGTCGCTACGCAACCTATCTTGCAGCAGGATAACAAGGAACTCTATCCCCTGCAAGGCACCCTAGCCTGCTCTCCTCAGTTAGTCCTACTCACTAATGGAAGGGATGTGGTAGGACGTAGCCCGTTCGCCGGTCTATAATAATGACTATCGTCCAGTGCGGCAATATCTACAGTCAGTGTCCGATATTATACCCCACACACACATTAGTATCATTAGAACCGGCTGTCTGTCTGAAGAGCTCTTGTGTGGCCGCTCGGAATGGTTAGGTGTGCTTTTCGAACAACCTGTATAATATAATGGAGTAACCCATGGGCAGCTTGTATGGACCATTACCATTTACGATAACCTCCTAGTTATGTACGAACTGTGGGCTAGATCCATGAAGTAATAGTAGTTTTCTTAAATGCATTATCACTATACCGGATGCCCCACAAGTACGATTCAATTCTTTTTTCAGAAACAAGTGCGGCAACGGTGGTCAGTGCGGCCAGTGGTACAGGGCTCACCTCTGGTGCGTGAGGTATCTAGTTCCATCCCAGTTCGCTCAAGTAAGCTTTGTGGTGGACGAACACCAACCATGTGAGTGGGTTTCTTTCTGTTTCCCCGTTTTCTCTCACAGTCTGTGTTCCACCATTTCATTCGTTTCTCATCATCACCGCCTTCTTTAGCCTACACAGCATAACCGTGGGATGTAAAACTAAAATATTTCATTTCATTTTTCCCACAAACAAGTGACAAGATGCAGAGAATTCTATTTTATTAATTTGCGTGTCAATATTTTGAGTAACAAAATTCGATCAGAAACGTCGTCATAAAGCGCAGTACGAAGACAACTCGAAAATTTCAAAGGTGACATGGTGCCTCAATAGTTGAGCGCTCATTCTGGTGCAAGAGGTTACTGGTTGAATTTTGTTACTCATTCCAGGTCAAGTGAAAGTGCCGAAGAACATTGTGGCCGTGGGTTTTCTCGGGACTTGTTTTCTCCCGCATTCTCATGTCACCATTTTTTATTATCATTCACTTTTAATCACCTTTCTTTAGCCTAAAGGACATACTCGTGCACACTGAACTAAATAACAAATTAAATATCCATTTTGAAAATATCAAATGGATCGAGTACCTTCCGTGCATCATCGTGCAAGATCCGAGCAAGACTAGCATTTTGGTTTAACTGCAGTGCATTTTGCTTTACAGTAATGGTACCGTAGATTTTGGTCCCAGTAAGTGGTTTGTGTTATCAGTATCTTATATATGAATAGCAGTTAGAACTTTGGCATGGTATTCGAAAACTCAGGACATACGCTTAATCACCACGATCGCCTCCATATCTTGTTCCAATCAGGTTGTACAGTTAGCCAAGTCTTAAAGTGTTCGCAACAATCAGAAGACCGGGTTTAAGAGTGACCGACTGGGTATCACAAAAGGCTGGAAAGAAATGCCAAACCTTTCGTTCACGTTTCTTTCAAAACTCACGAGAAGTTTTACTATAAAATAAAGGAACAAGTTAAATGGTTTCATTATTCTAAAATGGGTGAATTCCAAAGAACATGTTCCTGCTGAACGCAGATGTCTACCTCAACGGATCATCTATGCATATATTGTAGTTCCAAACAGGTCTTGACACATTTTACCCCTTTTGTCCTACTGAACCTTTTTAGATATGCAAACTATCCTAAGCATAAGTATGGAAAGATTTATAGAGCAACTCTGTCCATTACTCCATTAGTGTATCGACAGGCATGTAAGCAAACACCGTAAGATATAGTTAGATATGTTTTTTCATAACCAACAGGCTAAAATTAACGAGCACATGAAAAAAAATCTGAATCCATCAATATACGCAAGCGAAAAAATAATCGCTATCTGTGAACATGTCGAGATATAACGTCGTCTACATGAATGGCGGTTCAAATTCACTGACCGTGATGTATCGATCCAATAACTTGCGGTGATTGAATTCCTTGTTAAAAAAAAAAAAAAAAAATTCCTGGTGCTCAAACTCATAATACACTTTACCGTGCATATGGGTGTTAGCAGTGATAGAAGATTGGTAAAGCATTTTAAAGATGGTAATATGAGCGTCGAAGATCAGCATCTGATTGCTCACAAACTGCCCCATGGAACGCAATATGGAAAAAATTGACACCACCATTCAATAAATAAATAAATAAATAAATAGACAAGTCAATGCAGATACAACTGTATCAATATTTTCTTCTACTTCACGGTGCAGTTCAGGAAATGATTAGACTATTGAAAAATTTGTTACCGCTGGGTCTCCCATTCATTGTCGTCTGAATACGAAGTGCAGAAATACGAAGAGCTCAAAACTTCAGATATCGAGAGAAGGGGTATATACCTAGGTATATATATATATACAGTAGAGCGTCGATTATCCGAAGTAATTGGGGGACATGGGTGTTCGGAAAACTGGTTTGTTCGGATAATCGAACTGTACATGTTTATTTGCCAAAAAGAAGTACTGTACAGTAAATTTATTCATAAAAAGAAGTGTGCTGATTGTTGAAACACAGCGACTGGCGGCTTGGCCGGTCAGCAGCGCCTTATGAAGGCACCATTAGAAGCAATGTTCCGCCAGCGGTGGCTCAGTGCGGCCACTACTGTGGGAAACTTGGTTTGGGAGTGAGGGGGATGATGGACGGTAGGGTGGGAGAGTAACAGGTGCGAGCGAGTACACAGTTCGGTTAAGCGGTCGTTCGGTTGACCGACGTTCGGATAATCGACGCTCTACTGTATATATATATATATATATATATATATATATAGGGTGTTAATGAACTATACCGACAAACTGTAAGAGGTGATCCCTTACATCAAATTAAGAGAAAAAGTTCATATGGACCTATGGCGAAAAGTCCATAGTTTCAGAGCTGGAGCTGTCCAAAATCGTGTAAAAGCCAAATTTCAAGAGGCCCTATTTCGAATTCGAGAAACTGTGGAAGGTAGTCCTTATCAGCGTACAGGAAGTCACGCATACGCAATCCTAAAATACATATTTCATTAACGTTCAATGGGTGTACAGAGTATTCCATACAGGGTGAAATTCCCAGACATCCCATCAACCGAATTTTGAGATACACTCTGACTTTATGATTGGTTCAAAGTAGGCAAACGATAAGCTTTGATAGCAGTGAACATGGGATCCTTTGGCGCGATGTCGGAAGTGTTAAGGATCGTCAGCACGGTCTCTCGTACTCGGGAGAACGCATACTGCAATGTTTTCTTTCACGCTTATAAGTGAAGAAAACGTGAAATATACCGTGACGAAATACATTATTCCGCGCACGCACACGCACGCACACAAACACACATAAATGAGGTTGCCGGTTCATAACACTTTCGACTTCCCTCCGAAGCACTGGATGTCCATTGTTATCAAGGCTTACCTCCTGCCTACTTTGGGCCCTCCTTAAAATCAGGGTATATCTGTAAACTCTATTGAGAGCATATGTGAGAATTATACCCTGTAGGGAATGTGAGAATTATACCCTGTACACCTATTGAAAATTGACGAAGTATGCACTTTTGGATTCTGTATGCGTGGCTTCCTTTACGCTGATAAGGACCATTATCCACAGTTCCTGGAATTCGAAATAGGACCTGTTGAAATTTGGCTTTTTCGCGATTTTGACAGCCCTAGCTCTGAAACTATGGACTTTTTCTCTTATTTTCATGTGAGGAATCTCTTTCAGTTTGTCGGTATAGTTCATTAACACCCTGTATATATATATATATATATATATATATATATATATATATATATATATATATATATATATATATATATATATATATATATATATATATATATATATTGCGTATACTTTTACCTCCCCTATCCAAAAGGCGAAAATCGAAAAAGAGCTGCACATGCTATTTGATCTGGTCAAGATTTGTGTACAAAATTTTGTGGCTCTAGGTCACTCCCTTCTATGTGAACATCTGATGACAAATACATTATTATTATTATTATTATTATTATTATTATTAACGATTCTGACCGGTAATGAAAGCTGGTAGGATGGACCGGAAACAAAGTGACACAGTATGGAATAGAATGGAACCATTCCAGGTTTCCTGCACAAAATGAAACAAATATAGTGCTATCTGCTGGAAATTATGAGCACTGTCTTCTGAGATGCAAAAAGGCTGTACTTTGGTTGTATTTCTTGAACCTGAGGAAACTATAGATGCTCTCAATTATATGCAAACACTTCACAAACTCCATCATGACTTGCATAATAAATGTTCTTGAGGAAAAAGAAAAAAATCATTCAACATGACAGTGCACTCACCAGGAAGCCAAGTGAGGAAAATGGAATGAGAAATCCTGCGTCCCCCTCTTACAACAGGACACTGCACCCTCCCCATATCACCTCTTCAGTTTTGGGAAGGTCTAGTTGTGAGCTCAACGCTACCATACGAGGGAGGATACACTAAAAGCAGTGCTTCATCCTCTGCGAGCAGCTAGAACAAAATTCTACCGCAAGGGTACCAGGGTAGAGATGAGATAGGAATCTGCAATTTGATCTACGTATAGGTTGTTCTCTACATGTTCACCTCGTATTGCCTTCAATCTGTTAATACCATCTGCTTAAAAGTCTAGTTGGGAAACAAACCAATTTCCATTGCCTTAATAACTTCATCCACTAAACGACTAACCTACGAATGTTTCTTCATATCTGCGAAGAGAAAGTAGCTGGACGGGGCGGGGCGGGTGAATATTGTATATGCGACAAAACGACGTAGCAATATTAATGCAAAGTGAGTGTTTCTGTTGCTTGATACGCGGGTGCATTGTGCGCTACAGCAACATACCTTTCGAGAGCAATCCTCGTCTCTTCGTTTCGGCAGTAATATAATGTGTTTCTGTGACTGTAGCCACTTTTTTGTAAATAATCAGTGAAGAGCACACCTTTATGATACCAAAACAGACAACATGACCTTCATGTGCTTTAGCCTTTTTTGGGGTGGGGGGCAGTGTGGCTTCCATCTTTTACGCATCTCTTTGGTTTCAGAATCAAATAGATACACTCAGCATTCATCCATAATCAATAATCTATTTTCAAAAACATCCTTGCCCTTGTGGCATAGGCCCAAAATGCTTTGTGCACCTAACCCTGATGTCGCTTTGCTCATATGGAGAATGTCAAGTAAAATTATATGAATGTTCTACTACTGTTCACCCAAAGGTAAACTATTAAGTCGTGTATCTGTCTGCAAACACTAACTGTTCACCATGATTCGGTCTGTGGACGTTGAGGGACAGGCTTCTTTCGGGTCATCCTATAAACCTGGGCCACCCCATTTGAATTATTTCTTCCAGCGTTTCACAGTGCCGTAAGACGAACATTCCTCTCCCTACCATTCTATCTGTCTTCTCTTTCCGTGCTGTTTGTGGCGATTTTACTTTAAGATGAAGGAATCTAATCACTGCTTCCTATTTGATGTTGTCCAAGATACTGCAGCCATTTAATTTTCTGGTTGTAATATCAACTCAACAGAATACGTTAAAAACAAATTAGCAGACATATTAATGAGGTGTCAACCTATCACTGCGTAACTTTATACATTACTACTAGCACACTACCATGGTGAGGATAAGAACCTTCTGGCCTTTCCCCGTACCTCTATCGAAATCGGATGTGGTTGATCTACTTCCTGTTTCCTATAAGATCCCCAAAGAGCAGAAACGGGTATGAGATAGTAGTCAACGATTTTGATATGGATCCAGCGTCCCCAAGAATAGGTTCTATCATCGTCTTTATTTCTGCATTAAAGCCGGACGTGGTTGACCTACTACAGGAGGGCACCAATGTGGGGATTCACCAGGCTCAACTCTCCATCCTCCTCCTTCCTCCTCCCCCAAAAATTGTAGCTCAATATATACTTTGTTAATAAAACTATACAAGGGTAGAAATGATTAATGTAGCCTAAACATCTAATCTGAACTGAACTTTATCTGAAATTTTTTCTTTCTTTTAAAAACAATCTAATTCTGAGAATGTACGTGGCGGTACTATTTAACAGTAAATATTTATCATTTTTTCGAGTATAAAATAGCACATGTACAATACCACATAGACGTACTGTCTTTAAGTATTGGACCCTTCCCAACTGTTAGGAGTTGGAACTAGCACAATATACTTCAGAATAATTGTACTGGACTCATAGTGCCATAGAAGGTTGCACATACTCTAATATGAATGTTTTAGTAGTCATGAATCTGTGCAAACAAGACATACCGGTACCGTATATTATCATTTGGACTCTCATAAATGTTCTCTTGTTGGTAGAATTTTTAATTATGTTAAAGTGGACTAATGTGGTTTGGTTAGATCTCTTTTGATAATTGAAGCACTCACTCTGGAATACAGAAATATCGCACAATAAAGAACGTAATAAGAATTAGTGCATTTATGCTCAGAAGTAGCATGGGCGCTCTAAGCCTAAACTCTCTAATTACAAAACATAATTAATAGATTTACCAGCTTTCTCTGATTTTGGGTGTTAGATTATTTAATATTGGTTCAGTTTACAATTATTTAGAGTATTTAATACCAACAAAAAATTCTGGGTACGCGCTGACCTACTACTTTTCAATCTGATTCCCCACAATATCATAATTTCACAAAGAGAAACAAAACTTACTCATTTATTTATTTATTCATTTATTTTTAGAAGTATCGGCCAGAGTTTGATCTCGATTCTTATTGGTAATGAAATATTTCGTATTGAAAAAGAGTCAATAGCTAATGCAGAAAAACAATACGTCTTCTGTCTATCCACCAAATGATATAAGATAAGATTTACCTGAAGCTCTCCGCTTCGAAAATATACGTGAGTTGTCGATAAATGAAACAATAGAAAGTAAGAATAGAACGGCATTAACTAAGAGACAATTTTAGTTGGTTAAATTGCTTCAACACGGCTGTGTCGACGGTATACAGATAAGCTGTACACCCCCTATGGTTATTCTGAAGTCACCAGAGTAAGCCTTCTGCTTCAAGGCGTACAACACTTTTGTTTCGGATATATGTGTTTACTTGTTTATTTAATCGGGTCATGACTTCAATGATAAAGCGACTATATCATTTCCATTTACATTTTGTGCTTAGCTGCTGTTCAAGTACATCGATCATGCAAAAAGAAAAAAAATCCACTTTCTCTCACTACTCTTGAAATCATTAAAGAGTTGAGGCAGATAGTATTAGAGCTCAATGCCTCTTTCGGCATCGAGGCAGCATGCGACGTTGACTTATAAGGGTCATACCATGTGAAATCAACCAAGGCCAAAACCTCATGGTGTCAGATTTCGATTAAATTTGGTGTACATGTAGGTTCCTATGAGAGATGATCATGCACTAAATTTTAGTCCTATATCCCCTGTAGTTTCAGAATGCAAGGTGGTAAAAATGAACAAAGGGCCTAGCGAAATAAGCATGTGAAAACTGCCTCCAAGCATATCTGCACCAAATTTACAGTATCGATTAACATTTATAAGAAACTCAGTTTCCAAAAGTTTTAGCTCTCCAAGCGCTTTTGGAGGGGTGTTAGGAGGGGGCAAAGAAAATTGATTCTTTTTCTCCTGAACGGCTGAATTGATTTGTATGAAAAAAAGATGTTAGGTGTTCTCAACAAGAGAAAAGTCGGAAAATATATATATTTTTTTTTTTTAATTTTGGGGGTTAAAAATTGAAGTCAAATTTTGTGGAAGACTAACTGGGACACCCACAATTTTTTTGCCAGTTTTGTCTTGAGAGGGTCCCTAACAACATATATTGTTTTCATTTTGTTTGCAAGTGTACCTCATAGTGAATAAAAGGCAAATGTACATAGGTCAGCATCTATGTGGTATACGTATGATACACACTGTACACCACTAGGATAACCAATACCTTTGAATGGGGGAATGAAGTTGTTATAACATTGGAATCTTATGATAAAAAGTGTTTTTTGTCTTACTCGTAATTGGTCTCTCAGGATGAAGGAGGTTCTCGACCCTGTTCGCACCTCCCTTGGCTACGCCACTGCTGTACATTAACTGAAATTATACATTCCCGTATTTTGTGTTAATTTTGCACATAATCAATGTTCTGTGATATATATAGATCTTTGTTTAGTAATTGTTCTTGTTTTGAAACAATGCCTGTTGTTAATAGGTATTTATGTGTTTAGTTTGTTTCGATGGTATTACTGTATGTGTGTGTTTAATATGATCAAATAAAGAATGAATTAAAAGAAATTAATCCTCGTCACTGTTTTCGTCCACTACTGGAACAATTTCGGTTTTCGTGAACGTTTTACTGAGTATTTCAGCTGGTTGAATGATTTTCGATAAGTATCTTGCATATCATAAATAATACACAATAGCAGCAACGTGAGAACAGCAGTTATGTTCACGGGATCTTTGTTAAACTGTAATAGTTGTATTTCCACCCAGCTCCTCACTACAATTTTCTTAATCTCTTCTGATATATCGGGGTGATTTCCTCTGTCCCTTCTCGCAGGGATTTGATTTCTTCTGTGTACCTGCATCCATTTGTTATTAACGGAATGATTTACCTGAAGAGTATTAAGAAAATAGCATAAAATGCATTCAAACTACCTAGGTATAAAACAGTAATGGGGCCATTATATTTACATTGTTAACTTTAAAAAAAAAATGCCTTCTGTATTGTCATATGTCTTTTACGTCAATCATAGATATTTACAAAACAGTTTATATATATTGGCAATGTCAGAACTATAGGACTGTGGATAACATACTAAAAAGGTTGTATGGAAATAATAGATCGCATAACCTAGGTACTGAACATGAACTAGCAACTGAAAAGTAGATTTTGGTAAAACAGTGTCACAACGCTCAAGACATATGAGGAATGGAAAGGAAACGAGATAAGGTTACCTGTATTTAATTATGAATATGACAAAAGATGGAAACAAGAAAAACATCCTGATTTGGTAATAAAATATACTAAAAAGAACCAAAAAGGAATCTGTTCTCGTACCGCATACATTTTCCTTGAAATAAAGCATGATTTCGAAAGGAATGGGATGTGCTGAGGGAAAGACATGAAAAATGCAATATATAGCTTTACATCTTAGGTTAAGGAGACTTCCGAAATAACTGTATACCAATATATTGCAAACGAGCCATCGCACTGTATTATTATATACAGAGTGTATTAAAAGTCTGAGGTCATAGGCCAACCTCCTTATGAGTAAAGATAGGAATTAAAGGTACGAGTAAACTTTCTTGCTTTAATTCCTTAAATTAAATCATGTTGTGCTGCAGTTATTAACGAAACATTTTCTTATAAAATACGAATAAAGTAATAAGGTGTTTTCGGAAAAAAATTGCTCTAAGAAAACACCCCCAAACGTAAACTAGCCTTTGTGGATTTTCCTATTTGAAATTGCTTACGTCACATGTTTATTAATGGAATATATGTTTACAACATCTCATGAGCCTTATTTTACGAAACTTTAAAAAAGAAGAAGAAGAAGAAGAAGAAAAAGAGTAAACTAGCTTTTATGGATATTCTCATTGGAAGTGATCCTATTTAAAGGTACACTAATCAAATATTTATCAACTATGAACAACAGTCTGAAAAGAAACTCACCTCCAAAAGTACACTACGCCTTTTGAATTTTTTCATACGGAGTAACTTACGCAGAAAATCACCTACGTTGTCTTTGGGAAAATCGTTTTAAAAAAAAATTCCTTGTATATAGTTTCAGGACGAATGAGTTGTGTCATATTGTCTGGTTGTTAATGAAATATTTAGTTATGATATATGAACAAAATCGCCTGTGCTGTTTCTGAGAAGATCGTTTGAAAAACCCCACAAAATAAACTAACCCTTGTAGATTTTTTAAGGACAAATGAGTTACGCCATATTGTCAGGCTACAAGTGAAATATTCATTTATGAAATATGAACAAAATCACCAGAACCATTTTTTTGGAGAAAATAGTCCGAAATATATATATATATATGGTATCAAAATTTTTGGAACAAACGAGAAATTTATGGGCAGTTTTTTAAACGTTCTCTCTCTCTCTCTCTCTCGAATTTCAGCTGCATCAATAAATGTTATGTGTAGTTATAATGAATTTTAGTTTAATTATAAATTTTAAATAATTTTGTTCCTCGAAATTTACTACTTTTCAGATCAGTTACTGCCAATATTATTAATGTTTTTAATAAAACATGTCTATCGTTGAACGTTAACCTAATAGCTCTATAAACAATTCGTTGAAATTAGAGTGCGTTTACCGATTTGCACTTTCCGTTCTCTCGAATGACCGATTTTCTTTGATTCTTAATTTTTTAAAAGGATTGTTTCTTCAGAACGTAGTAATCGAATTAATTTTTCGTGTTATAATGAGAAAACGAAGGTGCTATTCTCCCTCCTTTAAACTTGAAGTATTTAAAAAATCCCATAATTTCCTAGAAAAATAAAAAGTTTTTTTTCAAAGAAATTGTTTTCTTTTTTCTCCGAGCTCTTGCATTTCTAAATAATATGATAGTTTAATTTTCTTTGGTAATATTATTGAGCCTTACCACTGTTGCTGTGACAATGCAGCTAGCATGTAGTATAGCTAGCATATGAAACGGCGATGTCACCGTAAGTGCATATTACGATTGTCTTATATACTATACTATATGCTAGCATATTACATAAGACAATCGTAATACGCTTCCTAGTTAATAAATTCATGAGTCAGTCATTATAAAACTTACGGTGACATCACCGTTTCATATAACACCAAGAGTTGAATAAAAATATAGGGTAGGCACAAAATAACTTACCCCAGAACTTTATATATATATATATATATATATATATATATATATATATATATATTGTCAAATCAACAAGTCATCAGACTTGACTATCTCAGATTTTTGTAAAAATTGGTGCACAGCTTTATTACAATGGGAGATGAAAAAAATCCCAAATATTTCCTCTCTCCTGCTGAAAGTGTCCCATACAGGATGTTCAAAAATGTCAAAAATGGGCACTTTTTCAGTTACAGTGATTATTAAAAATTGTCATAAAATGGTTAATATGTGCACTAGAGACATAAAGCAAACACCATTGGAAAGCTTAAATATTGCCCTACAAGTTGTACTATATTGAAGAAACCTGTAAATAAAAAATAACACTTCAAAAATTCAAATTTGAATTTGAATTTCGCACAGAAATGTCCCTGTGAATTTGTTCAAAATTGTCGAGATTGTAGTAAAACACTACAAAGATGCATTTGGGGTACTCAATGGGATCCGATTCAAAATTCAACATAAACCAAACATTGCAAGATATTGACCATGTGAATATCTGGGTTCAGATCCATAACCATTTGCCTGTAGCTATTTACCTGCAGCATCAAAGTAATTTATGTTCAACTTCATTTGTTTCTTGATGTATTCATTTGAATTTACACAATTATCCACCTTTCGAGTTATTTAGAGAGGTATTACGTTTTCGAACAGTACTCAATACAGGTCATTATTCTTGTTAGTATGGATGTTTCTAAATTTATATTGGCTACATTGATACAAGCTATTTTCATTCCTTTGGTTTAGGATTGCTGTCACAGATATGTGGAAGTGCATAATTGAAATAGGAAAAATAATTTATTGACTAATTGTTTGTACTGAAAGTGTGTGAAGTGATTGTGAACAATGTCACTGTGTTTCATAACACATTTGATACAAATATTGTTGTTTGCTTTATGTCTCTAGTGCACATATTAACCATTTTACCATATTAACCATTGATAATTTTTAATAATCATTGTAACTGAAAAAATGCAATTTTTTGACGTGTTTGGACACCTTGTATGGGGACACTTTCAGGAGGAGAGAGGTAATATTTGAGATTCTTTCACCTCCCACTGTAATAAAGCTGTGTACCAACTTTTACAAAAATCTAAGATCGTCAGGTCAGATTTTGTCATTTCATTGGTTGATTTCACATGGAATGTCCCTTATGCTATATGTCAGGTTACTTACGAAATATGTATTTCTGAAATATGATCAACATAGCTAGAGTTAAATTGACCCTTCTCGATTGTTTGCAGAGAAATGACTTCTACTATAGCAGAAGCAACGCGACAGCTTGTTTCCTCCCTTTTGTGCCTCTCTAATAAGGTTTAAATTATTCTAAAACTTGCATCTTCCATTCGCTGCCTTACTGCACGCAAGCGCCATGTCATCCGCTCTCCACGGGTACAACGCCGTTCAGTTTAACATTGAATTATTGTCAGTGGTGAAAGGGATGTTTTCTTCTGAATGAAGCAGAGCAGACACGAACATGACGACGAAACAGAGGAAGCCGTGCGTTTGACCTGTTCCTATCTATGCACTGCGCATACTGGAATTTAGCGCATCACAGTTCAATGTGTTCATGTAAATTTCATTTGCTAAGAACAAAGAAATTTATTCATCCATTTGCATAACGTTGTAAGTGATATCTTTTTTTCTATGCAAATCGGGAATGTTAGATCTCCACATTACTAGTTAAATCTGTGCAAATGAGACGACAACGGAAAACTGTTGAGTGATACCTGTTCCATGATCACGAACCAGTGATCAAGTGAAATTATGTCCTTTGGGATTATTGAATTTTATGATAATGTACGGCTTTTTTAAATGGCAGCCTTACCCTTCACTTTACAGAATTTAGAACGAAAAAAGAAAAAAAAAATCTTACACTAGGCATTTCCTAAGTAGTCATTATAATTCTACGAAATAATTAACAGGTGAATAATCAATTGAATAAGTTACCACAGTAGACATGTTTATTTTGTTACTTTGTTACTAAAAAGGAATTTTCTACGTCTCAATTTAGTGATCATTTTTAAATGTAAATAATTGATGTCACAAACAGTCATGGAACAATTTCCATCCAAGTACTGCAAAAAAGACATTCGATTACACAAGGATTGACAGTCAAGTACCCGAGATAGTTAAAACTAATGTAAACGTAAAAGTAAACAGAAAAGAGAATGTCTGATTAATACTAGAGGTCTCCCTTAGCAAACCAGGGATTAGAACATAGAAGACAAAGATGGTAGCAATTCTATGAACAACTATTGAACTGCTGCATTTGATTCCAAGATATTAGAAAATTGGTAACCATGTGTTGAACGCACCTCCGTTTGTTACAAAATGACCTAAGCAGCTCTGTAGAAGAGGAAATGTTTAACGAAATAAGCCATGAAATTTTCAGTACTCCCACTGTTGCAATATTACCCTCAAAATAACAGGCTTAGCAATTTTGAACAGAGTTACACTGCGTAATAAAGGGTGGCAAGGTGGAAAAATATTTTCAAAATTAACAGATGTCACTGGAAATCGATCAGACGTAGCATTGGCTGAGCGTCCGATCGTTTTTTGTTTTCAATGTGTCATGTGGACCTTCCTCTTCCGTCAGCAGTAACCCGTTCACCTGTGAATGTCGTGGTGTGAAAGTGGTGCGGTAGAATGGGCGACCTGACAGACTTCCAAAGAGGTATGATCGTTGGTGCCCATCTGGTTGGAGCTTCAGTGGTAACAGTGGCGAACATTGTGAGGGTGTCCAAAGGCACTGTATCCAATGTCACGAGGGCATACACAATTCTTGGACAAACGACGTCTGCAAAGCACAACAGTGGTAGAAAGACAATCCTGTCAGACAGGGACCGGAGGGCATTAAAACGGATTGTAGCAGCTAAAAAGAAGACCACTGCAATGAAAATTACGTCTGAACTCAATTCCGGCCTACAGAACCCGGTTTCATCGAAAACAGTGTTACGGGAACTTCATAAAATGAAAATTCATTGCAGGGCCTCTATCGCCAAACTTCTGGTCACAGCAGTAAATGCGAAGAGGCGTTCCAGTGGTGCAAGGACCACAAGGCGTGGACTCATGAGCAGTGGAAACACGTAATGTGGTCCGATGAATCGAGCGTCGCCTTTTTTCCAAGAACCGGTCGTGATCACGTATGGAGAACACCGTTGCAGGCCTACGATACAGACTGTCTGCTCCCAACTGTAAAGCATGGGGGTGGTTCTGTTACAGTATAGGCAGTGATATCGTAGTTTTCCGCAGGTCCCATCATAGCCCTGCATGAAATGATGAATGCTAAGGCGTATGAGGCCAGTTTGGGGGACCAGGTTCTACCCATGGCCAAAATATTGTTCCCTGATGGTGATGGCATCTACCAAGATGATTTGGCATCCTGTCACGCTGCAAAAATGGTGAAATCATGGCTTGAGGAGCATAAAAAGGAGCTATCACACCTCCCTTGGGTCCCGCAATTACCATATCTGAACATCACTGAGCCATTGTGATCTGAGTTAGAAAGGCGTGTTCGGTCTCATTACCCTCCACCAGCATCCCTTAAGGAACTGGAGCATATTTTGGAGAAACAATAGTACAAAATTCCACACACCACGATTCAGGAGCTGTATACGTCCATTACACGTCAGATCCAAGCTGTTTTGGACGCAAAAGGAGGCATCACACCATACTAAGTATGATTTTCACACTTTTGCAAACGTTTTAGATTTTTTGTACAACAATTGCACCACAATATGTAGTTGTTATTGAAAAATTGAATCATGTAATGTAAACAAAATCGTTCGAGCTCTTTTCGAAAAAATGGCAACTTATGATTTTTCACTTCAGTAAATTACACTCAATTTTAGGGCTAGAAAGAAAACTCAAACCTCCTCTGCCCCGGGAAACCATATGAAAATTTTGACCTTAAAATTTGGTTACGATACATTGAACGCTATGATTTCTAAGCAAGAGTGCACCAGGTCGAACGGACGAGCAGGCAGACTGATCGAAAAATCATTTTTTCGGTATCTATGAGCCATGAAACGTGTAAATCCGCTGAAATCTTGAATTTGATTTTTACTCATGATCACCATACTTTCTTCTCTCCTTTCGTTGCTCGAAAATAAACGGAGTGAAAAAGAGGAAAACTGTTCGAAATAGATTATTTATATTCTGAAATGGTGAAATTCTGCAATCGCACCAGCCGTTTGGGCTCCACACTGGTAAGGAACATTACATTAAATAAAAAAGAAATATTTCCAGTCCACCAAACTGCTTGAACGGAACATAAGGGCAGGCAAAAATGACACGGGAAACATGTCGTGTGATGGAACCTAGAACACTTAGAATCCATTTCCCAGTGCTGTATTATTGATAAGATTAATGCTCAAGAGAACAGCCTGCTGATCTGCTAACGTTGTTTTTTTTATTTAACACGGCTCCTTACCATGAAGCCCAAACCGATGATGCGATTGGGAAAACTACCTATATCCAACAACCTTCCTCTGTTTTCATTTTTTCGCATTCCATATGTGTTGACGGGCAAGCGTATCCTCGTAGGATGTTAATGCTTCTTGCAGAATCAACTCGGAAAATCTGTGATAGATGTACAAATGTACAAAGTAATGCTGTCTGTAATTAGAAAAGTATTTCTATAAAATGTACCGCAGGAACAAAAATGCATTGGATTATATCAGTAGTGAAATTTATTCATTTGGGATTACTATTATCTCCTAAGTTTCCATCTGTCCTCTGATCTCTTCGGCTTGTCTATAAATCTCATTCCTAGAGGCTTCCCAAACAGAACTCTATATAAGCGCACATATTTCTGATACAAGCAAATAAAGGCCAACTTCGATTTCTCGATCATATCCTTACTGTATAAGGTGACAGTGTGAATGTATTCTTGAGGCGCTAAATCGGTTGTAAGAAACCGCTTCTCGATATGTTATCGTTTTTGTTCTACAGCAAAAAGCGTTGAAGCCGGAAATGGCTAACCTCGACCAATTTCTGTTTGAATAAAGGGTTAATGGGTGAAATGGAACCTATTCTTGAATGTTGCTAGACAAATATAGCCTTTTTATAAGACTTCCGACACTTATGGATAGCATAGTTTGGAAGTCTAGAAACTATTAGGGACCACCCCTCCTCTTAACAACAGGTTTAAAGTTGGGCAAGCGGCAGATACCTTAAAAGATACTGTATTATGTAATGATTACAACAGGTACCATGTAATGATTAAAATGGGTACCATTATTTGTAAAATTTACAGGCGAAATAGTAATATAAATCTAACAAGATCAGCGTGTAAATGATGTAACGTTAGAGTCATACCAAAAAGGGACACAGTTACGGAGCAATAAGTAAGGAAAATAAAAGGTACCAGCTACGGAATCCACAGAAATTATTATGTACGATATGTGAAGATAAAGCTTATATGTTAACCCATGATGTGCAACCTGCAACCACCAAAGTGCGTTAAATGTAAATATGCGTAAACTGTTTCAACATTGTATTGTGTGGGAAGTCGAAGAGTGAGTAAAGGTTGAATTAACAGGCCTCTTGTACAAATACCTCAAGTTTGCAGCTGCTTGCAACAACAATTTACCATCGGTTGGTGTGTATCTTTCGTACTTGTGTTCGTTTATGCGCACACCTACCGTCACTTGGCGCCTGATCCCTACGGACACCTCCTTCCCGTGCGGATCCATCAGTTTCGCTCCGCCATACACAGGGATAGAAATCATGGACCACATTCCAAAGTTGATCACATCTTTCTTGCAAAATTTTGAAAATTTATCGGGAAGAAATGAATAACTTCCTTGTTTCTGTACTTGATAATATGTAAGGAGAGCGAAAGCTGTGTTCATATTTTTTTTATAAGCAGCTATATACATAAAACTGTTTCACAAACGAAGGGAACTACTTGGCGCAAGTTTACCGCATGGTAAATACATTAGTGAAAATTGAAAATATTGGTCACGGATTCACCCATAAAGTAGCTAGTAACCACAGTATACAAAATGAAGTGAAGAATCAGAAGTCAATGTGCTAGCTCATAACGCGAAACTATAGAAATGACCGAGAGTTAAGGGATCCATATAATTGCAAATTTTACGTCAGTTTGGAACAAACATGGAAGCAATGAAAACATGTCGAGACAATACCTATAACGTTTTTAGCAACGTACAAATATATAATTCAACACGTAAGGTTAAGTAATTTTACGCCATATATAGTGTTTCACGCTTTCCTTGTTTGTATACATATCCACCTTTGTTGACGCGTTTGCTTCCTACGGACGCACTCCAAGCTATCGTTCCGGCTCCCCAGCTGCGCTCCTGCCCTGACTCGGCTAGATAGCATTCGTGCTTTTTAGTGGCCAGCTAGCACAAGTTGGTTAGTGACCATTACACCAGTACTATTCAACATTTTTTTCTCGCGACCCCTAGACACACTTCGGCATCCAATTGTGTACCCCTGAAGCTGTTTAAAAGAAATTAAATTCAAATGAACTTATTAAACTTAATACACATGTTTTGTTGATTAAAAAGGGGAACAAATAGAGACTCAATAAAAGGATAATCAATGTAACAATTAAAAGACTTTTTACAGGGGGATACACTGCACATCTCAAAAAATTAACATAGGAAATTTCATTTTTTTTTTCAAGTATAATAATTCAATAAATATTGGAATTATGTTTATTTTAGAATTACGTACGCCCAGAAACATCTTCGCGTACCCCCGGTTGAATAGCACTGCTTTACACAATATCTCCTATCGTGTACGTACACTGAAGACCCCTAAACTGAATCTGTACATAACCTAACATAATATTAACAAAAATTACCGAAATTGTAATTAAAAATTAGGGAGAGAGAGCTTTTGGTGGAAAACAAGGCGGACGACCAACTTTGGAGTAAACACTGAAATCATGCTTGTGGTAACCACCTAGTACAGATTGGTGTGCTTCGTACTTGTAGTTCTTATGACATCCGTTTACACATATACCACATTGGCCTACATATCGTAAACAATATTCATGGGTTGTATCGTTGAGAAGGTATTTATTTACGAATTTCTAGTCGAATTTAATGAACCTCTATTTATAGAACGAATAAGTCTTCCTAAAGTTAACATTACCCCGGGACATGCAAGCCACCAGTTTTAAGGGTATATGCATGGAATGAATTTATGATGGAGCATCATTATAAATCTGCACCCTGCATTAATAAAATCACACGTTCTGGGGAAGGTTCTAGAACACAGGTAACCCCCCCCCCCCATGTAGGCTAGTGACAAGGTTGGTTCATTTCTGTACCAAAGTTTGAACTTTAATTCACAGAGTATTCCCGAGCGATTGTTAGCGAGAGAAGGTGGGTTAGAGGGAAGATTCTAGAATTTTGATCCGCACACATAGATGAAAGTGGGTAAGTAGCCAGGTTGATTCCTTTTACCAACGCTCTATTCTCAATTCGCACAGTAATGCCGAGCATGCTATAGCGAGTGAGCTCAGGTTAGTAACCAGGTTGATTGCTTTCTTTATTACAACTCGACTGGGATGCGAACTAGTGCTCTAGAGCCCTGCCGGATTAAATGCTTGTTCAAGTTCTGTATGGCAACATCCAAATTAAGTATCTTGGAAATCTAACTTTTTGTATGTGGACTACCACATACCAAACTATAAGAAAGGGTTTATAAATATCCTTTCAAATTTTTGAATAAGGTCTGAACAAGATACAAACTGATTGGACCACCCAGATATAAATATGCAATAGTTTTAAAAATGAACTAAAAGCTTTCTAAATAGCCAGTTTTTACGTAAGAGAAACGAATACACTTTTACTTTAAAAAAAAAAAAACTGCTACGCTCGTCTACAAGTGGCTAGATTTAAAACATTAAGCTAGGGCTAAGTTAGCGAGCTACTGACTAACCCTAAAAGTAACTAACAGTTATTGACGAAATCTACTAAAACGATATCACTGCTGTAGTTAGTAAGTGCGCTAAATAGCTACGGTGAGTGCTGCGGATTATTAAAACAGGAAAACAATGCCCGTCTATACCGAGAATAACTTACCAGTTGCCGGATCCAACAATACATATTCTTTTGGTTTCGGCCATATCGGAGACTGACGACAGAAAACGATACAAATCACTATGACACTGCAAGTTTCCGATGAAAAAATGACATGAAAACCAACGTCCACAGTTCTTATACACTGATCTTGTTACACCACGTCTTAGAGTGCCAAAACCAAAGGCCAAAGTCTTATAGCGAAAGCCCGCAACAGCGCTGTGTAGTTGCGCTTTTGCCCTCCCACAAACAAATGAAAAACGAAAATACCCATTCAACATAAATAACATAATTACATAATAAATTTTATTAACTTTATTTTATAATTAATATATAAAGAAAAGTAAACATAAATTAAAATCTTACCAAATACAAATAAATGCTATAAACTAATTAAGAATAATGTTTTCTTTTGTTTCAAAACAACAAAACAAAGTGGGAATATGCATATTATTTTTTTTCTGTGTATGTATATGAGACAGAATTCAATATTTTAGAATATTTTCTGTTATCTCGACCAGACAAAATTCTAATTAGAATAAGACAGCAGAGATATCCTGTGACCAAAGTAATTAATTCGATCACTCTGCACATTCGTTCTCTTCCAATACACACTACAACATAGATCACATAGATCCCAAGTACTAAGCAAATGGTAACGCCTCCTTTCCACGAGAATCGATTCGTTCGAAGGAACGAATCAAATAATGGAATCACTATCTTCATACTTTCCAATGAAAGTATGGAGGAACAGTATGATAAGCAATAGAAGAAAAATAAAAGAAATAAGTTGATTTTGAGCATTTCTATTCTTTGGGTAACCAGGGGCTTCATTCCGTACTCATTTGTATCAATGCAACGCCAAATCTGCGCTTTAGGTTGTGATATTTGGTATCATATGCTCAGGGCCGGCCCTAGCAGTTTTGTCGCCCTGGGCTGCACTTTCAAATGCTGCCTCTTTAATCCGCAAACCTTATTTTGACAGAGGACGTTCAGGTATTTAAAAAAAATAAGATACCATACTTAAAAACATGTATGAAAAGGAAAAGTAAACAAAAATTGAACTAACTCTCTCGAATACTTATACATGACACAATATTCAGTATGATCGATTTTACTGTACGTGATATACAGCAGGGCATACAGAAAATTTAAAAAAATATATATGCTTTAGTCCGACTAAAAATTTTAATTTTTAAGCTTATTTTATATCAAAAGGTGTTTCCAATAATGTGGAGCATGAAGATAATATAGTGAATCAGATATTACGGCAAAAGTAAGTGATTAGCCTAAGCCTTATAGCATACTAAAACACAATAGAAATACACAAATTTTAAATACTTTAATTGAAAAAAAATTTACTGCTTTGATATGAGCAAATTCCTTTATCACATTCGCGTAGTCCAATGTTTCAGCCAATTCGTGTTCCATTGATATAATCACTAGACCACTTAAGCGTGTTTCAGATATGGAAGAACGTAGACAGTTTTTAATAAGCTTAGAGTAATAGTTTCGAAAAACTTCTTTCTATACTTGCCACGTTACTGGTAAGGTAAACAAAATCATAAGTGCAACACTGACATTGGGAACAAAGTCATATTCCTTAATTAATTTTAGTCTCTTTTGTTGAACTTTTAGGCTTAATTATAGCCGATAATAGTTTCAGTTCGTCTTTCAAATCACTGGGGTTAATACTGTATCTTTCGATTCTTCGCGTACTAAAATGTAGGCACTTTTCAGACAATAGTTCAGGTGGTATATCTTTCAGATTACTTACATCGTAAATAAAATCGAAATACTCGCTGTGATGTTTAAGTTGCCCAAACCTTTCTCTTGAAGCTAACACAATGATGCCTAGAAGTTTGTAATAAAAATCCATCTTGTATCTTGTTTGTGGATCTTCAATATTTTCATCCTCTGCCTCGTACTGAAACTGTCTCTTCTTTCGACTTCGAGTTTGCACTGTAATACCTATCCGTGGACCATCCATATCTAATGCTGATGCCAACTCTATCGCATCAACTAAGTAAGATGGAAACTTTGCATAATTTCTTCTCCTCTCAAAGTATTTAGATATATTTTGAAGAAACCCGACTGCATCCGAAAGATAAGAATCAATGCTTTGGAGACTTTTGCTTAGTATGTTTATGTGGAGTGAAAAGTCATACCAGATAATAAGTGAGCAAAGAAAGTAAAGCCACGCAGCTGGTTTGCTATACATAGAGAATCGCAAACGATCACTCTGTCTGTTCTATTGTCATTACTTATTTGGAGTAAGGCATCATAAACCTCTCCTACTTGATATCTAAGTGGAGTTAGAGCATCAATTCGGCTGTCCCACCGTGTGGTGCTGAATAGTTTTAAAGTGAGGCTGCTAATATGTTTCTTTAGTATGGCTCAACGCTGAACTGACGCAGAAAAGAAGTCATAAACTTTTTTAACTATACAAAAAAAATGAAACGGTGAACTGAGGTGTTCTGGTTGCATCGTTAACGACGAAGTTTAGTAAAGGAACATAAAAGGCTTGGGAATTTACTTCTAATATTCTCTTCTGAATATCTGAATGTTTGCTTTTCATATTGGAACCTTTGTTATTTCTTTGGCCATTCTTGTCTTCGATAGGAAGTTCATTTCCTTTAGCTGTTTAATTATTACTTCTGTCAGTCCAGTGGTGCCTGTTACTAGTACGAAACCAAGAAAGTGTTCGCAAATTTTTACAAGGCATTCTCCATTAGGCTAGTTTTAGACGGAAGCATTTATCGTAGCAAAAATCGTATCATCGATATCCTACCGTGTAAAATAGCAAATGCTATAGCATTTCCCATGCCATGGCATATCCTATGGCATTTCTTGTCGATAGAACCCGCTCTATTTCGTAGCATTTTCCCCAGCATTTCTGGTCCGATTGCAGCGCCGAAGCGAAAGATTTTGTGTGAAATATCCATGCTCTTTGTTTTGTGTGGGAAATTGAATTGTAGTAAAGAAAAATGAGTTGGAGTAGGGATACTATTATTATGTTGATTAAAAAATATGAGGAACATCCTTGTTTGTACAAAGTTGAAAGCGTGCAGTTTTACTGTACGGATCCACAAAGAAATTTATTTAAAAAAAAAAAAAAACTTTCTCTTTGAATTATTGTACCTTCAGCAATCATTTCTGAGGTTTGCTCTTGCATTCTCCGGTACAGGTTCACTTTAACAGGTGTCAACGTGTAGTTTTACTATACGGATCCATAGTATAAATAGTAGTAAGAGGAGGAGGAGGAGTAAGTAGTAGGGTGTATTAGTAGTAGGAGAAGTAGTAGTAGTAGTAAGAGTAATAGTAGTAGAAGTAAGTAGTAGTAGTAGGAGTAGGAGTAGTAAGTAGTAGTAAGAATAGGAGTACTTAGTAATAGTTACAGTAGCAGTAGGTGTAGTAATAGTAAGAGTAGTAGTAGTAGTAGTAGTAGTAGGAATAAAAGTAGGAGTAGGAACGGGTAGTAGTAGTAGTTGGAATAGGAGTAGGAGTAGTAGTGGTAGTAGTAGTAGTAGTAGTAGCAGTAGTGGGAACGGGTTAGAAGCCCCGAAGGGGTTGGTTGGGTTCTGTTCTCGATACAAAATGGGGAAATTACAGACTTGCAAAAATTTTATGGCAGCTTATTGAAGATTACGTTCATTTCAGGTTCGACTTTAATTTCTATATTTCCACGTAAATACGCATCTCAGATGTAAGTGCACACCACATTTCCATTACTTGTACAGTACTCTATTAATAATAGAAATTTCTTCTGTAAATTTAAAATCTATGGATCTGTATAGTATAACTGCACCGTTAAAAGTCCTTTGTATCATAATAAGCATATGCGAAAAATGGCTTTAGAAGAAATAGTGACTGAAATATCTGTTTTTAGTTTTGGAGCCATAATTGCGCTCTTCTCCAGTGATTTGTTTGCTACGTCACGACAAAATGCTTATCAAAATGCTACCGTCTAAAAGCACAATATACTTTTGATGCCATAGAATATTATACGAGATTTTTGGCAGCACATCTGCTACGAGAAATGCTACGATAAATGCTTTCGTCTAAAACTGGCCTTAGGCTAGTTTTAGACGGAAGCATTTATCGTAGCAAAAATCGTATCATCGATATCCTACCGTGTAAAATAGCAAATGCTATAGCATTTCCCATGCCATGGCATATCCTATGGCATTTCTTGTCGATAGAACCCGCTCTATTTCGTAGCATTTTCCCCAGCATTTCTGGTCCGATTGCAGCGCCGAAGCGAAAGATTTTGTGTGAAATATCCATGCTCTTTGTTTTGTGTGGGAAATTGAATTGTAGTAAAGAAAAATGAGTTGGAGTAGGGATACTATTATTATGTTGATTAAAAAATATGAGGAACATCCTTGTTTGTACAAAGTTGAAAGCGTGCAGTTTTACTGTACGGATCCACAAAGAAATTTATTTAAAAAAAAAAAAACTTTCTCTTTGAATTATTGTACCTTCAGCAATCATTTCTGAGGTTTGCTCTTGCATTCTCCGGTACAGGTTCACTTTAACAGGTGTCAACGTGTAGTTTTACTATACGGATCCATAGTATAAATAGTAGTAAGAGGAGGAGGAGGAGTAAGTAGTAGGGTGTATTAGTAGTAGGAGAAGTAGTAGTAGTAGTAAGAGTAATAGTAGTAGAAGTAAGTAGTAGTAGTAGGAGTAGGAGTAGTAAGTAGTAGTAAGAATAGGAGTACTTAGTAATAGTTACAGTAGCAGTAGGTGTAGTAATAGTAAGAGTAGTAGTAGTAGTAGTAGTAGTAGTAGGAATAAAAGTAGGAGTAGGAACGGGTAGTAGTAGTAGTTGGAATAGGAGTAGGAGTAGTAGTGGTAGTAGTAGTAGTAGTAGTAGCAGTAGTGGGAACGGGTTAGAAGCCCCGAAGGGGTTGGTTGGGTTCTGTTCTCGATACAAAATGGGGAAATTACAGACTTGCAAAAATTTTATGGCAGCTTATTGAAGATTACGTTCATTTCAGGTTCGACTTTAATTTCTATATTTCCACGTAAATACGCATCTCAGATGTAAGTGCACACCACATTTCCATTACTTGTACAGTACTCTATTAATAATAGAAATTTCTTCTGTAAATTTAAAATCTATGGATCTGTATAGTATAACTGCACCGTTAAAAGTCCTTTGTATCATAATAAGCATATGCGAAAAATGGCTTTAGAAGAAATAGTGACTGAAATATCTGTTTTTAGTTTTGGAGCCATAATTGCGCTCTTCTCCAGTGATTTGTTTGCTACGTCACGACAAAATGCTTATCAAAATGCTACCGTCTAAAAGCACAATATACTTTTGATGCCATAGAATATTATACGAGATTTTTGGCAGCACATCTGCTACGAGAAATGCTACGATAAATGCTTTCGTCTAAAACTGGCCTTACTGTATGTAATTTGTACAAAACGATTGTCATTTGCTCTGTACCAGAAATATTTGGTGTACAGTTTAGTATTATATTATAATATGTTGCAGCTCTCAACAAAGACAGCATTTTACTTTCAATTTACTCACTAAGAATTGGAATAATTTCATTTTGGACATCTTTTCCTTAGTAATGGTAGTATTTATTTTGTCCTCCCATGGTTCTTTTAATGTGTTTGGCCATGACGCTGTCAAACTTATATTGCTTAAATATAAAAACAATTGGTAATAGTATACATGAGAACCCCCTGTCTTCCGTGCGCGAGGATACTTCATATTATATATTTATACGTTACCAAATTAAATCACTGCGTTGTCTTCATTATACGTGCTTAACATTCTATTTTTACTTTCTAGAATAAATTTTGTTGATTTCGATTCGAAAAATGTTAAATATTTTTAAATTTATATCATGATGCAGACCAAAATCCTTGTTGCATATAATGTAATGCGCTATAGCATATAAAGTACAAGGGCAAATAGGTACGTTCTTTTTTATTTTCGTATCAGTGGATAAGTAAATGAAAGTGGGTTTGTTACCCCCTTTCTAAGTTCGTAGATACTCAATGAATAATCCCTAAAAGAATGAGCGTCCAGCTTCTTCTGGAACTCAGACGGTCTTACGTATACTATATCCAACAATTATATATAACGCGTTCTCTAAAATATATATTGTTGATGAGATATGAACAATTTGTAAATTGGTTAAAAACTCGCTGTTAGAACCGAAATGTCTCTAGGTGCTGTAGGCTAGAACGGCCTGTCTCAAGTGGGAGTGTACCTTTTGCGTACTTGGAGTGGAGCGTTAGAATATTGCTGAATAGAAAAAAATATAAAAGACACTTGATAATCTTATTCGCCCTAGTTAAAAATCTTATCTACGCCGCTGCAAGGGAAATCTTGAACGAGATACCTGTGCCTAGTAGTTTGATCATTGAAAATGAGGGGGAATGCCCTGAATTTCCTGAGTGAGTATTTTCCTGAATGTGAGTGAATTAAGTTTAATTACATTCTCAGGTGGACACAATTTTATTTTTACATGTGAGCCTATTACGAACCATTATAATTTTATACTATTCTTTTCTTTTCCAAATTTTGCCACCCACTAGACGTGCCGCCCTGGGCGGCGGCACGGGTCGACCCCCCTCGCGCCGTCCCTGCATATGCTAATCTTACAATATGAGACAGTGACGAAAATTTTGCGTTTTGATATTGGGACTGATACCTTACAATCAGCAACATTTTTCAAAGAGCACCTATGAATGTCCAAGACACTTTACAGGCACGTAGCCAGGATTTCGTAATAGGGGGGGTCCGAGACATGAAATACTGTGGTTATCACACCAGAGTTCGATTATTCTAAACTAATTTACTAGTAACATATATTGGTTCGTTTAGTCAGGATTTCGTGATGGGGGGGGAGTATGATATGAAATATTGTGGTTATCACACCAGGGGCCTGATCAATTTAAATATTTTACTAGCAACATATATTGGTATGTTAAGACTTAAAAAATTATGACATGTTAGTAAGGGCGCCGATTTCTCTGTAAATTTGGGGGGGTCCATTCAGATGCAGAAGGCATATATGAGGATTTTAAGACAAATTGCATTCAAATTATGTCAATATAGGCCTATTATATATTCATAAATACAACAAGGAGGCCCACATGACCTTTGGGAGGACGGGCCCCCTCGGCTCCCCAGGATCGGTGCCCATGCATGTCAAAGTATTTTACTAACAAACTATGAAGAAATCTCGAAAAAAAGAATATTTTAAAAAATATTTTTTTAAAAATTACAATATCTACGTTCCTTCTTTTGTTCATCCAAATAAAACAATTTTCCTTTCATTATGATCTCAACTATTAAAAAAAGTACGTATCCAATATGTCTTGTAAAATATTTTATAATATCTGCGTTCCTTTCTCTGTTGAATCAAATATTAACAGGACTTGCTTTCCACATAACTTTTTTCTTTTATTATTCTGTCAATTACTATCTGTTCCAAATGACAACTTAAAGGAGCAGTAGAAAACCTTTTCTGAAATAACATGTTTGATACTGCAAGGATGCGATGACGAAAAATTATTTTTATTTTTAGTTTTTTATCTTTATATTTTTATCTTTATATTTTATATTTATTTTTAACGCTGATTCTTCCTATTTCTTGTTTCTTTTTGTTTCGTTCTTCCTCAATTTTTTATTTCTGGTCTCGAAGGGGGGGGGTCCGGACCCCCCGGACCCATCCCTTGGCTACGTGCCTGGGGGGGAGTATGATACGAAATATTGTGGTTATGACACCAGGGGCCTGATCAATTTAAACATTTTACTAGCAACATATGTTAAGACTTTAAAATTATGACATGTTAGTAAGGACGCCGATTTCTCTGTAAATTCGGGGGGTGCATTCAGATGCAGAAGGCATATATGAATATTTTAAGACAAATTGTATTCAAATTATGTCAATACATTATATATTCATAAATACAACAAGGAGGCCCACATGACCTGTGGGGGACGGGACCCCTCGGCCCCCCAGGATCGGCGCCCATGCATGTCAAAGTATTTTACTAACAAACTATGAAGAAATCTCGAAAAAAAAAGAATATTTAAAAAAATATTTAAAAAAATTAACAATATCTACGTTCCCTCTTCTGTTCATCCAAATATAACAATTTTCCTTTCATTATGCTCTCAACTATTAAAAAAAGTACGTATCCAATAATGTCTTGTAAAATATTTTATAATATCTGCGTCCCTTTCTCTGTTGAATCAAATGTTAACAGGACTTGCTTTCCACATAGCTTTTTTGTTTTATTATTCTGTCAATTACTGTCTGTTCCAAATGACAAGTTAAAGGAGCAGTAGAAAACCTTTTCTGAAATAACATGTTTGATACTGCAAGGATGCGATGACGAAACATTATTTTTATTTTTAGCTTTATTTTTATCTTTATTTTTAATGCTGATTCTTCCTATTTCTTGTTTCTTTTTGTTTCGTTCTTCCTTAATTTTTTATTTCTGGTCTCGAAGGGGGGGTCCGGACCCCCCGGACCCACCCCTTGGCTACGTGCCTGCACTTTAGTCAGTCTCACAATTAGCCTACTATCTAAAATAATCTCAATCTCAATCGTTTGTGCTATCAACCGGGAATAAATAATAAATGAAATAAAGTGACAGTCAAAATTGCCACCAATCAAAATATTTTCAAACGAATTTGAAATTACGTTTTATTAGTTATGCTACATTCGTGATGGGTTGTGCTATTATGATTTCTCGTCATTCTTACCAATAATCAGATCAGAATGCTAATAAAAAAAATTAAATGGTGATGCTGGCCTGAAGTCAAATAAAAATCGTCATTACTTAAAATAAACAGTAAAGCCTGTCAACTTGGCCACCTCTCTAAGTTGGCCACCTGCTTATCTTGCCCTGGTTCCTCTTGAATCTGCATTTTCCCAGAAGACATTCGTTACTTATTACTCTGTAAGCCTATGGTCACAGTGGATCCGACTTTCACCGATTTTTTAGTCTGACATACTCTGACGAAATCGGTGAAATAAACAAATGCATTGAGAGAAGTGTACATGGTCAGACTGGCGCCGACATGGTCTGGCGACTACGGCCGACTTCTACCGACCACCGATCGGAAACAAATTATTTTGCTTTTGTCGTCAAACTACGTCAGACTAGCGGGTGGTTTACAACTCATCGCGAGTATTGAGACTCCCATTTACATGTTACAGCAAGCCGTTCTTCTGCTAATATACATTTTCGAAAATTACTTTGCTTCTCTATGCGTCCTCGGATCTTCTGTTAAGATGTGCCAAAATGTATCCTGTTCCATTCTGAAGTACTGAAAAAAAACTTCTGTGGCTGCTCCACCAACTTCGGAAATGGCGTGTGAAACTCGCCACATTTCTCTCTTTCTTCAAAAATAGTAGGCCTATTTACATATTCGGTCCTATCTTCCTTTAAAAGTAATATTTTTAACAGGGTATCCTAATAGCAGCAATTCCTCGTCCATATTGTAGTCCACAAGAAGACAGGCTGACGACGGATCGGTTGCAGTGTGACCAAGCAGTCGGCAAACGAGGCCGGCCGACCAGTCGGCCGTAATCGCCAGAGTGAAAAATCGGATGCACTGTGACCATAGACTAAGTTGGCCACCTGTCTATCTTGAAAGTTGGCCGCATTGAAGCAATGTTTACCTATGATGATAATGATAAATTTACCTGCGTATCTTGGCCACGCAAAATACCGTTTTGTTAGTTGTCTTAACTGTTTCGTATCCTCATATAAGAGGCAGATGTTCTGTATTTGTGACTGGAGACAAGAGAAGCATGGATTCACACTATTTGTTCTTGGAGGTCAATGACCAGAACACTAGCCCGATAAAGGGATGGTGAAGGAAGATGTGAATAAGAAAAAGCACGTACAGGAATTCAGGAGATGGTTGTACGTATAATTTTTTTTACCCTGTCTGTTTTGGTAAAGCCATTAGCTTTATCGGCTCCTTTCGTCAGTGAAAAACTTTAGTAATTCCTTGAAATTCTCAAAGTTAAAGCTAACCATGTCAACTATTGGCACATGACGGCTTGTCGAAAGGTATTGGAGGTTTTGGGATATAGGCCTAAATTCCCTTAAGATTTTCTCAAAACATCTTTTGCTCCGAGTGAAACGCTTGTAGCTCGTTAATAAGGCAAAAAGGATAAAAGAAATACGTTTAGAATGAGTTGGCAGATGATACGTTTCGTCTGTACAACAGAATTGAACAGACATTGGATTTTATCCAAAATGAAAAGAAAGCAAACAAAAACAAGAAAGAACAGTAATAACTGAAAACAAGTCAATAAACTACATATAAATTGTTCAATTTATAATTTTGCTTTTCTTGTTTTCAATCTGAACGCAGGGTGCTACAATATCAATTTCAATAAACTGCATACATATATTTGTTTGTGTTGTTGTGTTTTCAACCCGAATAATTCAGTGTACACCCAGCCACAAAAGTATCTCCCCCCTAAGTGCTCTAATTCCATTACTTGGGCTCAAGGTAATTTGCAGTTGTGAGAACCCCTACATAGATGCAATCCAACTTACACGTAACTTTTCTCGGCACTGCCAGCAGTTGGTAGCCCTGATCCAGATGTTTATCCAGGTAAAATATTGTAAAGTAGGTGACTAACGAAACAGTTCTCCATTCTAAGATGAATCACTATGGTTCGGATCGTGTTTTCGAAAGAACACCATATATTTATATTAATATTGCTGTGTATGTAATGTATTATTTCTTTATATACTGTATGTTTAGAGAAATAAAAAATACTGACCATGCATGAATCAGAAAATGCTTGAAAGTAACTGATAATATCAAATCTAGAACAACTGCTGGAAATAAGTTAGTAAATGATTGCCTTAATTGAGAGACCTTCTCCAATTCTCCTCATTCCAACATCTTTTTCTTTCTGGAGAAGATAAGATCTTTCTTGTCACACTGAGTATGTATTAAAATTGAAACATTTGAAAAAGATTCAACCTGGGCGAGATTCGAAACCGGGCCCGCCGAACAGAAGTTCAATACGCTAACCACTTACCTACCGCGACACAAACTTTTATCTAAACTTTTAGCTAGTTAAAATCGTTGCATACAAACTATTAATACTTGTATGAGAAGACACTCCTTATGAGTGTCACAATGACTTACTCGAGATTCCCTTCTTTAACTCAAAAGCAAGTTATATAGACCTTCGTCAATGAGGAAAATATCACGAAACGTTCTTCAAATTGAGGCTACCTCATCGGTTTTAACTGCTCCCGATTTACATTACTACTATTCTTCCTCATCGTAACTTCTAATTTCCAAAGAAGAAGAGCAGGTGTCACAGGGATTTTTTACCCCTGGAAAATTTTACCCCCTGGAAATCTTTACCCCCTTGTCGGTTTCTGGTAACTTCAAAGGAAAAGTCAAAAGTCACATTAAAAATTCATATAATTGAATGTGATCTCTCAGTGTATGCACTCACTTTGGTCAAGATGACTTTAAATCCGAAGAATTGGTAGGGGGGTAAAAATTTCCTAGGAAATTATTACCTCCCTGTCGGTTATTGGTTACTTCCAAGGCAAACTCAAATGTTACATTATAAATTGATACCACTCTGTAGTATCTCTTAACAGACACAGTCACTTTAGCCAAGGTGGCTTTATATCCGAAGATTTGGTAGGGGGTAAAAATTTCCTAGGAAATTATTACCCCCCTGTCGGTTATTGGTTACTTCAAAGACAAAAACAAATGTTATATTATAAATTGATACTACGCTGTAGTATCTCTTAACAGACAGTCACTTTGGCCAAGATGGCTTTAAATCCGAACATCCGAAGGAAATTATTACCCCCCTGTCGGTTATTGGTTACTTCAAAGACAAACTCAAATGTTATATTATAAATTGATACCACTCTGTAGTATCTCTTAACAGACACAGTCACTTTGGCCAAGATGGTCTTAAATCCGAAGTTTTGGTAGGGGGGTAAAAATTTCCTAGGAAATTATTACCTCCCTGTCGGTTATTGGTTACTTCAAAGACAAACTCAAATGTTATATTATAAATTGATAGCACTCTGTAGTATATCTTAACAGACACAGTCACTTTGGCGAAGATGGCTTTAAATCCGAAGATTTGGTAGGGGGTAAAAATTTCCTAGGAAATTATTACCTCCCTGTCGGCTATTGATTACTTCAAAGACAAACTCAAATGTTATATTATAAATTGATACCACTCTGTAGTATATCTTAACAGACACAGTCACTTTGGCGAAGATGGCTTTAAATCCGAAGATTTGGTAGGGGGTAAAAATTTCCTAGGAAATTATTACCTCCCTGTCGGCTATTGATTACTTCAAAGACAAACTCAAATGTTATATTATAAATTGATACCACTCTGTAGTATCTCTTCACAGACACAGTCACTTTAGCCAAGATGGCTTTAAATCCGAACATTTGGTAGGGGGTAAAAATTTCCTAGGAAATTATTACCCCCCTGTCGGTTATTGGTTACTTCAAAGACAAACTCAAATCTTATATTATAAATTGATACCACTCTGTAGTATCTCTTAACAGACACAGTCACTTTAGCCAAGATGGCTTTAAATCCGAAGATTTGATAGGGGTGTAAAAATTTCCTAGGAAATTATTACCCCCCTGTCGGTTATTGGTTACTTCAAAGACAAACTCAAATGTTATATTATAAATTGATACCACTCTGTAGTATCTCTTAACAGACACAGTCACTTTAGCCAAGATGGCTTTAAATCCGAAGATTTGGTAGGGGGTAAAAATTTCCTAGGAAATTATTACCTCCCTGTCGGGTATTGATTACTTCAAAGACAAACTCAAATGTTATATTATAAATTGATACCACTCTGTAGTATCTCTTAACAGACACAGTCACTTTAGCCAAGATATGATCTTATGAATTGATATTATACCCTGTTATCTCTTAACAGACGTACTGACTGTCGGTAAGATGTCTTTATATCAGAAATTTTATACGGGTCTTTATCCTCTTTAGGGATGCGCTCGAGTCGAGACATGTCTCGAATCTCGACTCGACTCGACTCGAATTCGAGTCAAGATTCGAGTCGAGACACACTTTGTAAAATTCGAGACGAGTCGAGACAAACGTATTTCTCGACTCGAATTTTCGAGTCGAGACACGAGTCGAGTCGAGACGGCTCTTATTTATCTCGACTCGACTCGAATGTCTCGAAAATCTTTCTATAATTTTTAATATTATTTTGAAGAAAGTATTCACTCAGAAACAGCCTTGAAACCAATTCCAGCATTTATTCCTTCAGAAAGGTACAGAACGCATAAAATTAATAGTTAATCTTTAAAGATCAAGATTTAATTTTCAGCTCAATTCAGTTAATTAGAACTAATAGTTAATGTCGTTGTATTTGGTTGTACTGCAAATATAATGATAATAATAATAATAATTGATTATCTAGTTTGTATAAAACTATTATCCGTAGTCTAAATCTAGTTTGTATAAAACTATTGCGATAAAGTGAACTTCATAAATTCTCTGAATGAGCAGTTGGTAGTCTATAGTAATTTAGCATAGTTATAATTGTTGTGTTTTCGTTCCCATGAACGCAATAGGGTTACGTAACTTCTGGATTATTCGCTTGCCCAACTATTCTGAGGCTTTAATATGTTGCAGCATATCACGAGCTACGGATAATATATAATGTAACATTTCTTGTACATCACATATTATGATACGAGACTATTTTACATAGTATATCTTACCTAATATAAATAAAATAAAGAGTTTGTTTGTGTGTTTGTCTGTCTGTCTGTGTGCGACGTGGGGACCAGACGAGTGGACCGAGAGTTCCCAAAATTTGGTCACGGGTACCTTAGTCCAGGCCCCAGATCAAGACGAAGCGTTTTTTTTTTTTAAATTTCGAACCAGAGGGTCTCGGGGTGGACGTTTACTGGGACCGACATGGGGACCAGACAAGTTGACCGAGAGTTAACAAATTTTGGTCACGGATACCTTGGTCCAGATCCCAGTCTAAGGCGAAGCGTTTTTGTCAAAATTGGAACCAGGGGGTCTCAGGGTGGCGTTTAGCGAGACGTAGTAAAAGTAATCCAAATTGATCGACATTAGTGTCAAATCCATAGTTTTCACGGTCGCTGAGATCAATGGTGACACTTCCATCAGCGATGACTTGCAAATTCAGCTACTACTATATGCGGGCCGGGTGTCAGCGGGTGAGGAATACCGAGACATGTATAAATAGCCCATATTGATTATACTAGTGTCAAATCCATAGTTTTCGCGGTCACTGAAATGAATGGTGATACTTCCACAGGTGTTGACTTCCAAATACAGCCCCCATGCGAAGAATGGGTATATTAAGCTAGTATTACAATAAATGGACTGCTTGGATGCCAAGAACTAGTGCAGATAAGTACCATTCACTTCTATGAATAGGTATCTTTTAAAAGGATTTTTGTAAACACTAAGTTATAAAACAATGAACTACATACAGTCGTTATGGTTTTGGTTCCCAACATAAAAGAAATATGAATTGTTCATGAGATATTGAACTTCAACTTTCACTCCTGGAAAATTTCAATTTTGGAGTTAGGCCACTTGGCATCAAAGCAGTTCACTGTAAGATAAATACATTCCGCACATTAGTAACATAGTTGTTCAGGGGCCTTCGATTTCCATCCTCTCAAATGAAAGCTGAACGATTGCTTGATACATGCTGACTATATAGGAGAAATAGTGTATTAAGTTTTCGAGCTTTGGTGCGTATCCGTATTTACACTCTGATATAACTTTAAGTTCACACTCAAATCGAGCTAATTGTTTAATGCATTTCGAAAGCTTTTGTTTTTATGCAGCTCATTAAGGAAAATCTATTTCATAATCGTAACATTTATGTACTAAGAAACTATGAACGTAAAGTGGACTCGACCTAGCCCCGTGGCCGCTGTGACTCAGTGGTACAGCTCTCATCCTTGGTGTGTGAGGACTCTGATTCTGTGTGTGTGTGTGAACTCCGCGGCTAGTGTACGCGTCTTTGCCGTGGAAGACTGGGGTTCAATTCCCGGCGCGAGCTCATGTAGTTCGGATTCCACGTTAATCAGTAGGTCTACATTTCATATATCCTCGCTGCTGAAAGAGACAGTAAAGTCAAAATCAACTCAACAATATATATGTGTGTGTGCTTATGTGAATTTCCTCGTGGCTGTATGGTTAACACATACGCCTTGATCGCGGGAGACTCTGGTTCGATTTACGGTGGAAGCTCATGAAGTTGTTACCGGTATCCCACGTTAAACTGTAGATCCATGCCTCATATAACCATAGATATGATATATATATGCCTTTGATACACTTATTTTCCGACTTGGAAGCCATCGAAAATTTCCGGACACAGAGTCCCGTAGACCGAAAATGAGAAACATGGCTACAGAGTAAAGCAGCCATAGAAATTTAAGCTTTTTAGGCTAACTTAATCCTTACATATAATGCAACTAGCTTGGCCAAGTTATAATGGAGGAAATGCTATCATTGCAACACTCTGAGAATAGAAAATGTTCGTCAGGTATTACTATCCCCCCTCTCCTGCAGAATAAAAACCCTGACTAAAACTCAATATATATATATAAAACTATTTTGTGTAATGTAACAAACAGTGGCGGATAGTATTCATGTTTCCTTGCAGAGGTCCTTACGAGGGTTCGCTTCCATCTTCCTCTCCCCAAGAACTAAAATAAATTAAAAAATTGCTATTACTTGTTAATCTTGTACAAAGGACACAATTAAAGTCCCAGTGTAACACCCCTTCACATTTAGATTTTTCCCCTGGAAGAAAACCAGTTATTATTGTTTCTTGATGTCTCAGTCTCACCTACATAAACATACGAATAGAATTACAGGATAGGACATGTTTAGAGTGCTTGCACGTGACATCTAACTATATTTGTCATCAAATGTGTCACAGATGAAAATTTCCGTTTGTACTGCCTCTATTTTCTGGTACATATGTTTCATTTATGTTATGTTGCAAAAAAATTCGTTAGGAAACAAGTACAGACTGCGCCTGTGTGCCTGACAAAACGTAAATGTACTGGATAATTATTTCTTCACTTTCTTCCAGAAAAAAAAGTAACCCATCTCATGTCGGCTAACAAAAGGAGGTAGCGGACCAAAGATAGCCGTTGTTTACCAAAGGTCGTTACACAGCAGGGGTTTCATTCAGTCAGAGGGAAAAGAAAAAATAATTTAAGGTTTCTACATTTGTTTTGAAGTGCAATATACTTCTTCCTTTTATTTTAAGAACCATTTCCTTCTCATTTGTCTGCATCAGAAAAAAATGCAAAAAAATCACTAGAATGTGCCTATTTACCCAAAGTACGTACTAGATCACTAGTTCAATAGTAAAATCACTAAATCTAGTAGGAAATCATAAATGTGGCATCCCTGGGTTGGAGCGAAAGTAATGGTTGGAGTAAAAACTAGTCCGTATTTCTACTGCGTTCTGTTGTTGAATTCACAGAAATGTTCAAAAATAAATTCAAGAAGTAAAACATGATCCTACAAAAGACTGTTTACTTGCTCACTGGTTTTAGTATTGTGAACTGAAACTCAAGTGCGCAGTCATGTTGAATACTTCTGTCCCTTTCTATTTTACAACTTGAGGTGGGATGAGGGTCAAGATAGATCTAATGATATACAGCTAAAGGAAGTGCTTCAGTACAGAGTCGGAAGCGGTATGTATTGTTTATACTACTTACAACGTTACCCCCCACATAAAATATAAATTCACCCTTTCTCCCTTCCCTTTTTCGAATACAATGAACCGACTCTTTTGCTGAAGAAAGATGCTAAAAGAAAATTGAAACATCTGTGTCTAAACTTTCTTTGAAGCGCAGTCTTTTGTATTTGTAAGGTTTTGCGAGTGTTTTCGAGATAGTCAAATCTTTTACCATGGACTCCTCCTGCGAACTGACCGTGAGTAAACACCCGATCTCGCTGTGCTCAATTTCTCTCGCACACGTGAAATGGGTTTGTTGTTTCCAAAACAAATAGGAAGTTACCTTGTGCTTTTCCATTTCTGCACGCACACAGGTACCATTGTTGTTTTAATGATCAGAAGAAATATCAAAACCATCTGATATATATGATACAAAACAGCTAACAGAGGGAGGCAAAGATAAAAGTAGGCCTATACCAAGTTTTCCGCATGGTACCATTATGGAGAATAAATATTTGATAAAGTCACGTAGATGCGCTTAAACCTATTCCATCTGTCCTTATAATTTTTCTGGTCTCATCAATTTCTCAGGAGAATACGTACAACATATGTCCAAATTCCATATATCCTCTTTTTAAACTAATGAGTAAACTCATTAAGAACACCAACTGATATCAATAAACAGGAAAGAAAACAATACTTTATACTTCTATCATTTGGTACACATCTCTATGAAACACAGCTTGTTTCTTTTCGAAATAGCTCCTTCGTGTCACAGCTGTGGTTAGTTTTGTTTTGTGTTAGGATGAAAGAGAGAAATGGAACATTTGCTTCGCGGTGAAGTTATATATATTATTAAGATGAGCGGTGATAAGCTAGGTTTAACAAAGAGTGCCTTTTGGATGCACAATTTAACGGGTAGTTGCAGTCCGTGTTGAGAATCGAACCAAAGCTATGTAAGACATGTTAATATTGAGCACTTTTGTGGTAAAAGTGAACTTCAGAAACACACAAAAGACTTGAAACATCAAGCTAATGTAAAGCAATTGAAAAATAGCCTACCTATCGCTGCATCTTTTCTGTGGCTAGGAACATGCAGTGTGTAGCAACAAGAATCGTGTTAAGGACTTTTTTTTCGAACATAACATTCCCTTCCACACCATAAAAGACAATATAATGTTTGTTAAAAGAAAGTGCACATAATATTTTTAAATTTTGTTTGTGATCCTATCATGCATAATTATAAATAATGCCTTTCATACTACGAGAATGAGTTCAACTATACGTCATGGCCCCTCTAAAGCGGGGCCGCGGTGGCTCAGTGGTAGATCGTTCACCTCTGGTGCTTGGGGACCCTGGTTCGATCCTAGCTCGCACCAAGTGAACTTTGTGGTGGACAAACACCGTGTGCGTGGGTTTCCTCGGGGTTCTTCCGTTCCTCCCACTTTCTTCATTCCACGATTTCACTAATTTCTCATCATCACCCCTCTCCTTTAGCCTAACCGGCATAAACGTGGGACGTAAAACTCAAAGATTTCACTTCATTTTTTCCCTCGAAAGCGATATGTTTCAAAATTATTTATTGTTAGATATTGTAAATTTACGGTATCTATTTTAGTGGACGAGAAATTTTTGCATCTAATCGGATAATTTCATGGCTTCTAACAGGAATTCGCAGTTACGAAATTTGCATCACTGTCTTTCGAAAGGATGCCTAGAAAAAATACTACTAGAAAATAACTGAAAACACAAAATGGATTTAATAGCCAAATTCACGTCATCTTGGTGCGTCATCATTTTTCCTTAAATATTTGTATTTAGTATTAGATTAGAGTTTAGTGTCCGTTTCAGCATCAAGGCAATATGAGACGTGAACTTACAAATTAACGTGGGTTCAGAACCACAGGAGTTCCCATCGGAAATCGAACCTAGGTCTCCCGCACCAAAGACGCGTACGCTAATCATATGGACAAGGGTGTTCGATATTTAGTAATGCGTACATAAAGTTGTGAAATTGCGCTTGTATAATGGAATGCAATTCCTTCTACTGACATAAACCTTCACAATACTTAGCTGGACAAAGTATCTTTAAAAAGAAAATGTCACTCTTTATGTTTCAGTTCCTGGTTCGACTGAAGGATGGAACAAATTGCAATGAGCGTTTTTGGATCCTACTTTGTGTAGTTGATTCATCATAAACTTGGTATTTGATACGGATATGAACTATTACACTTATTTGGTGTTTATTTCTAAATAATAAGTCCTAATACAACTTCATAAAGTTGTAATTCTTCTTTAGTTTGTATCACTTTACACAATGACAAATCCAAAAGGTGTGTTGTATCGGTGCAGTACCAGTTTTTCACGTTTTTCAAAATGTTCCAAAACCCAAAGAATAATCTTTAATTTCTGATATTTTAGTCGTCACAAATTACAATTTTATAATGTAGTCAATGTTTATAATTACTGGGCAGTTGGGCGTTTAAACTAATGACATCATAATAAAGTCAAAACAATAATTTTGAGTTGAATTGATTCTGAGTTTAACGTCCCGTTCAGCAGCGAGGCTATGTGAGACGTGGACCTACTGATTAACGTGGAATCCGAACCACATGAACTCCCACCGGGAATCAAGCCCAGGTTTCCCACGCCAAAGGCAAGTATGCTAACCGTTAGCCACGAAGGAGCTCCACCATAATTTTAGTGGGCGATAAGAAATATCTCGCCAGTGCTTTTACAATAAATAAAATTTTATAAGTATTAAAGAATAGAGGTAAGAGATTTTATAATAGCTCTTTTATTTATGAGATATGAGTATTTTGAAAAAAAAAAAAAAAAACAACTAAAGAATAGGTTGGCAGAACCACAAAAGACTCGTAAAATAAACTTTCTTATAAATACATACGCACCTTACTCACCTTTTATAATTGCTATGCTTACGTTCTCCATAAAAACAGAAATTCTCTTTTAGTGATACTTTACACAAGATCATGAAGTGGGTTCAAATTTAATTAAAGGCAAAATACAATACAATAATCCTCAAATATTGCCTCAAGTGAGTTTAAAGATTTCTAAACACTAGTGCGAAACCGGGCTCTGCCGTTGCGATCGATTTACAGGTCTTGAGACGAAAGTAAGAAGGGACTTACGCACACAGTAAGTAAAAACAATTAATATGCCTGTAACTTTCCCCCAAATGGGTGTATCTTAAAACTAACCTCACCATTATTTTTCTAATTAAATTCTAGCCCGAAATTATGTATCATATTACCCTATTCCCATTTTGAAAACTTGACCTTAATTCAAAATTTCGGATTTCAAGATGGCTGCCATCAAGGTCATATCTACCATACGACTTCCCCCCAGGACTTATATGTATCAACATGGTTTTTCTTCACTTTTCTTCATTAACGCTCCGTTTACAAAGAGTAGTAAGGGACTTCTGTAGTAATCTCTAATAACCACATCACAACTCTTAAAAGTTATTAAAAAAAAATATAGAAAACATGCACCATGGCAAAAATTTGTCATCACAAGTAATGATGCATACATGCCTTCTATCAGCAAAAAAAGTTTCATTGAAACTGGAGCCGGACATTTGAGTGATGTCCCTTGTGGGATGTGATTGAACGTCACGTCAGAACACATCGCCCCCCTTCCCGGAATTTACGAGAATTAGGTGAGCTGAGTGAGCACATGTGGTGCCAGCTCTCTCCAGCGACCTATCAAGGATCATTGCGTGTATGCCAAGACGTGTCGCCGTTTTTATCCATGCCAAAAGTCGACATACTGACAATTAGGTAGGTAGTGATGATGGTCTGGCTGATGTGTGCGTATATTTTAACTCGTACATTTTGTCTCGACTCGAATTTCGAGACGTCTCGACTCGAATTCGAGTCGAGTCGAGACAGAAACATATTTTCGAGTCGAGACAACATTTTCTCGAGTCGAGACGAGACAGGCTTAAATCTCGACTCGACTTGACTCGAATGCATCCCTAATCCTCTTGTATTGGTTCTGTGCTACTTCAAGGATAAGGTCAAATTTTTACATTATAAATTGATGTTATGCCGATTTATGTCTTAACAGACGCACTCACTTTGGGGACGATGAAGGATGGTTTTATTTTCGAAAGTTCATAGGGAGGTAATATATAAAGAAAGCTAAAACTTATTTTTATTTTAAAGGAGATGTTGAAATACCAAATTTGATGACTGGGGTTTAATAGAGCCCGAAGATGTACACGTTTTTATACGATAATTTTCATACGTATTGTTCGCTCCCACTTTGAAATTCCAAAAATCGATTCTCTGTGATATATCACGTCTCAGATCCCATGTACTGACCAAGCTTTAAGTTTCTAAGTTCAGCGGTTGTACATACGACTTGAGAATTTTCTTTTTACAAGCCTTGTACGTTGTTCTGGTGGCTAGCTCGCACTAGCTAGCTACGCCATTTTCAACAGTGTTGACAACTTTATCAATGTTTATTATATCTCCGGTAAGGTTAGAGAAATCGAAGTGTTGTAAACGGTAAAATAATTTGAACGTTCCTTGCAAACCACACATGTAACTAGATATAATATTTACCTAAGATTTTTGTAAATAAAGACTTTCAAAAAATTCAAATTTTCTACCCCTGTAACTTCGTTTCTATTCATTCGAAAAACGTCATACCATGACCATGATATTCAGCGCTAAAGTTCTTTCGAACTATATTATCCTGTGCATCTCTGTTGTGCTGTGTCTGCGTTAGAGGCTTCCAAACTTCGGATGTTTGTGATACCATAATATATTTAGCTTGTAACACTGATTAATAAAAGTAGTATTTTAAGTTTACATTTAACATCGTTAGAAATGTGTAATAAACTGACGTAGTGCCATTTGAAAAAATATAAACTTATATTTGGTTGGCAACACTTGTGAATTTCTGTCTAAACCCGTTATAGCGGATGATCACGATAAATTGTCTACCATGTGTATATAGGGACAGAGAGAGGAATAAATTGCAACAACGTTGTTTTTAATTGAAAGATGTGTTTTATGTTTACAATCATTTATGTTATAAACTGTGTAATAGCAGTTATCAAGATTATAAGGCAACTAATATCTAATATTTTACACTGCAAACTAGGTAATATTTTGGAATCAAAGTCTGCTTTCTCAGTTGCGAATAACAAAATTTAAAGTTAGATTTACTTACCTTTGTTTCAAAAGATTGTTTATTCTCTATATATTTTTCTTCCTACGTGTTCCACACTGTCAAAAGAGTAAAATCGAGTTTCAAAATCAATATTTTCCTTTCGACGCTACTAAATCCTTACATCTCAACTACTAGTAGAACAAGTCAAGAGCTGCTTTCACGAACGAAACTATGAAATATTTTTTAACAGTGCAGTGTTTCGGAGGAAAGTTTCTTCCTCTTTTTATACTAGGCCGCTAATATGTAAGATTTGAATTGTTCCTCTTGAAGAGCAGCTTATACAAATTTTATTGATATAATAAGAAAACAATTAATAGAAATTAGCACTTTGACACTGCAACCATCTTAAAACACCTGGGGGGCGCGGTGGCTCAGTGGTAGAGTGTTCACTTCTGGTGCTTGGGATCACTGGTTCGATCCCAGCTCGCGCCGTGTGGAGTTTGTGGTGGACAAACACCGTACTTGTGGGCATTCTCGGGGTTCTACCGTTTCCTCCCACTTTCTTCGTTCCACCATTTCATTCATTTCTCATAATCACTGTCTCCTTTATCCTAACCGGCATAGCCGTAGAACGTAAAATTAATAGATTTCATTTCATTTTTTTCTTCAGACACCCTCGTCAGACAGCAAATCACGTGCAAAACTGGAAAAGCAATTATTTCCTAGGAAAACATTACCGACTATCAAATTTTTGGTCATGAAGCCAAATTTTCGGACATAAAGCAATCTTGACCAGAATGATTGCGTCTGTTAAGAAATAACACGGAGTAGCATCAATTTATAATATAACATTTGATACTATCTTTGAAGTAAACAAATAACCGACAGGCGGTATAAATATCTCAGGAAAATATTACCCACTATCAAATTTTCGGACATAAAGTCATATTGACCAAAGTGAATGCTTCCGTTAACGAACAACACAGAATGGTAATAATTTATAATGTAACATTTTATGTCTTTAGAGTAGTGCTCTCAACGGGTCGGGTCGGGTTGAAGACCGACCCGACCCGAACCGTGACCCGAATTGACTGACCAGACCCGACTGACCCGAACCGTGATCCGACCTGATTGACCTGACCCGACCACCCGACCCGAGCTGATCCGACCCGACAACCCGACCCGACCAGACCCGTAACCCGACCCGAGCTCACCCGATCCGAGTCGGGTCGGTTCGGGTCAACCCGATCCGTTTGAGAGCACTATGGTCACGACACTGGGTGAACGCCAAAATGCACTCACATTGGGAATTAAACCCGGACCACGTGTACCGAAGTCTTACACGTTAACCACTAGCTAGATCGAACGGGGGATTTGTATATGCATCTTAATGAATATTTGGCACTTTTGAGGTTTGGTTATTTCTTTTTATAACTATTAACAACGTCCGACGTGGGAAAAATTTATTTTTTTTCTTGCTTTAGTTCTATGTGACGAAATTTTTCTTCAAGGTCAGTGTTCTCACCTGCTCGGACGGCAGGGGGTCTTCTCGGAATGCAGTAGCAAGAGTCTCTTGGCGGAGACAAAAGGAAATCGTTTAACTACAATGATAAGGGTTGAGGAAACAGGAGAACACCTGTGATTTTTTCCAACCCTTCAACTTTCATTCCAAAATAGGTTCTTATGATTCCGGGACCCGTGCCACTTTGATTTTTCTTTCTCGGTAATTAAAACGTATTTTACAGTATATATAGTTGCACGTAAGAAGATACATAAAATGAATTTTGTAATTTAAAATTTAAAAATACAATATGATATTTAATTATAAAGTACTAATTTTATTTCATCACTTTCAGCCCAACAAATAAAATTCAAACGATTCGCTCCCTGGGTCTTGGTCATCAATACTGCGTCTTATTCTTTGTCTTGCAGTCAGGTATTGGTCCTGCATTTCGTAGTCTTGGTGGTCTTTCATGCTATACAAGAGCCAAGAATGCTCGCCTCATCGGTACAAATAAAGACCAAGTGTGATTTTGATTATGGTCTTTCATACTATACGGAAAGCAAGAAAATACGCTCATCGCTACTTGGTGATCACCAAACCAAGGCCAAGAGCAAGATTACTATGCAATTCGTCTTGCATATCCAATCTTTATCTTGTTCTTGTATCGATGTCCTTGGGCTTGGTGAAATAAAATGAAATATTCAGTTTAAGGTCCCTCGATTCTGCACCGATGCTAAGGGATATGGTGACCATGAGAAATGAATGAAATGGTGGAATGAAGAAAGTGGGAGGAAACAGGAAAACCCCGAGAAAACCCACTACACGGCGTTTCTCCACCACAAAGTCTACTTAGCACAAGCTGGGATCGAACCATGGACACTATGCACCAGAGATGAATTCTCTACCACTGAGCCACCGCAGCCCTGCTTGGGCTTGGTCGTCCATATCCAATCTTTCTTTTGGCCTTACTTAAACAACTTCTAGTTTTGTTCTAAATCCAGACTCCATATTGGCTTAGATATTAATATTACAGTAGATTGGTAAAATCAATCTTCCACATTTAAAAATTAAAGTACACACATTTACAAAAATAAGCATTTACCATAAAAGTACTAGCTTCAAGTGCTCAAAATAGATTTATCGTTTCTATAAAATCAATAGAAAATTGCTATTTTCAATTAGGCAGCTGGTAAAAAACAGCAATTTTCGACTCCAGCCGAGTTTAAGCTCAACCTAAACTCAGTTGACCAAAGTGAACTGACCCGATTGACCCGATCCGACAACCCGACCCAAGCTCACCCGCTGACCCGACCTGATAACCCGATCCGACCTGACCCCATTGACCCGACCCTACAACCCGACCCGAGTAGACTAACCCGACAACGCGACCCTTGCTGACCCGATTGACCCCACACGACAAACCGACCTGATTTGACCTGATCTGACCAGACCCGTAACCCGACCCGAGACGCGTTTGAGAGCACTACTTTGAAGTATTCAAAAACCGAATGGGTATAATTTCCTAGGATATTTTTATCCCACCTACCAGATCTTCGAATTTAAAGCCATCTTACCCAAAGTGAGTATGTATGTTAATAGATTCTACGGAGTAGTATCAATTTATAATGTAACATTTGAGTTTGTCTTTGAAGTAACCAATAGCCGACAGGGACGTAATAATTTCCTAGGAAATTTTTACCCCCTACCGAATCTTCGCATTTAAAGCCATCTTGGCTAAAGTGACTGTGTCTGTTAAGAGATACTACAGCGTAGTATCAATTTATAATATAACATTTGTGTTAGTCTTTGAAGTAACCAATAGCCGACAGGGAGGTAATAATTTCCTAGGAAATTTTTATCCCCCTACCAAATCTTCGGATTTAAGGCCATCTTGGCTAAAGTGACTGTGTCTGTTAAGAGATACTACAGCGTAGTATCAATTTATAATATAACATTTGTGTTTGTCTTTGAAGTAACCATTAGCCGACAGAGGTAATAATTTCCTAGGAAATTTTACCCCCCTTCCAAATCTTCGGATTTAAAGCCATCTTGGCTAAAGTGACTGTGTCTGTTAAGAGATACTACAGAGTGGTATCAATTTATAATATAACATTTGTGTTTGTCTTTGAAGTAATCAATAGCCGACAGGGAGGTAATAATTTCCTAGGAAATTTTTACCCCCCTACCAACTCTTCGCATTTAAAGCCATCTTGGCTAAAGTGACTGTGTCTATTAAGAGATACTACAGCGTATTATCAATTTATAATATAACATTTGAGTTTGTCTTTGAAGTAACCAATAGCCGACAGGGAGGTAATAATTTCCTAGGAAATTTTTACCCCCCTACCAAATCTTCGCATTTAAAGCCATCTTGGCCAAAGCGACTGTGTCTGTTAAGAGATACTACAGAGTGGTATCAATTTATAATATAAGATTTGAGTTTGTCTTTGAAGTAACCAATAACCGACAGGGAGGTAATAATTTCCTAGGAAATTTTTACCCCCCTACCAAAACTTCGGATTTAAGGCCATCTTGGCCAAAGTGACTGTGTCTGTTAAGAGATACTACAGAGTGGTATCAATTTATAATGTAACATTTGAGTTTGCCTTGGAAGTAACCAATAACCGACAGGGAGGTAATAATTTCCTAGGAAATTTTTACCCCCCTACCAAATCTTCGGATTTAAAGTCATCTAGGCCAAAGTGACTGTGTCTGTTAAGAGATACTACAGAGTGGTATCAATTTATAATATAACATTTGAGTTTGCCTTTGAAGTAACCAATAACCGACAGGGAGGTAATAATTTCCTAGGAAATTTTTACCCCCCTACCAAAACTTCGGATTTAAGGCCATATTGGCCAAAGTGACTGTGTGTGTTAAGAGATACTACAGAGTGGTATCAATTTATAATGTAACGTTTGAGTTTGCCTTTGAAGTAACCAATAACCGACAGGGAGGTAATAATTTCCTAGGAATTTTTTACCCCCCTACCAAATCTTCGGATATAATGCCATCTTGGCTAAAGTGACTGTGTCTGTTAAGAGATACTACAGAGTGGTATCAATTTATAATGTAACATTTGAGTTTGCCTTTGAAGTAACCAATAACCGACAGGGAGGTAATAATTTCCTAGGAAATTTTTACCCCCCTACCAAATCTTCGGATTTAAAGCCATCTTGACCAAAGTGAGTGCATACACTGAGAGATCACATTCAATTATATGAATTTTTAATGTGACTTTTGACTTTTCCTTTGAAGTTACCAGAAACCGACAAGGGGGTAAAGATTTCCAGGGGGTAAAATTTTCCAGGGGGTAAAACTTTCCAGGGGTAAAAAATCCCTGTGACACCGGCAGCATTTACGCCGATCCTAGGAGTTTCAGTATTCTCATGAGGAGTCGTTGAGTGAAGACACGTGCAAGCAGCTCCAGTGTGCACCGAAGCGTGAAATGGGTGTCTCGCTAAGTTTCTGGCGGGCCTCCATCGGTCTGTTCAATAACAGATACTGCGGAAAAGATCCTTCTTATGCAGAACGTACAGATCAAATCAAAACGACCAAAACTTACTATGTCTGGTGTTGTGATTCTTCTAGTGCTTGTGATTGGTGGTGTCGAAAAAAATCCAGGTCCTGACTCCAGGTCTCAGAAAAACGATATTGCGGAGATTAAAGAATTTTCGCGTGGCTTGCATGATTCTCATAAATCGCTTGAGAAAGAAATACGTGAAGTGAAAGAATCTGTTTCTAAAGTGATTGAAAGGCTTGAAAGGTTCGAGAAAAACATTGACAAATTGTCGAGTGAAATAAATCAATTGCAGGCCTACTCAAGTCATTTGGAAGAAAGAATCGAAGATTTGGAAAATAGATCTCGAAGAGTGAACTTAGTGTTCTATGGTGTCCTGGAAAGTGCAAGTGAATCGTGGGACGAAACAGAAAACAAAGTGCGGAATGTGATTAAAGATAGATTAAAAATCGATTTGGCGGATGATGATATTCAAAGAAGTCACCGTGTAGGAAAAAAAGTCAGTGGTCAAAGTCGTCCTATAGTGTACAAGTTCTTGCGAGATAAAACGAAGGAAGCAATTCTTAAATCTAGGAATAAATTAAGGGGCACCAAAATTTATATTAGTGAGGATTTCTCTTTTAAAGTTAGACAAGAACGCATAGCCCTTCAAACGTATGTTAACGAAGCTAGACAACGAGGGTGTTATGCTTATTTGCAATTCCGGTATGCGTGCATCGATGGGAAGAAGTTTTCACCACAGGAAATGACAAATAGCGATAAAAATCTTTCCAACGTGCCAAACAATCCTTCTGCCGCCGAAGAGCCTGAGGCAGGTCTGGACGAAGATGTCAGTGTACAGAGAGGTACTCCCCCCTTCACTACCCCAGGGAGTAGCCGTACCAAGCAGATCCCATTGAAGCGGAACTCGAATTTCAATCGGTGAGAAACAGGTTTCCAGGAACTGCAACTAGTAAGTACAACACAGTTTTCTGCTAATGAAAATAAAAGTAGATTTCTCGTGTCAAACAATGTGAACTTGACAAGCGCCGTGAAAAGTTCAAGGTCAGACTCAACTACGAAAACTGATGTTTTAAATTGTAATATAACAGTACCATATAACCAGCATCGCACTATTAAGCTTTCAGTGTATTACCAGAATGTTTGTGGTCTCAGAGGTTCAAAAAGTCAAGAGTTATTTACAAGTATTGTATGGAATACATACGATATAGTAGTCATTAGTGAAAGTTCCCTAACTGCTAGTTACTCAGACTGAAATATTTGATGATCGATATTGTGCTTTCCGTCAGAACAGAAATTTTGAGCTGGCTAACAAGAGTAAAGGGGGTGGGGTAATAATAGCTATTCTTAAAAAATATAATGTGTACTATGTAAGATCCTGCGATACAAATCTGGAGTGTGTTCTTGTTAAATTAGTATTACATTCTTTAGATGTATTTGTCTGTGCCATTTATATTCCACCGGATTCAAATTTAAAAATTTACGAAGAGTTTTATCAATTTATCGAGAGTAACTGTCCACCAGGAAGCACAATTCTCTGCATCGGAGATTTTAATATTGCAGAAATTACAAATTCTTGTTTTGATCTTATGTCCTCAACAACCAAGTGTAAAGATGTGTATAACTTTATGTCCTTATACAATTTATCATCATTCAACGACATACAAAACACAAATGGCCGCACATTAGACCTAGTACTTTCTAATATCAAAGATGTAGTTGTTTCTAAAGAGTATCCACTTGTTCGAGAGGATAATCACCCAGCAATTCTAGTGTCTTTAACGCTTAATCATATTACTAAATTAAAGCAAGTTCCTAAAGTAACTGGTTTCAACTATAAAAGGGCTGATTTCACAAAATTATATATAGAATTGTCAAACTTATCTTGGGATTGCCTTTCTCAAAACGATGATGTTAATTGTACTGTTTCAAAATTCTACGAAATGATTTATAACGTATTCAGCAGATGCGTCCCTGCTAAAAATCACGTCAATGCCAGTTATCCGTGCTAGTTTACCTATGATATAATAAAAAAAATCAAACGAGAATCTTACCATCGTAAAAAGTGGAAAGAGGGGCTAAATGATATTGCATACCATCGTGAACAGTTCCTGGAACTACGAAAAGAAATTAAATTAGAAATTTCGAGAGGGTACAAGGCATTTATTTCACATTCTGAATTTACTGTAGAAAAAGTCCCACGGCAGTTCCGGTATTTTATTAAAAGTAGAACTAAGCATCTTTCGTCAGATTCTCTAACATATAATGGTAACGAGTTAAAACATAACAAAGAAATTTCTCAGGCATTCGCGCATTATTTTCAGTCAGTATATAGTAGTGTACCCGCTAAATACGACACGGATTATCTAATAACAAATAATTCGGGATGTAGTATATTAGACACCCTTCATATAAAGGAAATAGAATTAGAGGAAATTGAGCAGGCTATTAAAGCGCTGAAATCCAAAACATCTTGTAGTATAGATGACATTCCACCGTATGTGGTGAAGGGCTGTTTAGATATATTCAAGCATCCACTCCACATTATCTTTAATATGTCCATTAAAACCAATATATTTCCGAATAAATGGAAAGAAGGTCTCATTTGCCCTATTCCTAAATCTGGAAACAGGAATGAGATAGAGAACTTCAGACCCGTAGCCATCCTATCCCCTTTGCAAAAGTTCTTGAAACCATATTATACAACATAATTTTAAACCATGTAAAGCCTGTCATATCTGAACATCAACACGGATTTTTAAGGAATAAATCCACAACAACCAATCTAGCAATAATAACGGATTACATAGCAAGAGAGTTAGACAAAGGCGGTCAAGTGGACGTCATTTATACGGATTTCAGTAAGGCTTTCGACAAAGTTGACCATAACGTGCTACTACGGAAATTGGTATCTTTCACTTTTTCTAAACGAGCAATAGAGTACTTCGCTTCGTACTTGTGCAATCGAGAGCAAGCTGTCTCTTACAAGGGATATATTACCACGAAATTTACCACATTATCAGGTGTTCCTCAAGGATCCCATTTAGGTCCGCTATTATTTCTTCTTGTAATTAATGATATTTCAACCTATGTTAAAAACTCTCACTTTCTGTTGTTTGCCGATGATCTCAAATTATATTCTAAAATAAGCACAATAGATGACTGCACACAACTCGAGCAGGATTTATAGGGTGTTGGGCAATGGTGAGCCAAAAACAAACTTTCATTGAATATCTCTAAATGCAAGTCTTTATCGTTCTCAAGGAAAGAAAATCCCATCAATCATCTGTATATAATTAATGGATATCTCTGTGCAAACCAAATTCAGTTAAAGATTTAGGAGTAATTTTTGATTCAAAATTGACCGTCTCTCATCACATCGATGCAATCTCTAACGCTGCATTCAGAAACCTCGGTTTTATCTATAGAATGGGTAAAGAGTTTAGAAACGAGTCAACATTCATTAAACTTTATAATTTGTACGTAAGGTCCCGATTAGAATATGCGTGCGTTATTTGGACACCGAATGTAAATACTTACAAGCAATAGAAAACATACAATTTAAATTTCTAAAAATGCTTACGTACAAGAAAACAGCTTTCTATCCCAAACAGATTCCCTACGTGGACTTAGTAAGGAGTTTGAATTTCATAACGTTGACGAATCGACGAAAGATGTTTGATTTACTATTTTTATATAAAGTATTAAATAATAAAATTGACTGTCCAGAGCTACTCACGAAAATATATCTGAGCGTTCCAACAGGCAGAACAAGACCAGGGAATACTGGTATATTTTTCTGTGAAAGGGCACGAACAAATATTCTCAGTAAATCTTCGCTGTGGAGAATGTGTGACTCCTACAATGAATTAAGTGATAAAACTGATGTATTAGATATATTCAGTATGTCAGAATATGTATTTAGAAACAGGATTATTACCGAGTACCTGACACTCGAAGTGAATTGATTAATTGTACGGGTAAATGTATATATGTCTATGTATGTATTATACGACACTATAATTAGGCAATAAGCCTGTTGCGTTGTTTTCTAAATAAATAAATATTCGCGCGCTGCCCTAGCCAGCTGTTTGAAGTTGGTCATGTAAAATGTACAGAAAAATTTGAGCAAGAGAACAGAACCTAACCAACCCCCGCGGGGCTTCTAACTCGTTCCTACTATTATTATTATTATTACTTTTACTATGGATCCAAATAGTGAAACTGCAAGCTTATTTTAATGAAAAAAGTGTTATGAAAATTTAAAAAATTCTTGGGCAAGGTTTGAACCCACGCCAAAAACTATTTTCATTACCAGAGCGTTGTCCTAGAACACTCGGCCGCGACGGCCGACAGCAGTTGGCCTTAATTTCCTCTATATGTAGGTCATGACTCTTGATGACCGATCTGTATCGGCCAATAAGATCAGAGGATATCTGAAATTCTTGGAATCTCCCGCACACTAAGGTCTGCGGGGTCGTTAGTAACGCATCTGGGCCCGTTCCATACACCCCGAGTAGAGACTGAAACTGTCTTCTCCCAGTTTTACTTTCACATTTCAATTTCAACTATTGCATCGAAGTCCCATTATACACAGTAGTATTCTACGAAACTGACTTAACTTTGACGGAAAATCTTGTACGTGATATCTTTCAAATTTTGACGGCCTTTACAGTGACTGCTTTCCATACCTCTACAACAATGAACCCTCCCGGTAATTACAACTGATGTTAACCGCCAACATTATAGCCAAAATACAGTTAGATGTTCTATCTTACGGTGCCAGTTGAAACTTCCTCTCATGGTTTTGGCGACAGAGAACTGTGAAACTCTTTTCATATTTTGTGCAAAGTAACCCCGTCTTACGGTATATGTTAATTTCCTTGATATCCTTGCCAAACATGTAAATACCTTACATTGTATATCCCTGATAACATTTTCAACATAATTTTTTAATTCAACAGCCGCAAGAGCATGAAAATCGACACTACGTTTGATGCCATAGGCCTATTTGAACTTATTTCCATTTTGGGCGGCCATCTTGTCCGCCATCTTTCATTTCTGGTGATTCCAAGGAACTAACGGGTGGCAAATGCAATTTTCTGTTAAAACCAGTTTTAAGAATCATAAAAATAATGAATGCTACTTGTAGCAAAGAAAAGCCTACGGGTTGCAACTTTTCATTTATTTTACTATCGAAATCAATGCTGCACATTACTGGACTCATGTTCTGACAACTGTACTAGAATGAAATCCCAGCAATGTACGGACAAAACATGAACCAGGTTAAACTGCACAGAGACAAGGCATCCAGTTACAGGGCAAAAAGATCCCTGCATTTCTATCGCCGTATGGAACAGGAAACTGGGATTGTGGCAATTCCTTTCTGTGACATCCCTGTCAAAGAGTCCAGATGTCAGCCCAATGGACTATTATGCTTTCGGACTTCTTGAGTGGTGCCTGTCTCATCGTCGAGTCCACACCGTCTACGGCCTGTGAAAATCCTGTAAAGAGGAGTGGGATGCAATACCCATAATCCAGCTGCAACGCAGTCTCCTGCAACGGAAACTCCGATGCCGGGCAATAGTCAATGGAGATAGCCTGCAGATCGGACACAACCGGTGGTGGAAACACGGTATTTCCTAAGTAAACGGCATATTCAAATTCTGTTCAATATAAATGAATCAATCTCTGTATTTATCTTTTGTTAATTTCTACTCGAACTATTTGGAAAGAAAATTCTAGAAAGAACTAATTTTTTAATATACTGCGAATTATGACTAACCACCTTAAGAAATGGTTATCTTTCCTTTTTCATTGAAACATTTCTATTTCCTGTAACTTTGACTTTCAAATTCTTCATTCCATGAACAAAATTATGAGAAACGTAAATTTGCATCTCTGTACAACGGTTTAATTCAGAAAGAGATCGCAAGAAACTTCAACTGCGAATCCCTCTATAAATACATCTTCATTATAATTTATAGAGTATATGTAGGTACAGAAGAGTGGTGTATTTCACTATGGAGTTAAATTTCAGAGTACGTTTGTATTCACTACACTACTTTATAGCTTACAGTAACCTTCGACTTACGTCAATCGCTGTTACGTAATAAATCTCGAAAATTACAATTAGCATAGAGTATGATCATGTTTGCAGCTTTGACATCCATTGTAGTGTACAACAACATACGTAATATAAATTTCTTTGTATAAAAAGCTGTATATTTCTCGTATTGTTATAATATCAGTCAGTGGCGTACGCAGAATTTCATCAAGAAAGACGGGGAGGTTCAAGCACTCAATCTCATATCCATTTAGGACACGTGTGATATTTGTATATCTTAATACAGCAAATGTTTATTTTTCTATAATATCTTACTCACGCGACGGAGACCCCGATATTTCCCCTTGCGTACGCCACTGATCCGAGCAAGTACAAATACAGGGTGTGAATGGACTGTACCGACAAACTGTAAGAAGTGATTCCTCTCATCAAAATAAGAGAAGAGTTTATATGGACCTGAGAAGAAAAAGTGCATAGTTTCTGAACTAGGACTGTCGAAAATCATTGGAAAGCTAAATTTCAACACGCTCCGTTTCGAATTCGAAAATCCTGGAGTGAGGGGGGAGTGGGATTACGTACCAGCGTAAACGAAGTCGTACATAAGCGATCCAAAAATGTATATTTCCAATGGGTATACAAGGGATTCCGTACAGGGTATAATTCCCGGACATGCTCTCAACAGAATTTTCAGATGTGCTCTGATTACAAGATGGATCCAAAGTGGGTAAATGGTAAGTCTTGACAACAGTGGATACAGAATGCTTCGGCAGGACGCCACCAGCGACACGGTTCCAAGTGTTCTGAATAAAACGTGCTGCGATGTATTTTGTCTCAGAATATTTCACGTTTTTTCCACCCATAAGCGTGAAACAAGACATCTCTTCACTCGATATTCCGAACATGAGAGAGACTGTGGTGCTGGTGTTCCCTGCCGCCGAGATATTCTGTGTTCACTGCTCTCATGACTTATCTCTTATCTGCTTGTACCCACCTTGAAGTCAGAGAATATCTGAGAGTTCTGTTGAAAGCATGTCTGGAAATTATACCCTGTACAGAATTTCCTATATATCTTGGACCTTGATGAAATATGCATCTTTGAATTTGTACATATGACTTACTTTACTCTGATATGGACCCCCACTCCAAAGTTCTTCGAATTCAAAATAACGTGTGCTGAAATTTAGCTTTTCTACAATTTTGGGCAGCTTTAGCTCTAAAACTATGCAATCTTCTCACAGGTGCATATGAGTTTTTACTTTGATGTGCCGAATCACCTCTTCTGGTTTTCGGTATAGTCCATTAACACCTTGTATATAAAAACTAGTTTGATGGCATCGAAATCATCTAGTATAGTTACTTCTTTAATGGCATCGAAATCACCTAGTATAGCTACTCAGTATATTACGAAATCATGAACATTTTTAAAACCAAAATCAAGTATTGTTTATTGAAAACAAGAAAAAAGAAAATAATTCAAGGATTCGAATGCAGTTATAATATATATTTTCTTGTTTTGACTTAGAACAATAAAACCTTGAAAAAATATAAACAGAACTTTTCTTTCTATCATAGCAATATTTTTACAAGTAGGAAAAAATGTAGACACAAGAAGAATAAACATTGTTTAACTAGATTGAAACTTGGATTTCTAGATTTCAATTAAGTTCACAAGAAATAATTACTATTACAGTTTTGCTTAGACAGCATATATAATTTTTACTTCAGGAACTTTCTACAATCTTTGTCCCGTGCACATAGGTATACTGACGTCACTCTTTAATAACCTATATATATTCGTTCTCTGCACTGGATATATTTTAAGTAGAACTATACATCGAATATATATCAGTTTATTCTCTAATTAGTCCAGTTTCTTCTTATTTAATATCACTGTATCTAGTATAAGACTGTTCTTGAGGACGCCATGTATATCTTGGACACGATACTTAAACTAGGACGAATTCCTTTTCAATTATGTTCCAGACATATTTAAAATTGGTTGATGAAAAGAACGAGAACAGTACTGTACTTTCCACCAGCATCTCCAACACAACAAAAATCTGCAAATCATCCCTCTAAGTTTATCTATCAGTGAAGGTTTTTGTTTTTTAAGTTAAGTTCATAGTTTCGTATGTCTATTCATCATTTAGTTTAAAATCGTTTACTATTATTTTTTTAAACACTTATTCCTAGTTATGTATATTGTTATCACAGTGCAATGTGAAACAGAAAAGCTAAAACTGAAATCAACTTCAATATCCATTTTGAATACACTTTCAGTCCACTTAAAAGCCGCTGATGCATAAGTTGTTAAAAACAATAAACACATAAAAACTTTTATTTATCTTTGACATGTGACCACAGTACAGGAGATACTGGAGATGACAGCACTGACAGAAATCGAGATTTACACACACACATATATACATATGTGTAAATATACACCTAACATTGTATAAAAAGCTAGTATATACCAAGGTACTTATTTTCCCTGACAAGATATTAATACACAAATACACTTCGCAAAGTCATATGATATTTCTATAATAACTAGCTTTTCGTATTTGACATTGTGGCTTTATACAAGTATAGTTTCAAATACTGTATTTATCTATTTATGCCATGCAACATAAACAAAACCTATATAGGAAAAATGAAAAAAAAAAAAAAAATCCTTGCAATTCGTCCTCAGCTTCTTTTCTAATCTGATTTTGAATCTGTATCCTGCAAAGAAAGATCATAATGTGAGAAACATTTCATTATTATTCTTTATTACTATGTAAAATATACACGTAAGTTCAAAGAATCATTAATAAATTCTCTGATTTATTTTAAAACATTATAACTTGTTATATCAAAGAAGTATATACACACAATTGAAACTAACCGAATTTAAACTTACAAAAATGCCCAATAGTCGTAACAGCATCGCAGCCACACATAATACTTACCTCGCAAGTTCGATATTAGCTGATAATGGCAACAAGAGTCGAACAAAGGTATACGAATGTAAACAAAATGTGCGGCTACAGACGTAGTCGAATGGTAGGGTCGAGGTGAAGCGTATAACACAACAGTGTTATAGTGATAGTAGTATCTCGTCAAAACAAAGTAATGTTAAGCAAACACTGTGATTGCAAAAGCTGATATTCCGTCATAAAGGTATGCAAGAAGCTTCCCTGAGTTTGAAGAAAGAGGCAGAGAACATATCAGCATTCTTGCATGATGAGTCGGTGGAATGTACAGTATTGTATATTCTCATCTGTGGTCACAATGTGCAGTCTTGTTAAAAGAATTTAGCCATTCATATTTCTTTGAAATGCTATATTTTAACAACAGTACTTAGGAAATTCAAATAGGCTGTCTTTTAATAAAGATCTCAATTGACCTAAGAAAATCAACTCTTGTTTGATTTACTTTCAAGTGTGGGTTAAGAGTACATGACTTTTCAAAAAGAGATGGGTGGTCACTTTTTTAAACAATACTGAACATGGGGAGTGCAATGATCACGACAAAATGTGTATTAAGTAAAAGTGATAAAGAAACGTTCAGCCATCTAGTTCATCGTTCACATCGAAGGAATCAATTCCGTCAGAAATGGCGTAAATGACTATCGTTATCCGATAAAAAGGTACACTCATAATGAACAATTACGAACAATCGGCAGAATTAGGATTGTCTGATGTTTTAGATAAACTACAGATATTCAAGAGAAGACAACTGTTACAAAGACTAATATTCACGAATTTCAAGAACACCTATGATAATTTGCAAAATGTGCGTAATTATGAACATACTACGTTATGGTTCAAATTGCATGTGACACTGCTTACAGTGATTTCCTGGCAAGCAGTGACCGGATGTAAAACTTAAGGCAATGCTAGAGAATTCGAAGATGATACCAACACCGATATTTCACACAAAGTGGCAACTTAGAGACGAAGAGCAAACTGCAAAATCAGCCTAGGCATTTCTAGATCAAGTGACCAACTTACTCCAAAGTTCAGTAAGGAATTTATCTTCATTGCCGAACAATCAGGATTTGAAAAGGAATACATAGGAAAAGGGTTTATGATAGTCAGATGTAGCAAGATAATGTATGCGAAACAAACAGCAATATCATAACGCATCTGTTTTCAATTATTGGGGTCTGTTAGTTCGGATAACAAACTGTCTGGAAAGTAATTTATTATGCTACGGTAAGTTGAGATTCTCTGCTTCCTACAATTCTACCTCGTGCCAGTGAGCTAGCAAGGACCCTACTATTTCTCCTTTTATTCTGTTATTTGGGAAAAGAGAAACTTCACTCTTGAAGGTAAGAGTAAATAGTTAGCTTGTAAGACACTAATGTTGAGTAAACTGAACTATAAAGTACTAAACATCGACCAATAAGGTGGCTACCATCTTTAATTTTCATACTCCCGATGTTGGCATAACGAGAAACACTATATTAGATGATGATTGTGGGATTTTTTTTCCCATTCAATTTTGGTACAACAAGTTATACTGAACTTTCCTGTTTGTTGTATTTTATAATACCTAGTCTCGTTGTTTATCCAGGTTGCTTTTATCTAGATCTAATTTAGAATCCTTGGTTCTGATAAAATAGGTTCAAATAGGATTTCTATTAAGGAGGAAGTTTTGTGTAAAATATTAATTTGTTTTATAGTGTGTTTTCAATTCTCTTAGGTATTAGATCAGTATTGTGTTAAATTTGTAATGTGTTCATATGTTGGGTTAAGCTGTTAAAGCCTCAGACTAAAAATCCTTAATTTTTTTAAGTCTAGATCTAATGTCAATGTCTCATTTTGTCATACACATGTAGGTCGGTCACAGTTGCATATCTGACCCTAGTTCACCTGTTCATTCACATAATAACTTTTGCGTTCCCGTAAAAAGAAAAAATAATTGAAAACTTTTTGGTGATTTGATTGCTACTTTAAAACCTTACTTTTCTGGGATTTTATATATTCAGTATGAAAGCCTTGATCATTTATCACTTACTTTTTTTTTTTTTTTTTTTTTTTTTTAATCTGTGTCGATTTATATAAAGTTGTTGGGTAACATGTATTTACTATAGCCTCTTTCGGATCCAAGTGTATAAATGAAATTTAATTGTCCATCTATATTCTTTTTCTGTGATACAATTTTGTAAATTCTACGGAAGAAATTAATCCAACAACATGACTTCACTTTAAAATGATGTGCCGATATATGTAACTATAGAATTTTCTCCACGTTCACTCTGGAATTATTATTTAAATAATTATTATTTTTCTGACCAGAGTATGCATTTCTATGTTAAAAATATATTATTTCGTAACAGTTTCCATAACGTAACGTTATCTTCCTCAGACGTTAATATGTATGTTCATATTAATGTAGGCAATAGAGATATAATATTATCTCACTCATGAATATCCACAATTTAATATTATGATATCTCTATTACCTACATTAATATGAACATACATATTAACATCTGAGGAAGATAAGGTTACGTTATGGAAACTGTTACGAAATAATTTATTTTTAATAAAGAAATGCATACTCTGGTCAGAAAAAATAATTATTATCTAAATAACTATAGAAACTACAGATAGTCGATTTTCTGTATATATTGTATATTCGTGAAGTTTATTATCCAATCTAGTAATGGTTGTATCCAGTTTGTAGCACCGAAAATATTAGAATACGTCCTTATTAAATGCTGCGAAAGAGACAATAGAATGAGATAATTGTTGAAATTATTAATTCATAAAACAATAACATTAAGCACTACAAGATCAGTTTCGTTTTATTTTCTGTGATTTAACAAGAAACCTATTTATTTTAAGATTTCACATACACTGTCTAGTTAAAACCTGCATCAGCGCAAACAAAGGTAACAACAAAATATTAGCTGCTAATGGCCAACCATGTGCGTAGGAGAACGATGGAAAGTGAATACATGGTAGTACAACAGCCTTCTACAGAATATATATGATATACTTTACAAAGTAGACATCATGGACGTTTCACAAAATGTTCAAACAAACCTTGAACTTGCATTATATGCAGTGACACGCCCAAGTGATCACAAAAGTTCACACCAGCGAGATCAAAGGAGTACTCCTTATGAGATAATCGCTTAAGGTGATCAGGAGGTATTCACTCTTAAAAATGTATAAACAAACTTATAGGTGTAACATAATAATGAGTACTGATGGAAGCCGATGACATGCAACTGAATACGAACTAGTCTGTTGTGTAATTTATTTTAAAACTGGCTGTCATTGGTATAGCTGCAGACGATGCAATAATACGTTTTATAACCCGTGCAATTTATTTTGGAATTTTATGTGATAGCCGCAAATGGCGTAATAATATGTTTTATAGGCACGGAAAAAAAGACATTTAGAAACTGAATTTGTGTAATGGCTCCAGATGGTGTGAATTTCAACATCACACATTTGAATGAGGTATAGTTCATTCTGAAACAATAGAATTTTTATACGACGACCAGGAGACAAGCAACAGTAGCTTATTGTCATATTATGTGCCAAAATCCGTATTCATGCTGTAGTTTTGTTCAACCCATTTTTGCACTTTTGCTTACTGTGGCGTATATGTTTCTAGAGTTCTTGCTGGTTCACTTGCACAAGGTAGAATTGTAGGAAGAATCTCAAACTTATCACAGCATAATAAATTACTTTCCGAAAAGTTTACTATTGGAACTAATAGTCCCCCATACGAATGCAGACAAAATGAAATGGTCATAAGACGATCAAAAACTTTAAGGAAATGATGAAAGATGGATTACATATTTTCCATTGGATTATTCGAATTAAAGGACAAACCATCATAAGCAGTCACATACTCAGTACGCACTGGTATACATTCGATTTTTCTGACTTGATTTTTATTTTCAAAAAATACATCCACGGGATTTTTTCGCAGGAAAGGGCAAAGTTTGTCCTCTGGTTTTGTATTTTTAATATGGCTTACTAAGAGAAAGGATATGCAAAGTCGTACTGAGGCTGATTTATTTGATATCATCTCGGTATTCACGGTAGTATCACATGACAATCAGTAAGAACGCCAGAAACTTTTACTTAGTGGGATGTTCAAAATAAAATAAAAGAGGGTGTACACCCAGAATAATAATATACATTTTTACACAAACTCTCAGAAAACAGTATTTTTACACCTTACGTATGTGTAAAGAAATTTGAGGGAGTGTAAGGGGTGTGCAGAATACTCCCTGGACATAATATCTATTTTTACAACAGAAGTTCTAAACGTAAAGAAATAAAGAAACTACTGCAGTATTACATTCAGAAAATATTTGCTTATGCCCGAAAACTTGATACAAACTATTCATTTTCTTGTTAGGGAGAGGTTATACCCACCATTGCGGAGTCCATGATGTACCTGTTTTGCAACATGATGTTGTGTGTACTTGACAACCGAGAATAGCAGAGTACCATAGCCACTTGTACCATACTTAACGGTACCATAGCCACTTGGCCGGGGGCTCCGCGGGCAGAATGACATTTATTAATTACATTATTAGAAGCAAAATTTAGTCATAAGAACCACAACACACTTGTTTGCTCTGCGTCTAATATGCTGTTAAAACTGCACTGGAGAGTAGAGTAAACGGCATTAGCGCGGGGACCTGATTGGGAGCAATCGGTCGAATCGGATTAAGTGAAACGTACTTTCTTTTAGGATATACATATTTGGAAAATGGAATACCGTTAGAAAGATTAATGTTACGTATATTCCAGTCTACGCTACTGTTGTAGGTAAACTGTTTGTTTTGTAACTAACATGCATTTATTAGATGTATGCATATGACTTGCTGGATATTTCGACAAGTGAAATACATTGGTTTATTTATTAAACGAAAAAAATATTTATTCAAAGTATTGTTCGTCGTTAGCTACAACTTTCGTCCATCATTCAGTTAAATGACAGATTCATCGCTGGAAGGCTATCTATTTTGTGAGACTATCCATCAATCAAGGAATTTTTTCACTTCTTCATAAGAATTAAAGCGCTGTTCCGGAAATCCAGCGAACGAAACAAATGGTAGTCCGAAGGGGGTATTTCTGATGAATACGTGGAGTGGGGTAAAAATCCCAGCCCAGTGGTTCCAACGTTTTCGGGACAGGGTTTGCAGATGTAGTCGAGCATTGTCATGAAGGAACACACCTCTGCCCCTATATTGACCCATTCTGTATGTTTTCCTTCGAAGCACGGTTCCAAACCACTAGCTGTTGTCGGCAGTGGTCTGCAATAACAAACTGACAGCTTCAAATGCAGACTAAAGTTTTCTTCCCATGCATATTGTGTTTTGCTGGAGATGTTCATAGCTGGACTGGATCAATCTATAGTTTTTTGCGTTTTGCGTCAAAATAAATCAAGTTTTCATCGTCAGTAACAAATTAATAAACAAACGGCATTTTTCCCTAGCAATCAAAATTTGGCAAGTTGTTTTTCTCTTAATCAATTTTCCTTACTTTTGTATGTTTCCTAAGGCATGAAGACGCCTGGAAACAGCTGCTTCATTAAATTGTAATGCTTCCGCAAGCTGTTTTGCTTTTGAGACGAATCTTCACCCAGCAAGGCTCGCAATTCGTCTCCGAAGGTTTTCCATGTTCTTTGTCCTCAATACTTAAATTGCCAAAATCGACATCTTTAAATGTTTAAACAATCGTTCACACATGCTGACTGATGGATTATATTTGTTGTATGCTTCCACAAGCATACGATGGGCTTCAGGTGAACTTTTCTTTACAAAAAGTAGTGAAGTGAAAATTCCCATAAATGATGTTTTCCGAAACAAATGTGGGCATTTTCACAGATAAAACAGAACATATTTTTGATATCCCGATCGAATGACTTATAGTGTGTTTTGAAGCTGACACATGTACCTCTTAAATTCAGATGATGCCATATTAAACAAAATGTCTGTGTAAGAAATAACATCTAACGGTAATCCCGCAAGTCATATGCACACATCTACTACATTGTCTCATCCTCTACAATACAATCAACTTACTGTTGGATCACAGTCTGCGCAATGCCAAGAATATCCTCGTCGTTTCGGAGATTTCTTCACAGGAGGGTCAAGACAAGTAAAATGGAAGCATCTCTGACATTCATCACACCTGTATCACAACAGAAAATTAAAAATATTAATTTACAAGAAAAACCAAGGATTCTGATAACATTTAAAATAAGTTATTTCTTCTTCGATCAGGATCAGATACAAGCATCAATAAACTTAAATCGTAATTGCCTTGCTCTTTTTGAATTTAACGTCTCACGATTACGCACCAAGGCTACGGGAGACGGGAATGCTGAGATGGATAATCATGATGGAATGAAGCGGGAGGAAATGGAAGAATCCGAGAAAACGCACACGGTGTTTGTCTATCACAATGCCCATTTGACATAAGTTGGGATTGAACCAGGAACCCCACGCGCCAAAGGCGAGCGCTCTACCATGACCCTTCTCGGCCCCACTTTGTTCTTCTATATTCTGTCCCCCCCCCCCAAAAAAAAAAAACGCAGATGGCTGTCAGCATTGTCAAAAAAAAAGTTTTAGTGGAGATAAGATGTATGGAAATTGATTACATAGGATATTGATAAATATAAATAAGGTGGTAAGATAGTGAACCGACAACCGAAGGAAGGGATAATATACATGAAATTACACAAAAATGTCTAATGAATATGAGTCGGAAGCGGCACCATTTTACCGTGAGAGGCATTCAATACGGCAAAGGTGCTGATATAATGCTAAATATGTCACGAACGTGGCAAGATATCACTGTCGGTACAAGACTTCACAGTAAGTTGCACCCGACAAACGCAGTGACGAAAGCGGTTGCTGCGCCACGGGATCTCTACAAACAGGTAGAGAATCCCCAACAAAAAGTAGTCAGAAAAAGGGGAAAACAAAGTATGGTCAGATCTACAAATAGTGACAATGTACGAATGGAAGCCTCAAACACTATGCAAAGAATGATTCACGAGGGCTGACAATTATAGTTCATGCTACTGACAAAGGGATAGTTCATGCTACTAACACACGAGATGCTACCATCCTTGGAAAACCAGCACAAAAAGCTCGTTGTTCTCGATCATGCACGCATATAGCGTTATGAATACACTTTCTTCCACAAAATTTTAGCGAAGAAATCAAAATGTCCTCCCCTGGTATGGCATGTAATTGCAATTTACCAGTAACTCATCTTAAGGTGCATTTGCCCCTGCCTTGGGAGGACACTTGCAAAAAAAAGACTGGTTACGAACAGTGCGCCGATAGAAGCAGTATAAGGCGTGTGATGCGGCGCTGTGCAGTGGCATCTGACGGAAGATTTGATGAGGAGCACGTGTTACACGCATTACTCAGATGGCATGTCTATTTTCTCAGCACGTTTTAAGCGGGCAATTAGACCTGACCCAGCAGTAACTGCGTTGCTGTGAAGATAGATGAAGAGAGAAGGTTGTAGAACGGCTAGAGAGAGAGAGAGAGTGACACCATATCTCGGCTACAAGTAATGGAGATGGAACTGCATCTATTATTGTTGACGTTCGCCATATTGGCTCCAGGTTCAAATTTTTTAATAGGAAGGAGCATCTGCAAAATTTTGTGGTAGCTTTTTTTATCACAAACACACATTCGACGTTATTTTCAACTTATCTCCAAAATTGTTACTTTCAGTGTTTATTAACTTACAATTCTTTCCAAACTTACCAGATATCTTTGCCTCAGATCGTATACCGTAAGTGCATTCGAAAGTTTGGGTCACAATTTAATATTTCTCAATTGAGAGTAAATGGTTACAAGTTATTTAAGAGTGATGCGTTAGTTTGTGATGAATATTATGTTTGTAGAGTTTGTTAAAAGAGTATTTAATAAAAGGCTTAATTAGAAAGAAGCTGAAGCGTTTAATATGGATGATAGGAAATTAAAGTTAATAACAATTGTAAGGCCTGCAAATACTCGAAGCAGATAAGTGAGATATTTTAATTTACAATTAATGGAGACCATTTAAAGAACGAACACAAATTGAATTTATGTTTAGACTGGAAAATTAATCACACATAAGAACCGATAAAACCAAGTGGCTGAAAACAATGAAGAAGCAATCGAAGTTGGATATGTTGTAATTAACTGGCTTTAGAAGAATTTATCCGCAAAACTAATCAAGTTCTTAAATCGCATTGGAAAAAATTTCGAAGATGATAAACCTGTCAATCCCTTAATGCAGCATTTCTCAAACTCTCTTCAAATTAGGTTTATTTTTGTTAGTCAGAATTTCTACAGACTATCCTATTCCTGTCTCATTCGAAAGCAAATTTATATATATATATATATATATATATATATATATATATATATATATATATATATATATATATATATATATATATATATATATATATATATTTCTTTATTTATTTATTTGAATGTTTTGAGCTTATACCAATATACTTATATTTTTTAAGTAGAATTAACTAAAATTCCGTTAACTTTATACTGGTATCAATAAAAGATAATACTACTTTTTTTAATATAATTGAAGACTACCAATAATATTTAATAGTAATAAATGTATTGTATATAAGCTATCAGAACTTGTATAATATTTATGTTATTAAACTGTATAATGTATTATTTGTATGGTACATACGTACATGTTTGAGATTCTCAACTATAGTTTGTGATAAGCTGTACACTAGGTTTTTTCACCTTTTTGACTAATGCTCAGTGTAAGAAAATCACAAGGACAGACCTCGAAGACCACTTGTGGTCTGCTGACCACAATTTGAGAAACGCTGTTTTAATGGATTATTCTTGGGCTGAATCACTGTTTTAAAGACAAGATATGGTTAATGGTGTTGAGCTCGATGCTGAAACACAATTTTTGACAGAAAACCAAAAGAGGAGAAATTCAGAGACCAAAAACAATTTTAAGTTTATGAAGCACAGATTAAACGCTGAAAACAGATTTGAAAGTAGAAAGCCAAAAGTGAAGAAACAAGCTAGAGAAAACAACCAAGACAAAAAGAGGAATTCAGAGAAAAAATTTAGGAAACTGGACAAAAACGAGGAAGTTAGAAACAGACAGGGGAAATCGAAGCAAGCCAAATTAAGTGAGGAATTCAGCGACAAGCTAGTGCAACCAAGAGCAAGATAAGGACTGGTTGAAGGCAAGTGGTATGCAGGGCATGAGGTTGAAGGTAGGAAAGTACCCAGACAGTTGGAACAGATATTAAGTTGAAAGAGTGGGCAGATAAGAATTGGGACTCAGATAAGATACTGCAAGGACTCGGTGTACTAATGACTTTGAACCTTAAGGAAGATGGTGATAGTGGTTTGAAAAGAAAAGGAAGAGAAAGAAGAAAGAAAAGAAGTTGGAAGTGTTGACGAAAGGAAATAGTTTGACGAAAGGAAGACAATTTAATATTTTGTGATGATGTTTACCACAGTTTCAAGTTGTTTTCAAGATTTCGGTTAAAGACTAAACAGTTATAAGATATTTAAAAATGATAATGTTAGTTTGTCATGAATATTATGGTTGTACAACTGTTAAGAGAGCAATAATAGGCGCTAACTAAAAATAAAGATAGAGAATTACATACAGATACAGAAAATGTGGATGATACAGAATTATGATCGAAAACAACTGCATGAGATTACCTGGAAATACTGTAAGTTAATCCAACACGACATTTCCATTTACAATATATCTAAGCATGAAATTCTCATGACTAAATTTGATGACTCAGGTATCGTGAAGCTCCTGCTATTATGTATTTGCTTCGACGAAATTACTTTCGTTTTAATGTTTGTTTGCTTTATTAATAACTAATTAATCCTATGGCCTATAGAACCCCGAGGTTCAATGCCGCGTTCACAAAAGCTCTCCATTGACTTTTATCCTTAGCCAACAGGATCCAGTTTCTATTTTGTATTCCCATTTCTGCGAGATCTATCTTAATGTTGTCTTCCCACCTGCGCCTAGATTTCCCTAATGGTCCTTTTCCGATGAGACTTCCAGTTAAAATTTTGAAAGCGTTTCTACTTTCTTCAATTCTGGCTATATGACCTACCCACATAAGCCTCCTAGATGTGATGACCCTAGCAACGTTTGGTAAATGGTATAAATTATGCAGTTCCTCGTTATGAAGTTTCCGTCATTCCCGATTCCCGTTCCTTTTGGGTCCGAATATTCGTCTCAGGATCTTGTTCTCAAATACTTTCAATCTACGTTCTTTCCTCAGAGCAAGGGATCATGTTTCGCAACCATACAGTAGAATAACAGGTATGATTATCGTTTTATATATTTTAAGCTTCAAATTCTCCGACAGAATTCGCGACGACAAAAGATTTTGAACTGAATAATAACACGAATTCCCTGCTTTTAATCGACATTTAATTTATTGCTGAATATGGTTTTGCTCTATTAATACTGATCCTAGATATTTGAAAGTATCCACTTTATGAAAAGTATTATTTAATACTTTGATGCATCCATAATTTGTATTACGATCCCGACGAACTTCTATGTATTTAGTTTTCTCTGTATTTACTTCTAGTAAACCCATGTCCCTGCAAGCGTTTAATAAGACCTCTGCATTTCTTTCTATTTTCTCCTATCATTCTCTATTAAATTTACATCACCAGCATACGCCATAACCTGATGAATACCATTCAGCTATAGGCCTTTGTTGCTATCTTTGCTTCATTAATTCTCAAATTAAATTATGTGATATAAAGGAATACCTTGCAAAACGCATTCAGCTGCTTCTAAGAAACGTTCACGCTATGCAAAACCGCGTTCTTCGAAGTTTATTTACAATTGCCTTAAACTGAATTTGTTCATCACAAAAAGCTATAAAGTGGGCCATTTTTCTTGAAACTTCCATGTAATTTTTAAACTAATACATTTAAAGAAACGATAAAATTTCGTATGACTCACATACCGACAGGGAGACATTGTTTGAAATACTCTGCAATAACACCAGATTAATGGTATTGCCATCTTGAAGCTGTATTTTTCAAATGGCACTACGCCAGGTTATTACATATTAAACAAAAGCTTACAATACTACACTTGTCCTTCAGTGTTACACACTATGAACGCTTCAATGTCTCAAACATGTTTTCATTTACAGAACAAATTTTGGAGGCTTCTACAACAGTAATAATGCACGTGAGATGGGCGGGGAAATGCACATCCAAAATACATTACTGTCGGATGGTATGATCATGATATGATGTATTTCGAATAAACAGGAAGAAAAGTTGCAAGAGATTGAATATTGGACCTTTATAACGTTTTATTTCGAAAAAGTGCTGAGATAAGTATCACATCTACGGATTTACATGGCTAGCAATATACGAAGTAATCATAATGGATTTACAGCAATTGGATATCTCAAACCGTTCAGGAGATATGAACACTGGTAAAATCTGCAACAGTGTTTAAAATAATTTCAAGAACTTGTTATGATAACAAGAACCAAGAAAAACGGTGTTGTGTTATAGAAAAAGGAGAAAACAGCAATCATTTTTAAAATTTCCTACCAATAGTTCATTTTAATCAGTGTAGCTACCCAAGAAACACTATTCTTTTTTCCTTTCAATACGATAGAAACAAAAAATCATACAACATTCATCTTTCACAATAATGTACGTAATATTTCTTCTTTATTACTTCGAAACTAAACTGAAAACATCTAGGCGTCATTTACGTATACCGTGTGTTTCAGATAAAATGTCCAATGCTTGTAAATCATAAATCGTTGGAGATGAAAGGATGAAACAAAAAGTGGTACAGGAAAATGCCAGAAGGCGGGCGCATCGAACGGAGCGCTGTTTACCTCACAGACCCCCCCTATCACGGGATTTTCAAAGAACGCTTGAAAATTTTAAGTGGGGTGGTAAGGTATGTAATTTGATACATCATTGAAAAGATCATGGTAAAGCAAAAAAACTTTAGGACAAAGTTTTTCGTGGGAGGCCCCGTTTACGAAATGACCACATTTTAACTGTGAATTCTTCCACACATAGAACTCACAGTTAATGTTCATATGATGATTTATAGCACTAATCGTCTTATCTGAAACATCAGGTATACTGTTTTCGGTGCTTTAAATTATCTTGGATGTTAAATAAATAAATGTATAAATAATAAAAAAATTAAAACTAAATAAATCAGTGTTATTATCACTCAGAAACAGGACTATTACCGTAGATATATAACATAGTGAATTCCCTTTTAAAATTCTTCTATCTCCAATCTCAAGTTATTAAAACACTGTTCTTTTTTTAAAATACATATATATTTTTAAAAACAAAAACTTTATAAGAAAGAAAAAAATCTTATATTGATTGAATGACTTATTTACCTAACAAGATTTTGGTTAGATCCTGGTCCTTCACACACATCACACTTGGTCATAATATCGACATCCTTTGATCGCCTAGGTGGTTTTGGTTTCGGCTCAGGCGTCTGCTCAGGAGTTGAAGACACGATCATTTCTGAAGTTGTGTTGGGAGTAAGTGTTGACGGCACTGGAATGGGCTTTATCTGAAATTCACACAGATTCTACTTAAGCAATAAACATTTAATTACATTAGAATTATGATCTACAAAAACTATAAATTTACTGCAGTACCAGCAGATACGTTCTGGCCCTTCAACAGTCACATTGAAGAAACCGGTATCTCTAGTAAAAATAAGATATTAAAAGGCTAAATCATTAATGGTGAAAGGGAGAATTTGGAATGCATATGTTCCAATATTATTTACATTTCTTTGTGATTTTTTGCATTTTTCACATTCTATCTCCCACAACTTGAGCCACAAACTATATTAGTCTTCCCATAGTTATGCCCAAGTCATGAACAGAAATGTCCAAACGGCATGTTTAGATAGTACTTGAATTGTCTTTGTTGGTTTTGAACACTTTCCTCGAACATACTGTGTTATTATGTGAAACGACTGCTAATTGCATGAAGCCCATTATTTGGTTTATTATTTGAATAAGTTAAGCGGAATTACCTACAAAGCTTAAAAAACCCAAAGGGTCATCGCTACAGAAACAGAATTTGCCTGTGCAAATCTGATCATATCAAGACTGTTATTATCTATCTCCCCAAGAGTTTACTTTGAATTACCCTCTCACCTCCTTCAGCTAATCAAGAATCTTTTATTCATAGCGTTTTAAAATTTATATGGATTCTGTGCGTGTTAAATAGTGCAGGCGACGTGCAATACCTATCTTAAGAATCCTAATTTTATTAAACGCAATGCAAATTGAGATTTATATACAACCTTCATTTACCTCTTTGTTCTTTGCATTGTGCTCCAAATATTTTCCTCAAAATTTTGTTTACGAGTCCCACATACGTATAAGGTTTGAGAACAAAGTTCCAGGGCTGATGCTGGTACTCTATAACTGCTAACGACAGAAAATTGTTTTATTATATGAAATTAATCTACGATGCTTTTTTGTTTGTGAGGATTCAGTAGAGACCATCGGCCCTTTTATTTAACATCGGTCAACGAAGACACCTTTGTTCCAATTCTTAAGGATTATTACGTGGAATATAGGGCGAGCAGTAAGTTTTGCTGTAAGTTAGGCAAATCAGCAACAAAAACTTACATGATCAGAATTGTTTACTGCGAGAATGCCCTACGTCGTGGTCGTATGTTTCAATTGTACGGTTGCTTCTTTCAGATTTTGCTGGATTGTTTCACGGTTGATGTTCAGCATGTCCTCCGTCACGTGGACAGTCATGCGATGGTCTACTTGCAGCAAATAGATTATACATTATCTTCTGAACGACTAATAAACGGACGTCCACTTCTGACATAATCAGAGAAGTTTTCATGTGCATCACGAAATCAGACGTACTATTCAAACACGTGACTATGAGGTAGTGCATTCTCAGGGTAAATGTTCTCATCATTTCGTAAGTATCTATTGCTGATTTCTCTAAGTTACAGCAAAATTTAATGCTGCTCATCTGTTCCATTTAAGAATCCATGACAATGGAAATCAGAGTGTCTTCGATAACCAATGTTTAAAGTGCTTCAGGTGTTCTCTTTATCAAATCTTCAGTGCCCTGCAAAAAACGACTATCAAAGCACTAATTTTACATGATGAACAAATAACGATTAGCAGTTAAAATGTAACAGCATTAGTTCTGGAACTTTATTGTCAAACCTTGCAGAAGATCTTTCATTTTCTTCTAGTTACAGACTTAATCATTACGACCCAAGACATATATGAACCTATTTTGTTTTGTTTATCTCTCTTAAAGATTGCCATATTTTTGCTATAATAAGCAACTGAATCTCCAACCAAGACTCTCTTAACTCCAAACAAGACACACCTTAATCTTAATAGGAGGTTTCTCCTCTTGGTCTGAGCCCTCCATGCTTCTCCTCTTCTTTCGTTTCTTTCTCTCTCGTTCACCATCTGCATCTGAGCTGTGCCTTCGCTTCTCGCGGTGTTTTTTCTTTACGACTCCTTGCCCAATCAATTCCCATGGTTCCATTCGCTTTAACAATACCTATCACACAAAACAAATATTCAAATTTAATATTAATGAATTAATAAAGAATTCTGCGATAAACTTAGATCCTGATTACAAGACATGAAATGTTATTTATTAGTTTATTAGAATCGTTCCTCTCTTATGCATAAGTATTATCACCATAAATGCTCCATCAGCACTAACAGGCCAACTTCATAGCAATGACTAATCCAATTTAGATCAATTTGGTTGGTAACATACTGGTAGCTAACTTAACCCTCCCACAGACTGTGCCCAAAAATGCCCCAGTGGGTTCCACAGCTTAGGAAAACCTTAAGTTATAAATGTGTTAAGCATATCATTGCACCTTATATTCCACTACAAGAGCTCTTCATTCCATTTTATGGTTACTTCCGATCTACAACATACAAACCCGTTATATCCTTCTACTTGGGTCTCCCAAGTACCCAGGTGGCTTTATGTGCGCGTGGTCCTCGGCTTGATCCTTGGTGTAAGGAAGTGTGGCTCAGATTTTACTTTAACACGTTCGCTGCTGACGTTAACAATAGATCTCTCCCCAGGTGTTATTTTTTGTGGTTTTATTGTATTACTTTTACATTCTTTTAAAAATATATATTGATTTTGTAACAAATATGTGTTGTGTGACTTAATCGAGAAAGAACGTCGTAAAAAATTTTGTAATCAGTTTTTGATGCCATGTAATGAAGATATAGGAGGAAAAATGATTGTACGAAGCACAAGACACCAATAAGCGCTCGCTGCATATGCAAAACATAGCATCACACGCTAATAGGTGTCTCTTGTAGTGAACATATTAAATTATAGGTTCACCCAAAATATCGGCTTTTCTTCATTATTTTGTCTATTAAAACAACAAAAATAAAGAAGGAATTCTGGTTTTGATTGAAAACACAATCCCTTATTCTCCATAATTCCGTACGAGACTAATCCAAAACGTTTGTACAAAAATCTTCTTTTTTCTGACACTTCCCTGTGAATTTCCTTGCCACTAATATCTATCCTAAATCACTGAAGTTTCAAAAGCAGATTACTTATGTTATTTTCAGTAGCTCTACTTTCTAGCAGTAAATAATGTTTAAAAATACTAATTACACTGGTCGGCAAGAAAATCCTCCCACGAGGGTGAAAGGGTGTACCGGATAGATTTCGAGACGCTGATTACGAATATCTTATTGAGAAAGTTCCGGCACGTAAGGTTTTTTTGGCGGAGTGCTGTTTCCATAATTGACAGAAAAATCGTATTTAGTATGTGTTTTCCATGTTTGGAGTGCATAATTCTGAATTTTTATCTTAATCCAAGAACTGTTACTAGGCTATATCCCAGGAACATTCTTTTCTCTAGCTACAAAGATTTATTGTCGTTCCACACTGCATACACTAAAACCTAGGCGTTATTGACGGAGAAAGGTTTCGTAATCAACTTGCGATCATTTGTCGGCTCCCTTTTGTCTAGACAACAGACAGACTGTTGAAAAAAAGGCGCCAAGACATACACCACGTTGTCGCGTGAAACAAATATTTCAGTTTCGAGTTGATCTTCGTGTTAGAAGGTGGTGTTACGCTGTGTCTGTGTATACCGTAGGTGAAAAATATTTCTGCGTGAAATATTGACGTTTGTGTTAAACGAACATGCCGAGAACTTGCAACAATTCGACAGATTCATTCTGATACATATGTGGGGAAGTGATTTTCAAGGGACAAAGTAGGCCATTGTCACCGTTCCTGAAGACAGCCTACCATCTGTACTTCGGGTGTAAAATCGGCGACCAGGATCGCGTTTGGACTCCGAAACAAAGTTGTAACTTGTGTGCGCGTACTCTCACAGGATGGTTGAACGGTACACATAAATCGATGCCGTTCGCCGTACCTCTGGTTTGGCGCGAGCCCCGTGATCATGTTTCAAACTGTTACTTCTGCCTGACTAATATAAAAGGTTTCTCAAAAAACATGAAGCATAAAATACAGTATCCTAACTTGGATTCCGCGAGGAGACCTGTGAAACATGATGTTTGTCTGCCTGTACCAGTACCACCAGACTCATACACCCTGTGCAGTTTCATCCGATAAAAACCTGCTGCTTGTGAGGATGATGCACAATCTTCGAGTACACAGTCAGATCCCAATTACGCTCCAGTGCCTGACACTAATGAACCACATGTGATAAGTCAGGAAGAGCTGAATGATCTGATCAGAAACTTAAACCTTCCCAAGTCTAAGGCCCTGTTGCTTGCATCACGACTTCAACAATGGAATCTACTAAACCAAGATGTGAATATATCGATGTATAGGAAAAGAGAGGTGAGCCTAGTCCCTAATTTTACAAAGGATGGTAATTTGGTGTATTGCAGTGACATTCCATCGCTTATGGGACAACTGAAGTTGAACTACAACACTGAAGATTGGAGGCTATTCGTAGATTCCTCCAGGATAAGTCTCAAGGCAGTGTTACTACAGTGGCAATGAAAAGCCAGCCATCCCTATTGATCATGGTGTACATATGAAAGAAACATGCGAGAACATGCGAATCCTATTGCAGAAAATAAAGTACGAACAGTTCCAGTGGTCTGTATGCGCTAACCTTAAGGTTATTGCCATCATCACCGGTTTACAAGGAGGTTACACAAAGCACTGCTGCTTCTTCTGTCATTGGGATAGTCGAGCCAAAGATCAGTACACCATCACAAAATGGCCGCCAAGGAAGCAACTGGTCCCAGGGGAGATGAACGTGGCTAATGAACGTCTTGTGGATCCGGGGAAAATATTCTTACCACCCCTTCATATCAAATTAGGGCTCATTATGAAGGTCTTCGTCACGGCACTGAACCGGGATGGTGAAGCATTTAATCATCTCAGAAAACTACTTCCAAGACTCAGCGAGGTCAAGGTGAAAGGAGGTGTTTTTACGGGACCTCAAATCAGAGACGTTTTTAAGGATACTACATTTTCTTCTAAGCTTAATGAAGTGGAAAGTGAGGCTTGGGAGGCCTTTCGAGAAGTGTGCAGTAATTTTCTAGGGAATCATAAGTCACCTGCTTACAAAGACATTGTGAGCAGGTTAATTAATTACTTCATTTCGTAACATGGGATGTAATATGTCCCTAAAGTTACACTTCCTGCATTGCCACCTGGACTTCTTCCCTGAAATGTACAGCTTGGGGGAGGTCTCTGACGAACACGGGGAAAGGTTTCACCAGCAAATAGCTACCATGGAGAGGCGCTACAGTGGTTGGCAGACTTTGTTGGAATGTGACACGCGAGACACCCTGTAGTAATTACAAGAGGAGTAGGAAAACCAAGTGATACTTAAGTGTTAAACTTTAACCTTTTATGCAATTTTATCTGCGTAATTTATATTGATATTTAAATTATAACCTGCAAATTATTATGGGTAGAGAATAGCATCTTTGGGCGGATATTGAAACACCCCCCTCCACCCTGAAAACTGGTACGTCCTGGAGAAAAACGGGTTACGGATTCGAACTCGGGAGCTCGAAACCTATAGGAATCACCTATTTTCGTTCGTGGGAGCGAAAAAAGTTTCATTTTGCCGACCAGTGTTATTTTGTGCCTCCTAAGTATTTGTTGTAATATACTTTAAAATCAAAGTATCCTAGCTCACTGATGAATAAAAGAAAACAACTACTTAGAACAGTGACCTTAATGATCAAAAAGTCTTAGTATTTTGTCTCATTCTATAGTACAGCGTGTAACGCATTAAAACAGTATGAAGCAAAAGCTCATTATCTCTCTATTTCATGTTCGTTTGGCTAATAGCACTGAACTCATCAATCAATTCAAATATGTTTCCGAGTTGTGCAAAGAACTTTGTCTGTACGTTGCCGAAAATCATATTTAAATTAGTTAATTCACTCAAAGTTATTGCTGAAAAAAGTTTAGTGGAAAATGGTGTTCAGCTGGTCACTGTAAGATAAAGGTAGTCCTTCATTTGGGACGAGTGATATGGATGAAAGTCTGATAACATTCGAATTCCGCACGTATAGTATGTGATACAATCAGTACTAGGCTCCGATCATCATTACTGCTTATGTTTTCCCAAGTATCTATTTTACAGAGGCTGATTAACCCTGAGTTGCTTTGAAAAGAGGACAGACAGATAAATAAATTCCGTAGGATGAAGCCTGGGCTCTCTGGCCTAGTACGTAGACACCTTACTGACTACATCATCGCAGCTCTACTACTCATTGTTACCACTTTATACCAAATAATTGGTATTAGTGAATATCCAAGTGACTTAATAAAATCAGGTAACCACTACTTTGGTCCCTCTAATTAAAAGAGCATACCCATCCACGTAGTTTCGAAAATATAGGATACAAAGATACAACTTAAAACATTAACAACGGAAGTTACTGATTTATAAAGGATGCTGAAATTTCACAACTGGCCTTCTATAAAATTTTATTACTTGCGCTTAACCTGATTATTCAGGAACACAAGAGAAATTTTATCAATCAAATTATAATAAATCATAATATTGCAATAATATTCCAATAAAGTACTCTCACCACAGAAAACATTCATGGTTAACTGGGTGAAGCTGTTATTGGTTATTATCTAAAACTTACTACATATTACTTCGAATACAGATACGTATCAATTTAATGGAAACACCTGAAATAAGTGCAACATACCAGACTAGTATGATAGTGGACTCCTTTCGCCCCCAGAACAGCTCGATGCGATGTAAAAGTAAGTCATACGAGGTCGTGAATGGTAGCAAATAGAATAGTACACAATTTGAGAATCGAGGAGAACCTAGCTCCAAAACGGACCACATACGCTCAATTATGCTCAGTTCTGAGGATTAAGCGGGCAAGCGGAGGAACTTCATCCCAATGTACCACAAATTACGTCGCAACAGCTCCAACTGTGTGAATCGGAGCATTATGATTGTGGGATATGAAGTCTTGCCCGAAAACATTTGGATTATAGAATGTACATGGTCTCCTAAAATGGACATAATATGGGCAGTGAAGTGATCTGTAAGCATCAAGACAAGACCCATTAAACACCAGGATATTGCGGATCACATCATCACAAAGCCAACGCCGTGTTTCACAATTCGATGGAGGCAGTGCGAATCATACGCTTCTTTCGGCGTTAGAAACACACTAACAAGGCTCGGTTTTGAAATAAGGTGAACGATGATTCAAATTATCATATCACTGATCCATGTTGCTTGTTTGAGGCATCATTGTCGTCGTGCTAAAACGCTATGCTCCCTTATCAGCGGTTCTGCTGAGCAACCCGACCACGTATGTTTATGTCGTATAATTCGCAGCGGACTGTGATTGTCGGCATAGGCTGTGGGACGTGCTGCTTGAGTTTCTCCGTCCTTTACACCGCAGTCACACGAGGGTTCTGAGTGACAATCCGTTTAATGTTCGGGGGACCTGTTACTAAGGATTTTCTTCCGATGATTCTTCTTCTTCGTCGATGTGGTTTCGTCGCGCATTCATAGACCATAATCACCTCACACACTACCTCCGCAACACACCCAACCCACTTGCCCCTTTCGTCACACTCGCACCACATAACCGAATGTCAACAATTTGCCTCTTTGGGAAGCAGAAAGTTCGCCCATTTTACACTATCACCGTCTACTCAGTTCACTGTGCACTATTGCTTCTCACGTAATATGAAGTTTGTCCTGACACACAACTACCAATAGCCCGGTGCTGCGGTCGCCGTCTGACCTTTGCCAACCCAAACACCTAACGTGTGTTTAACTTTAGGTTAAATTGATAAGTATCTGTGTATAAGAACAAAGACATTTCAAAGGGTATAAGAAGCAAACTACTTGTCAGAAATCAAACAGAAACACTATTACACAGAAATGAATAAGAGTAAACTACAAACTCTCTCACTTATGTTTCTACAGGAGAGCTATGTTTCTGAAAACAGGACTCACAAATAGTGAATGTTGTGAGGACATTTTTTTAACAGAACTCATAACAGGAAAATAAAGGTGGTTCTGGAATAAGAAAGTCACAAAAAGCAAAAATGTCCATTTCTCCCGAAATATCCGGTGTTTTAATGGAAAAAAAATCTAACAGTGACAGATCTCAGGTACCCCATTTCTTGAATATTATTTTCTCATATAATAGCAAAAACAAGAGTATCATGATGCAGGAACATAAAACAAATTATTTATTTCTTATTAATAAAAAGTAAAAACATTTCACACACTCAAAAAGAACACTATCAGCACTTCACTAAAGTGATTCGTCAGATGAGAGAAAATGAAAAGTAAAATTAATTTTTAATTAAAAGAAAAAGGAAAATTATTCCAGTCTTCTTACTCATTTTATTTATAGAAGAGTCAGTGTCCTTAATTAAATAAAAAGCAAGAGGCTTAAATATTAATGGTGACAAATTAACTGGATTCGTTTTCAGCTAATTCAGAGAAATAATTAAAGCAAATGCATGCAACTTTCTATAAAATACCACTTACATTTAAACTAAAAAGAGGAATTCAGAAAACAAAAACAATTTAGAAAAGCTTCAAAAGTTAATAAGATGACCAAGATGTGTATAGGCAAACAGAATATAGATATTGGACAAGAGTTTAGTTATCTGAAAGTATTGTTGAAAAAATCAACAAATCTTTTGACTTGAAGGAAGTCAAAAGAAGAACAGAGCTAACCGAACATTCTTTTCAATGCAAGGGAAATCTTCTGAAGAAACACATTAGCACTGACACAAGGAAGATGTTCCTAGAAGCTTTATATGGAGTGTTAATGTATGAATTTGAAACAGACGTTAGGACGAAAAGAGGAAAGTAGATTCGAGACGATGGAGATTTGGTTATGGAGGAGATTTACGAAGATCAGATGGACAGAAATGAACAACAATCAAAATGTGCTGAAGGAAATAAAAGTGAACTGTTAAACATGATAACGAGAAGGACATTTAAATTTATAGGACATCTAATTAGACATAACACCTGAATGCATAACAACTTAGGGGAGAAAAATACAGGAAGAAAAAACAAAGGAACGACTAAAACATTTAAGTGTGCAGTGTTCTAGTAACATCAAGATGAAGCAGACAGCTGAGAAAAGGAGTTTGTGTCTACAACGACAAGGCTCTGCCTTTAGATCATAAATGATAAATGAATTAAAGCTGTGAAGCATCCAAGTAGGTGCTATGTTAGAATCCAAGGTCACACGATAGCATTAAAAGACTAAAAGTAGACAGAGTTCAGCTCACGAAGATAAAACTAACGGAATGAGCAACTCGATAAGACGGAAGGAGAGCAAAGCAGGAAGTAAGAACCAATAACTTTAAAAAATAATGAAAAAATATGAAAATAAAAAGTAGTAGATAATATACTGTAGAAGTGTATAGGAATAATAATAATGGAATTGGCTAAGGTAAAAAGTGTATGGGAAGCAGAGTACAGTGAGGTAGAACATTATAGATGACCAACAATTACCTTTCATTGCCCCATTTTTTAGGATGCTCAAATAATTCACTGCAGCGTGGCACAATTAATTTATTTATTCATACTTATTTCTAGGCATTACTGGTATATGAAGTATTACGATGATGTCGGATGATGTCCCGCGAAGGATGACGTCCCTCGGTGAGCACACTATCCGGGGAAGTGGAGGAAGGAAGTAGCCTGAGACCTATAAATTAGGTACAGTCTAGGCATTTGCCTGGTGTGAATGAGGAAAACAGTTACACCTTTTCCACCGACTGCAGCTTTACACAAAAAGTCAAATCTGTATTTCTCTTTGCTTCTTGTGACTCAATGGTACTTAGCCTTATTATAATTGTAAGTTTGTTTTTATTTTAAGATATAAATTGGAATGCTATTTATTTACTCCTTTTAGCGTGCCAAACTAGGAAAATGGTACATAATAGACTAAGATCAGGAGGTCACAGATATAATGGTAATGTGTTCTATTTCTTTCTGAGTCCGGGTTTTGAGTGTGCTTACGAAGGCGTGGTCAAATGTAATGTTGTTATGGGCGGTATGGTGGTATTTTGCTACAGGTAGATAGAAAATTTGAAAGCTATGAGAAGTTACGCCATTATAGAAGACTGAAAACTGGGTAGAGAGTTTCAAACGTAATTTTCTACTCTTTTCAACGCGTTCGCTGGCACCTGATGCCAATAAGTGTCAACGGGCACCATTTTATGTGCCAATAACGCCCTCTGGCGTCCTAAGCAAATATAATTGCAGATTACTCTCCCGTTCACAGCACGTGAGTTTAGCTTTTGTAAACAATAGACGGCGTATCAAAAGAAACACTTCTGCCAAAAATAGCTTTCCAGCACATAGGATGATTTCTCTATTTTAAATAGTGGCAATGAAAGTGTTAATTTTTTTCATTTTTTGCTTCTTCTTTTCCCCAGCGGGAGCTCATGTGGTTCGAATCACACGTTAAACTCCAAATCAACCAATTCTGCTTCGTCGTCTTTTTATCTGATGGAGTATTTAGCGAAAGCTTTCACTGTGTACTTCTTACTCGTATATATCCATACAAAAGAAATCACTTATCAGAAATAAATACAACATAACACACAGCTTTTAGTAAATGTTATATCAAAGAGGAGGGGGAAGGTATGACGAAAAAGTAGAAACTGTGAATCGTTAAACTGGGCGTCACATTGGTATTTTGTTATATATAATGATTTGTATAACAAGATGTGTATAATAAGATTAGTATAATAAAATTAATGAAATTTTAAAGAAAATGATAGTAACAATCAATCTAAAATAACAGTGAAAAAAGAATGAATATACGAGAAAGCTAGGGTGCAATAGGCGATTACCGATATTTATAGTTTACTGTATTTGTGTCTATGTCATAGTGTTTCTATCTCATTTCTGGTGAATTTTATATAAACTTAAAAATCACTGCATGGTGAGAGTACGTACACTACTCTGCGGCGGTTCTGATGGTAGTACTACCTTAGCGCTAGTCTCTATCACTGTAGACTTCTCCCCATCTTTATGGCGAAGTTTACGAGGAGCTTCTGGATCTAAGCATTCAATTTCTGACCCAGAAGATTCTTTGTCGCATTCAGAGCACTGCCTGCAAAACAATACACGCCAAAACTAATTATTAATTACTTTACACCATCAACGAACTGCAATCTTTCATTATATTCCATTTACAGTATCATTTCAACGCCCTAACAGGACGATGATCTATCTTTCAAGAAAACGGAAGGAAATTTTAAAAATACCCTACTTTACATCATATTTCTTACACACTTACTACGTATTTTTTTTTCATTTTATTAATCTATATTGGTGAGGTAAGTAACTTCTTTCAACTGTAAATTTAAATGAATATTAGCCTGTTATCTCGTAGTCGGAGGTCGTGAGATAATATGGTGATATAAATGATGACGAAGTTGGAATCAAAAAAAGTACTGTCTGTATTTATATGATAACTAGCAGCGTTCACCCCGCTTCGCTGCGGTCACCCCGGAACGCAATAAACTTTGTTACTTAGATAATTTTTACTTTTTCGCTTTCAAATTGCAGTAAATGTTAACATTATAGCGCCTGTCATTTATGTTAACCCGCCGAGTGACACGGTCATGCGGGTTGCATATAAATACGTTTATTTTTATACCTATGATGAACTAACAAAGGATTTGTACGTTATGGACACTTGAATGGTCAATTATCTCAAGACACTGGTAATTAAAAATTAAAGTGATATGATAAAAACCATCTAGGGTCCAAATCCTAATAACCCCCCAAAAATGAAAGAAATTGGTTCAGCCGTATTAGCGTGATGAGCTAACAAAGGATTTGTGCGTTCTCTTTTATATAATAGATTTCACCTTAATATGCAATCTAAAAGCAAATATAATCTGTATGAGTAGTATCAACCATCAATACGATTCCTGCTAATCTTCAAATGATTAGAAAACAAAACAAACAAACAAAAAGCGTCTAATAAACATACATTTTCTTATTAAACTTTTTTCACAATTGCCATAAACTAATTAAACACAACATTACATGTAATGTTTACACATGCTAACTTTATTCTGTATTTTTTACGATTACTCTATAAATTCGATTGCTCAACCGTATAGAAATATCTTTGAAATCTGAAACAAAGGTTCATATGATTGGTTTGCCTCACAACCTCCCGAATTATCAAATGAATGAATCATTGAAATTAACTTTGTGACAATCACGATTTTATTTCTAGTAATTCAATAATATATATATGTAATGGCTAAAATCAAAATTTTAATACGTAAATAACAAACACTTCTTCTAAAGATGAAGTTAACTAAACCGAAACTATTTTATAATAAAATCTGATGAACATACATGATACGTATAACAAACTATAAAGATATAGCCAATTTTAGAAACGAATTTTGATTTTTTTGTAATGATCTGTTTTAATGGATTCATAGTATTATGGACCTTTATGACTAAGGAAAATTGTAAAAAGAAACAGAATTAATTTACCATCCCATAAGTTTTGTCTTCTTGGGCATTCTTGTTAGAGGAGGATTCAGGCATCCCAGATGGTAATATCTATGACACGTATCACATTTTGCAAGAAGATGTTGATCCTTGGTTAAATGACAGATACCACAATCATTCAAAGGCATTGGAAGAGAACCTACTAAAGACAAGCACGTATTTAAATAAACGAATTTCAGAACATGGAAGGTAACTATTATATTCAGAGAACACGATAAATAAGTGTATCCAAAAGATCAACTCATAAATACATAGAAACTTGAAAGACAAGTTTGAATTCAATATCTTTATTAGACAAGAGCAAAAAAGAAACAAAGAAAAAATGGACATTCTGAAATCACATCCGATCGCAACGAACATCTTTGTATTTCTAAAACATTTTTGAAGTGTAGAAATTATATCTAGTATTTACCTTACAAGCTCCTAGCAGTTAGTATACTTTATTTACAATCTCGTGTAATTGCTACATGCTACCGTCCGTTATCTATACTAATTCTTTTCTTCTTTTTCTACCCAGGAACAGAAGTCAATTGAAGCCATATTTTGACACTTTACTAACACAACAAATTTAATACAAAAGTTTAAGAGGACAGAAGCAGCAGGAAATCTAAGATGCAACCAAGCTCGGCACATAGCATAGGTAATTTGGCAATTACATGGGAAAACGTTTTTTCGGAGTGCCTACACACTTCGTTCAAATAAAATACATCTTGAAAAAAGAACATTTTTTAACAGAATAAATAAATAAAATGGATATCACCCCATACTCTTTACAAAAATGGCAAATGTAAGTTATTAGTTCCTTGAATAGAAATAAAGCAGATAAAGCAGAAGTAGCTTAGCATTTTGTTGTGTCCATGTCATCATCAGACTTGAAAAAAATGTTTTAAAGAGATCAATTTACAGTCTCTATAAAGGTATACACAAGTCTTACAATTTATGAAGTTGTTTCATGAAATCTACAATCTCGTAACTTGTTGTAAGGCAATTTGTGAATCGAAGGAGTTGTACATGAGAACAACAAAGAAAGAACACTGTACTAAAATAAAGAACCATATTAGACAATTCAACGTTCAAGTAACTGCCGATATTACGCCTTTCAAAATATGTGATAGGCGTACATATGATAGTTGAATGAAATGTTCAACTTGCTGGAAGCGTTACAACTTTTATCGTCATTATTTTGTTTGGGTCCAATAGAGCAACCACTCTTAGCATCTTCAATAAGCTTTCTTGTCTTTTTAGTCAGTTTTACTCTGCAGATAGTACCAGAACGGTTCCAAAAATTACGAAATTTGAAAGTTTTTAAATGAAAAGCTAGTAAAGTAAGAACTATGAATTCATGGTGCTTTCTTGTAATTCAATATTATATCTGTAATAATTCACATTCAAAATAATGGAGAAATTTAAATCGTTACGGCTGAAAGTTTTAACGTTCAGAACAGGATCTGAACGAGTCAAAACATGCGCGGCGATATCAACTAATTAAGACACGAAAGGAAAAGAAATTATAATTCATGTAAAAGAGAGCAAATATTATTACCTGCGTGGTGGAGAAAAAAAAAAAAAAAAGCCACACACACACACAAATCTACTAAATTTCGATCTTAAAGTGCTAAAGTTATCCTTCTTCTCGAACGTAAGGGAAAAGACATAAATTAAGAAGGGGTTCAAGATTAGGACTAGCAAACAGTGAGGTACTGGTATTTCAATGTAAAAGAATAACAATACTCCAAGACATACCAAGACATATGTATAGTAACGATATAAATTACTACATAAAAATAAATATATGGATGTATATAAATTATAGTTTGCTTGAATCGCCTCCTTAAACTAAAGAGCAACAACACAGTCTCCATACAGTTACTACGAACGGGTATAAAACACACTAATCTTCTCACCTGGTTTGTGATCACTTGTTATATCGTGAGAAAGTTGTTTTGATGATCCTGAAGTGCTGCTTCTTCTACTGCTAGGTTTCGCACCCTGAGACTGAGATTTCGAATGCCGAGATGATTTGGCCATATCCAGAGAAGGAAGACTTTTATTGGGAACAACGGACGTAATGAAATCATGAAACTTCTGGACTGTATCTCGAAGGACTCCATTCATCTTGTTAACTTGCTCGTGTTCTTTCAAAAGCTTTACAATGAATAAAAGACAGTAATTAGTTTGCATAGTATTGTTGCAATAAATAAATAAATAAATAAATAAATAAATAAATAAATAAATAAATAAATACAAATGAAAAAATAAAAGTCATATATTTTAAATATTCATAAGAAAATAAAATGAAATCTTTCAGTTTAACGTCCTACTATTATGCCCTTTAGGCTACGGGAGACGGGTGATTAAGGCAAGTGCAATGAGAAGAATTGGTGGAATGAGAATGTAGAAGGAAACAGAAATACCCCGAGAAAACCCACGGACACAATGTTGTCCACCACAAACCTACTTGGCCGGGATCGAGACAGGGATCCCACACACCAGAGGTAAGTACTCTACCACTAAACCACCGTGTCCCCAACAAATCTTTATAAGATATGAATTTCTGTGTTACATAGTTAGGTATTTCATTTATTTAACTATGTATGTTAAGGATGTGGCTACACGATTCTGTAAGAGCGATAGGTGTTATATATCAATCTGATCAGGAAAAAATCCTGGTCACCCATTTCTGTTTAAAAAGTCCTGTAGTCTTATTTATAAAAGAAGTAAATCAACAACTACTACGTAAAAAATAATTCTTAATGGAATGTACGGAACCATGGTACATAATGCAAAATGGTACTGGCCTTTTTATGTTCCTTTATAAGCTAATATTGTTTCAGGATTCCCAATTGTTTTCTTGAATAATTTCAAAATTCCATTCATGTTCATACATTAAGCTTGTAACGTACTTATTGCCTAGGATAGTTTAAGCTGTTTTCGCATCCTGAGGACGAGTATTCGAGAAAAATACTTATTTAATAAAATATGGAAACAATATCATTCTGCATTACATACATGTTTGTATAATTAATCATATCCCTCATCACTTTGCTATCTCTTTTGCAAGTCGTGTATCAAAACAAGGTGCAAACTGATATCTTGTGAAGTGAGTTTTATTTATCATTATTTATTATTTTGACTGTGAAAGAGCCTGTAAGTACAAATACGGCGTAAGCTAGTATTGAGTTGATTTTAGTTTAGCGTCCCTTTCAGCAGCGAGGCTATATGAGACGTGGACCTACTGATTAACGAGGAATCCGAACCACATGAGCTCCCGCCGGCGTAAGCTAGTATTCCCGCCAATTCAGCAACAAGACTGTTCTCTTGTTATTCCACTGTTGTTCTGTGCCTACTGATACTTAATACGAAAGCTAGTCAATTTTTTTTTTTCCTCATGGAATATACTAACATGTCTGCCATTCCTTGAACACGTATTGAATATCTTCCTTTGGTGTCTTTTTCAAAACAGGCTCAGCCTTTTTCGCGACAGCTTCCGAAAAGCATAACCATGGAATGTTACGATAAAGATTTTAATTTTTACATGATTGTATTAAATATTACTCTAAGAAAGAATTCTCTTACTATAAAAAAAGAGAAAGAACAACTAAGAATTTTCCAATTATTTCATTTTCACATTATGATAACGTGTATAAACAATGTTGGTAAAACAGAAAAATCCAATCGCTGGTCTAATGTGGACTTGAGTTCCGATCTCCTGCTGCCTAGCAGATCTTTTATCACTGAAACTACCAATGACACATTTTTTAATGTTTTGGTTTTCTTCTCTCACCTTAACAATCAGATAGTTTCTGCAACTTTCGCAGAGGTATCTCGATATGTAACAACAATTCAATTGGAATGACTGAGTAATATAATACAGAACTTAACAACATAGGCATCTACAAGTTTCACTAAAATGTATACTGAGATCTTAATATTTTAACTCATCGTGTCTAAACTACTGTTTTTATAATATATACACTACCACTGTTTTCAACTACCCAACACTGAAAAGTATCGTATTAAAACCAACTGCAAAAATGATCAGACATATCAAAGTAACAACTAACAAAAAAGTTGAAGAAAATGATTGATAACAGGAACATTTTAATAATAAAAACAGCTTTCACAAGAACGTACTCCGAAGAATCATCATTTGGATCCTCACGAAATGCACATGGACTGTCATGAAATCAAGTATTGTGATTATCTACGGAAATATTGATCTTAGGCTAGTTGATTCTAGTAAATATACTTTCTATTTATTATTTTCTAAATACAGGAAATGTACTAATATACTGTAGTTGTCCTTATATGCATTACATACATAATGTCATTTTTGGGGCCCAAATTTAATCTTTCGTTAAATGCTGGAACGTAAAACTGACGTTATACTGTATTTTTTAAATAAGAAAATCAAATTCACGATCAAAATCAAAACATTTTTCCATAATGCAATAAGAAATTGAATTAACAAAACATTTTACAACTGGTATTTCAACTGCAAAAGAAATTTACCTGATCATATTTTTGTCGTAACATTTGTTGTTCATCCAGTAACTGTGTATTGTTGTCCAGCAGCTCTTCTAGTCGTCGCTTCATTGATGTTAAGCGAGCATTTCGATCGAGGTAGTAGCCAATGAACTCCACACTACGGGTTTTTAAAAATACACGATATAATGAAAAATGTTTTAATATTAGAGATATTTAAAAAATATATATTTAAAGGTATAATTTTGGTTCTTAGTTCTTTATATATAGCAAACTTTATTTTTGGCTATTTCAGTATATAGAGCCTGTCTTTATGCTTTAATATCTATAAGGGCCTTTGTTGCGTTTTCTTGTAAAATTCACACTTCATTTTTCTAACTCTTGTACTTTCTGTGCGAAAAATGGTTGTACAAGTTTTTTTATGATTCCTAGGAACAAAGTGGATGCTAGTTGCTGTAAATCATGTTGATAAATTTCAGCATCACATGATGTCAAGGTCAGGTCCAGGCGTCACGCATCAACGAACTCCCCCCCTTTCCCCCGCCCCCGAACCAAGATCTCCGGCTCCAGTTCTTTGTTCTTAGTTCGTCGAATGGTTTTCTTTTGTGTTCTGTGCTAGAAATGGTGTATTATTCCAACAATGCCTAAAGAACCGGTATCGTTGAGGAATATATTGAACAATTTCGTAAAAGCATTTCCTTTGGATATGTTTTCAACTGATTGGTTAATATTATTTTGAGAGGTTTGTGATACATTAAGTGAATTCCGTGAAAAAGTGTCACATTTTGCAGTATTTGCTAGCAGCCAAACAAATCTGCTATGCATAAAACAGGTGATTCATGATCATCTCTCATTTCTTCGTGTGTAAACTTTGTTCGGCAATCCAGTTCTCGATGGATTTATGTAAAACATTTATGGATGCTGGTATTATTTTTGAAAATTTGAAAATCCGTCTTTGAGAAATTTCTTGCCCAACTACACAAAAGTGCCAAATGAGTCAACACTGAGGAACAATTACGTTAATGTATGTTACACAAATGTCATTCAAAAAATTAGGGAAGAAACCTCGGGTTTCTACTGATCAGATGACTGCTGCTTTGAGAAAGTACCTTGTTAATATTGTAGTTGAGACCATGAATGTTAATGAACCATCAAAAATATAGTTGTTTGCAACTGAACAATTAGAAAATATAATAATAGTACAAGAATTGCTCAAGTTTACTAATGCCTTAAATTTACTATGGCCAGATGTAGTCAAACATTAGAACATTATTCTTTTATTGACAGACGCAGCACCATACATGAGAAAAGCTGCGAAGGTCTTTCAAGTCCAGTTTCCTCGTATGGTTAATATCACGTGCACTGCTCATGCGCTTCATCGAATTGCAGAACAAATTCATAGCTTATTTCCAGACGTGAATTCATGATATCCAACACGAAGAAAATTACTTTAAAAGCTCCATCGCAGGTCCATCATATTCAGATTTTTCAAACTTGCTTTCTTTACAAATTACAATGTTTCAAAAATGAAAAATAAAAAAGGACAAAATATATTCGTTGTGAAAAGTTTTAAAATCTTAGACTTTGACAGATAAATCCTCTAATGCTTGACTTGACTTGATTTTGAGTTTAACGTTCCGTTCAGCAGCGAGGCTATGAGACGTGGACCTACTGATTAACGTGGAATCCGAACCACATGAGCTCCTGCCGGGAATCGAACCCGGGCTTCCTACGCCAAAGGCGCGTGCGCTAACCGCTTAGCCACGGAGGAGCTCAAATCCTCTAATGCGTCTTATACTGCTACACAAATATAAAGTTTGAGATTTATCTTCAAGTCAAGTTACAGGACTTTACAAATTGAAGAAAGAAAGAAAAAGAAAAAAGTATTATGCTTAGTGCTTATCACAATAATAAAGTATAATACCATCTCAACTAATATGCTGTGCTACATTTACACATACATGTGTTACATGAAGTAGCTATTATTGAGGGCAAAACCACTTGTGTACTCTCTCCCCTTCACTCTCACTGTAATAACACAGTGTCCTCTACGAACACAACATATCCTTTATCTGTGTATCTATTTCCTGTGCCCGTATATCAACTAAGCATCTCTTAACACACACAGCCTTTACACCTTAATTACCATGTGAAAAATCTGTAATATTTAAGAATAATCAGCGAACTATTATACAATTAGCCTCTTCTATTAACCTAGAATACAGGAGAACATAAGTATTTTACCTAAAAGCTGGTGGAATATGCCACTTCTTTCTTACATCAACCAACGCAGCCACTTGTGCTTCTTGAACTTCTAAAGCTTGTGTGTCTATGCCCATCAGTTCAGCCTTGTGTAACAGTTTTCGACATGCAGAGGCACTTGTAGTTAGAAGACGAGGCATCTTCTGGGTTGGAACTATTTTAAAATAATGCAAACATATACATATTGTAAAATAATGGTCAAAACAACATTCTTGTAAAGCAATATATATACACTACAGTCAATAAGTTCGTGGACTGGACGCAGTGTAGTGATGGTGATATACTAGAGCTGGTAAGTGATATTCTGGAGGAAGCAGTAGAAGTTCATTTCTCGACCCAGCAAGAGACAGGTCTGTGCAAGGAGTGCAAACAGACGTATTGTTATAGTCGAGACGTTCTACTGGTCCCCAACCGGCTTCCTTTGTACTCAAGCAGAAAAATTTACCCTAACCGCCCTCATAAATAACACTCCAAATAAGCCATAAACGGCACGTGTTCGGTGTCGAAGTAATACGTTGTTGCCATCGCTAAACTTTTATTATCGGTGGATACATTATATAATAATAATAATAATAACAATAAAACACAACAATCATTAAAGGAATCCAGTATAAAAGTATGGACAGGGGCGATCAAGGACGGATTTCTGGGAGTGGCAAAGAAAGATTGTATTTTTTTTCTCATCGGGCTTTTACGGCACTGCCTTGCGGGAAGGGGGGGGGGGAGAAGGACAGGGGCGAACCACTTAACATGTTTGGTTCGTACAAGCGTTATTGTTATGGAAGTTACATAATATTAACAATATGCTATATTTAAGAGTAATATAATCACATATTATGAAATTAATTATTGATTTCTTTTTTCTCTTCATTACAACATATCCAAACTGAATTCAAATTAAATGAAATATTTCAGTTTAACGTCCCACAATTGTCCTTCAAGCTAAAGGAGATGGAAGGAGGAGTATACAATGAAAACAAAAGTAACGAAAAAACTAGATAAATCTGTCTTTCTGCGAAGACTACTGAAAATCAGTAAGCAAGAGGTTGAAAATTGCAACATCGCTTTCTTTTTTAGCAGGTCAACTGGCAGGCCACCCTCAACTGGAAGGACATGTTGAATTATCCCTTCCATGTAACAAAGAAACACGCGGTTTCCTTCAAAGGTGTTCCGCTTCCTTTCTGGCCGCTTGGGGACGGTTTGAGCGATTTTACTATACTCTTGTGAAAGGAGTTGATTACGTCGCAGTGGACTTGGAAACTGTCGCAGTTTGAACAATAAACAAACATCAAGTTTTTCCAAAACTAGGCAAATCCGCTGCAAGAACGTTGCAGATGATCAGGCAAGTGTAGTGATAACGCCCTGGACCGCAGTGCAGTGTTTAAGTGGCACCAACGGTTTACGGAGGAAAGACAGTTTAGAGGATTATGAACCAGTAGGTCGGTCAACAACAATCCGAACAAAACGCAAGATCGAAGAGGTTGCAATGGTTGTGCGCGCTAACCATTTCCAATCGGTAGATGACATCGCAGCAGCAGTACGGATCAGCCATGATACGTATCACAACATTCTGACGGATGACTTGAACATGTCGCATGTCACCCAACACCATGTCCCATGTATTCTGACACAAGACCAACAATCAGAAGTGCGGACGCTGATGGAACGCTCCTGAACCGGATAATAACAGGAGATGAAACATGATGTCTCCTCTACGATCCATAACTAACGATACAAGCAGCCATTATCTCCAAAACGTAAAAACCCGAGATAAGACAGATCAAAAGAGAAAACGCAATTTCAGTGTGAATCTGTGTAATTGCCTGTGTGTGTGGACGTTCACATCAAGCACAACAAAAATGGGTTCTACTGGTTGCCTATATAGACTGAAATAGTAGTGATGTCGTCATTTCCTCTTCGTTACCATAGTGATCGCAATTTATATATATATATATATATATATATATATATATATATATATATATATATATATATATATATATATATAACACATGCGCGGGGCGGTAGGAATACTGTCAAGCATACTGTTAATAAAACAATTGTAGAATATTTTGAAGACAAAGTAAAGTGACGGGAAAGGATACAGATTAACAATATGGAGTCACTATTTACAAAGTTTACGAGGGAATCTAGTAATTCACGAAGTAACATCTAAGGAATCTTTTTCTACCGGGGTCACACCTCTAGGTAAACTGATAAGATAGAACTTGTCTATGTAATGCCAACGCCATTACCAAGTAATACATAATGAACAAAAGCAACTATGTGCAGTATAAAATCTCTACGGTACAGAGTGACGAGCTGTCTCCACAACAAAAATAGAACAAATATACGATTTATCTACAAGAAAAAATCATTGTCTACTTTGAGAATAATTTAATTATATTGGCGCATTTAGATCTCTTACGCCTACCTTTAAAACATGAATGCACAGTTACAGTGGCTACAAAATAAACAATCAATCTTTAAAGAAGACACTACGCTTGTAACAATATGCGTGTTGAGAATTTTCAATCTCGACCAATTTTTGATCGGTTAACATGCACCGAATCTTTCCTTATATTTCCTATTTACTTTAAAAATATACACTGACAATATAAGAAGCAAACATCCAATTATGAATGGTTCGGCATAAGTTTTAAACACTAATTCTGTAGACCTGTAATGCGTGATACTGATGGTACTAAATACATTTTTTCCAGAATTATTAAAATTCAACATCCGATAATAAACAAGTTAAGTATATTTTTACACTTAATGTAACTTTCACATGTATAAATACACAAAATCTGCGATATCAGGGGAAACATTTCACCTTCAACGTTTGTCATATTTTAACATATTACTTACATAATTGCACATCTTTTCGTTGTTTCATACATTATATTTTTTCTACATATAGAAATGTTTCTTTTACTTTAATGCTTGCAATCCAGAAGTCAATACGTCACTGTTTTCGCTTTGTACCTAGGCTCTTAGGCCATGTTGTTTAGAAAATAAAATTGTGATCACTATGACTACGAGAAGAATGCGACGTCACACTTTTTCAGTTCATTCTGGATACCAGCCCACGAATTTGTTGACTGTACTAGTATATATATATATACTAAATTATATATCACAAAATAGTAAAATATAATCACACTACAAGCTCTTTCGCTAAACTACTTTATCAGATATGGAGAAGTAGTAGATAAAAAGAAAAATTAAAAGAAAGAAAACGCTGTCCAGCATCAAGGTGGACGACAAATTGGAATGCTGGGTCACGTACTCACGACATAGTGTCACCAGACTGAAAGTAGATGGGATTTAGTTGAAAATAAAATTCACGTTGAAAGACGGATAAGTCGATAAGAGTGAGATAGAACAAAGAAATATTCTAAAAAAGTTCATTCATTATAACTTTTACTTGTATTGTCAGTACACATTGTATTTACTTAAAGTTGAACAGGTTAACGTTTATCCTCAACTTAACGTTCAACAGGTTTGTCCTATCAATTTTTCCTTATTTGTGTTCTAAGTAGCAGTTAAATAAATAATAAAAAAAAAAAAATCTGGCTGTCCAAACCTCAACTTCAATCGTTAAGGAGTCAGAAACCAAAGGTCTGTACATGAAAACATTTACCGTGCGTGCCAAGCAGTTCATGGTCTACCGTCATATGAAAAGAGAAAAGAATATCTAATATACAAAGAATTGAAAAGTAAAAATTATGAAGAAATTGAAAAAATGAAATGAAATCTTTAAGTTTTACGTCCCACTGTTATGCCGATTAGGCTAAAGGAGACGGTGATGATGAGAGATGAGTGAAATGGTGGAATGACGAAAGTGGAGGAAACGGGGGGACCCCGAGGAAACCCACGAACACGGTGTTTGTCCACCACGAAGTCCACACGGCGCGAGCTGGGATCGAACCAGGAACCCCAAGCACCGGAGGTGAATGCTCTACCACTGAGCCACCGCGCCCCCTTATTGAAGAAATTATTATTAATTATAAAAATAAGAAAAATGAAAATATTATAGACAAAAATGGGAGATAATACTTGATATACACGAAACTGGAAAAGATAAAAGTGTATGGAAATTGAGTGTTAGTATACAGTTAATGGGCAGAACGGCAATGTAAGTTTAAGCTGGGGGGAAGGATTTTGAGGATAATTACACGCACGACGTGTTCAAATGTACTGCTGTATCTTTTGGGACAGGTAGGTAAGGAATTTGTGCGTTGCAAGAGCACTGGTGATTGTTAAAGCAAATCGAAAGAGGAATTTGAGTTTTCGAAAATAAGGGAATGGACAATGGATACAGTGGGAGATATAAATTAGGTCTGAAGAAATGCAATTATTGGAATGGTCTTTGTAATGTAATTTGGAAAGGCAAACTGGTATTAATATAAAGGTAACCAAGAAAGTTCTGTCGGTTTTACACCCACCATCTTCAAACATCGATATATCACCGAAGACGCACCTGGAAGCTCAACAATGGTTCCCATCAGCATCAACGACCTTCTGCCAACGTTCAGGAAGGCCATGGATTCCATCGCGATTGAACTTGGTGGGTCGTAAAGCGAAGAAGGTATCAAGTGCATTTTGCACCTCTACCAGGGATCTGAACTGACGTCCTCTAAAGTGATTGTCCAAGAGGAATGAAACAGGTAATAATCCGACGGTGCAATGTCCGGGGAGTATGGCGGATGCAATAATGTTTCACATCCGAGGACTAGAATGGTGTCCCGGGTCATCCTAGCCACGTGGGGTTTAGCATTGCCCTGTAACAGGAGAACCTCTTTGCGATTCAGAAGTGTTGGCTCCAGAGTTTTGAGTTTTTCTTGAACACGGATTAACTGCTGGCAGTACACAGTTGCGTTGATGCTCTGACCAGCCGGTAGCAGTTTCCGATGCACGATGCCGCGAGCAGTCCACACACGAGAACCTTCTGGTGCAATGCTGGTTTCGGCTGTTTTGGAACCGATTTATGGGATGCTAACCAATGATGACGGCGCCGCGTGGAGCTTCGTACATGACCCACTTCTCATCACATGTCAACATCCTCTCCAGAAATGGCTCCTTCCTCAGACGAGACAGCAAAGAAACACAGGTGTTACTCGCGTTGCCTTCTGGCCAGAGTCAAATCATGTGGGACCCATCGAACCAACTTGCAGTGCTTCCCACGTTGATGGAGGTTCTGTCGAATGGTTTCTCCACTCCCACTGAATTATAGTCCCAGTTCCTCACATGTCTGGCCCCTGTTCGCCTCAATTGCTGCCTGAAGATCTTCATTTTGTACATGTGTTGGTCTTCCGGCACGTGGCGCGTCTTCGAGTGTTTCGTCATCGCCTTTAAGATTGTTAAATTACCGCTGCACTGTCCGCGTAGTGACGACACCCTCACGTAAGGCCTGGTATATCTTCCGTTAAAAATTAGTTAACTTTCTCAAGTCCGAACCTCACCTAAAAGTTGAATCCTCAATGCAATCAAACAGTTCTTCAGTAACAATCGCAGACAATTTATGACATACTACGCTTCACTTGAACCAAAAACGAAAGCATTTTCAAGTATACTCAACCTAATTCCCAAGCTCAACAGCTGACCCACAGAGAAGTTAAACACAAGAATATTATGTCTAAACTGTACATACGCTTCGTCGCTCTTAGCTCTTTGAAGATTACGACTAGTACGAATATCCCTTGGATATAGTTAGTACACTCAGGTACATTATTTAAAACAAATACACTTAATGCAAACAAATGGAAAAATACAAAACACGTTTCTATATTCTGCATTACAAAATTTACAAAACATCAATATGTATTTCCAAAATTCAAATTAATTTTAATAAAGTACTTTATGTTACTCTTATGGTGAAGAAAACAATTTAACAATTTAAATTTTATGAATCCTTTGAACTGAATGAATGTAAAGACTTTCGGGGGTAAAATGTAATGACTTTAGTATACAACAGACTTCCGGGGGTAAAATTTAATAATATAAGAATAATAAATTTCCTTTTTTGAAACTGAACCTTGAAAGCTTAATGAATTGATTCAACGTTAACAATGAAATTACTATTAAGCATGCTTTCAAGAAATTCATGGGACTTGAACCTACTTCATCTTATATACGAAGGATATTCATTGTACTTCAAAATTATAACAGAAAATATTAGCTCCTGCTATTCTGATTAAAAGAAGCAACAAAAAGACATAGAGTATAACGTTAATGTAGTACGGTATATTATAAAGAAGTGAATTATTTATTTATTATTCTGATATAACACCACAAAAATAAAATATAACACCACAAATACCCAACAAAAACTAAACTAATATATGTAATTATCGTCCCTTAAAAAAAAAAAAAAAAAAAAAATCTTTTACTGTAATTCTGATTGTATATATCTTTTCGAACAATAAATAAACTGTTAGCGTCTGTCTCAATGCACGCATACAATCTGCCCATAATCAGAATATAATTCCCACGAATAACGATACGTTACCTACTCATTACATATAATAATGATTATCAATGCATACTTACCCCACGGTGGAGTTCTTGTGGTCTTGTGATTTAAATATTTTTGTCGATGTTTTGCCAATTTACGTCTGATTCTTACTTGCTCAAAAGTATCGCTGTGTCCTGCTTGTTGATACTCCACTTGTCGCTGGTGTATACGAAGTTGTAAAGCCATGTAGTTACGTCGTCGTCTCCTGAAACCAACAATATTATGTATTTATTATTAATTACACAACAGAAAGAAGTACCAGATATATTAAAAGAAATAATACTATACTCAAATAATTATTACTTATTTAATTTTGCATTCAACGGTTTTGTCTTACAAACTAATCGAGAAGGTATCCCAATCGGAAATCGAAACCGGAATTACATACAACAAGGATAAGTATGTCAACTATTAGTTTATTTACAACCATTACCTATAATTTTCTTAAGTCTTTCTCTCAATACAGTAAACGTAATTTAAGACATCTTTTATGAAATATTTACCTGCTTAAAGTACTCCTCTCCAGACAATTATAAGAAAAGTTGCCTATATTTTCGACGCTTATCTATCAATCAACTGAGCGAGTTAACAATAGGACTCCGATAACTTGCTGATTATTTCAGTCTTAATACACAAAATTTCTCCTTGTAAAGCAAAACAGACTGAATGCTTTAGACAAATTGAAAATCACGTAAGCTTTACATGAAATCACATTTGCAATGCTATGTTCATTCAAAATTCCATTTCGAAATAGATAGAGGACCCCGCTCAGAGCTTATGGAAATCCGGTTTGTGTTAAATTGGCTGATATTGCAGTATGTTGTGCATTTTGGTCCCCTGATGAAAAGTCTCAATAGGCACGAAGCCCAAAACCCCACGCTTTTGAGATATCCGCTGATTATTATCGTCATTTAAAGGTACACTCTCCCTCGTAAACTGAAAATAATAATTAGGTCGATATTTTATCTATGAAAAATGAACGATTCTCACTAGGGTATACTAGGGTTTTTGGAGTCGCTGATTGCGAATTCGAGGTCGGTTAATCTCCATCACGTAATATTTAAGGTCACTTGAAGTTCAAATCAAGGGGGAACGTTGCAAAAATATGAACGAAAAGTACTTATAAAAAAAAAAAAAAAAAAAAAAAAATAGTCGGGGGATCCGAATAGGTCATTTTCTTGACCCTACAAGTTCATTTCAGGGTCATTCCCGGATCATTTTAAGGTCAAACTTGAAAAACAGCCGGAAAAATTTGAAACAATTCGGGTAGCTGATTCCGAATCCGAGGTCAGTGTTAATCGAGTTTACCAGTAATAATATTGTCCATTTAGTTTTCCAGTTAGTCATTTGCAGGGTCGTTTTCTCTAATAAAGATTTGCCCTGCATCTCACATCTCGTCATTCCTGAACTTGAACGGATTTCACTTTCATTTCCATCATTGTTCACATTACGATTACCAGTATCTTGTATGTATTCCAGTAGAGCTCGAATACACACAAGATGCTGGTATTTGATTTGTTGTTGATGTCGAGCCCATCCTAAAAACTGTAGGACACTGGCGACATATGCACAACAACCTAATGTAATAGCACCGGACTTACAAGTGTAATAATACCGTAATATCGCATCATCTACTTCTATCTACTACCATTCACTGCAAAGAGTATCCAAAGCTGATATTGAGTAGCGTTTCTAAATCTTGAAAATATTCTAAAACGTAACAATCCTGGCTCAAACCTATTTCTTTCTAATTGAAAAATATCTGTATTTTCATTGTCTAAACATTTCTTTTTCAGCTACACTAAAACCATATCTACGAGGGATTTTTTTTTTCAGATTTTTCCGACTGTTTTTCAACTTTGACCTTAAAATGATCATGGAATGACCTTGAAATGAACTTTTAGGATCAAGAAAGTGATATAATCAGATCCAGCGACTCAAAAAACATTTACGTACTTTTTGTTCATACTTTTGCAACGTTCCTCTGGATTTGACCTTCAAATAATATGATGGAAGTCAACCGACCTCGATTTCGCAATCAGCGACTCAAAAGCCCTAGTGAGAATGGTTCATACTTCATAGATAAAATGCCGACTTAATTATTATTTTCACTTTACGAGGGAGCGTATGCCTGTAAGTGACGATCTCAAAAACATGGGGTTTTGAGGCTTCGTGCCCATTGAGACTTTTCATCAGAGGACCAAAATACACAACATACTACAATGCTAACCAATTTAACGGAAACCGGATTTCCATAAGCTCTGAGCGGGGTTCTTTCACTTGTGTATTTTTGCAGAAAGCACTCACATATTGTGACATAGAAATTTATGTTATATAGAAATGAGGTGCATACAAAACAAATACTTAGTCATAAAGACAAAAATTACTTATTCAATAGCCAAAAGCGAAATTCACCAACAAAACTATTTTCAAACAGTTCATAGAATATGAATAAACAATTTATTTTATTTTATTTATTATTTTGAGTGTTTTGCGAGTTCAATTACTTCATAAATAATTTTGCTTTTATCTTAGTGACTTTAAGTTGTCTGTTCTGTATGTATGTCATTTTTATACAACATAAATTACTCCAATTTGCACAATTAAGTGCTTTCTACAAAAAATAGATATGTTAAATTATCAATGTCGACATGGAGATTTAGACTAATGAACTTCACGAAAATTATACATGACCTATAATTTTCTTCAAGGGTTTATTCTGCTTTGTTCTGCACAAAGGCACTCAGAATACTGGAACTATGAATGATTAGAAAGTCGTTGGAGCCTACATTAATGATACCCACATTATCAATGAGCGTTGATGTCTATCTAAAATTCGCATATCCCCTTGCTATTTTTATTCGGAAAAACTAAGCACTAGCTACCTGCAAGATGGAATGACACAACCTTCTGCTACCTACAATTTGTTTTGTGATAAGTGATAAAGTCTGTCCATATCCCATGTTAACTACAATTATATTATCATCCAACGACATATGAGTAATCATGAATAATCCAGCTACATTCATTTTCCAGTAACCGAGAAGCTAGAAATACACTATGCACGTAGTCTAAAATTTTGACATGCCAGTTTGTTTTAAAACTGTTATTCATAAGATTTAGATTTAATTAGGTTCTTTAAATGAAGCTAGTAGTATCTTTGTAGTAATAAGACTCATAATACACTCCTTACCTCATGTGAGCTTTGTCTGTATGCAACTTGCAATGTGCATAAAATGGATCAGCCTGGTCCACTTCCTCAGAATGTGCTTCTGACAAGAGTCCTTCCCGCTGTGCACTACAAAAAATAATAAATAAATAAAATAAATAAATAAATGAAAAATATCAAAATATACTACTACAGTTAGTGTTTTTGTTCATAGCTATCATTTTCATCTTCGTTAACGGTTTAGCCAGTCAAAATTGACCTATTATTTGAAATACAAGCTTTGAACACTATTCTGAATATAATCAATGATGCAGATTGAATATTTATTTACAAAATAACTGACATCAAAAATTCCCATAACGCAAACATTTAGTTTTTGCTTTAAGGATTATTTTCTGATGCATTCAACACATTTTCACATAGATTTTTCATATCAGTATCACGCGAAAACTAAATCAAATTGCCGATTCAAATCACTATTTCAAATTGCTGATTAGCTATTTAGCAGGGTTGGCAAAAACCACGTTTTTTATTGAAAAAAAAAGTTTTTTTGGTTTAAACTTTTTTTTTTTGTTTGTTTAAATAATTTGCTCTATGTATTTATATCACATATGGACAGAAATAAGTTTGTTTTGCCTTCAACAACCAGGTTATGCTGGAAGGGGTCACATAAGCTTAAACCGCTTCTCGGCTTACATCCGAGAGAAATTGTCCTCTATTTGAACTCGAAACCGGGATTGATTAGCCACAAATGCGATACGTCTCCCGACTCACTCATGAAGGACTCCTGATAAAAAATACGTTGTACTGATCTTTACATATATGTACTTGTTAACATAATTGTCAAGAGTCATTTCAGAAGGACAAAAAGATAAACAGTTGCACAAGTGAAACCATTATACAGAATTACATATGGACAATTTTAAAATACTGCAGAGTACAGAAGAACTAATTTAGTCCAAGTTAGTTCACTACGACTTTTATTAGTCCAAGTTAAAGAAATACGACGACTTAATTTGCATATCAATAAGAAAAGTGAATAAAGATACGAATTATTTGAGTCCACTTTGGCTCTGACCTATTTATACATAGATATCAAAGATACTTCTGATTTCAATAAATGCCTCTCGTGGGGTTTGTATCACCTCCCCACCCCTAATTACGGAGTTTCGATGTATTTTGTCAATAGTAAATATTATTAAAACGAAACAATATTTAGAATTTTTCTTTGAGTGCAATTGCATAACAATAATAACAAACTATAAAAAAATCACAAACGAAACATTCATAAACTTATAAAAAACAAAAAAAAAAGTTGCTTTTGTAGTATAATCTCTGAGTTACGAATGGGGAATTGAGGTCTGAATATAATACTACTAATATACGGTAGTGAAACGTGATAACCCACAAATATGTGTTTATCAAAATTTTACGAACATTTACACTTTTACCAACATTTTACTTAACTACTACTACTTAACTACGAACTACTTAAAAATTTGTACTACCTCGAAAATATCGTTTTACTAAGTAGGGTTTCAGAAATTCTAGAAAATTACTCAAACAAAATATAATCTTTGATTTTTGTAATATGAAACAAGAAAAAATAAGAAAATTGTGCTAGACCTAATGAACGTACGTGGAAGAAGTGAAAGCTTAATGTTCCATTATGCCCTTTACTGAATGTTATTTCATTTTGAAACCCACATGTGTAGATACTTCACAATCTGCAAATTCATATATACATACATTAAAATGATATCTTACCAGGTAACATGAAAATACGTTCGACACATGCCAGCATCACAGCCAATACAGACACCAGTTCTACTAAATCTTTCGTCCTCGCAAAGACTACAAGTCTTCGCTCCCCATTTGTTATATGGCATTTCAAACAGAGTGACATTCGACAGACGATCAACTTCTCCAAATGCCACTCCTGGTACGTATAAAGCACAAATCAAGTGGACCCACTTTCCAACATCAGTTTCTTTATAGATTCCTCCTGAAAAACAAAGTATAAATACATAAATATTAATACGAAAATATTTTTGTTAAGTGTGTTTGTACTCAATGTAACATGATACTATACATACATAGTAACCATTGGCTAACTAGAGGTCTTTGCCCGTAGACCCCCGCGTTTGCTCGGTCTACGGCCTCACACCTCATATTTCAGCCTTTATTCTGTTCATCGCACGTCAAGAATACATTTATGGCATTATTCTTTGTGAAAAATTTTAACTCCTCGTATTTCCAAGTGCCAACTACGTTAAAAAAAATAATTTAAAAAGCTGCAAAACCATGCTTAAGAATTCTAACTATCATTCTACTTACAGATGTCTGTAATTCCTGAATTTTTAGTTTCAAGCTTTCGACTCTCCCCTGGAGTCTTGTCCAAGGAGGTTAAAGCTTATCTGTCTGTCTGTGTGAGTGAGTGAGAGAGAAAGAAAGAAAGAGAGAGAGACAGAGAGTGTGAGTGAGTATATATATATAAAGCGCACGGAACATAAATCCAGTTCGTAGAGTACAAATATCCTATCCCATTGTTTAAAATGTAACAAGAAAGCGAAAAGAAACTTTTGTGAATTTTGCAAAACAGACAAAATTCCACTATTTCTTCACATATAGGCCTGCCTATGTACTGAAATAACTACAAAGAGTCCCTTATGAAGATTATTTTTGTAACAGACAATAAGAAGAAATGCTTTGATTTAATTGTGTTTAAAGCTATGAGGAAATTTCGTCTTATGCGTATTAAACTGACGAAATATAATTTTGTGAGATCAAAGATGAATTTTGAGGGACGAATACATTGAAGTTTTTGAAACATTTTTGCAGAAATGAAGACTCGTTAGACTTTCACTTCATAAAACTTTCTTCAGACAATATTTATTACAAATAAATTTTACGGCTAAACAACGATGTAGGAATAAGGGCAGTATGTTTTTACGAAACGGACACAATTTTCCGTTTCAAAATTATCTTCACTGCTTGGGAGCAACGAGTATAACTTAATAATATTTTTTTGGGATCTGAAACGAGACGGACGATGTGCTTTCACACTGCAAGGTGTGGACAAATTACCTGTGAAGAGAACACTTACCCCTGACAAACGAAAGAAAAACACATATTGATACTTCTTATGAGATGAACTGGTGAACCCATAGAAGTATGCAAACGTTATTTAAAAAAAGGCAATAATGATTTTGTTGTTCAGAATGCCCTACGAAATACAAGACCTGGATCAACTGCGTCACCCAGGAATAAAAGAAGGATGCATCCACCAAGAAATAAGCTTCCCCATCATGGTGAGATTGATCCATATTAACCCCTTTCATCCGTGTGTGTCCCATTACAGACGTCGACATGCTACAAACGGATTGTATTTCCCAAATGATACAACAATAAGGTTAATACAAAAGATTATAACGCCCAAAATCCCACGCAACAAGTTGCTTACGAAATATACAGACGAAATTTGCATTAAAAAAAATATGTATTTACAGTGCTGGTACAAAAAGAGTGCGCACAGTCCGGAGTGCGCGGTAGATCTGTCGTACCGCGAGAACCTATCTATTCAACGAAACACTGATTCAAGAAATCTCTCACATCTTCAAACTAAGGCAATGCTCCATCGTGTTGCCAAGTGAACTGAACGTTTTCGTATCGAGAGTTATTTTCAAGTTCTGAAATTACAAATTCCTGTAACATCTGAAGGCATATGTCACTGGCAACAGTTTCTTCAAAAAAGAATGATCCTATGATTATGATATCATCACTCCAAATACAACTCCAAACAGTGACATCAGGGACGTTTCACTCTTCTGTCATAATTTCGTGGGGATTGGTATCACTCTAATGAACACAAAATTGTCTACGCGACCATTCATCTTAAATGAGGTTTCATTTCTCCACAAAATGCTTTTCCAGAAGTCTCTGTCGGTTTTATTCCGCCACTTACGTAACTCAATACACCGGTCCGGATCACATTAGTGCACCGTACGCAGAAGCTTTGGCCGATACGGCTTAAATCTTCAAATTCTTCAAGATGTTCCTTAAAAAGGTAAGTATCATTGTCAGGTCATTTGCGTTCTAGTGAGACTTCTTTGACTAGACACATAACTCTGAGCAACAAGTTGAATGTTTCCTTCATTTCGTACACTTCGTGGTCGTCCAACACAGAACCTGTAGCCTCGAATCGTTGGTTATTTATCATGGCTTGACGTGATGGTGGATGCACACCTGAAGATCTTCATCTGAGATCTGCTATCACCATATTGGTGTCTTTATTGTTTCCATCAAGCTTATAGCAAGAAAACGTCGTTGTTCCCTTGTTAATTTGAGATTCATCTCAACACCTGTACTATTCGGTGCAACTTCACTAAGTAAACAACTCCTGAACAAAACATATACTAAAACATATAAAGTTTTGGGGTAAGCTATTTTGTGCGTACCCTATATTTTTATTCAACTCTTGGTGTTATATGAAACGGTGATGTCACCGTAAGTTTTATAATTCTGACTTATGAATTTATTAACTAGAAAGCGTATTACGATTGTCTTATATAATATGCTAGCATATAGTATAGTATATAAGACAATCGTAATATGCACTTACGGTGACATTGCCGTTTCATATGCTAGCTATATTACATGCTAGCTGCATTGTCACAGCAACAGTGGTAAGGTTCAATAATATTACCACAGAAAATTAACCTATCATATTATTTAGAAATGCAAGGGCTCGGAGAAAAAAGAAAACAATTTCTTTGAAAAACTTCTTTTTTTTTTTCTAGGAAATTATGGGATTTTTTTAAATACTTCAAGTTTAAAGGAGGGAGAATAGCACCTTCGTTTTCTCATTATAACACGAAAAATTCATTCGATTACTACGTTCTGAAGAAACAATCCTTTAAAAAAAATTAAGAATCAAAGAAAATCGGTCAATCGATAGAACGGAAAGTGCAAATCGGTACAGCACTCTAATTTCAACGAATTGTTTATAGAGCTATTAGGTTAACGTTCAACGATAGACATGTTTTATTAAAAACATTAATAATATTGGCAGTAACTGATCTGAAAAGTAGTAGATTTCGAGGAACAAAATTATTTAAAATTTATAATTAAACTAAAATTCACTATAACTACACATAACATTTATTGATGCAGCTGAAATTAGAGAGAGAGAGAGAGAGAACGTTTAAAAAACTATCCATAAATTTCTCGTTTCAAAAATTTTGATAACATTATAATAGTAAAGAAAGAAGGAATTCTATGAATAATGATATTAAACCAACATCATACTCAAAATAGCCATTTATAGATTTAATTTTGTAAACTGAACTTTGAAGTTCAGGATAAAATGTTTTCCGAACAGAAAACGATATGTAAGGAAAATGAGATTTGAAAAAAAAAAAAAAAAAAAAAATGTATCTGTTTCTTGGTTTTAGGTACTTTTTTTTTTTAACCTGCCAGATTACATTTAGGCAAACAGTACAAAATATACCGAGATGTATAGCTTCCAGGAACTTGATAAGATGGTTAAGCAACCATAACGACATTGGAGATAGGGTCATTGCATAACGTACACTTGTTGGAAAAATTGCAATGCCAGTTTGAAAACACCCAAGATAGCCAAATCCTAACATTGGACTTACAAGTACTGGATGTGTAAATGTACTTTCTTAATCGTAGAATCCACTAATGGTACCATTAGTTAAAATTTCCGTTCTTTTCCCAAAAAAGCTGACTTTTTATATGAAAAAAAAAAGTCTCAAACAAGCCGGCGTTTTTGCATCTTTAATATTATTAGATATTTAATGTTCGACTCCTTAATATTAGGAGATCCTCAAGGAGTGATCAAATAGTTCAAAGTGATAGACTAAACTCTCCGAGCAGGTGCAAAATTAAAGGCCATTGTGTTTCAAGTTTAACGTTCAAAGATTATGCTGAAGACGATTATATTTTATAATAAACTTCAAAAAATATACATAAATAATAATTAAATAATTGGCAGATCAGTAAGATTGGAAGAGAAGTGGAAACATTCACGGAAAAATGTCTATTAGCCATAAATAAAATCCAAATGACGCGTTCTTTTATGCTAGATCTGAAAACAGTATCTATGTTTTTCTCCAAATTACTTCTTTAATAATTTAAACAAACAAATATTGCTCTTTCAAATAGTTTCCGTCATTCAATGTGAACGTTCTAGTTCAAAAGTCATAATTCAAAAATGGTCTAAATCAAGAACAAACTATGATTAATTTTAAAGGATTAATAAGAATCGCATAATAACTGAAGACTAAATTAAATTTTCTCTTTCATATTGTGTCAGAACAAAATTACATAACAGCTTGTATGCTATGAGATTGTATGATAGTGGTACTCCCCATCAAGAAGTATGATCCACTCCTCCTTACTCATTATCTCTCCCTATGATAATCATCCCTCTTTAAATTAAAAAAAAAAAAATAATTGGGATTCTTTGGCACACTTTAGAGATGATTATTAATACATAACATACACACATGCGTTAACTGTCAAGATACTAGATATCACGTTAACTATGTTACACTTATTCTCATATTATAATAATAGCTCAACTGAGAAATTCTAACTTGTAAAAAAAGCTGTTACCTTATGCCCAGCATAACGTAACATGGCCCGATGCTTTTGAACACCTTGTATATTGGCAGGAAAATTTTAAAAAAATTTATTTAGAATGTTAAGAGAAACTTTTATTTTATAGTAGAAAACCGTAGATCGAGAATTTTGCGTAATTTTAGTAAAACAGAGCGTTTCAATAGATGTTATATGAAGATTACATGATTATTAATTATATTTTATATATTTTACGCATTTATTCATGAATATATTATTATTTTAGACAAATAAGTGTATATTTCAGCTTTTTCAATGGTTTTCAATTCATTTCTATTCATATTTCGGCATAGGGAATCTTCACAAGAAAGCTAGAAATTTTATTTCGTAAAATCTTCTTCAAAATTCCAAATTAATAAAGTCAGCCATAATTTCTTCTTGGTGCATCTCTTTGTTTCGAAGTAAAATTATCTGATTGGATAATCCACAATCACAGCTGCGGCTGAGATTTCGGTTTTCTTTGATCTTCGCACAGAAGCCTATCATCCGATCATTACGTCATGATTATCTTCCAATTAGGGATCATCTTCTTGTAACTCTTTGTCTTACGGCGTCAGCCATTTCAAGAGTCAGACGTGCAGTGTTTAGCGTCTGCAGAAAAGTGGAATAATTTGTGATCACGTTAAATTGTGTTAAATTCTTCGTTTTGGCGAATATTGAAAATTGTCATCAGAGATAAACGTACGGTGTTTGGTGTTTCAACAGATTATTAATCCAGAAATAGTCCAATTGTGAAGTGATTTCGTATAACATAATGGATACTAGCCTGTAGATGTCTAGTGTTATGGAATGAGCTCCTTAGCAAATTTTGCGTTCTCGGTCAGCCAGAGAACCTAAGAGACGCCAGAGGAGACGGTGAAGGAGAGAGAACATTGAGTAGTGGTGCAGACATTGAGGAAGAAGAAGTCAAGCCACGCTCGATGGTTTTGTCTGGATAGGTGCTGTAGGAGTTAGTATCCTAAAACTGTTTTGAGACCACGTTTTACGAGTTTCCCAGGAATCTCGGGTGGAAAAGTCGTCAGGAACCTTTTTTTTTTTTGTTATTAATATATCCGTTCAGTCGCTGTGTAAGAAGAGGATTCAAGTAAGTAAGGAATAGTGAAAGTGAAACTCAATCCAGGTATTTGGCTGCAAAATTTCCTTGTTCTGACAAACATGTGTGAATATATTTTCTGGTGTACGTGTAATATTCGTAATATGAAGTATTAAGTTCGTAAAGTTTCCCTCAACGCCGCACACATGTAGATTCAGGCAATGTGACATCGTGTTTTCATTCGATGGGGGGGGGGGGGGAAAGAAAGCTAGAATCTCAGCACAGAGCGATTGTTGTAATCTCAAGAAAATGTGTGTACCACACACACATTTTCCCCAGTGATGAAAAGATGTTTTAGATTCCCCAAAATCTAGAAATTATTCATTTTCGGTAACTCTGCTCCAAAAATTCAATTTTTATTTATTTTGGCATGTTTTCTTTGGTTTTTGAAATAGAATGATTATGAATGTTGAAGATGTAAACAAGTGTCAGATTCACGGCTACTGTCAAGTGCAAGGGTACATGCATTTTGCGTACCGATAACTGAAAACTTTCATCAATAGGTTAAACCCACGTAATATTTTAAAAAATCTGATACCCATCAAGTTAGAAATTGCAAATCTTTGTTAATTACTAGTAAATATCTTTTCCTTCTTTTTTTTAAGAAATTCAATATATATTCAGAGCGACACTGATGCAAAAATAACCACTGCGTCTTCGGCAGGAATGTGGTAGCGGACACAAAACAAAATATAAATGCGAAATAAGTATGGTGTTTTATGAAATATATGTGTGATTTTTTTTTTTTTTAATATATATATGCTTGTTTAGGTTAAGTTAGTATAGTTAGATTAGGGCTTTAGGTTTAAGTGTGATGTCAATATGTACATGAATGTTTTGCCTGTGCTAGATTGTCATGTGGGTCCGAGCTGAAGAGAGGTCGCGAAGAGCGTAAATCCTCTACGCCGGCCACAATCTCGACGCACAGAGGAGTGTAAGCACCAAAGAATATATACAGGAGTGAAATAAGCTAACTACAACATGTAAGCAGTGAAGTTATTATTTTCAGTAGTGTTTCGTATTTTCTATTGTGTCCTTTTGTTTGTTTTGCGTGTCGATACAATGTCAATGCTCTAGAAGGCAAGAATATTAAATTAATATTAAGGAATATGAATATTTTGAGAATATGAGCAAAAGTGAAGAATGTTTCGGCTCTGAAAAGTATAGAAATCGATTTTATTAAATTTTATTTTGATGGGTATGTCAGTTCAATGTAAATATTTTCTTATTATCGAATATTTTGTCCAATAATACATTCATGAATATTTTGAAGAATAAAACTTACTAGCCGTGAACGCATCTTTCTTTTCGAATACTAAATCTAATTAGCTTGTAATTTTAAGAAGTCATAGAAATATGTAGTCGATGTTTTTGGTATGCATGCGAAGCACGATCAAAACAGAGAGCAGTATGGACAGAATAAGTTTACTGGGGAAATGAAATAGCTGTGAAATTCAGGGAAGAGACTTTCCTTAGTGTGACCGAGTTGAAAACAACCGAATCTGTAGAAAATTTCTCATCTTATCAGTTTCGATCAAAATCTCAGTTTAGACTTTTTTTTTTTTTTTAATTTACAAAATTCTGTTTCAAGATTTTTTTTTTTTAAATTCAGATAGGGCTTTCACAGACAACACCAAGATCTTCTTTGTGCTCAGCGCCAGCTCCACTCGGAGGTCGGTGTCCTGTGTCTGTAGTCGTGGTTCACAACCTATTTCCGGATGGGATGTGGATGATGAACTGCAGGCCTGGATATCGGACTGTGAGTCGAGATGGAAGAGAGTTTGGAAGCTTTATATTTCGGGCCAAATTTGAGTTCTATTTTCCGTAGATGATTGGCTTGGTGAGTGTATCAGTGGCTGTTGATGACGAGCCCATACGGGCCCGGTAGGTTCGGTGTCACTAGTCAGTGATACATTCAACATAGCATGTAATCTCAAGGAAAGGGTACATCATACAAAAACACAATTCAATTACATTTATTATAAAAAAATTTATATTTTTTTTTTTAAAGTAAAAAAGCATGCAGGAGTATTTTTAGTTATTTTTTCCTATATTAATTACATTTAATTTAGAAATACTAATTTTTTATTCCTAGAATATTCTAATTCTTCTACTACCTGAATTAGGACAAAGCTCACATGACGGATTGGTAACTCCAGCTTTGCACGCTTCACAAAACCAGGGCTCAGTGGAACATGAAGACACAGTACTCGAAACACTTGCTGCATCAGACACACCATAACACCCTATTATGGAAAGTAATAATAAAAATAAGAATATTAACGAAATAAATGTGTCACTACAGGTATTGAAATTTTATTCAACGTTTATAATAACAAATAAGTATTACTTGATTTGTTAAGTAGAGATTTAAATAGTAACAAGAAACATTATGACTAAAGATTCAAGGGTGAAGAAATAAACTACAGGGTTCACTCAAACAATGAGATAACCTATAACGTTATATAAAAGTATGTTCTTCCATAATTATAAGTTTTCTTTACCATATGTTGTTCAAATACACTGATAGCCAAAATTTTAATTATACGAAGTACAAGGCAACGAAAACGTATGTTATGTTATTTAGTATTCTGGTATTTTTACAAATACACAGCAGTGCTAATACGAATTCTGCGACGTAAGTTATTTTCCATGGTGTGCAAGATTCATTAAAAAAACTTTCGAATGAAAGTATACTTATTATAAAAAATTATCATGGAACTTCTTTTTGCTACTGCTATACCAGATTACATTTTCTCATCTTTTTTAATAATAATAATAATAATAATAATAATAATAATAATAATAATAATAATGTATGTGTGTCTGTTATCAGCTTTCCGCATAGAAAGGAATGGTCTAGATCCACCAAGTTTGGCATACAGATAAATCTTCATCAGATCTAATCTCGTACGAAGCTCTTCTTCAGAATTTCGACTCGAGGGGAGGAATTACGGAAGGTTAAAATGTACATAAAAAATAGATGATTTTAGTATCAAACTGATAGTTCTTCGGGGTCTCTGAGATGAACAGTATTACTCCCGACGTCACTGAAGTCTAATTTTAGGCCCCATCGGAGGTTTGTTTGAGTGTGAAAAATAATATGTTCAAAATGGTTGATATTAGTGTCAAATTCACAGTTTTCGGGGTCGCTGAGTCGAACAGTAGGACTCCCGACGCCGCTGAAGTCCAACTTTAGCCGCCATTGCCATGGAGATTTAGGGGTAGGGATGGTAAAAAAAAAAAAAAAAATTCATTACCCTTATATTGACAAGAGCAACACCAAAGGCGTTATTCTTCGTTAAATATTTATTTTATTGATAGTGACAGAGTAGGCGTTACTCTTATTATTTATAATTTATATTTCATGTTTTTTGTTATTTATATATTTCACTGATATCGACAAGGGCAACGCCAAAGATGTTGCTCTTCTTTATTTATTTCACTCATTTCTTTACTTTCAAACATAATTTATTACATACACCTTAACTTCCTTGTGCGATGAACTGGTACTTCAGCTAAGAAATAAATTATTAACGATACCTTCATGAACAGTAACTCCACATCCGTCACATTCCACTATTTCATTTGTATCATCACTTCGGTCTCCAAGACATCCACAGCATATAAGAACTTTTACAGCTTCCTTCATATCAATCTAAATACAAAGAAAATGTTCCGAATAAATAAATATACAAACCATTCTTTTCGTTTCCTGTCTTAGACTACTGCAAACTATGAAAAACAGAAATGGATGGTTTCGTAGTTGGTGAACAACAGAATAAGGAAAACAAAAGCTCGTTTCGTCAAGTAAGATGTATTGTTTCCAATATGTAATGTAAGCATTATCTAAAAAGCAAAAGTATAGACATATAATACACTCTCCACTTTCTGTATTAAATTTTCATTGCGTATTATAATCTTTTCGTAAACATAGCGTGATATTTTATCAAGAAACATATGTGGAATTACGAATGCTTAAATAAATGTTAAAGCACACGCATGTGGCAATATCTATTGTGCATATGCGTCCAGAGGAAAGCATACATACTGTGCAGTCGCCCCTTGTCAGTCTGAAAGCTCAGACAACGTGCTAATTAATTGTGTAATTGGGGATGTCAGAACTGACAAGTTAAGACCAGGATTTTGTAAACATTGAATTTGGTAGAGCATAAAGTACAGGATCTGACCTGGGTTGCATACAAATAAAATCAAGCATATACAAAAGAAACAGATTGTGATGTCAAAGGGGTGTAAGTGGGTGAGAAAGGAATGACTTTTAGGATTGGTCAATCTACTCGCACTTATTTGTGGACCTCGATGTCTCCTCATCGATGACCCTTCCAATGGGTTAATGTCCGTCCATCTGGTTTGCAGGGCGTCCAAATAATTGGGAGTTAAGGGTCAGCGAAATCCAAGCAGGAAAACCAACATTACGAATACGGTAAATTCAATTAAAATCGAAACCTCTCTTTAGTAAACAATTTATCGTAGTCAACAGCTATATAACGTTAGCCGAGACAAAATGCTCTCTAGGCCAGAGCAAGGCACAACTTATCGTAAGCTCGAAAATGAAGTTCGCGTTCTACATCTTAACTCGTCTCCAATTCAATAGAACTAATTCCAACATATATGCCACATTGTGACTAAAAAGGTAAGTGGAAAAAAATTCAATCTAAAAAACTGATTATTGCATTTTAATTAAGTTTCAGGTAGAACGTTTCTTCTATTAAGAAATTTTCAAGCAATGAGTGCAATGAGGGATCACAGCAAATATAAATGTTTCCAATATATTTATGTATATATATAAAGTTTGATGTTTGCAAAGGCTTCCCGCCCAGTGAAGTACAGAAAAAGGCAAAGGACGTTTAAATATGAAGATAAAATTAGAACAAGAACAGTTGTAACTATCATTTTTTTTTTTTATTTTCTGAAGTATTTGTAAACAGGAATGTTATATTGGAGGAAAAAACAATAAATACATGAAAGTTAAATAATTACATACGTATATTGTTATATTTTGTTTGGTAATTCAGATAAATTTAAAAAAGCTCTATATATCCAGAGTGAATTTTCATAATTAGCCAATTTTATTACATTTTTAATAACCAGACTGTGAGTTTTGTAACGTGTGATAAAAGCCAAACAAAATAGTAGAAAAATATAAACAGAACTGAATATGTATATGCGTATTATTTGTTTAAATTACCACGGAAAAACGACAATGAATATACAAGTATGTTGTTATGGTAATAATTTATTTGTTCTTGAAATTCAAATTTTAGCTTCTGTTAAAGATTAAAAAATTAAAAAAAAAAAAAAAGCAATGACTACTATCACCATCTCTTTTCTCATAGGATTCCTACTGAAGCCTCCAAAACAAAAAGCCAAACCGCCTAAAAAGGCTAAAATTAAGAAAGGTCAACCTGAGGAAGAGCCTATCCAAGAAAAAGACACATCTGTCTTTGTAGTAGCGGGACCAGCCCTAGGAAGTCTACATCTCAATTACTTAATAATTCCTGACCGGCCAAGTAATGCACTAGATATTCAATGCTGGGACCCTGCAGCTAAGGTAAAATATCTTTTACTTGTCTTATCTACTGTTAAAGAGTAAGAAGTGTTTACTGTTTCTTTTTTGTTTGTTTTATTTTTGTTAAGTTATGTCACACGCAGATAAAAACTTCATTAAGCTTTAATTACAGTTGGTAACATACATATCTTTTTACATAAATAGTCTCAATACTGAAGTGAATGAAATAAATACGATCAAATACGCATTTTTTCAATGGCCCCTTTACACAGAAAAGTTATGATAATGTTTATATTATAATGTACAGTAGTTTTTCACTATCAGTCAAACAAAAGGTAACAGAATTCCGAAATAATAATACAGGAAGCTTATCATGAATCACAACAGGATACGATGGTTTAGTGGTAGAGCGCTCACCTCTCATCAGATGGTTCCTGGTTCGATCCCAAGCTATGTGAGTTTGTGGAAGACGACAACGCATTTGTGGGTTTTCTCGGAGGCTCTCCCGTTCCCTCGCACATTACCAAGCTACTAATTATTTCTCAATCATTCACTTTCATTAATAATCAGTTCCTTTAGCTTAAAAGGCACACCCGTAGGACGTACAACTGGGAATTTCATTTCACTTTGTATACTTCACAAGTATTATTAATGTCTGCACGATATGAAAGCGTAATTGATTTCAGAGAGACAAACCAAACATAAAATAACTTCTAAAACGTTCCTTAAAATTTAAAATTTTTAGAATGCACAGTAGTTCAACGCCAACCTCTAAGTGTGTTCAACTGTTTCGTTTTATTGTTCTAGGAACCTGACCAACGGAAATTGGCTAAGAGGGTGTTTTATTGTGCAAACTTGGTACGGTTTCTCCTCTGGCAAATAGTTCCAAGTGCCTGAGTATCAAGATTTTTCTCTGCAACAAAGGCTGATATTTCCGCCTAACAGATATTGGGATACATTTGAAAAGGAAAAAAAAAAAATCTAATTTTGAGAAGACTTATGTTCCGTCCGGTATAAAACTAATAGCTCAAGGACCTGAGCTTCAATCCTTAGTGACCTGTCACAGCTAGAGGAATTAAATTAATTACTTCGAACATCCATGTCTATTGACCCAAATTATAGCCCTTATCTGATTTTTTTCCTAATCATTTTTTCTATACCAGAGCTGTACTTTCTATAAGCATCAAGCAGAGGTTCTTGAGTATATATTACAGGAATGGAAGTTACGGGATTCGAACACCAGAATTTCATTTTGTTAAAAATATACACGAAAAACTCAACAATTTTCGAATTACTATGTTATGGAAAAATTCGTCTGTACTTGAATAAATACAAATGATCTGCATCTAAACACTAGGTTTCCAACACACCTCTGATGATCGGAGATTTTTATCCACTCTTCTAAACTAGCCTCAAAGCATTGTTACTATCCTATGGGAACATTAAACCATCAATACTCGTGGCATATTCTGTAGACAGAAAAATAACATTTGATAGTATGTCTATCTTTATATATGAATAACTAGCAGCGTTCACCCCGCTTCGCTGCGGTCACCCCGGAACGCAATAAACTTTGTTACTTAGATAATTTTTACTTTTTCGCTTTCAAGTGATATGATAAAAACCATAGAAGATTGCAGTAAATGTTAACATTATATCGCCTGTCATTTATGTTAACCCGCCCCGCTTCGCTGCGGTCACCCCGGAACGCAATAAACTTTGTTACTTAGATAATTTTTACTTTTTCGCTTTCAATTGATATGATAAAAACCATAGAAGATTGCATTAATGTTAACATTATATCGCCTGTCATTTATGTTAACCCGCCGAGTGACACGGTCATGCGGGTTGCATATAAATACGTTTATTTTTATACCTATGATGAACTAACAAAGGATTTGTACGTTATGGACACTTGAATGGTCAATTATCTCAAGACACTGGTAATTAAAAATTAAAGTGATATGATAAAAACCATCTAGGGTCCAAATCCTAATAACCCCCAAAAATGAAAGAAATTGGTTCAGCCGTATTAGCGTGATGAGCTAACAAAGGATTTGTGCGTTCTCTTTTATATAATAGATTTTCACAAGTACTTATGGCATATTTGTGGACATTTGAAGGTTTTGTCATATTACTAAGTTTGCGGGGATAATTTAGGAAATAATGTTTTCTTAGCTTATGGTACAGTAAGACAATTGAGTAAAGCTACACTGTAAAAGATGGACTCCGAAAAAAAAAAAAAGTATGTATCAGGACAGCACGATGTTAAGTATATTTTAGTAAATCCACATAAAGCACAGTATGATACTCTACATATAAAATTAGACCTAATGAAAAAACTTCATTAGAGCCATGGACAGCTCAGCCGAAAATTCACTTCCTACATTCTCACCTAGACTTTTCCCGAGAACTTAGGAAGTATGAGCGACGAGCGTAAAGAAAAGTTCCACCGTGATATTCACAAAATCGAACAGAGATATCAAGGAAAATAGGATGGTAGAATGAGCGATTACTGCTGGTTTTTAATTAAGAAAGTGACACACAATACAAAAGAAAGAACTGTAAGTTCTCAATATATTTGTTATTTTTACAATAGTTTGTATATTAGCTGCGTATATCGCATTTTGGTTAGTGTTTACAAATATTATAAGAACATTAATTCTGAGATTTTCATAACTTTCAAAAATACAATTAGTGTACTAAATGAAAATTGAAATATCGATCGAAATTGTAATTTAAAACATTTTAATTTCATTTCGTATCTCAAAGCAAGTTTAAATAAGTGTAAAAAATAGATATTTATTCAGTCATATTCATATTCACCAGATTAGTCAAAGACTAATTTGGTGAAAGCAACATTAGTTTACTACATTCTGTATTATCTTATCTGCAATATGAATGCATTTTTTAGTTAGATTCCATGGTATAATTAAAGTTCTGTATCAGTAAAATTAATTAATTTGTAGTGTTCACCAGAATGAAACTTGCTTGCTAGTGTAATTATTAGGTTGGTGCAAATGAAATGTCCGGCCACGTGCGTAATTTCCAACGACACACACTTGTTCCATCGCTAAGCCAATGACTGGTTTCTCTGGCAAAAGAAGTCTGGAATCTGTGACGTACAAAAGTTTTCAACCACATGTTGCACCGCCCGATGATCAGGAAAGGTCTTTTCTTTCCCCGAGAAGTGATCTAGATGCCGAAAGAAATTGTAATCCGCTGGACAAATAACGAGGGAATACGGTGAGTGAAGAAGGGTTTCATATTACAATGATGTCCCTTGCGCGATACGTGGATGAACAATGTTGTCTGACGAAGAAATCATGTCTGTTAACCACTGTTGGATATTTGTGGCCAAGTTTGCGGTGCATTTCATGGAGTTCAGCACTATAACAATATGCACTGATGGTTTCGCCTCGCATGACAAAGATGTAATATATCACTTCCATTATAGAGCGCCATATCAGCAACATCTCCTGTGAGTGCAGAGGTGGTTTAGGAAACCGTCCTGGATGATGATCCGATCCAAGCATTGTCCTATCTGTATACGATTGTCACAGCAGATCTATTTTTCATTTAAAGTAATAATCCGATGCAGGAAACTTTCCCGGTTATTCCTTACATTCTAGAGAACAAAACACCTCCAGACGGTGATTTTTTTGGCCTGTCAACTCATTCGACACCCATAAGTCCAAGTTTCTCTCCTTACTGATTGCGCGCAGTCGCCGAACAACATCGTGTCGATGCGTTAACCCTTATCCACCTAGTCTCTTTCTCCAGACCATCAACAAGAATGTGTGGGTAATCTGAAGAGGGGCTGTATTTTAATTCCTCTACATACATTCTGGTTATATGTAATAGCAACTGTACTAGAGTAACTCTGGATTATATATTAGACTGTATTTTCTAACAATTAGATTCAAACAGAAATAAAACACGAAGGAATAATTTTTTTACACTGATGTTTCTTGTTCTTAGATTTACTGTGACAACAAAGATGTGGTCGTCAAAACGTTGAAAGTTGACAGTGTTACTTGGGTTACTTTCACGGTAACACATGTGGTAGGTCTTTCCACACCAGATCTTATACATTTGTTCTCTAGTAAGGTTATATTCGACGGTGCCAGTGGTCCTAAAGCAGTATGTTCCAGGTAGGTGCCATCAAATAGGTGTTAGTTCTAGATATAAGCTTTAATTAACATTGTCCAATTTTAACATTAAACTACCCAGTTTACCCAAAATCAGATATTCATTTTCCACTCTTTAGGTTCGTGTACAGGACTATGTACTATTAAGCTAAGCCATTGTATGTGTAAATAATGAATCTATGACGATTGATTTAGGTATACATGAGAAAACAACAAGTATCTATAAACGCCCAATTTTCTATATTCAATCAAATTCTGGAGTAAAAAAGAACTGGGACGGAAATCGAAAACTTGTTTCCGGCCTACCCATCCATTACGTGGCTTCGCCCAATCCTTCACCAGACTAGTTACACATCTATTATTCTTTAAATTCTGTTCATAATTTAGATCACAGACTGTATCACAACAATTGGTTTGGGAAGAAATGGTTAGCACACTAGGCCGGAGCTCAATTTTTTTGTCCAGATGCGCTTACTCGCCCATTGAATTTTACTGAATTAACATCTATAAATTAACATCAATGGTGTTTTTAAGACATATCAGTTATTTCCTTTATTTCTCACTATACTTCTACGAGTCTTTGAATTTAAAATTCAGACATTTTCTCTAATCTCTGTGAAGCTCAGCACAGAGAGCATAGGTTTTCGAGAAACTAAATTCTTAATTCAAGTTAACTATCTGTTCAGTTATTTATTTATTTATTTATTTTTTAAATAGTCGTTACTCGTCTATAATTTCAGATGCACTATGGATAACCTTCTTTTGGGTATGTACGGAACAGGTTCCTGCGATTAGTTGCACTTCTAGGTTTTTCTTTTTTTTTCTTTTTTTTTTTTTTTTTTACGAGGTCAAAATTCTACTTGTTAAAATATAATGAGTCTTGTAAAGATGAAAAGTCTCAATTATTTCACATGTAATCACATCATGTAATTAACTAAGTAATCCAAAGTCTCTCTGTCAGTAAAAGCATCCTTATATATGCACTCCAATGGTTGATTTGGAGTCCATCGTACCTTTTCAATATTAAGGTTATATGAGATGTGGACCTACATGAAATCTTTAAGTTTTACGTTCCACAGTTATGCCGGTTAGGTTAAAGGAGACGGTGATGATGAGAGAGGAGTGAAATGGTGGAACGAAGAAAGTGGGAGGAAACGGGAGAACCCCGAGAAAACCCATGAGCACGGCGTTTGTCCACCACAGATGTGGAAAGAGGAATCTACATTACATGAGTTCCCACCCGAAACCGAACCCGTATCTCCTGCTCAGAAGGAGTGTGTGCTAACCATATAGATGAAGATGAGCTCGAAAGTCCTCACTGGAGGAAATATACAGCGTGTTTCAAATTATCCGAAAGGTAAGAAATCGTTCCATGGGCGTTAAAATTCTATATCGATGATTAAAATTGTATTCAAATACTTCGACTACATCCTCGATTTTTGTTGGCACGGTAGCAATTAGAACTTCTTCAGCCAGATAGTAGAGTGACAAGTTGCAAGATGGCTGCCTGTGATGCAGATAAAGCATCCTGTGTGCTACAATTTCACGTTAGTCAATTTGTTGTGAGTTTAGCGTGAGTTTCGTTCGAAATTTCGTAAAGAACTTCATTGTACCATAGACAACAAGAACGCATTACAGGTGCAGTGGAAAATGTTTTTGATGAAAACATGCTGAAACGGACTGGAGGATTCGGATTACCGATTTGATATACAATAGGATAACAAAGGGGGCTCACATATTGAATATTTGTGAGTTACTGTGTTACAATTGTTATCAATAAAATTCGAATTATAGTAATTATGTGTCAAATTTTACGTTATTAATTAAAAAAATACAAGATGATGAAATTGTTCGAGTCATTTTTAAACACCCTATAACATATGATTTACAGAAAAATGGAGCCACATTATAGTCCAGAATATCTGAAACCAATACGTTATTTACATTAACTTTTGTTTTGAATTTTTTATTTCTTTATTCATTTGGTAACAACATAAACTACATTTATCATTTCAGAGCACAGAGTGATATTGGCAGGCGTAAATATCGCATACCTTCGGATCGAAAAAATAAATATTTTACTGAACTGTACAATGAAAATAAAGAAGAACCCCATTCTAAAAAGCAAAATTCATGGGATAAAATAGTACACAAAATATTCTCAGTTCTCAGATCAAAAGAAAGTATCACTACGCTGCATGGAATTCCTTACAAATGTCACTGCTCCAACATCTTGGAAGTTATACGCAATATAACACAAGAAAAAAGACAGATTAGTGCATTAAAAAGTGATTCCATATCAGTGTCTCACATCCGAGCACCAAGTGATGAAAACGCAGCTGACAAAGGCAAAAATGTGAAAAACAAAGGCAAGAAAAAGAAAGGCGGTGGATTTCATCTTATGGTAGATGGGGAAACACTTTTCATAGGTATGTAATATTAACGAAACAACGTTCAGAACAGCATTATTGCGTTTTATCATCATCATCTTCTTCACCATCATCATCTAATGACTATTACCATAATTTATTATTATTATTATTATTATTCAAATTCTGCTGTGGTAACTTAATAAAACCGATAAAACTGTCAAGCTATCAAATTGCAACTATATTTTAGTGATTTTAAGTTTTTTTTTTTTTTTTTTTTTTTTTTTAATGAATTAGCCAACTGGAATATCAACTTCACTAACTGATAACAACAGTGAAATCAGTCCTTCATTCGGAAATTATTGGGAACTAGGTTGGGAACCACCGCACTAACCAAATCCATGGACTCAAATATTCACACCAAAATTTTCGATGAATGAACGATGTACAGCTTTTAGTTTAGTTTAGTGTCCCCAACTGGCTCTACATTGTCTTGTTTGCTGGTCGAACGAGCCAGGGTTTCACTTTTCCACTGAGAAATCTCAATGTGTCCACTTCTACCGCAAACGCACTTGCTTTATTGAACCGGACTGGTACGAGTATATGGATGACACTCGTTTGTCGTTCATTGATATTGCCCATTTTTCTGGACCTGAACACTCACTGTTAATTAATTTGTGCAGCGCACATTCGTTCTCTTAAGTACTCTTATCTCCGCGCTCTGAATCTTCTTCGTGTCCTATCCCGCCGCACGTAGGGTAGTTATTAGGGTGTATCGAAAAAAAACTTTTTTTTTTTTTTCGAAATCCGGTTACGGCTAGTGGAGATTTTTGGCCAAATGGCATCAATAAAACGTATAAAAAATCTCAACTCGATCAGACAACTCCTTCTGCTGCCGAGTAGAGCCCAAATATTAGAAAAATCAACAAAAGATTCATTTTTCAACTGATTTTCCAAAAAATATTTTTTAAATATTTCCTATATTTTTCGGTCTTTTAAATTATTGAAATAGCATTGGAAAGGAGAAATAAATACATAAAACAAATTTATTACGGTTATTTCTGTACACCATAAGCATAAAAACCTAGTTAATTATTTGTAAAAATGCACTGATTTTCTGGCGTATCGTACAATTAAATTTTAATATAAAATTATTGAAGTCTCTTGAATAACGAAGAAAACACTTTAGTGCTACATTCTAAGAGCAGTAATAGTATAAATAATTTGCTCCCAATGCCGTATTGCATCTGCTTATCACACTAGATCACTTGCCGCCCACCTCTCCCCGAACGCCTCTTCTCTTGTACTTGCCCAGCTGAAAGGATCGGTCTTATCAGTCGCCAGTAGTCAACCAGCTGTATCGAACGTGATTGTCGCTGCTTGAGTTATTTATTAGTGCTGTAGGAAATTTTAAATAAATAATTTGTTTTCGTGTGAAGTGCAGTATGTAGAAGTGAGAACAGTGTTTCAGCTGTGTTAAGTACTTTTTATTAGGAAGAGAGTGACAGATACGCTGACGTTATGGCATCGACAAGTTTGTTACGGTCTGACGTTAGGAATAGCATTATTGGGACACCCAAGGAATTGGGTAGAACACAGCTACCAACCGTTGAAATGTATTGAGACAATACCTATGGGAGCGAGAATAAAAAATGAGAATTTCGGAATCCCGGAAAGAGCCTTCAACAAACTTCTCCTCAATTATTCTGCGCATGAGTTATATTCCTGACCACCTCTGTAGATCTTGTCTCCATGGTGGGCAGATTTACGAGCGCTATTCTGCACGTTCTCGTGCTACAGTCATGGTACATTCGTAGAAGAAGGAACCAGAAGTCAATAACCTGTAAATCCAGTAGTGAGTCACGTACAACGCTGTGTGGAAGTTGTTGTGGTGAACAAGTATTATGTCTGTTAAAGTGACACCTTATTGGGAAAGGTACATATGTGCATTTTCCAATGCACAATTCAGTGCGTCAGTGATTGTGAAAATGTGTGCGGCAAGGGGCAACAATATCAGCAGGTGTACAGTAGCAAGGGTGAGCCAGCGCTGTAAAAGCATCGGCCCTAAATATCAAGTCATGAGAGTGAAAAGAAAACGGGCATGTCCAGCCATGACATCATGCGTTGTGAGAAACATCAGGGTATCAGTTGTGAAGGAGAATCCACCCACCCAAAGCAACTTGCCACCTCAAAATGCAAGATATCACAGAGCACAGTATGCCGTATCATAAAGGACAATTTGGGACTGAAAAAACGTCATAAGGCGATGGGGCATAAGTTATCACCAAGGCACATTCAAGAGAGATTCACGAGCGCAAGAAAGTTGTATGAACATTACCTCTCAGATGACAAATTGCAGCGGGTTGTCACTCTAGATGAAGTCTGGATCTACCTTGATGACACCAATAAGCCCAGGGACATCGTTTATTCACCACATCATGCGAAGGGCCGTGGTGAGTTCGTTCGTGAATGTCGCGAGAAGTATTCGAAAGGCTTGATGGTGGTAGCAGGTTTCTGCGCCCGAAGGAAGTTGCCAATGCATTGTGTGGATTCGAAGGCCAAGGTAAATGCAGCCTACTGTCAAACGAACATCATGGAACCCTTATACACAATGTACACTCATGTCCAAAATGATTGTCGCATATCTATAACTGTCTTCTTGTAAGAATATAATTTGATAATGATTTTGCAGGGTACTTTTAATACTGGTACTGTGTGTATAATCGGGAAATGTATATTTGTGGTAAGTTTCACAGTAAAAGAATTATAAATACGAAAATTAGAATGAGTAAAAGAAAATGTTGCTAACTGGACAAGAAAGTTTTATTGTTCTTATTTACTGCTCTTTTGACATGAAATTTGCCACATACATGTCTTTGCCAATTATATACATACTAACATTATAAGAAATACCAGGCGAATTCGTTATTAAATTTTATTCCCACAACAACATATTTATAGACATGCGACAATAATTTTGGCCATGGGTGTACATCCCACAGCTGCATGGCAGGGACACCTGGAAAGTGTGGATCCATATGGGCAAAGCATCCAGTTACACTGTTCGCAGTTCTGTCGCATATTATCGGCGTATAGCCACGAAGACTGGTGTGTCTGTTATATCCTTCTCGTCCATACCTGTGAAGTCACCAGTTGCGTCGCCGATGGATTTGTGCGCCTTTGGCCTTCTGAAACAAACCCTCGCGCGAAGGCGTCCCACCACCATAGCGGGGCTCTGTTGTCAATCGGCGTGTCTACAAATTCCCTCAGACGCGTACTGCTTCAGTGAAAATTGCGTTGCAAAGCGATAGTCCAGACTCGTGGCCACCACATCGAGCACAACCGTTGGTGGAGGAAGGGATTGTCGTGAGCAGGTAAGCGCACAAACTTTGACCTTCTTACGTGAATTGATCTTCTGTATACATAAATGTAATTATCCAAGTTTTACAATCAAGTTCCGCTGTGATTTTTATACAGGTAGTTGGTGAGTACCTTAAATTATATGCCCGTAGCCAAACTTCCTCTATAAAAATTGTTGCGTGAGTACTTTAGGATTCTGAAACGTTTGTTTTTGGATAGCGCACATATTAGTTCCTGAGTGGTCTTGACCCGACTACGGTAGGTCCCATAGTTTTAGAGTAACGGACTATTTACTTTCATTTTTTCATGTCTTCGGCAGCCTATAACTCCGAAAGGAAGCATTTGTGCACCCAGGTTGGTCTATTCTTTTTGTCTTATCTTAGTGTTGTTTTGAAACATCCTGTATATTTAACTAAGACATGAATTACATAGATACGTATCTCTTCTAGGTTTGTTCAAATTTTGGCGTTTATAACATTAATAATTAAAAAGAAAATTGTGCAAAACTTTTCTATGCGTTTTAAATGTGATAACTTTCACGCTTGCTAGGGGTACCAGACCACCTTAACATAAATGGATAACAAATAATTGGACGAAATCGAGGTCCACTATCATTATAAGTTCAGAGGTGTGCATATAAAATAGCATAATAAACTGAAGTCTGGTTCAGGAGTACTGCTGAGAAATAAATGAGTGTTCTCATGGGAAAATGGTTTATTTACATGCTAATCCTTAGGCCTAGTTTCTGCTACCTATCAAATGATTTGTTTAAATAGTGTATTTTCCTGAACTAAAAACCTACTTTAAATTTCAAAAAATACAAATAAAAATACTTTAAATTTCTCTTGGCATATCAGACCTAAGAGAAGTCATTACAAATAAAATTAAGTTGCCAGAATCTGTTTTCCAAATACACAATACAACTGCATTTTTAACCGATTTCTATTAATCACTTTTTTCTACGCTACTATAGGTGGTGATGCAATTAAGGTGGAGCAAAAGGATCCATGCACAGGTTTCACTTATTTTGGAGCTTTTATATCTGTTTATCACTTAATGAATGAAACACAAGAAAACTTCCTTTGTCCTCTGGTAATTAACCTACAAACACTGCGGAATTTTCCAGAAGAAATTCTTCATAAGAATTGGTGAGTTTCGACTCCTAAGAAATATTATATCGAGTCTAACACCAGGCCCGTATTTATAATTGGACCCAGGGCGGCAAATTTATAAAAGAAAATTCAAGACTGAAGTATGAAAAGCGGAAAAAGAGGATGCCCACGGGACAGAAATTTCTGGGAGATCTATATTGAAAACAGAAAACTAAACTGATTAACTTCAGTTGAAAACTTGTCGACAATATTGTGTTGTATTTTCTGTAGACTAGTATTTAGTAGTTTTAGTGATGTTTGCTTTTATTTTGTATCCTAGACACACACTACATAATATTTTTCCTTTTGTCAGTTTTGTTTTTGCGTACACATAACTGAATACGAACAAATAAGAAGAGAGGGGAAGGCACATAAATTTTCTTGGGACCAGGGGAGTAAAATACTTAAATATAGGCCTGTCTAAGGCTATTAAAACTGGAAATAAATTGCTATCGTAAAAACGGTAAGGTAGTTCAATAAGTGCTCGATAAATTAGGTCATAAATGCGATTATATAACAATTTACTAACAGTGAACATCAGTTTTCGTCTTCCTCTCATACAAGCAGTTAATTGATTCAATTTCAAACAAAACTTTAACAGAATTATTTCACTGCACTCATTTTTCCGTTGCTTATTACCTGCCTGTGAGACAGTAGTTTTTTTTTTTTTTTTTTTTTTTTTTTTTTTTTTTTTTTTTTTTAAAGGCATCGCCAAATCGTCAATCGCGAGCTACTAACAGCTCACGGGAATATATTCGGTAGATAGCGTTAACGTTCCGGTTCATATTTAAAAGAAATGTAGGTTTATAGGCAATAAACAAATGTAAGACTTTTTTAAAAAAGATTTTTTTTTAAGCTCACAATATGATTTAAAAACTGTTGGGCAGCTCAGAAGCTTCGCAAGTTTGGCGACCACTGCTCTACGGTGTCTATATTTGTTTATTTTTAAGTGCAAAACGTGGCACATACCTGACCACGATGTTTCGATGTTCTGTAGTTCCTTGCTTTACGAGGGAGAAACTACGGCATCTTCCTTAACGTCATACACGTTAAGGAAGATGCTGTTATGAACAAATTAAATATGTAATACTGTCTTAAGAACAAATTATTGTTAATAAATAAAAGACATAACGTTCACACACCAATGAAGTGTGACAAAGTGGTACATGACCTCATGAAATTCAGAGTGAAAGAGACAGAATAAAATCACTCATGAAAGACCCTTTGGCGATCAAGTTATCGTCTACTGGAAAATAGCATACTACCACGGGAAAACTTCAATGGAACCACTTGAGACGGTGAAAAAGGTTTCTGAGGACAAGTGTCTTTCTCGCTGTTGTGTTTCTGAATGTCGTAAGAGATTCCGTGCTGTCAGAGTTTGTGGAAGATGAGCGCCCAGATCTAAGCAGGTATCATAACAACCGAAACGATTGACGAAGTTCGGAATATCTTGAATGACCGAAATGCAAACCTTCAGACACCACATTTCGCAGGGAAAAACAAGGAGACTGTTCGCCAAATAATCACGCAGGAGCATGTGTGGGTTTTTGGTCCAAAAATGTGTTTGTTACCACACTCCGCATACTCGCCATTCCTCGTCCGCCTGTAACTACTTTATTTTCCCCAAACTGAAAACACCACTGAATAACTGCTTTTGTTCCGATGTTTCCATAATCCAGAGACGTGACAGTATTTCGAAAACTATAACCGTCCAGGAATACTAGAAGTAATTTCATGACTACTGGATCATGCAAAGCAGTGTGTGGACAAAGGAGGTTCCTACTTTGAATAAAACGAAGTTTTTTTCTTTGTTTTCCAGATTCAGTTTCGTTTCTTAAATGGCACATTGTGCACATGAATCGTACTTCGACATAAATGTACGGAAAGGAGTAGTCATAGACGCATATATGAAATGACATTAGCAACTTTGCCCGAGAATGCAAGGAAAGTTATTCCGAAAGAATTCATGATTGTTGTTATATTCAGTTATGCTGGACATAACGATATATTTACCACACAGTTCGTTATTTTCACTCTTGAACTCATTAATATTCGTTATTCAATGTATAAATAATTACACATTAGCTTTAGTAGCTTAAAAATCCGATTTATTATGGATATTTGTATTATACACTTCAGCAAACTTAGAGATGTCCTTATAGTTCGATGATATATCTAGTTATATAGTCTCTATATAAAATAAACACGTACCTAGATAGCATTTGTTGTCATAACAACTAGTAAACAACATAAATCAACATTAAGAACTTGAATGATTGAGTTGAGTCGATTTTAACGTTCCTTTTAGCAACGAGGCTATATGAGACGTGGGCTTACTGATTAACGTGGAATCCGAACCACATGAGCTCCCACCGTGTATCGAGTCCAGGTCTCCCACGCCAAAAGCGCGTATGCTAATTGCTTAGCCACGGAGGAGCTCACAAACTTGAAAGAATCAACCAACAAATCAATATTAATCAGTACCTTTTAAACTTTCTTTTTCTTCTTCTTCTTCTAGTTAGTGCGGTATTTAAAAGCACTTTTGCTCTAAAGCTGGTTATACACGAACATTATAGAAACGTTATCGTTGCATGGGAAGCTGATTATTCGCAGGGTTGCCACAAATGCCGAAATGAATTCCGCATACTTAATGACAAACATTATGACTCCATTTTCAAAGAGATATACTACGCCCATACGGACACGACCCCATCAACAAATTAGCCTTCTAGTCAAACAGCAAGATCATCCTTCAGACTTTGTATCACAAAATGGTGCTGGAAACAGGTATCACATTTGCTGTTTATAAGCATACAATGAAGATCTCAAATGCCAGTCCCAGTCCCATGGATATTTGTGGTTTTAGGCTCCTCAAATGAAGTCGCAAGTATCACCGTGTACAAACTGAACGTAGCTTTTGAAAGCTTATAGACAGGATTAAAAGTAAGTACTTCCGTCTCAGCTCTAAGATACTGAAACCATGTCAAAGACCCAACATAAGGCAACTGATAATAGCGGAATAATGACATTTCTTGAGATTGTTTCAATATCGTTTGCATATATATCCCGATCAATCTTATGTACATTAGTCCATTAGAAGTCTTCTTAAATAATTTTGATTAAATATGTTATACTCTTCCTCAAGTTGATTTTATACTATACAAATTCTAATTAACACTCTAAAGTCGATAATGTTACAGAGTCGAAACTTCAGTCTACGGAAAGAAGCTATTAACTGTTCTGATTTAAAAACTCACCAAGTAACTTTCTTTGTTTTACAGGATATCTCACATTTATGCAACTTATAATATTCTAAATATGAGAAAGATAACAACAGAACAAAAAGAATGTGCTACAGAAGTCATTTTGAATGATACACATGTAATGCTAACGTACAGATATAATTATATTAGTCTATTGGAATTCCTGCAAACAGGTTGTCTCGAAGTGAACATGTTTGGGGTCAAAAAAGCATCAACTGATTTACTGTTCACTTCAGAGAAACGGACGAAGAAAAGTACTGCAAAAGGCAAGGGAAAAGCTTCAGCGCGAAAATCAAGAGCCTCAGCGAAGAAATCAAGAGCCTCAACGAAGAAATCAAAAGCTTCTACTACTAAGGACCGAAAGAAAAGTTCCGTAAATGCCAAGAAACAATCACGGGCTGTTTCAAAAGTGCCAGGAGAAAAGAACGTTAGCCATGTGTTCTTAGGCCAAGCAAAATTTTACCTGCATGACCTTCTCCGAAGACAAAGGTGTTCACAAATGATTGAGCCAGTGCGACCTCCAAGCATATTTCAAGAAGAAACTGATAATTTTATAGTAAAGTCAAAAAATTATCTTCTGGACACACACATTTTTATTCAACTTCAAACAACTCTCGAAATATGTGTTAAGTTACAAAAGCCTCCAGACATAACTCCTATACGAGCAATGTTAATCAAATCAATATATAACAAAATAATGTTCATTCTTTCTGATAAGGCAATTGCTCAAAGCCTGATGCGCAAGATATTTGCGATCAATAGAAGTGTTATGGGAAATATAACTCTTCCAGTTAGTTTACTAAAGTATTACAAACAAGAACAAAAGCAACTTCAAAATGATATCAGAAACGAATACAAACATCGAACAGCTGTAGGATTTGTTATAGAAAACGATACAACAACTATTATCTTTGTCGAAGGTTTAGCTGAAGGAGTTATTCATGATATATGGTCGGATTTTAAAGATCTGGAACCATCTCAAGGTTACATTTTATATAACAGTGATTTGATGTTCGTCTCAAGAATATATGAGCAGTTTCTAGTGTTTGGGGGATTTTATTCCGTTACCCTGAAAATAAATTTAAAGCACCTTTCTGAAAAACAACTTGTTTATGTGCGAGGAATGGTTCCTGATCACTGCTGGAAAGCTCTTCTAAAATTCGAATATCTCCTTAATTGTACAACAATAGAATCAGTGTGTAAAGGAGGCTTTCTTCCTTCCCCAAGTGAACTCTTAAACGTGGATTTAGAATTTGGAATACCAATACACTGGCAAAAATTAGATCAAAATAAATATTTTAAATGTTCGACTTTCATTTCATAATAGGGATAAATACCTAACATTTGGTGGTTACCTTAGTTAACATTCGAAAAGTGATGATAACTAGTACAAGAACATTCCTTATATCAGAGTTTCTACAGATTCTTAGTTTCAATTTCCCTGATTTTTTTAAGTCGGTCTCGTCCTCACCCTGTAATCGACCATATCTCGCTTTATGTTCTATCTTTTCCTGATATTTTCTTACAAAGTAATATATATATATATATGAGACGAGCCTTCCTCAAAAATATTTATATCACCTATTATGTAAAAATGAAAACGTTCTTGTTTGTGATTGCTAAACCTTTTGAACTGAATTGTTGGATATAGTTATCACGTACCTCGAGATGAGTTTTTCTCATGTTACGCTGATTAAAATGCGTCTCCTAAGGCGCGAGTGGGGTAAACATTTCTGTGAAAAATTCACTATCTCAAGTACCAATTAGGAAGATGAAACCTAGTATATAAACTTTTCATTAAAAATACGTGGACACGTGTACCAAAGTTTTTGAGAGTTCACGTTTTAATGGGGAGAAGGAGAGGGGGATTTTCTATGTAATTTTTCTTCCACATTCGAAGTGATGTTGCCTATTGCTTATAATCGCATCACGGGAAAATGGTTGAACAGTTTGAAATGTGCTACTTTGATTAAAGGAAGCACCCTAATGGGAAAGAGGGGACTCAAAAATTCAACTAAAAACACAGTATATCATGAGTTTGTCAAGTTAAGAAGACCGAACTCTGTATATACACTCCTCATTAAAAATAAAGGAACATGTTCGTCGCAATTTTTGAAAATTTCCGTTTTAAGGATACGAGGGAAGCATTTTCTATAATTTCTTTTCCACATTGAAATCAATGCTGCCGTTCTCTAATTAAAGCACTACTGAATCTTGTTTTCAAGCAGCCAAACCAAAAGAATACTTCCTTGTTCCGAATATCCTGTGTGCACAATTGTACGGATAGATTTTATTGATCATTTACCACACCCTAAAGAGAGTCGTGTGCAAAGACCTTACGCTAATAAAACTTTGGTCACCAGGTCGTTTTTGAAAAAACGATCAGACCGCGAGTATACATTATCGTCATTCACATCTCTACTTTACAGTAAAAGGGGAAACTCAAGTCGTCTTTCGACGCGTATATCGTCACTCTCGACACTTCTATCTTCTAGTAGAAAGGTGAAAACATACGATCCGTTCGCGAGCGCAAGCACCGAAGCGCACTTTAAGGCTTTCGAGCACCGAATTCATTATCTTCCAGTAGTAGGGAATGTTAACTTTTGGTAATCAGTGGTTGTGCGTCTACACAGAAGGCTAATAATACAAGTCCTTCCTTCTGCTCTTTTTGGACTTTGTCTAAAAACATATTTTACTTATTTGAGCAGAATGCTAACATACTTCGAACGTCATGGCAAGGCATTCCTAGTGCTTAGAAGTTCCTGAATACTAAGTTCAAGATCTCGAACTGTGTTGCAGTGATTGTGTTCTGAACTACATTATACACTTCTATTAACTGAAATGTCCGTCACGAACTATGACCAACTAATAAGAAAATTGTTGTCTTTAGGCATTGACAGGCCGTCAACCGTCTTCGTTTTTAACTCAGGATTTAAATTGAAAACTTCTTCTTACTGAAAAATTCTCTGACAAGCGCTTCACAAATGAATTCTTTCACACTAGTCTAAAGTAAATTTCATTCAATTCTATGAGTGTCTCGAAGTAAGCTCTTTCATTAGCTAACACTCAACACATGTCTAAGTTTCCAAGCGTGCTTCCCCTAAATCTTATTATTGTTTGTATTCTATACTTTAATCTGACAATTTTCTTAGACCAAGTCTATTTTGAGACGATAATCTCATGCAACATTGCCTAACTTATGTAACTTATGTTTGATCGCAATAAAATGCTTAACTTCTATCAGTAAATTAGTGTTTTCCCTGAATTTCAAACATCTTCATCACCTCACCTCATCACGCTCTTGCTGCTCTGTTCTAAACAAAACAAAACAAAATAGTAATTTCCCGAAATCTCTTGTAGTTTCTGTTCTAAAAAAACACCCTCCAAAATCGGTTGTGATTTCCACATTTTGAATTCTTAAGAAGACCGCCTATCCTTTCAGTCAATACACCTTATGGCTAGGAGTCTCTCGTTTCCTTGTCTGGAAGAACTGTTAACTTTCCAAGTGAACAAGGGTGTTATGCTCAGGCTCTCTCTCGCCGTCTTATAACGATGTGCTCTGGTATTGCTAAAAGGCATCGCCCATAATTCCTGCCATGTAATAAGCTTGCCCGTCCAGCCATGCTCCGAGAAAGTCACCGTTAGAAGGAAGTGGACTGACGCTAAGTTGAAGATGTCACCGCTCGGATTTCTTACTTCGTCACTCCAGAATTTAAGTTTCTTCGTTTCTTCCAATGATGCCTGATCATCGTCTGTCAACCGACTCATCTTTCTTCTCGTTACCATCAATAGATTTAATTTCGTCCAAAGGAAACCACGTCACTTAGATAGGTACGTCCAGGTAGCAGGACTTCCCATCCACCGTTGGAGTTTGTTAGTGTTTCTATTCTGGTGAATTGTTTAAATTATTGTTCAGACCAAAAGTTTTATTTTGTGTTCTTACCATAGCTAAAATGAATCTTTTTCACACACACACATTATATATATATATATATATATATATATATATATATATATATAATCTTCCTCAAGCGAATGATCTAAAAGTAATAATAAATCTCTAAATTAAATTGTTGCAAATTGTGCATTAAAATAATAATAATTTTCCTGTACAGTATAAATTGTGTATTACTGAAGTACTAAGTATCGCTGTGCCGTCCCATTACAAAGAGTCAATAACCTCGCCAGTAATAAACCATGGCTGTATTATCAAACCACTGACTACAATTGGTATCCTGAAGAAACTTAATTACTGCCGCTGTATTACATCACTTCATTTGGTGGGCATCGGCAAGATCATAACTATTGCTTTACCGCCGCTTCCTACAAATTGGTGCCTATTAGTAAAGTATTAATAATCCATTTTAATTGGTAGCTGGCTACTGGTGAACTATTCCGCTCTCTTCAATTGTTTGCAGTCGGTGAAACAATGGAAGTACCTCTGCGTTACCCTGCTTCAATTGGTATCAGTGATGAAGGTAATACTCTACACGCAATTTCAATTGGTTAAGCGATATCACAAGAATTGCTTTCTGATTGCTATTTACCATAAATAGGTGACCAGTAGAATAAAAACCGAATACCTCTCCTCCACTATTAAATTGAAGTTGAAAGATCATACCGAATATCAAGTTATTACATTACGAACTGAAAAGTTTTGATATAGAGTTCGAAATTACGCTTCCAACTTAATTTGCCGACATTCGGTCGAATCGAGATGTGTCGCCCAGCAACCACTTCAATAATGGCCGATGATAAAAAGTACCGCTACGCCACGACACTTAAGCATTTTTCGAGATAGTTGAAGTATTTTGTAATTTGATGATAAAAAAAATTCAGTGACCTGCAATATTATGTTCTTTGACTTCAGAGAACAGTTCGTGTACAAGTGCCATTGGAGAATAAGTGCATTTTATTCAATTATAGTGTTATTTGTTTTCCAATGATTTAAGCTTAATGAAGAAAAAAAGCTTCCAGTTTTGCGTTCCACAATTATGCCCTATAGCTAACGGACACGGGTAATTAATGAAAGTAAATGATTATGAAAGAAACTAATTGAACGAGAATGTAAAGGAAAAGAAGAACCTTGAGAAAACCCACGGACACGATATAGTCCAATACAAACTCACATGGCCGGGTTTCGAACCAGGGACTCTCGCAGCAGAGATAAATGTTCTACCACTGAATCATCACAGTGACAGCAGCAGAATTCAGTGTCATGACAGCGGCCGCCGTCGCGCTGACGATGAGCGACTAAATGCCACGTTTACAGAGTTTTGAAAATGGTTTCAAATCTTTAAGTTTTGCCATCTACAAGGATTAGAAAGAAACACAATGCATTATCACAGCAAGGAGGGTTTGAGAATCTCCAAATATGTCGGCACTAAAAAGGTTAATAATCCTAGAAATTATATACCCCTAAGAAGTTATAACTACAGTATAATGAGATGTGTGTATTCCAGGAATGAATTCATTGGCTGTAGAAATCTGAGTACAAATGTACCTATTCACGAACGTTAAAAAATGACAAAGCAAATATGAACACTCGAAAATAGCAACACGATTTGAGCAAAGATATACTATCATTATATATGTATTATTATTATTTCTTTTTATAAGCACACAAATAATTTCAAACTTGCAATTTTTAGAGATCTATATTTTGTGCACACGTCTTTGGTTTGAAACTAAAAATTGGATGAGCACTGAGCAGCGTCGCTTCCATTAGCTTCTGTTAGTTTCATTGTCTACACCGCAGCAACTGCTGCAGTTTTATTGTGTTCACTGTGCTTTCACTTCAAAAAGTGAAAAGTCTGTTATCTGAAGTTTGTCTACGATAGAACTATATTCTTTCTATAGTAGACTGAGTGTATTATAGTTCATCAGGTACATAATTCGATCTTATATTCATTATGAATTATACTTACTTATTTTACTACAACTTAAGTAATGGATCTGATTTACCGATTAATCTTAAGACAGAAACAAGTATCCAAAACAAAACAAAGACTGATAATCAAAATTTGCCGCCTTGTTCTCGCTTCAAACTGCCTACGATATGAAAAGAATCAATGACTAGAAAAACTTTGAACTTATCTATTTGTACAAAGGATCTCGCAAGAATAAAGCATCAGATTGCTGAAATACCAGACTAAGTTACACTTACGGATATTTGATTGGCAAGATTTAAAGTTTAAAACTATGGTCATTACAAAACTCACTTGTTTCTTTGATTCAACTTGTCTTTGCTTGGCCTGCTCAATTACATCACCAATAGTTCTGACAGACGATGGAAGCATTAATTTGGTGTCAGAATCATCATCTTCATCCTCTTCCTCATCCTCTCCATCCTCATCCTCATCATCGTCACCTTAAAAGTAAATAAAAATACATTATTAAGAAACATCTTTTAATATCTGAAGCTTTAAACAATAAAAGAATCTGAATGGAATGATTACTATGTTATTAAAACATAAAATTACACGTATCACTGAATATTATTGAGTTGAGCTGATTTTGAGATTAACGTTTCGTTTAGCAGCAAGGCTATATGAGACATGGACCTACTGATTAAAGTGGATTCCGAACCACATGAGCTCCCACGCCAAATGCATACGCTAACTGCTTAGCCACGAAGGAGCTCCTGAATATTATTGAGCTATGCAGTCAATTGATTATACATATTACAGCGTTAAAAATAACTGCCGCTTAAATCCTGCACCAAATAGAACATGCAAGAAGTGAGTTTATGGAAAAGCCTTAGTACATTACATTAAAATAAGTATAAAGACTCGACTATCGCCAACAGATGCAGCACACTTCCCCTACCTTACTAATGTACTTTGTAAGGAGCGATAATAATCACAGTAATTCCATCAAATTCTAGACATGAATATTCATGAAAGAATACCATGAAACTCATGAATATGTACAGAGTACAATTCATGCAATTTTTAATTAGGCTGTTTATTTATTGTTGAGGGCATTTAAGTTTAATTTTCAGAAACATGGTCCCAATAATGAAAGCCCCTTTGCCAATGACAGAAACAAAACGTCAGCAAACTACCAGGGCTGAAAAAACCATGGTTTTTATTGAGAGAAAAAAAAAAAAAAAACGTTTTTGGTATAAACCTTTTTGTTTGTTTGTTTAAACCAGTTTTTTTTTTTTTTTTTTTTTTTTTTTTTTTTTTTTTTGTTTAAATAATTTGCTCTTGTATTTATATCACATATGGACAGAAATAAGTTTGTTTCGCCTTGGTGTTATTATGCAACAACTGGGTTATGCTGGAAGGGGTCACATAAGCTTGAAGCGGAATCCAAACCGCTTCTCGGCTTATATCCGAGAGGAATTGACCTCCATTTGAACTCGAAACCGGGACTAATTGGCCACAAATGCGATAAGTCTGCCGACTCACTCACAAAGGACTCCTGATAAAAATACGTTGTACTGATCTTTACATACTTGTTAATATAATTGTCGAGTCATTTCAGAACGACAAAAAGATAAACAGCTGCACAAATGAAACGATTACATATGGACAGTCCATATAGAATTACATAGGGCAGTTTCAAAATGTTGCAGAGTACAGAAGAACTAATTTAGTCCAAGTTAGTTCACTACGACATTTATTAGTCCAAGTTAAAGGAATACGACGACTTAATTTGCATATCACTAAGAAAAGTGAATAAAGATACGAATTATTTGAGTTCACTTCGGCTCTGACCCATTTATATATAAATAAATACCAGATACTTCTGATTTCAATAAATGCCTCTCGTGGGGTTTGTATTCCCCCCCCCCCAAAAAAAAAAACCTTACGGCATTTCGAATAGTAAACATTAATAAAACGAAACAATATTTAGAATTTTTCTTTGATTGCAATTGCATAACCATAATAACAAACTATATAAAATATCACACAAGAAACATTCATAAACTTATTTAAAAAAAAAAAAAAAGTTGCTTTTGTAGTATAATCTCTGAGTATTGAATGGGATATTTAGGTCTGAATATAATACGAATAATATACGGGAGTGAAACGTGATAATCCACAAATATGTGTTCATCAACATTTTACGAACACTAACACTTATACGAACATTTTTTTTTAAACATCTGGTTTAAACCAGCCAAACCTGATTATTACTATTATTTTAACGAAGTTTGGAAATCCATTAAGTCATGCCAAATTTGGTATTAATATCTACTTTTAACACGTCCAAAAAGACACAAGAGTGAGCAAAGGGTGATGAAATGGAGAAACTGAAGGCGAGCGCTGTTACTGATATCTCTGCAAGAAAGTATTCCACGCCGACAAGGCTGCTAATTTAGGTGATGGTGCTTCTTTATATGCCATAGTGAAGAAATGGGCAGCCGAATTTATCCATTGAAGATGACACTCGATCAGCAATGCCCGTGGAAGCACTATATCAGGGGAACATTGACAAAGTGCATGAAATTATCATCGATGATCGACGAATGACCATTAGGCAGATTCCTGAGAAAGTAGACTTATCTACTGCAAGCGTTAGCCGAATTATTACCCAGCATCTGGGAATGAGCAAGGTTTCCGTGAGATGGGTGCCAGAACGTTTGACACGATGAAAAGCTCACCAGACGCAATATTTCAAGGGGCAATCTTTATCTCTTCCGGACAAATTCAGATGCCTTTCGCACTCGATTCATACTAGTAGATAAGACCTGGGTCCACCATAACCAACCAGAGTCCAAATAAAGTTTCAAGCAGTGGAAACACCTCTCATCACCTCATTTCCCTCCGAAGGCCAGTGAAAGGAAGAAGACGTCAGAAAACTGCAAGGATTATTATTATTATTTTGGAAAAGTTACACGGCCAAGGCCAAGTCAGTGCCATCAGCTGGGAAAGTGATGGCTAGTTTTCTGGGATTCGGAAGGGACAGTGATGATGGATTATCTTCCAAAGGGGCGAGCAGTGACTAGGGAGCACTATGAAGGTCTTTCACGATAGCTGCGTCATAATATTCGACAGAAGCGTCGTGGGAAACTGACATCATTGTGCTTCTCCATCAAGACCTAGTCAGAAGTCAAGTCATCATAATGGCAGCAATTCACGACTGCGACTATGGATTGGTTCTCCATCCACCTTATTCGTTTGATTTGGCACCTGACTTTAGTAACTTTCCAAAGCTGAAAAAGAAATTGGAATGTACTTATTTTGACACTGATGACGACGTTATACAAGACGTAGATGAAATTTTACACGCCTTCATTTTTTTTTTAAACCAGCGACATTAACGTACTTGAAGCATCAATGGGCTTCAAGGGACTATGCTGAAAAGTAACACCATGCATAAACTCTCTGCTGCTCCGTTCATAAGTAGGTTTAGAACTCATGTAATAACCCTCGTAACAGCCACACAAGAAGTACAAAGAAACGAACACTATATTGAGCACTTTGAACACTTTTTTAATAGGAGACGGGTGTTGATAATTCTAAAGCAAATCAATTTGTTGTGTTTACATGTCATCAATATGTCTACACGCATGCTTGGGAAAGGGGCTCCGTGGTAGAGTCTCTGGGCGCGAGTTTGTGGTGAACACACATTATGTCCGTGGATTTTATCGGGATTTTCCCATTTCCTTCCACATTCTTATTAGATCAATTATTTCATAATTGTGCACTTTCATTACTCATCCGTCTTCTTCAACCTAAAGGGCATCACCGTGAACGGAAGGCTATAAAACTAGAGATTGCATTTAATTTGAGAAATATTTTGCCATATTCACTAGATTTAGAGCACAAATTTATTTTACTGGCTCAAGAATACACTACCCTATTTGGGAATAAATTTAACTTCAAATATAAATACTATGATTTTACCAAAAAAGAAAGCAACAAACAAGTGTTTCAAGTACATTCACATTAGAAGAAAAAGACAAAAATCTTTACTTGAATCTCCTACAGTTTTATTCCGGAAGTAACAGGAGACGGCTAATAATTACAAGTAAACGATATGAAGAACTGGAGAAACGAGAAAGTAGAAGAAAACGTGAAAACTTTAAAAAGAAAAAAAAATCACAAACTCATTAAGGATTAATATTTCTGGGTTTTCGGCATCTAGGCCATTTAGCCCTTCCCGTTTTGAGGGATGACGTCCCTCGGCGAGCACACAATCCGGGAAAAGGAAAGGAAGAAAGAATTGGGGAAGGAACGAAGCGGCCTAGGACCTATAAGTTAGGTACCACCCCGGCATTTGCCTGGTGTGAATGAGGAAAACCCAGGAAAACCTCATTCAAGGTGGCTGGCCTGAAAAAACGTATTACACTTTTTCGACCGTGACCCCATCGGGAATCGAACCCGGGACCACTCGCACCGCAGGTGAGAGCGTTTGCGACTACGCTACGCGGGGCCACTTACCACAAACTCATCTAGAATGAGACTGAACATGAAATTTTAGCACCAGAAGTGAGAATTTTACCAATGAACTTGCGTCTCTCATGTGAATGCTAAATAGGCGATCTGTGAAAAAAACATTTCCAGTTTTCATTTCATTACTCACTATTGCTCTTAAAAATAAAATTATATTATTTTTGAAAGTAACTACTATTCATATAAATTCTCTACATTAATGAAAAGGATTTCATTTTATATTTTCAACTTCATAAATTTAACAAAGTAATCTCTATCAACACTATTCACAGCACCTACGCGTCACTCAGATTGTTCAAATAACCACTATTAGAGAAAGAACAGCTGCCTATCACCACCTGTTGGGCAACCGATACTGGCAGAAAGCAAGCAGTCACATTGATTTTTAACGTAATATCACACACCAGACACCGTTTGCCTCGTCGCCTGTTTTATGGATCGAACTTGAAAGACAACTAAACATATTCTTTATTAATACAACGAACTATATGAATCTTGTTGACAAATGAAGCACAATAATCATTTTAACATGCATGTAGTTATATATATATATATATATATATATATATATATATATATATATATATATATATATATATATATATATATATATATATATATATATATATATAGTGAAGTCGCCATCTATTGCTCACAAAAAACACCTAGTTCTTTGCAGTTAATCAATCAATAACTCATTAGTGAATTGCTACATGCAAAGCACTACCAACTATATTACATTTCAGGAACAGGAAATTTTATTTTATACCCATATTTTCTTGGTTTTCAACAGCAACATCATAATTTGAAAGTATTTCACAACTGTACGCACATTTTTTTTTTTTTTTTTTTTTTTTTGTTTTATTTACGTTATTTAAACGAAAATCGAACCCTGAACCACCTGAATTAAGAGCTAGCGCTTCAACCATACTTTTTTCCTACATTGCATTTATATTTATATGTGTAGCTGATGATAAGTTTCTTTTGAAAGATGAAACAAATACTCTTACGAAACAAGAATTATAGTGCTTTTCAAAACTAAATCAACTTTTCTTATAAGCAGTAAAACTGTCATTCGGTTGTTAGCGGCCACGTGCGGTTTGTCAACCAGTTGGATGTTGCCGGTATTACAAAAGCTTAGCCAATCTCCGTCGCCAAGGTAAACAATGAAGTCTCGAACTAATCTCCTTTTTGAGTGTTGCAAACCAATAAACAGATACATAAAACAAGAATAAACATTTAAAATAGGAATAAAACACGTACAGGTCATTCAATAGGGTTGACCTGATAACCCCGTTTTTATGAAAACAAGCTTAAGTCTATCATTATTGTAAATTATGAGTTTTTCACTTTATTATCGTAACACAAATTGTTCTAATTATCATGTACGAACTCATAACGAGTCTATCTGGTCAAACGGTCCAAACGCGGGTTTATCAGGTCTAAGGATCGAGTAAACCAAACGCAATGAGAATTGAGAGGGTACTGTTTACCCGAAAAGTTCAAGCACTAATTATAGGTTAAAATCATACTTAAGAGCGCTAAATGTTTGCATTCACTTTTTTTTTTTTTTTTTTTTTTTTTTTTTTTTTTTTTTTTTTTTTTAAGTTAGCCGACCAACGAACTTGCGGATACATAAATATAAATGCTCAAATCTAAATTATTGCATTATATTATTGCAATGAGCATGAACGTGATTTACTATTAGGAGTCAGCGTGATGCACTAATGTTAGTCTTTTATAAATAGCATTATTATTATTATTATTATTATTATTATTATTATGCCCTTCATGCAACTTAGAATCAATCTCACATAAAGCACTATATCAGACTTGATTGAACATTATTTTGAAAATTCTCACATAAATATATAAAATCAACAACTGGAACTTCACACTTCAAGAGTTTAAAACATGTCCTCGTTTTCGTTTTCCTCACTTTCTGAGGACGATTGATCAATCTCGATGACAACATGATCCTTGTCTCCATCAAAAACATTTTGCAAGACACAATAACTTTGTTCAATGTCCTGGGAAAACATTATTATTATTATTATTATTATTATTATTATTATTATTCGACAGGCCATCTGTCTATAATGACAATTTAAAACTTTTTTCTTTAAAAAAGAAATGATTAAAAAGTATTCAATTAAGTGCCTAGATCCTCATATTTATAGATGTATGCAGGTTAATATCTGAGTAATAAAGCTACCATTATTAATTTCCTGTGTGTAGTATCCTAATTTATAGTTTGTCCAGTTTTTATACACGTGACGAATCACATAGAAAGAAACTGATCAGTTATTGACCTGTCTAACTATATTATAAAGTTAGAAATAATATACTTACGAGCAGAGAAGACAAACAGGCAGAATTTTTAAGACTATTATTAATATTATTATTATTAGCAATAATAATAACTAAATTCCTGGCGCAACAACTCTTAGAAGGCCTGGACTTATGGCACTCATTCATGTGGGGTGATGTGTTTAGAGGTCTGCACGGGCTCAAGCTCGACTCGGCGGGCCGGACTTGGGCCGTAAGTTTTAAAATATACAACCATATTTCTCGGGCCTTTTCGGGCCTAATTTTGTAAATATACTATACAACGATATTTTTTCAACCGTTGCTTCTGGAGAACTTTTAAAGCACAACTTCAAAAGTAAACCTCCAACTGCTGTAAATAAAATGCAATTTTGTGTTCATTATTAAGTGTCTGTAATTCGGGCTTATTTGATTATGGCATGAGCTTGGGCCTACATGTTAAAACATATTTTGGACTCGAGTCGGGCCTCACATTATAAATTCACGGGCCGGGTCGGGCGAAAAATTCCGGCCCGTGCAGGCCTCTAAAAGTGTTGTCAGCAGATCGGCTACCCTCGCCGTTAATGCTGGTTTCGTGGACTGCAGTTCGCTACTTTTTTCTTTCAAGTAGCTTCCAATTGTCCTCACGACCCTGGGTGGACGCTGTAGCGCCAACACCGTCTGTTGAGTACGAATAGTCACACCTATCTTTCCTTTCACCAGACTCAGGACTGCTTGACTTCGCTGATCTCATGGAGAGTTATATGATGTTGGTAATAAAATAATACATGCATATTGAAATAGTGAGGAAATTCGCTAGGAAATATAGATAAGTACTAAACTGACTCCTTGGAGCTACAGTCCATAAGGGGCTGTGCCTGCCGAATGTCGCAATACAACAAGCATCAGCTACGCACTGAAAATATTCGAGATAGGAAGATCATGGTTTTTAAACTGTGTTACTATTCCTTTACGCAGTGCTCGAAGTGGAAGATCTAAGGCAGTATACCCTGCATACTCCATCAAAAACATAGAGCATTGTCTTTACGTCATTTATGGAAATAACATAATGCAAAGGCTTGGATCGGGAGTAGAGAAGATTTGCTCTATTCGATAACATTTACATACTTCCCGACATAATTAACATCAAAGTAATTTGTGCTTTAAGCTGAACAAAGTAGAATAAAACAGCTTTCATATATTGTCACATGATGTGGGCTGATTGCAAAGCCAAGCTACCGAAATATACGTTCTTCAGTCGCGCTGTAAAAGCTACAGATGCTAGACGGAACAAACGCTGTACGATGCAACTATGATAACCGTAATAGGGTTAGCCATACTGAGAGCTTTATACAGTTCTATCTGAGTTGAAGCGGCAATGCCGGAATCTAGTTACAATGAAGAATTTATGGTAGGGACAAGTAAACCGTTAGATCTTGACCTTCGAGGAAAAAATTGGTTATGTTTTGTCGCGTAGTATAAGTACATTTATCGAACTTCCAGACACTCGCGTGATGCAAAACCCTCAATCTGGATAGTCAGAGTAGAATTTGATATCACTCATGGTTGTTCATTTTCCGTACCGAGAAGGCAATGTAGCTCAGTGTCTACTCTATTGCGAGGTTTCACTGGTTCGATCCTTGCCATGTAAGTTTTTGATGGACAATCTTTCATTAGTCGTCAGTCTTATTTTGCCTATCAGGTGCAACTGTGGGACGTAAAACTAAAGAACTCAGCCACACGAGACTTAGACCTATTGTTCGATGTGGAATCCACACATCTAGGTTTCCACCAAAAACATGCACGATATTCAACCTGTTAGTATTTTCAATTACAATTAAAAAATATGTCAAGTATTTCTGAAATATTATTATTAGGACCTATATTTCGACACACAGACGAGACAGTTTTAATTATTACGAATATATTACAAAATTTTTGCCATTTATTTAACGACTTTAAGAAGTCCTAAATTATCATACCGATGGAATTTTAGTAAAATTCCGTGTGAAAAGGTATATATAAAACTTCAAATAATCAAACATTATCAGTTACTGCTTTCTGTCATGGAAAATTTTTCGATGTATGTGGTTACTGTTGAAACACATTTGACCCCGAGGGATATATATATATATATATATATATATATCAAATCATAGTATTTTACTGTTACACTGGGTTTTTTTTTTTTTTTTTTTTAAATTTTATTTTATTACACCAGAAATTACATATATACATGCGAAATTAAAGTTAGTAGTGTCACCAGATTCCCTTTGTTTCTCGTGAATTCTGATGCTCGCATCACATAAGCAAAATCGTATTATTAACATGTTATTCCTTGGGAAAATATTTTCAATAAACATTCTAACAACGTATGATTCATTGCTACACGACTGTTATCAGAAACACAGAAAACGGTCAAACATCTTCAAAAAATATCACACAGAAGTTTTCTTCATTACACATGGTTCAAAAGTAGAATTATCCCTTTTAGGTCCTAGCCTTTTTTTAGGTAAATTATAGACTTTCAGTCAAGCGGCTACAGCATCATCCCTATTTATCGTATGATCATGGTTCATACCTCGGGAAATGTGGTTAAAATGATCCTCACAATGCTCCAGATTACCGTAAAAGACCCTGATCTCATGTTTTGTACCTCGTTCTCTTTAGAATAGAACAGCCTTTCAAACGGTACCATTCACATGTTTCCATCGTATATCTGAGGCGGGAAAATCGCGAAAACAGGGAATTTTTTGTTACCCCCCCCCCCCCCCCCCCGTTAACGCCGATATGTTTCTTAACGGAGTTTCCAGTCTAACATACTACTTTTTTTTTTTAAGTTCTTGAGGAGAATGAGTTTACTATGCATAATGAAGGAAGCGTTAACGGAAATTGGAGATTTCAAAATTCGGGGACAGATCATTAAGGCGAACAACACACTTATTACAGCTAGAGCCGAAGGAGGACTACAGGAGATAATGAACAGAATAGTTGACAATCGGAAACAATATGGAATGTAAATTAACATCGAAAATTCGACAGTCATGAGAATATTAACTTCATTTCACTACCGAAGCTATATATGCGATTTATAGTATAATCTGAGGTTTTAAATCTCACGTGCTCGCACTAGAGAAAAAAGAACCAATAAAAGTTAATATTTTATAACTTGTTACTTCTATTCTGTAGCAAATAAATTTAAGTAATGCGATGTTGCCATGCTTGTATAAACGGTGTTGCCTTACCATCTACCACTGACTGCAATAAGAATTGTGCTGAATTGTATTTGTTAGGTTTACGTCCCACAGCTCTGCCCTTTAGGCTAAAGGAGGTAATGTAAAATTATTGAACAGAGAAAGAATTGAACAGAGAAAGGACAACGCGTAACACCTATGCCCTAAGTGGAACTCAAACCCGTGATAAACAAATGTTGCGACTTGCACAAGAAGCTTGCAATTTGATTTACAACATCGTTCTACATCATAATACAGTGTAAGATCAATTTAACGTTTTCGCATCTAACGACAACCATTTTACACATTTTACGAAAAAAATGAACAAACATCATTAGTACTATAACTAGTATTGACATACCTAGTCAACTCGTAAGTCAGTACAACATTAGATGAGTATAGCAGAAAGAAAAACAGGAATACATTTTTACAAACAAACAAACAAAACAAACAAAAAAAAAACCTATTAATTGCCTAAGATTTTAAGAACACACTACACTAATAGTAATTCAAAGTGATCTCTGGGTTTTATACGTATCTTCAAATGGCGTGACCATTCATCAATTGCAGCACGTATGACTGCATGCTGTTGTTCACTGCATGTTTTAAGATGTCCAAGTTTCGGTTATCGAAGAGCAGGTTTCCAAAATATCTCAGTTTGTAATAAAGTGGATTCAAATCAGAACTTTAGGACTGACAGTCTTTGTATTCAATGAACTCGGGAACGATATTCCTTAAATCACTTTGCCTGATGTGTAGGTGCAGAGTTTTACTGAAAAACTCTATGTTCATTTCGGAACATGGTCTGGTTAAGGGGCTTTACAATCTATTGTTAAGACTGTATTTTTGTACATTTCATCATTACTACAAAAGTGTGCTTCTCTTGCATCACGGAACGATACACTCAACCATAGCACCATGACAGATGAGGAATGATGTCCTCTCTGAACACGACGAACAATTGCGCACATCCTATCATCATCTTTTTAGTTTCTCTCCAATCGTAAAAGCTTTTTCATCTGTGAAGAGAATGTACTTGTGTCCATTATGATTGTGCCAACGGAGGAGGTTCTCCGCTCTTTCCAGCATAATTGTCTTCACCCCTCCAGTTCTCCGATGATAGGCCCAAGGTCCTTGTGGCCTGCATTAAGAAACTTAGACACACTTCTTTTGGAGATTTTCATCTGATATGCCAGAACCTTTTTGTTTCCGGGCACCATTTCTGCGACTTCATTCTCGCAGTCTTTTGATCACTGCGCGGTATGAACTGTATGAGGTCGACCAGATTTTTCTTTGTCATCAACAGTATAAAGTTCGCAATACCGCTAAATGATTCGACAAGTAAACCTCAAGATGATATTTAAGTGCTTTCAGCAGCATGAATATTGTGCTTGCTGAGTGACAGCATTTATGTAGCGCAATGACTCCATTAATGTTTGTGGACTGTTTCATGACGTCACCTCACAGTATACTGACATTTTTTCTTCTTCTTCATTTAGATGTTTCCCCCTCTTTAATTTATCAGTGGTACTTGATCACATACGCGAAGTTTGTTTGGTCACTGATTGGTGAAAATCAACTCGTGACGGAGCTTTTGAGGTGACTAGGTAACGATCACGGGACGCTAAATTTAGTAGAATCAGTAAGCCTAAAAAAATAAAATTAAAAAAAAAAATAAGAAGAAGTTTGAAGACAGGTGTTGAGTGTTTTGTTTATGGAAAAATTGTCTTCTTTGTGCTTGTGTTTCTTTTAATACCAATGTCTAAATGTTATACTAATTGAACATGTTCCTAAGATTCCCGTAGGTGAGTTGATTCATATTTGTATCATTCTTCTGTGTTCAAAAATGTTAATGTTAGCAACTCTCTTTCTCAAGTTCTTTGTTAATTTTTACTTTGATATGTTTAATCATTTTTTGCTCTAGAACTTAGAACGGTATTTTTCAATATTAGGAAGGCGAAACACTGATAGTGCACAGATTTTTAAAAAATGTTAAATTCAGTAGTTTCTCATTCATTCAACAATATTCAAGAATTTCTATATTTTTATTTAAATATGCTGATTTTGCACTATTTTAAATGGGATAACTCTTAAAAAGGAGTTTAACGCCCCATAGTTATGCCCTTTAGACTCAAGAAGACAGGTGATTATTGAAAGTGAATGGTTGTGAAAGTACTATTTTAGTGCTATCCATGAACGGCGATTCGGGGGGGAAGGGGGCAGTTGCCCTCCACTTTTTCGAAGTGACCAATTAATGTATATAGTTTCATTTAGAAACGTAGTTTTTGTATCTTATAACTGGTTCATAGAAAAAATGGTGCTGTATAATATTTCCCTATTGGTTGTCTTCTTGTGAAGTTAAGAAAGCTACAAGAATTGGGTTTTAAATGCCACGCAAAATTGCCCCAAAATTAACCAATTGGAGTGCAACATTTTCAGCGTACTTTCATTTCTTCTTACAAGGGCGGCTCGATATATTAGTCAACCGCTTTAAAACTACTGAGAGAACATTTAGAAGGAAAAAAAAATAACCTTTAACAAGTTATTCTTTAATTGTACAGAAGTCGACGGTTGCTAAAATGTCTTTTCTTCTTTCTAATAATAAGGAATATTGATTAAAAAGAGAGTAATAAAAGACAACTACCTTTTCCATTGTTTTGCAGTGTAATATACGAGTAAGTTGTATATTTATGGGTGTACGAGTGTGTATACAATTAAATTTAGTGAATTCAACATAATTCTAGGTTTTAGGATTATTTTGTATAACTGGAGTGTGGAGTGATTCTAAGTATTGCTGTGTTTTGATGTGTTCCAAGAAAGTGAAAACTGTGCCTAATAACAACGAACATGTTTCGGGAAGCTGCAAAAGTAAATATTTCTTTAAATGTCGTAGCATATGCTTGTAGTATTTACTGTCCTTCTAAGAGTAACAACGTACATTTAATGACATGTGTGGAAATAAAAATGTAAGTTGTTCATTAATCTCCAGTTTCAATATAACTTTTGCAAAACAAGTCTCATTATGCATTACTATGATGAATATTATCCTTTCTATTTATCTATTTTACAAATTTGTTATTAAATAATCTGATCATACAATTTTCCACGCAGAATTTTAAGATGTTCTTGAGCAAGGAATCAAATCTCTCCTTACACTCTCGTAGGGCTAGTACCTACTTGCGTTGCTCTTGTCAATTTACTTAATAAAATATGAAATACGATGTACGCTATTTTAACTGAAAAAAACAGTATCCTATTAATTATACACCCTTTCGTCAAAGTGTTAGAAACAACCAGGGAAACTAACATTGATATACAAATATTAAGATCATGTCTCCCCCCCCCCCACTTTTAACGTCCAATCGCTGCCACTGGTGCTATCCTACCGGAAATCGAACCCGGGATCATGTGAATCGAAGGCGCTACTTTGTTATGATGTGCACTTATTTCATACCGAACCTCTATTTAGTAATAATTCTTTAAAAAAAAAAAAAAAAAAAAAAAAAATCATTAAATAGGGGTTATACCGCACTAAATTTTTAGAGGTGGTAGAAAAATTGTTTGAATAAACGAAGGAGAATGAGATAAAAAAAAATGTAACAAGAGGGCGTGTCTTAACTAGCAACTCTCAAATCAAAACTATAGTCCGTTCTTTGAAACAAATGCTTCTGTTTCAACGGAAGGTAAGCATTGGGAAACAACGTCACTACCAATACAAGTTCTCGTCGATAGGAAGAACTGCCGATGGCGCATTTATAATTACAGTGAAAAACCTTACCTGATGAGTCCCATGAAACTGAAGGTAAAATGGCAATATGAAGACAAAATTCAATCTTAAAGCTAATTATATTAATCCCACACATAATAATGAAACATACCCTGAGCATATCCATCTTCATCAGAATCTAAAGAATCATCATCTGTTTCCTCATGGTCTTCAATTCGGAAATCACTGTCGTCTGAACTCTCTCCCAAATCAAAATCCAACAGAGACTGTTGAACAGGCTTCACCCTTCTCTTTTTCGGATCCCTCTCAACTAGAAATAAAGGAAAGGATAATATAAAATATTAATATTTTAAAATAATACACTTAGTGATTGTGATGTGCTAAATTTACTGTACTCATTTTAAAGATCAAGTCCAACTTGTACATCTTTGGTTACGAGAAAATGTTCGCTTCCTGCTTTCAAAACTGCTTTTGAATTCAAATTGCTCCCCGAAAACTCGATGTACCACATGGGAACTATACATACTAATCATTCGGCTACATGAACACTTCTAATATTAAATTAACTTGTTCACCTTCATGTACCCTGCAACAGCTAAGCAGCTTATTTCCTCTACATATTTCGGGTGGCTTCTGGGTAATTCTTCCTCAGTAAAACAATGCTATTTTATTTCATAATGTAAACGAAATAAGTTACATTTCTGTTGTTTCAACTTCAGGTAGAGTTGCGTCATCAATTAAGTACTAATAATAAAAGATTTTAATGTGTACGTTTTTTCGATGTCGTACACGTAAACACTAATTAAAACGAAGAAAACGATAATCTAACACACAAAAGCTAAATAGGTGTACCTATAATATACTCCGGCTTAACTTATTAATTTTTGTTGTCGGTCCACAGAGAATACCTGTTTATTAAATACATCGATCATGACAAGTTTTTCACTGAAAAGTAACGCACTGAAAGTGAGTAATTAATTTAAATAAATGTTCCTTACGTTCTGTTCGTAAATACTTGGAACATTCTAATAAAAGATACCAAGAAAACAAAATCACATAAGGTTATTCATTGATCTTACTATATAACCACATTATATTGGGTGTGCGCCTTAATTTTAAGGGATTTCCTAGAGATGGCATAATTAGTCCTACATCACATCGGACCATAATGTTGCTAACTTCATGCCGAAACATCAACACGAGGAGTTGGTTGTCAGATGTATTAGTTTGCGAATGTATAAAGGACATAATTTTCTTGAGCGTTCAAGGTGCCAACTTTTGTGCCTACAAAACGCAATTTGCAGGAAACTTTGCTTTTTCCTTCCATTTGAAGAAAAATGGAAAGAAAAAAATGAAAAAAAAAAAAGTTATTTTTACAAGGAAGATAAGGAAAGTCTAGATCAGCCGAAAGAGTTTAAGGATAAGAAACTGGAAGCTTTTCTTGATGAAAATTCGACTCATATGCAAGAATAACTTGTAGCATCATTAACAAAAGATTTCCAGAAGTTTAAAGGCCATTGGAATGATCCAAATACGGAAATTGGGTGCCATACGAGTTGAAGCTGAAGAACTTTGAAAGGCGCAAAACGTCCTGTGAAGTGCTGCTTCAAAGACACGAAAGTAAGAGTTTCTTTGCATCATATCGTAACGGATGATGAAAAATGGATACACCATAATCTGAAGCGCAAATATTATGATGCAGGCCAGGCGAACCATCAACATCCACGGCTCATGGCACCAAGGTAATGGTCTGTATTTGGTGGGATCAGCTGGGTGCTGTATATTATGAGCTGCTCTATCTCAATGGAACTGTCACTGGAGAACGCTATCAACAACAATTGATGTAACTGAGCCTACCATAAAAGTAAAAACAATCAGATCACGTGAAAAGACAAGACAAAGTGGTCATCCAGCACAACAACCAGTCAAGGAAACTTCAAAATCGCTTAACTGGGATGTCCTACCAACCCCACTGTATTTGCCAGATATTGCTCCTGATCACCACCTACTTTGATCGAAGACTTATGACTCCTCCGAGCAGCGCTTCATTCCTTATAAGGATAATAAATAAAAAAAAAAAAAAAAAAAAAAAGGGTTGATTCGTGGATAGCATCTAGAGATGTGTCGTTCTTTCGACGTGGAATCCACGTATTACGGGGAAATATTATCGATGAACAATATTTTAGATGATCAGTTTGTAACCATCTTTACACAATAAAGCCATACTGTTACCAACAAATCTCTTAAAACTAATACACACTCCCTTTTAGAAACAGTTTTCATATTCACATTTTGATACATACTATGGCTCCAAACAATTGAATCTACACAGATGTTTGCTGCATTATATTTAGGATTACAGATATATTTTCTGAGAGATGTGGACAGTGGCGGCAATAGCGGAGGAGAGGTCCCAGCTTTAGACGCCTCCCCACGTTATGAAAATCCATTTGATTAGAGCTTGATTGTCAGTTTTCGGGAGAGTGGGTAGGGCCTGTTTTGTCATCACTGTGTGCGGTGTTAATTTTTTGAACTAGCCCGGACAAGGGCAATGGAATATACGCCACTTACACAATTGTTAATAGCGTTGTGTATATATTACATTACTACAAAAGCCACATAAACCTGGAGTAGTTTAACACTACAATTTGGAAAATTTAAAGGTTAACCCCAAATAGTATGGAATGTAAGTATGAACAGGCAGCATACGTATTTGAAACAAATTGAAACAAACGGGAGACAGAATTTATAAAAGCATATTATAAGTTATTTGAAACTAAACGCTCGGGCAAGCAGTTATTGTTTAGAAAAGGTGCAAAATTGTGATTTAAACTAGGTATCGGACAGTAGTACGAGAGAAACTACAAAAAAGTGATTAATGAACTGATCAACAAGGCCAATAATATACAACTATTTTTAGTTGAGGATAGTGCTATCATTTAAAACAAAATTTCTAACGTGCCCCTACAAACATGAATGAAATACCCGTAGTACGAAAGATCCTAAGAAATAAAACAAACAAGCATATTTCAACCATTACTACAATGAACTCACAAACTGAACGCATCTAAATACTTCAAAATGTCGAAATTTACGACGAATGATACGTTAGAACTTCTTTCTTTGCACCTTCAGAACAGTAACTGGAAAAACAATCTACAATAATTATCAACCTAGATAAGACAAATGGTTACGATGGGAATATCTTACCAAGAAACAAAACATTTCATGCAATCAATCCAGAAACACCACGTCTAATCAACGGATTCTTTAAATTTTAATTTATTTATTTTTACCACTTTCGCAAGGTATCACACTTTCAAAAAGTAGCCACACTATCTATTTTCAATGTCTCTGTCAAATCACCAAGAACTATAGAAAAAAATGTTGTAAGGCTACAAGAATTATTTCGTCGATCGACTAACAGTATTAAGTGCTTACCAGGTTGACTGTACGTGCAATGTCTATTACTAAGCCTATTTGGTGAGAGCTGAGATCGAACCAGGACCCCACGAGTCATAAGTGAACATTCTATCAAAAGTCACACCTGTTACTTTAAGTTACCAATGACAGTGGTACATTGATCATGTAAGAAAGTATAATTGAAGCTATTATATTTGCTGTAAATTATCCGTCATGGTATGGTCTATTTATTTTGTTTTTAGAATCTTTGAGGTAAGGCTTATAGTATCTAAAATGAGATTATGGAAACCATCAGACGTAACTGAATCAGCAGTGTGCGGTTATGTAACTATGCCTAATAAACTGCTGTCGAAGGTACGCGTTTCCATTGAAAATTTCGGCATTACTAAATATTTACACGCATTTCTGAGTTTATTAGCTGTCAGTAGTCATTTCAATCACTATTTTAACATACAGAGTCTGTCCACAAAACAAGTAGAATATGTCCCGCCGACGCGGACGGCACGAGTGGGACGATTTGTGGCGGGTCTTGGGAAATCAATGCGAGCCATGTCAGTTGTCTGCGCGCCATTATAATGTGCGGATCGTTCCTAGACTAAACCCCTGTTAGACTTCGTGATCCCACGTTCAATGGAGAAATGATATGGGATCAAATTATGTTAGGCTCGGAAAATCTAGTTCGGAGACCTTGACCATGATTAAAGGAGCAGTTCGACTTAGAAATGCATTTTTTACAATTTATTTCCATTTGTAGAGTTGAAAATTCTAAAATGAATGGTGTTTGTTTGATCGCGATACGTTCAGTCCTTAGCGAGTAACAGAGGAAGAAAGATTTTGTGATGACGTCATAGCTGGTCAAGGAGCGAGAGCAGGCTTACATACTACACAATGCCAAGCATTTCGTTTGTGAGAGGTGCGGTGGCATGTTCTAAGTGCGGTTTCCTTTTCCAGAACTGATTGCAAAGGCTTACAAATATCATCTGCATGTAGAAAATGATATCTGATGGTGGGCTGTACAAACGTTTTTATAATATTATAAAACGTATCATATAAAGCATGAGTTCAGCGTTTCAAAAAAAAAAAAAAAAAAAAAAAAAATCGAAACCAATATGTAAATAGATGGCGGACGAGATTGCTGCAACACCTAAGTACCTTTTCTTTAATCATTCTTCCGATTCCCAAACATAAGTATGTTCATTTTCACGATTTGTTGCAATTTTTAACGCTGACCCTATAATTTTGTGCTTCAAGATATGTACAGGAGCGCAACATATGAGGCAAAAATGAAATAACATCTGTAAAGTTTGCCAGAATACGAAAAACACTTCACCGGTTAAATTTCTTTTATTCTCATAGCTGTCCACGGAACAACTCTCATCATCCGTTTCATCATCACTGTCACATGATACAGAGAAATTAAACGATGGATCAATGTCTTGAGGAACAGTCATCGTCACTGATTCCTTCTACAAGCCGGTATATTTCACTCCCTAATTCACATTGTATAGCTTATTTCTAAAGCAGTATCTTCAGAATCATGAGTGACATCGTGTCTATTACCCTATAATGCCTCGTCTTGACTACAACCGTCAATTGCGTCTTATACGATATTTGTACGTTGGTAACTGGACATAGATCGGTGCTTGTTCAATGCTCGGATTTTAAACCTTTCAATAATATACTTGGAACAGCATTCTTTCTCAGTTTGAGTGTAAATAATTCTCCTGGCATTAGCCAGAAGTAGATCTAGACGGTAAAAACTCAGGGGGGGGGGGGAGTCAGAACCCAGACTATATGTATATCATGTTTACTAAAAACTTTCAAAAATATCTAAATAATAGCTTAAATCAATTTTGTCTCTCAAAAACTGGGGGGCCTAGGCCCCCGGCCCCAGCCTAGATCCGCCACTGGCATTAACTTTTCTTTCAGTAAACTTGACTTCTCGAAGGTAGGCTCTTCAAGATGTTTGGAACACGAGTGATTTTATTTGGTACATTTTTTCCCATTGATTTTCTTGGGCCATAATTTATATCGATCTGGTGATTTCTCACGACTTAGAAACGTAAGAAAATATACTTTACGTCCTCAGCTTCAATTGCACACGAATTACAACCGAAAACACAGCAGGTGTTAGGCATTTCTACTTCACTTCACAGAACAGCACGCGCTGTACTAACACGTGTTTTCTACTTCACACTAGTGTTTCTTTCAGAAAAAATCGGGGGGGGGGGGGACACTTAGTATTCGAAGAGGCACATTATTTTTACACAGTACTATTATATTTATTACATTATAGACGTATTATTTTGGTCTCCTCCGGGGGAATCTCTCAGAGCTCCGGGAGACAGTGCCACCCTAAAAACATGTCTAGAAGAAACACTGTTTCGCACAACAAACGTAATTACTGCTCTCTCTCTCTACTCTTTTTTATACTAATGCTGTAGGAAAAACAACTAACAAAAACGTCCCTCAAGAATTCAACACAGAGCAAGACTGCTAACAAATCCAAAACACAATCTATTATATCCAATGCACTATTAAAGGTCTATCAGCTGCGTACAAGGGAGTGGTTGCTGACTCACATTGAGTTTCTCGCGTATCCCACCCATTTACGATTCATCAAAAATAAATACCTGTAGAAGCTGAACGAGACGGCCTATCAAGATATAAAAATATACGGGTCTCTTATTTTTTGTTGCTTTTTCATTGCACCAAACTTGTTTTTAACTCGAACTGCTTCTTTAAAAATGCTGACGGGGATGAAGCAATGCCTCAAAGAATGGTTTTTCGTTGGGACAAGATGTGCTAGGAGGGCAGAGAGCAGGTTAACGACGCCGAACGCCCTGGACGTTCGTTAACGACACAGTGCGAACAAAATGTGGAAAAAGTGAGAAACAAAATCAATTCCGAAATCAACCAATTGAGTGTCAGACTGTTAGCAGAAAAGTGTATTCTTACATTGCATTCTTACAGATTTAGCCATGAGAAAGATGTGTGACAAGATGTCCTCAAGATAGTGTCGGAACATCTGAAGATTACTCTGAGACAATCTCGCGTGAACTGCTGGGATCGCTGTGAAAGTGGCCCGCTTTTCTTAGATTACGTGGTTACTGGTAACGGGACATGACCTCGCGTATCCGAGTCAAAAAGACGAAGTGCAACGTGGCACACGAAGGGTTCCCTGCGCCCGAAATACGCAAGAATGAGCAAGTTTCGCGTGAAATTGATGCTCACAATCTTTCTCGACTCAAAAAGGGTTATCTATAAAGAGTTTGTGCCGCACGGACAGACAGTGAACAGTACGTTTTACGTGGAAGTCCTCGGAAAAGAGTACAAGTCGCGTCAGAAAGAAGATAATAGGGACCGAATTACGACACCGCGCCATCCCACAATGCCTCCATCGTGACCCAGTACCTGGCCAAGCAGAAGGTAGTAACGCTGCTCCAGCCACCCTACAGTCCCGATTTGGCAACACCGGACTTCTTATTGTTCCCAAGAATAAAATGGGGCTTCACCGTCAAAAAGCCGTGACGATGTGCGCGAATGGGATTGGCATCGTCGCCTTCCAGGAAGCGCACGGCGACTGGCACAGGTGCTTTTACCTGCAAAAAAATTTCTCTTTCCGGGTCTAACGGTAGAGTGAAGCTGGTAGGCCCGTACGAGATGTGTCCGAAAGGACCAGGCGCATCAGCAAGAATAGCGGAAACACTGTGTTCCACATATTACTAGAAGCCTTACGTATCGGAGAACTTTATCGTTATGGAACACTACTTGCACACTGATCTGACATATGAATTTAGTTTATAATGGATTCCTTATAGACTATTGCGTGCTTACAAGCCTACAATTTGGATAACCTTTTTCAACATTATTTGAGATATCAGAAATAAGATCCCCATATACTTTGATTCCGTAAACTACAAATCTATGGTTGTGTAAACTAGGATGGCACCCTACAATTTCGTGTTGGTTCTATCCTAGTTAGATATACACAAATTTGTAAGATTTACGGAAGACATATGTGATGTATTTTCCCAAGACCAATGTATAAGTAATCAAAATATATGGGAATCTTAACCTATGATATGCGTAATAACGTTCCATAGAATAATTCAAAATGTAATCACGTAATTCTTCATAAGGAAACCATGATAAACTTGTGTTATGTAAAGGCAATGTTCCAGCGCAAATTAACTTCTTAATTTTTTCTTATGTGAGACAGTAGGCTTTTAGAAAATACCGAATATGTAAACATTTTTTGTCACATCTTCGTTTACATGTATTCCACCGTCGCTGATGCGCCTGCTCCCTACGGACGCACCCCAAGCGGGCCCCTCCTGCTCCGCCCTTTGCGCTGCGTCAGTTCGGTAGCATTCGTGCTTTTTAGTAGAAACCTTGCAACGGTTGGTTTGTTTTTTGCACTGTAGTTTTTATGGCATATGTCGGACGCTAATATTTATAACTATCACAGTCAAGCACTCCTAAAGTGAATCTGCATCCAGGAATACAATTACTCCCACAAGAAGTAATTTATAAGATAAGCCTATTAGAAGTGCAAATATCATCCCGGCACACGCCTGATAGGACTGAGGAAAACCACGGAAAACATCATTCAGGATGGGCGGTCTGAGCAGGGATCATGCCCATGCTCGAATTATCCAAATTTCGCGTTGTAGGAATTGTGGCCTATATGTCATATATGGTAGGTCTATAAGACAAGTAAACAAAAAATACATAACATTTTTAGGCTAATTGAAACATAAAACAACAGAAATACCACAATTTTACACGTCGTACAAAGATAATTATCGAACATGACTGAACTTATTCATTATTAGTACAGCCTGTTTGTAAATTGCTGTAATAGGCTGTACTAGCTACTTATTTTAACTTTTGGAGTAGCAATAATATCTTTTACCATGGAATAAACAAGTTTACTAGATACAAGCAATTATAAAAATGATAAAACGAAATATTCGGGGAATCAAACTACGTGCGACAAATAAAGTAAAAAATACCCTATATAAAAGAAAAAGTTCAAATATACTGGATTGGCAGTGCCTTAAGTCGTCCAAATTTTGATTCCAGTTTTATTTTGCAAAACAATGCTCACAACACAAATATATTTTTCTCCACCTTTCGTGGGACCATCTTTTACAAACTCGAAATTTTAACCAATCCCCCTCCCCTGCATTAAGCGACCACAATTTACCACAAAGTCCACATTCCTGATCGTCATCATCAGTAGGATCACTTAAACTGTTACTGTCTTCGTTCAAGGCACTCACTGACTCTTCGGATTAACTTTCTAATCTGTAGTCGCGTGATTTCTTTTTCTTTGGCTGTTTCGATTGGATTTTCTTGGGCGGGGCTTGGAAAGCTAAACGCTTTATAACTACTTGCAACGATAAAGTAAAGGGCCGTTGTGATGAAGTAGAGTCAGATTCTAAATCGTTTTTGTGTGGAGTGCGTACACATCCCAAGTTACAGATGGTCATACATTGGTCTATTAAATGGGTGAGGGGGCGCCACTAGGTATTTTGCTTAGGGTCCTGCTATTTGGATGTTTTTAAAAAATAATTTTTAAAAAGATCACTTTCTTGATTTGGACTTTGCAGATGGGGTGTGTGTTCTAGAACTTTACCTCTTTTAGTTTCGTGTTATAGAACCATCTATTACACTGATACAAAATAATGAATTCAGCCCTTTTTGTCTCAATTTGGTACTATTTTTCAGCCCACTCCAGAGCGAGGATTGTGGCAACACTGGAGAAGCCATAATTTCATGCGTTATATAAGTCTCTACTTAGACACTGTTTTAATATTAGATGGCTATACTATTATATATATATATATATATATATATATATATATATATATTATTTTTGTTGTTGTTACGCTACTTTTGTGGAAGACCGGTGTTAAATATCAACTGGTATTAGAAAGAGCCTTATGAAGTTCATGAATTACCTAATAATCAAAATGATAAATAATTAAAATAAGGAAGTTCATACGTTTTAAATGCTTTAATAATCTGTGCATTGCATATACCTATATATTTATAAATCTGTCTTTATGTCAAGGCGTGACCTGTATTTACAGTAGAAAAACATGGCAACGCTAGGCATACTCCTATAATTAATCTGAAGTAAACTTTATAATACATGCTCCAGCTGGCAGTTGCATATCGATAAATAGGACCGCTTTAAAAAAGTATAGTAGAGTAGGGTAGGAATAGGTAGTTAGCTTGAGGTTAGGTAAGTTTGGACCATTTTGTTAAAAATCAATCGAGTGTAATTTCTTGGATCTACGCAAGGATACCAGCTGGAGCTGGCATTGCGAAATTTATCCCGGATCCACATATTGTAAAATTTACAGAATAAATCTGGGATGGCATTTAGTATCTCCCCCAACTCGTTTCATGGTTCCAGAATCGAGTACCTAGTTTCTGTCTAAACTATGATAAAAGTAGAAGTACAAGGGCCCTGGGGGCTTCTAACTCCCTTCGCTAGCTGTCCCTAGCTCAGCTAAACTTTGTAAAGTAAGTAACACACTGTAAATCTTATATATGTACAAGATTGGGGGAGATACTAAATATCAGCCTAAATCTATAATATTATTTTAGTACACCACTATCTAAATAATCGAAATAGCTATGTTATGTTTTAACCTGGGGAATGCGTGCATTAATCAAAGTGTAAACTGCTAACTAGGAATTCGTCCATAAGCTAGCCATTAACCACAGTATACCAAAGTATCTGAATGCAGTGTGCAAACTCATAATGCGTGAAGATAGAATTATTTGAAAGATATTTGTGTTAAGTGTTATGTCATGTTATTTTTTTTAACACTAAGGGCCACTAATGAAAACATATCGTGATGTTACATCTAACGACCATAATAACGTACAACACGTAAAGTACGTATCTTTACATCATATAAAATGTTTTTGGGTATCCTAGTTATCTGTATACCCACCGTCGCTGACGCTCCTGCTAGGATTCGATTAGATAGCCTTCGTGTTTTTCTTAGTGGCAACCTAAGGGTAGGTACTAGAATACAGGTCTTCCATATAGGTTAGTAACCAGGTTGGTACCTTTCTGCACCATAGCTCAATACTTAATTCACACAGTATTGACAAGCGAGCAACAGCGAGTGTAGGTGGGTTAGAAGCCCTGCAGGGCACGTTGTTTTGTTATCTTCATTACAACTCAGTGGAGATAGGGACCAGTGTTCTAAAACCCTGCCGTAACCTAACAAACGTTGGTTAGTGCGTTTTGCACAATAATTTTTTTATGACATACGTACACTGAAGGCACGCCCTAATAATGATTAAGGTAGCTACAGAGAATAGCTTTACTGGAAAAGAACTAGGCCTATATATACAATGAATTTATGTATGGATCCGTACAATAAATCTGCACCGAAATTTTGATACTGAATGCTGAGAACTTAATAAGGAATGTATTAAATACTGTTCTACCTATATTACCTCTTTTGGATCGCATGTATCTTACTAAACATCAAGAGATCATATGTAATACCATGATAATCAAAAATTCATATCAACCCAGATGTTTTGTGTAATTGCATATGGACCATTCATGAGATTACTATACAAACACACTTCATTTGCTCAAGGAAACCGGTAACTATAATGAGCAACACTGCTAATATTTCTGAAAATCTGCAGGACAATTCACAGTGACTTACACGACGACATTCTGAACACATAAACAGTCACAGAATTTAAACTATCATAGCATTGTGAACTGTTTCTTCTTTTCTACACAATTTGCTTCGTCTCAGAATCAGTAGCACTTAATTGCACTTAGGTGTGATGAGCTTGAAAAAAAAAATATATCGCTGCTCGTTAGTCATTTGTTCTCCCAAACATACACCGACGCGATACGATTGAATCATATAGCTACACACTTACACAAATAATTACAAAATAAAATTACGAAAACAATATTTTTTATATTTTCGTTATTACACTATAAAAATAAGTTATACTACATGAAGAAATAAAGCTAACAAACCCATAGTTTTATAGAGAAATCCCACATTATCAATATGCTTCTCGTCCGTCATTTTCGCAGCTCTCCTATAGCCTAGGGCGAAAACGACTACTCTGATCAACGAGAGATGTTATATTAGTATTTTTATCTCAAAAATCTTAAATTACAAAAATCATGAAAATCGTATGAAAACAAAAATAAATAAACAAATATACATGTACGCAAAAGTTAGTATTGACTTCCATAAAAATGCATACAAAATTATATGTTATTATACCATGTCTATGAAACCCACAGCATTAAAAAAAAATAATAATGAACCCAAGCTCTCCAAGTACGCCTCTTTACAAATGATGGGTAAGCCACAAAAGACATTTTCTTCAAAATGTTGGTCCTTTGCTAGCATTTTAAGATTTTTCTTTTAAAGAATCGCCCTAAGATATTAAAGAGGGTTTAGAAAAGCAAATACGAACTTCAGTTGAGATTACGAGTCTCCAAGTAGTGACACCGTGGTGACACCAAAGAATGAGAAAATCCAACAAAACCTTATTGTAGAATAAATTAAATCCGTAGTAAAACTATAGATTAAGGAACTAATTACCATAAATTAAGATAGTTCCTTAATCTATAGTAAAACAGTGTACAAAATGAAAATGTGAAACAAGATAGTGTTTATTATGAAGCTTGAAACATAATAAAGCAGTATGGCATATCTACGAACATATAATTAGCTATATGCTTATTTATATAAATGAGTGTAACGATGTTTGTTCCTCAACTCCTCTTAGATCACTGTATCGATTTCGATGATTTTTGGCATCTGACTTAACCATTGTCTAGTTTAGGTTTTCCATCATGCTAGTTTGATTGAAATGAGTATTTTCCTAAGGGGAGAGCGGGAGATTCAAAATTCATGCGAAAAAGGAAGTATCTCAGGATCTTCACCACTTATAAATATGAGACTTGGTATATCAATTCTTCATTTAAAATAAGTGAACCCAGCGTTTTTAAAAATTTCCGTTTTAAGGGAATAAGGGGGCAGCTTCTATATATAAAAATGAATGAAACTATGTTTGTTCGCGAACTCCTACTAGATTTTGATTATTTTGGTGCATGATAGAATTATGGCGAAACTTAGGTTTTTACCCTGTAACTTTGATTAAAATACATATCCTAAGGCAGGGTTTCTCAACCTGGAGTTCGCGATCATAGGCGGAAGATGAATGAACTGACCAAATTTTGCTTTAATCCATTCGGTCGCTTTTGGGGAAGTTACTGTACCCACTAAGAAATGGATTCTATTATTATGGAAATAGATGTATATCGTGAGATCTCAGCAATAGGTATATTAAAATCCCCACACACGCTTATTACAAACTAGAAATTATAATGAAGTTGCTGGCAAGAGGGTGTGATAAAATGTGGGTCGTGAAAGGAATTAGTTTGAGAACCACTGTCCTAAGGAATAAATGTGTCCTAAGGGATAACTGAGAGGGAGGTCAAAATGTATGCGAACATTGAATATCTTATGATCATGGGCGTGCCAGCCGGGGGGATGAGAGGGACGCGTCCTCCCAGAAATTTTCCAGGAGGGGCTTGTCCCCGCCAGAAAATTGTATAGCAGGAATTATTTCCCAAATAACTCGGCAAAAATTATGAAATACTGGAATAGAAACGTCGATTGTCAATGAATAATTTCTTGAATTGAAAGGAATTACAGTTTCATTGAAGAAAACTCTGTAACAATTACCAGGGAATATAAATGAAGTATAGAAAGTAGCGACACTGTGTCAGCTCGATTATTAGCGACACTATTACTGTATCGAAAACTACCACAACGCGTGCACACATTCATTTGCGGCAAAAGTAAAATTTTGAAAAATCTATATATTAAAATTCTACGTTTATATGTCTGTAGTCAAGAAACGTTTATATGTTTGTGGCAAATTCTTTTAACAATATCTCGGAAACTACAAGCTCTGGAAAGATGCCGTTTTCACTGATCGATTGCAAATTTTGTGAAGATTGTTGAGTTATATTTGATTTTTTTAAAATGGACGTTATTTCTTTATTACATTTTTTAGGAGTACGCCGAAATATTGAAAATTTAAAAAGTAAAGCATCATATCTCAACGAATTATACATCTAAACACCGCACATTTGTATACGCGGTTAGTATATCTCTCCGGCATTTGTTTTATGGTCAAATGATAATGAAAAACGAAGCATAACTATTTCTCCAGTGTAAGATGAATCTTTATTGTTTGGAGTGTTTGGCCCAATGAACACCATATAGCCTATCACTGACATTATAATTAATTGTGTGTGTGAGCTAATATCTTTATGAAAATAGTAGGTTCTAATTGAAAGTACGCAATTCTTAGTGTGTCTTTTCATTTTGAACAGCTACAGCTTTGTGAAATATTTACAACTTGGTTCCAAGGCAAAAATATTTCGAATTTGACTTAGTACTTATTAAAAGTTTCATGCTCAGTTTCAAATATTTCTGCCTTGAGATTTCATCTTTAGTCTTCCAAGAAAGCGGTAGCGGCAAGAAAAAAAATGTTGCTTTCTAAGTATCTAAAAAGATTCCTTTTCCTCTACACTTACAGCATTACAAAGAGGAAAGAGAAAATGTGGAATGATCTTTTTTTATTTAATATACCGACTCTTGCTGTATCGGCTTCGTGTAAAAATACCACCATTATTGTGCCAACCTCGACAATCGATGGAAGACTTACAACACTGTTTAGCTTCGGAAATATAACTCAAAACCTGCCTAAAAAGATATTTTTCTTCGTGTGCGGGTAAGGTAGGTCTCTTTGCGTGTTCTTTCTAATGTATTGTTGAACTTGGTCAACTGGGCTGTGCGCAAGTGCACCACTGTTTTTGAAAGGACATGTTTTGCAGCGTGTTTTCTCCAACAGTAACGTTATTTAGACAGCTGTTTTGATGTGTTACTGTGAATATAATGTTGATATGAAGTTTTTCATCTCTTGTTTATGTTTAGTGTTGTTTTATTATTTGAAATGGATCAATTTGTCATAAGAAAAAAGCAAAGAAGACAGCACGTGGGCCAAAGCAGTCTTGGGAAGTAGCGTAACGCAAGTAACGCGTTACTTGTAACGCGCTACCTTTTAAGTAACGTTTTTTAGTAACGCGTTACATTTTTTCCAAAGTAACTGTAACGGTAACGCGTTACAAATTTTTAAGTAACGTACCTAGTTTGCGTTACTTTTTTCGCGTTACATTTCGGATGAGTAACTACAATATATGTATATAGTCTTTTCGGAAACAAATGTTTCTTTTCTGTAAGTGAATTTCTCAGAAGGAAACAATCGAGCATGAACTACGTATGTCAGTGACCGACAATCACAGACACACAGAGAAACAGATAAGTTCGTAATGCCACTTGCTCGTAGTGCCGTTTTTGGAATATGAGGACAGTCTTAAGGAAATCACGTGTACTGATTGCAAACACCTGGAAGATTTTGTCGTAGATTTTGACAGCTCCAATCAATACATTCAGTGAGTGAACTAAGAGTGCAATGGTAGTCTAGTTTCCTTTGGTTGGTGTTTTTTATAAAGATGGAGAACGAAAATATTTTACTTTTCGAACATTTGAAAGAATACTTTTTTCTTAAGAACTGAGGATGATGGTGGACAGAATTTAAAAGTAAAGTGCCTGAAGTGCCCCGGCGGAAAATATTTATCAAAAACTAGGGTGCCATAATTAACGATTTACAGTAAGGGGCTAATATGAATAAACTGTGTTCTGATGAGCAGGCCTACTTTATTACTAGAAAATAGTTAGCTGATGGCATGTAATATTGGAGTTCTTTCAGATCAGTTTGCTTATCCTAGAGCCCCGTTGATTATAGAGTTTGAAACTAGCTTAAAAAGCATGTATCGATTTCAGAGTTACTGGCAAGTTTTGATTCACTCCCAGTTCATGTGTTCTCATTTTATTAGTTGAAGTGTAATGTTTCTCTATATTCTGTATTTTTAATTTTACATAACAAAATTGTTGTTATTATATAATTAGTTTAGCAGAATAATAATAAGCAACCATTTTTGATAACGCATAGGGATGTGCACGAGTCAAGCTAAAACTCGACTCGACTCGAATTCAAGTCGAGTTTCGAGTCCAGTCGAGTTTGATAAATGGCTCGTTCGTTTTAACTCGTCTTGAAATCATGGCCTGATTACACTAGAAAACGAAAGCCATGAGAAATGTAAGCTAAATAGTAATATGGAATACTTTTAGTGTTGCTTACGAGAGGGGACACTGCTCGCATCTCGTCTCGTCTTGATAGCAAGACCACAAGAGATTTTTTATAAAAGCTCAGCTTGGCTCGGCTCAACTGAGAAGATGGCTCGAGCCGGCTCACTTGGAGTGAACCATCAGCTCGAGTTGGGTTGGTAGGGATGAGCCATCTGCTCGGTTCGGCTCAACTGAGCCGAGGGCTCTAGCCGAGTAGGTTGGGTGACCTGTTGGCTCGGCTCACTTCTCGGTTCGGATCGATAGTGGATGAGCTGTGAGCCGAGCTGCTCGAGTCGTTGACAATTCTAAACCCGGGCCGAGCAGTTTTGAAGATATTTGGCCAGTGCCCTATAACTTTTAATAGTGTTTGGCTCGAGCCCGAATACTCAACCTAGACCCTCAACCCAAATTCAGAAGCTAGTGAACAATATCCTTGACTCCTAGACTTCACAACTACCGAGGTTGGCAATCAACTAGTTTTTTAGTATTCGAATACAAACCGCCTATCTTTCATGCTTATATACAGTGTTGTTATAATTAATAATAATAATAATAATAATAATAATAATAATAATAATAATAATAATAATAATAATAATAATAATAATAATAATAATATTAATAATAATAATAAAAGTTGTAGTAGTAGTAGTGTCATTGATAATAATTATACTGTCTATGTAATATACTTGAAGAATGTACTCGAAACTACACACCGGATTTGGCTCGACTCGACTCGAAACCCGGCCCCAACTCGAGTCGAGTTGGAGGAAATTTTTCGAGCGTAGTTCCCGGTTCGAGCTCAAAGATGTCTGTTCTTAGTCGAATCGAGTTTCAAAGAAAACTCGCTCGAACTCGCTCGTGTCCATCTCTACGAGTAACGCAGTACGGTATGGCATTTTATCAATGTTACATTATATGAAAATGTTCATATATCAAGTAAAAATTTGTCCTTGCATTTACATAAGGTGATTCAGAACGTGCAATAATAATAATAATAATAATAATAATAATAATAATAATAATAATAATAATAATAATAATAATAATAATAATAATAATAATAATAATAATAGCGGTAGAAATTATTACCAAAGGTAATATTCATTGTCCGAAAACGAAGAGTTTCAATTTAAAGAAATTAGAAGAGAGTCAGGTAAGAGAGAAATACCAGATTGAAGTTTCGAATAGATTCTCGACTTTAGAAGATTCGGCGTGCACTAGTGTTGAGGATACCTGGATTGAAATTAGAGATAGCATTAAAATTTCAGCAAAAGAAAAATTGGGACACGCGGAAATACGTAGGAACAAACCATGGTTCGACCAGGAATGCATTAAACTAGCAGAGAAGAGAAAACAGGCAAAATTACGCTGGCTACAAAATCCGAATGAAATAACTACACAAAATTTCGCAGATATCAGGCGGGAAACTTCCAAAACTTTTAGAACAAAGAAACGCGATTTTCTGAAAGCTAAAATTAAGGAACTTGAAGATAATAGTAAAAATAAAAACATCCGGGAGATGTATAAGGGAATCAACGAATTTAAGAAAGGCTATCAACCTCGTGCTTATATATTAAAGAAATCTGACGGTACAGTTCTCACTGACACGGATAGCACCTTAAATAGATGGAAAGATTTCTTTGACGATTTGCTTAACACGCAACCAAAAACTAGTGTGCTTGGAGAAAAGGAGATACACACCGCAGAACCGTATATTCCAGAACCCAACCGAATAGAAGTAGAAACCGCTATAAAGAAATTAAAGAAACACAAATCTCTGGGTGTAGATGAAATTCTGGCTGAGTTAATTTTAGCTGGAGGCGAAAAATTGTGGAACAAGATACACAAACTCATTCTCCTTATCTGGAACAAGGAAAAATTGCCACAAGAGTGGTGGTTGATGTAATCCTTGTGTAGGCGCTGGTTTCTTAATAATTCTTCGACGTTGCTTTGAGACTGTTCAATATATCTGTATTTCATAACACACAAGATTATATGAATTCAAAAAATACAAACAAAGTTGCTAGATGAACATTATTATATGTAGATTAATGCGATATTAACACAATACACGTAGCTACCGTTGCTTTCTTGGTGTCACGTTTTTACACACACACTCTCACCCCTGCTGGGGAGAAAAAGTATTAGTTTTTATGTTGCTGCCTCTTCGTTTACTTACTGGCGTTAGTTTTTATTGAGAAGAACGCTAGTTCTGAACATACCGCCCGCCTTGAAGGAATTCCTTCAACAAATCTATGAATGATTAATTTGGTTCATGAACTTAATATACACAACAATAGATAACACAAGTTATGAATGAATGATATAAACATAAACAGAATAATGCACACACAACACAACACTATGAATCACACAATGTACACACTATGAATAACACCAACACATTAACTCTCCTTAGGAAGCGGGCACAATTGACGAATAGATCTTGTTGTTGTACCTCTGGTAGTTTTCACTGTCGCCACTCGTACTATTCCGTCCTTCCCAGGAAACAATTGCACAATACGTCCAGTTTTCCATTTTAGAGGTGGAATGTTATCTTCTTTGATGAGCACCAAATCACCTTCCAGAAGGTTGGGGAATTTTCTTCTCCACTTGGATCGTTCTAGAAGACTTGATAGATACTCCTTTGACCATCTGGTCCAAAATTTCTGATGAAGTTGCTGTATGTATTGCCATCTCGAAAGTCTGTTGACAGGAATATTTTTCAAGTTAGGTTCTGATATGGTAGTGAGTGCGTCGCCTATTAGGAAATGACCAGGTGTTAAAGGATGTAGGTCGTTTGGATCATTTGATAATGGTGTTAAGGGTCTAGAGTTTAAGCAAGCCTCAATCAGTGTCAAAATAGTGTTCATCTCTTCGTAGGTGAGTGAAGCATTTCCCACGACTCTCTTTAAATGATATTTGAGAGATTTAATTGATGATTCCCATAAGCCTCCGAAGTTTGGTGATCTGGCTGGAATAAAAACCCACGTGATGTTATCAGCTGCTAGAAAATTATGTAATTTTTCTTTATGGTGTTCTGATTCAAATAATGTCTTCAATTCTTGTAGTTCCCTTTTTGCACCAACGAAGTTACTTGCATTGTCAGAATACAGTTTAGCGCATTTTCCTCGACGAGCCATGAATCGCTTTAATGCTCCAATAAACGCCTCTGTAGTTAGATCACTAACAAGTTCAATGTGAACCGCCTTAGTCGCAAAACACACGAAAAGTGCTATATATGCCTTATGGAGTTTGGCTCCCCTTCGGTTACTCGATTTAAGGTAAATGGGCCCACAGTAGTCAACGCCGCTGTGAAGAAATGGTCTTGTTGGTTGAACTCTGTCAGCTGGTAGATCTCCCATCATCTGTTTACCATCTTTAGGATTGTTTCTGAAACATGTGACACACTGATGCACAACTTGACGAACCAAGTTTCGTCCACGTATTGGCCAATATGATTGTCGCAAGGATGATAACAATAATTGAGGCCCGGCATGCAATAGCTTCTTATGTTCTTCTTGAGCGATTAACTTTGTCAAGTTGCAGTTAGCTGGAAGTACAATAGGATGTTTCTGTCCTTCAGTAAGATCTGCTGCATTTAATCTTCCTCCGACTCTGATGATTTGCCTCTCATCCAAGTATGGGTTCAAATTTCTCAGTTGACCTTGGTTGTCGACTTCTTTTCCTGATCTCAATGCATTTAATTCCTTGTGAAATGCTTGTTGTTGTGATAGTTTAATAAGACATTTGAGTGCTTCATGTAATTCACTTACTGTAAGATGTCCATGCTGTCTGTCAGAATTAGATCTTCTCATGTTGTGCGCAAATCGTAGGCAATAAGCAATTACACGTTGCAATCTTCTTAATGATGAATATCTGTCTAGGAGTTGACACGGTGTTGCAGAAACCATTACTGCTGTATTTTGTCGTCGCTCGGGAACATCGCTTAGGTCACAAACATCTTCCCTCGTCTGTGAGTCTAATTTCTCAGATAGCCAGGAAGGCCCATGCCACCATAATTCATTATCAAGAATCTCTGACGGTGTTAATCCTCTCGATATATGATCTGCTGGATTCTCCTCTGTTCTGATGTGTCTCCATTCATAGTTACAAGTTAATTGTTGAATTTCCGCTACACGATTTGCAACATACGTCTTCCATTGAGAACAAGGTCCTCTTATCCATGCTAATACAATGGTGGAATCTGACCATAAAACAACCTTATCGATCTTGCAATGTAATGCTTGTATTACTTTCTGAGTTAGCTGTGCAAGTAACAAAGCTGCACAAAGTTCTAGGCGAGGAATAGTTGTCTTCTTCAAAGGTGCTACTCGAGATTTTGAACATAGTAAGTTTGCTGTGAATTTTCCATTTTTTGTACTAGATGTTACATATATACAAGCTCCATATCCATTCTGAGATCCGTCGCAAAATCCGTGAATTTCTACCTGCGATTGTGTTTCTTGAATAACCTTCCGCTGAACATATAGTGATTCCAACTCTTGAAGTTGCTGCTCAAAAGTTTCCCACTCTGAATGCAATGGGGCTGGAACCTTTTCATCCCAATTCAATTTTAATTCCCACAAACGTTGCAGAAATATTTTTGCCTTAAGAATAACTGGTCCTATTAATCCTAAGGGATCAAATATGCTCGCTACTGTAGCAAGAATAGTCCTCTTCGTGATTTGTTGAGGGTTGTTTCTTGGTTTGACAGAGAAAGAAAATGTGTCTTTAATGGGATTCCACAACAATCCTAAACTTCTTGTGATGCAATCATCATTTGGTTGAATGGTGAAATTTGATTCTTGAAGTTCACTGGGTATTTTTGAAAGCAGTGAAGTGTCGTTGCTACACCATTTTCTCAAACAAAAACCACCCCTTTGCAGAAGAGTTGTGAGTTGACCCTGTAATTCATGTAGTTCCTTCTTCGTGTTTGTCCCTGTTTGAAGATCATCAATATAGAAATCCCTCATTACAACTTCTGCTGCCTTAGGGAAATTCTTCTTCTCTTCTATGGCTAGTTGCTGAAGACATCTAGTGGCTAGGAAAGGAGCTGCTGCAGTACCATATGTTACAGTTTTGAGTCGATATATCTTTATTGCTTCTTGAGGGTTTTCTCTCCACAGTATTTTCTGGTAGTTTGCATCTGAATCATATACCCTAATGTTGCGATACATCTTCTCTATATCAGCTGTCATGACGTATTGATGTTGCCTGAATCTTGCTGTTATGGAAAATAATTCTTCTTGGATTGTAGGCCCGACTCTCATCGTGTCATTTAATGAAAGTCCAGAAGTTGTTTTGTACGATGCATCAAATACAACCCTGAGTTTGGTAGTAGTACTGTTCTCCTTCATTACGCAATGATGGGGAAGATAGTAGTCTGGCATCATTGTATCGCTCTCTGCTCTAGTTATTTCTTCCATATGGCCCAAATCTTCGTACTCTTTCATGAACGCTATGTATGCCCTTTTCTTCTCAGGATCCTTCATAAGCCTTTTTTCCATTGAATAAAGTCTTCTCGTTGCAATCTCCTTGGATTTACCAAGATTCCCCACATTTTCTTTAAAGGGAAGTCTAACGATGAATCTCCCAGTCTCGTCTCTCCGGTGTGTTTCTTTGAAGTGTCTTTCACATTCTGTCTGCTCTTGACTTAATGGATGTTTTGTTGAACATTCTTCTATCGTCCAGAATTTTTGTAATTGCTCGTGTATTTTTTCTGTTGTGGAGAGGTGACACACATTTGTCGAAATGTGTGGTTGATTGTCTATTTTTCCAGCTACAATCCAGCCAAACAATGTTTTGTACAAGGTTGGATACCCTGCCTTGAGTTTTATTTGTCCTTCACAAAGTAGATCAAAGAATACTTCCGCCCCCAATAACATGTCAATACGCTGTGGTATGTTGAAGCTAGGATCTGCTAATTCAATGTTGGAAGGTATTTCCCACGATGACGTGTCTACACGAACCATAGGCAAGTCTTGTGATATTTGCGGCAATATGATGAAGTCTAATGTGGCTGAATAATTGTTATATCTTGACTTAATTGTAGCCTGAACGGTATGGCATGACCTTGTATTAGCATTACCTATACCATTTATGTGTACAACGCTATTACTCTTTGTTAGTCCCAATAATTGAACCATTCTGTTCGTTAGAAAATTGGACTGAGAAGCACAATCGAGAAGTGTTCGACACATTTGAAAATTACCCTGTTTATCTTTAACATATACTACAGCTGTGGATAGCATAACGCTTGGTGGTCTCCTAAGATTCTGCGGTACACTGTTTGTAGAACGAATATTCTTATCTTCACATTCCTGCCCGAGTGATGTGGTCGCAGCGAGCGTGTTTTGACCTTGACCTATTTCCCTTTCATCTTGTGGTTCATTCGCTCTAGTGGGCGATGGACAACGCGAGTAGTGCAGTAATGTGTTATGCTTTTTATTGCATATTTTACAATTACCTGATAAGCACTCACTTGCCTTATGCGCTCGTTTGAGACAATGTATACACAAAGAAAGACGTTTAACTTCTTTAATTCTATCTCCTATAGATTTTTTCAACAATGATTGGCATTGAAATAATTTGTGTGAGCCTTTACAGCTGGGACATACATTGTTGTCGGAATACGTTACGTGTGCTGTCGTTGAGTAAGAACTCTTTTTGCCTGCCTTATTTGTTTGTTGATATTTGTTACTTGGAACTGAGGGTGTATCTTTAGGTCTACGCTTATTGTCAACTGCGTCTAAAACTTGGCAACGCTGTTGTAAAAATTGTGTCAGCTGTGACATGCTCGGTAATTCATTCGTTGATTGTGTTTTCTCCCACTCCTTATGTGTTGTATTGTCTAGTTTGGTCGCAATCAAATAAATAAGTAATGCATCCCAGCTTTCTGTCGGTTGACCTAATGATTTTAAAGCCCTCAAATGTTTTACTGTGCTGTCTAAAAGAGATTTAAGCGAAACAGCCGACTCACGTTCCACCATTGGCATTTCAAATAAAGCTTTGACGTGTTTGTTAAGAATATACTTTTTGTTTTCAAAACGTTCTTTGAGTAAAGTCCATGCTACGTCATAGTTTTCAGAAGAAATTTCCAAGGCTTGTATTACTTCAAGAGCCTCCCCACGTAGAGGAGAACGCAAATAATGAAACCTTTGGACTGGCTGCAATGTGCTATTGTTATGTATTAATGCCTGAAACGTGTCATAGAACGACAACCACTCATCGTAGCTTCCAGAAAAGGTCGGAAGGTTTATCACCGGCAACCTAACTGATGGATTAGAATTGCTTGATTCATTGTTTTCATTTTTCTTTGCACTGGAGCTGTGTTGATTTATGAACACTTCCGCCTTAGCTGCTAAATCAAAATAAGTACTCTCGAATTGCTCTCTTTCTTGCGTTTCCTGATCAATTTCTGATGAACCCTGTAACATTTCTATTTCGGATTGTATTGCATCAAATTCATCATAGCACTGTTTTATTTTCTCGTAACGTAACACTAACTGCGTAATATTCTGATCTTCTGTAAAACTATCTACAAAAGGTTTAAAACGAGTGAGTTTGGCCTTAATTTGACCTCTCTTGAAAACTAATTCTTTCATTCTGTCCGTCATGCTTCACTCAAATTAAATACACTTTTAACACTTACGTTCTAAATGAGGCTTTGCTATTACAGGCTTATTTTGTATAAGTGATACAAGGATAATATTATATTGAAATATGCACTCACTACCTACCTTGTTAACTGCACTGTAGAATCCTGATCCGGCCCGGAGGACCATTTGGTTGATGTAATCCTTGTGTAGGCGCTGGTTTCTTAATAATTCTTCGACGTTGCTTTGAGACTGTTCAATATATCTGTATTTCATAACACACAAGATTATATGAATTCAAAAAATACAAACAAAGTTGCTAGATGAACATTATTATATGTAGATTAATGCGATATTAACACAATACACGTAGCTACCGTTGCTTTCTTGGTGTCACGTTTTTACACACACACTCTCACCCCTGCTGGGGAGAAAAAGTATTAGTTTTTATGTTGCTGCCTCTTCGTTTACTTACTGGCGTTAGTTTTTATTGAGAAGAACGCTAGTTCTGAACAAGTGGAAAGAATCAATCATTGTTCCAATTCACAAGAAAGGCGACAAAACTGACTGTAATAATTATCGAGGTATTTCTCTTCTGTTAACATCCTATAAAATCCTTTCAAATATTGTATTAGCAAGACTGACCCCATACGCAGATGAAATTATTGGAGATTATCAGTGCGGATTTAGACGAAATCGATCAACTATCGACCAAATATTTACCATTCGCCAAATTCGAAAAAAAAAAAAAAGTGGGAATACAATACCCCGGTACATCAACTATTTATTGACTTTAGAAAGGCGTACGACTCGGTTAGGAGAGAAACGTTATACAACGTTCTTACATAACTTGAAATACCGAGAAAGCTAATTAGATTAATTAAGATATGTTTAAATGAATCCCAAAGCAAAGTCCGGGTAGGAAAATTTTTGTCCACGAGCTTTCACGTCGAAAATGGTCTGAAACAAGGAGATGCGTTGTCGCCATTATTATTTAACTTCGTTCTGGAATACGCTATAAGGAAAATCAAAGATAGCAACCAGGGCCTAGAGTTGAACGGTATTCCCCAAGTTATGGCATATGCTGATGATGTAAATTTAATAGGGAATGATAGGAGAACAATAGAAAGAAATGCAGAGATCTTATTAAACGCTTGCAGGGACATGGATAAATGCAGAGAAAACTAAATACATGGAAGTGCGTCGGGACCGTAATGCAGCAAATTATGAATGCGTTAAAATATTAAATAATACTTTTGATAAAGTGGATAATTTCAAATATCTAGGATCAATATTAACAGAGGAAAATCATATTCACGGAGAAATTAAATGTCGACTAAAAGCAGGGAATTCGTGTTACTATTCGGTTCAAAATCTCTTGTCGTCGCGAATTCTGTCTAGGAATTTGAAGCTTAAAATATACAAAACGATAATCATGCCTGTCGTTCTGTATGGCTGCGAAACATAGTCACTTACTCTGAGGGAAAAACATAGACTGAAAGTATTTGAAAACAAGATCCTGAGACGAATATTCGGATCCAAGAGGAACGGGAATGGGGAATGGCGGAAACTTCATAACGAGGAACTACATACCTTATATGGTTTACCCAACATTGTTAGGGTCGTCAAGTCTAGGAGGCGTACGTGGGCGGGTCATGTAGCTAGAATGGAAGAAAGTAGAAACGCTTTCAAAATCTTGACTGGAAGACCAATCGGAAAATGACCATTAGGAAGACCTAGGCGTAGATGGGAGGACAATATTAAGATGGATCTCGCAGAGATTGGAATACAAAGTAGAAACTGGGTGCAGTTAGCTAAGGATAGAAGTCAGTGGAGAGCTTTTGTGAACGCGGCATTGAACCTCCGGGTTCCATAGGCCATAGAGTTAGTTAGTTTTAGCGGTAGAAATAGTAGTACGAAAAATTAAAGTCATAATTTTTTGGCTCGTCAACAATTTTAAAGTTTCGGACCTAAAAGTAACGCGTTACTTTCGAAATAAAGTAACAGTTACTTTTTTGTTGCAAGTAACGCGTTACATCTTAAGAGAAAGTAAAGTAACTTGTAACGCGTTACATTCTTACAAGTAACTTACCAACACTGGGCCAAAGCAGTGGCATTGTTGAAGAAAAGAAGATAAAAATTCATTCAAATGATAGTTCAGCTGATGGATAACAACCTGAAACTGACAATGGAAATTCAAATCGTGTATTGGTCACCATCACCATTAGTGTCTATAGAAAAAAACTCTCAATCTCCACGTCTAGCAAGTGGTTCAGATTTTCCCCACCCTTCGAACTTTTCAAAGCCCAATTAGACTTTAGTGTTACCTACAAATTTTCCACAACAGTTTCTGAAAGGTCGAACATTGAAATTTGTGCCAACTTGGTTACTTCCGTGGCTGCATGCCTATCCAAACAAAATTAACGTCATTTTCTGTGTTTACTGTACGGACATCTTGAAAAATATTAAAAAAAAAAAAAAAAAGTTCTTGCTAAAACCATGGAAGGCGATTTCTCTACTGTAGGATTTTGCAATTGGAAGAAGGCTAAAGAGAAATTAAGTATACACAACATTTTAGAATGCCATAAACTGGCTGTACTACGCTACACGCAGAGAAAAAAAATCCAATAGAAAACCAATTAAACAGACAAATTTTAGATGAACAACTGAAAGCCAGGAAATTCCTGGAAAAAATATAATCTCAAGTATACGTTATCTTGCAAGACAAGGTCTCGCATTTAGAGAACATGACTCCCGGTTCAGGAATTTATTTCAGTTGATGGGCCTTTGCTCTGAAGATTTTCCACAATTGAAGAGCCGGATAAAGGGAACCATGAAGAGATGTAATTTCATGGATGTTAAAATCCAGAATGAAATCTCGAAACCATAAGCCAAGAAATTGCTTTTCATATATGTAACAAAATCAAATCTCAAAACCCTCCTCTGTTCTCTATCGTGTCTGATGGTTCCTGTGATGTGGATGGCGAAGAACAATTAAGTGTTTGTAACAGGTAAGTTGATGAAGATATCTGTTCTCATGAAAGTTTTCTTGTGTTCTATTGTATATCAAAAAACTACTGGTGAGTTTATAGCTTCAGTTATTCTGGATGAGATGGTGAGACTCCAGCTTTCAATTGCTCAACTCAGTGGACAAGTTTATGATGGTTCTGAAAATACGAGTGATGGCTCTGGAATTAGTGTCCCACCTATTATATGTAAACATCAACTTCTTGCTTTGTACGTACATTGTGGAGCTCACAGTACTAATCTTGTGATTAAGGGTGTCTGTAGTGCATCACAAGTAGTGAGAAACTCTTTGCAGTGGGTACACGAACTATGAGTCCTGTTTTCGCAGGCACTTTCAGTGAGGTAACGATTTTCTGCTCTAATCGAGGCTAATGTCGGTGGTCTTGTCTTAAACATTGTAAACTTTAAATCCTTGTGTCCCATTAGGTGAATTTGTAGACTTAGTCAAATAATTGGAGTTGTTTAACATTATGAAGGAATTCTCTCTACATTGGAAAAGATGAAGACTGACGGAATTGTCAACACATCTTCAGGATCAGCTGCTGGGCTTTTGCGGCTTTTGAAGAAGGATCTACGTTTCTTGGGCTCATATGGCTAGGGATATTATCAGAGGTTGAAGCTTTTTAACAGGACACTTAAAGACCCAATTTCAGTGTCAAAATGGGAAACAATACAAAATCATAAATGAAAACATAAACTTGAATAATATACTTAGTCACTGATCATAAGCTCATTGTACTGTTATGAAACCTACAAATTAACATAATCGCCCTGGAAATCCCATTAATTTTAATAAATATTGTCAACAGTACCATAAATAGGATTGTTTGTGTCGCTGGAATAGAACCTGTTATCGCCATTGATAGGATTTATCTATCCTAAATTGCAGCACTTTAATTCATGTTATGTGACATTTTGAAAATTAAGGGGGGGGGGGGTGCAATGACATCAGCCTTTCTTTAAATTTGGCCCACAATGTTGCGTGAAGGGTACTGTCCCCCCCCCCCCAGAAAATTTTAGGTGAGCATGCCTATATTATGATCCTCTTAACTTAGGAAGATGAAACTTGGTATATAAATTATTCATTTAACCCTAGAACGCAGAACATGGGTCAAAAATGACCCAGCAGTAATTTATGTATAGATTTTTGTCTGCAATATTTGTTGCACAGTAGTTTTTCTCCGTGACATCTTCTATTGGTTTGTTTACTACATAAAATAATGTATTTAAGTTTTTGGTTTTGTATTTATTTTTTACATTTTATTATAGCTATATATTTCTATACGTAGTATACATAACATGGGTCATTTCTGACCCGCGGTATATTTTAGTATTTGATTACTATTATATATTAGTATTAGTATATAATACTAATACTAATCTTTATAGTAGTATTAGATTAGTTCTTTACTATAACAAATTAGTATTTGTTTTACTAAAATGTTATTATATTTGTAGTAGTATTATTACTACTAGTCTTGTACTTTGAATTGGATTTTTTTTAGAAATATATACTCTGAACAGACTAATCTTATGGACCATGTTATGGACCCATGGACCCATCATAAAGACCCATGTTATGGAAACTAAGGTACAATTCATGTCATGTGTTTAAGGGTTAAAATAATAAGACCAATGTCCCAGTATATTCGAGAATTCCTGTTTGAAGGGGAAAAGCGAACATCTATGCATGTAAAATTAATTCAACGATGTTTGTACGCGAACTTCTCCTAGACCGCTGCACCAACTTTAATAATTTTTGGTACGGGTTAACTTGTGTTTTTATCATATTATTTTGATTAAAGTATATATTCTAAGGGGGCACGGAAGGTTTAACATTTATCCCAAAAATGGAGTAGCCTATCTCACAAGACTCTCAACTTAGGAAAAAGAAACTTACGAGGGACGGTCACACAAGTTGTCGCTCAAATATGATTTCCACATAGCACATCTGATGGAGCATCGTGATAAATGAAAATGAGAACATTTAAGGTGCTATGGACCAGAAGGATAGGACCATTTGAATATACAAAAATTATATTATGGAATTATGTATGTTTAAAGTAAATATCTTGAAAACTGTTAAAGCAATAATAAAAAAAAGGAGCACAATATAATTAGAACAAAATCACGTATCGAAAACCACAAACAGCGTTTCCATAGATGAAGCAGTGTTGATAACTCAGCATAAAAGTATTTTGCTTGAAATAGCATCATATACAAATGTACAAGATTTAAAATGCACTATTATTACTAAACATAACAGTGAAGTGTAGTAGTACAGTGTTGCACACTGTTGGAACTACGTGTGCTGAAAATGTAAAATGGAGAAACCTGATACGTGGCAACAGAGGGTAATAAAAGAATGCATTAGAAAAAAGCGAGGGATATGCATTACACTTTCGTAACCCCGCTGAATAAGCAGACAACTCGCGAAAACAAAATGTTGTACGCGAGGAAAGAAACCCATGTTTTCTAATTCCGTAAACTGTTTTTCCAGATTATCTTACGAGGGAACCTATCCAAGTGTAACTCTGACTTCGAGTCGAGACTACGGCCGTTTTGAATACCTTGTCCCAAAAGAACATAACACGAAAAGGAATACATCCTCGATCGCAACCGTTGCGGAGATATAAGCGTGAAAAGTTAGAAATTGAGCTCCATACTCAGGGGTGTAGCCAAGGGGGGGGGCATCGGGGCCGGACCCCCCAAATGGGTTCCTGGCCCCCCCAAATAACCAACTTTTAAAACTTTATAGTAAAATTATCTCGCTTCATTCATTTAAAAGTAACAAAGTTTATTGACAATTAATAATTTATGGTAAACTAGTATAGAGAAATATTGTTTTTCCATACCGATCGAAAAATAGTATAGTATCTCTTTATACCGATCGAAAAATATGATACTTTTTGTGACAGCAGATTACACAATTTACTGCGATTTATATTTGACAGTTTGAAAACAAACGTTTTAACAAGGTACTACAAATACAGCCATAAAACAAAGTACTAAACTGATTTGTAAACTACAGTATATTTTTATATACTTTAACAAGTGTTTTAAAGACATAGAGGATGGAAAATTTGGTGAGAAATAATGCTTTTATTCAATTTGGATTTCATTCGCTCTCTCTCTTATTTCTACCCAGTGTAATAAAATAATTATGTTTTTTTAGTCACGAATAATAAATAAATATATTTGTCAGGAAACCGTAAAGCAATTAAGTGAAATTTCAAAGAAAATCAATCTTGTGTAGATAGGTTCTGTATACAAGGTCTTAAATTTAAATATAAAGGTAACCAAGAAAGGTTTTGTTGCTTTTTCACCCACCACCTTCGAACATCGATATGTCACCTAACCTGGAAGATCAAAAATAGTCCCCATCAGCATCGACGACCTTCTGAAAACGTTCTGGAAGGCCATGGAATCCATCGCGGTAGAACGTGGTGGGCCGTGAAACGAAGAAAGTATCAGGTGCATTTTGGACTTTTACTAGGGATTTGAACTGGCGTCCTCTAATGTGATTGTCCAAAGAATGGAACAGATGATAATCGGACGGTGCAATACCCGGGGAATATAGTGGTTGCAATATTGTTTACCATCCAAGGCGAAAAATGGTGTCCTGAGTCATCCTAGCCACGTGGGACTTAGCGTTGTCCCGTAAACGAGGATCCATTTGCAATTCAGAAGTGATAGCTCCAGAGTTTTGAGTTTTTGTTGAGCACAGCTCAACTGCTGACATTACACAGTTGCATTGATACTCTGACCAGCTGGTAGCAGTTCCCGATGCACGATGCACCAAACACACAGAAGGACCTTCTTCTGGTACAGTGCTGGTTTCGGCTGTTTTGAAATCGGTTCATGGGATACTAACCAATGATGACGACGCCGTGGAGCTTCGTATAGGACACATTTTTTATCACATGTCAACGCCCTGTCCAGAAATGGCTCCGAAACAGTAAATAAACATAGGCGACTGCCGCGTTGCCTTCTGGCCCGGAGTCAAAATATGAGAGACCCATCGACCCAACTTGTAGTGCTTCACAAGTTGATGGATGTGCTGCCGAATGGTTTCTCCACACACTGAATTGTAGTCCCAGTTCCTCTTTGTACATGTGTTGGTCTTCTGGCATGTGGTGTTTTCGGGTGTTTCGTCATCGTCCTTAAACTTGTTAAACCATCGCTGCAATGTCCGCGTCATCACGACACCCTCACCAAAGGCCTGGCATATCTTCTCTCCCGCTAAAGCAGCGTTTGACCTCCATTTGAACTCGTTCAGCATACATGTTCCTATGACGCTCTGTGGAAGTCCCATGTTCCCTCTGTCTTTACGCAAGTTCACGGTGTGTCTGAATTGCCACAACCAGGTAGTATGTTGGATATACCCACAACAACAACTGATGTTCGCCTTATCTCCACTCGCATTCAACTCACGATGTGAGGTCCAATTGAACACAGACCTCCACAAAAAGGGACAGAACTTTCTTGGTTACCTTTATAGTTATGCACAAAAGTATAGCGTTTGGTCCCGGGCAGTAGTTCTTGATTAAACATAATAAAAACTATCTTGAATATAATTTATGTATAATAATAATAATAATAATAATAATAATAATAATAATAATAATAATAATAATAATAATAATAATAATAATAATAATAATAAGAAGAAGAAGAAGAAGAAGAAGATGCTAAAATAGTGTTTTTAGTTTTGCAGACTAGCAGCAACACATTTTTTTTGGCTTTGTACATTGTAGCTTGCCCCCCCTCAAAAACGACGCCCCCCCCTACACAAACCTGCTGGCTACACCCCTGTCCATACTATACCTTACAAAGTCAGCTTCCGGGTCAGATTTTTCGGAAACGGTCAGGTAAGAAAACTCAGCGAATACATATCAAATTAGTATGGGGAGCACAGCACCTTTCGAATGAAAAATTTGTGTCCTCGGAGCACTCGCAGGGTCCCAGGCGGGGTCCAACTCAAAATTTGCAAATGGAACCAGGGATGAAGTAGCATATTGTATGAAAGCTATTGTTAAATAAAAGAAGATAGTACAAATCTCAACTCTCTACGATAACCCTGTGTAAACGGGCAACTGGTCAAAATTTCAATACAACCTCCAGAGTTGGCGTGGGTCAATGAAAACTTGACCCACGACCCACTGATCCACCACCCACCATGACCCACTGTGATTCACCATGACCCACCATCCACGGTGACCCACTCTGACCCACAACCCACGGCGACCCACTCTGACCCACCACCCACCATGACCCACCACCCACCATGAACCACTCTCATCCACTTTGACCTACTCTGACCCACCACCCACCGTGACCCACCACCCACCATGAACCACTCTCATCCACTTTGACCTACTCTGACTCACCAAAATCCATCATCATCAACTCTGAACACGATCCACGGCCTCTTCTGAACTGACTAAAGAGTTTACACTTGTAATAAAACAAGACTGTGAAATTGTCACTAATCGGAGTTTGAATTTCTAGTCAATCGCTCAAGCACCACTCTGTTACAATAACGGTGGATCTGACCTTTACGATATAAAATGGTAAAGTGTTTGTCAGTGAGGAAATTGAAACAGTTCGAGGTGGGGGGGGAAATTAGTGTGTGTCTAAAATATACTTGTACTTAGAGAGTATTCTTGCAAGTGTTAATTTCTAAACGCATTCCACAATAAACTTCTATTCGCAGGAAAATACCCCTGTACAATATGGAAAAGGTTATGGTTTTTCAGTTCACAGTATTTTTCTCACAAAAGACTTGAAAAATCAGTTGTTCATAGGGTATAAAGGTGCTCGGGTACTCTATGTGAGAGCATCTCCATAAAGTATGCTCATAATTGTAATTTGTGTAATCACTAAAACAGCACGTTAAATTTAAGTTACAAATATGCATAATTGCAATTATTATGAATATTTATTCAAAAGTAGTTTACCTAAAGCAAAGAAGAGACTTACTAAAAAGTAGGTACAAAGTTGAATAACACAAATAAGCCATTAGTAATACAAGTATACACTTTCCGTAACTCGTAATTTTCCACCTTAAAACAAATCTGAAATCGGATTTATTTCCTGTTGGTAACTTTTTGGCGGTAAACCATCCGCAGTGGAATGATGTCCATCCTCCAGCCAAGAACTAACTAGCTCGTCTACTTTTAGCTTGTCTAGCGTTGGGCCATTAACATTGATGAACAACAAATCAGACAATGTTTGAGCACTTAGTCTATTTTTAATATCAGTCATCTGTAAATTCATTAGAGGAAATCCCCGTTCGTACTCTGTCGTGGAAATTGATAATATTTCTACCCGATTTCTGCAACTTCTAATCGACAATCTACTTGTTAGACTTAAGTCTGATAACGATTTTTCTTGGTCAGTTTTGAAATACTCAGCAAGAAGGATCATCTCTCTATCACCATACAACATCTTTTCCATATCGACCATTTGGCAATGTCGACCCATATAGAACAGAAACTTCATCTACCACGCCTTTGATAGGGAATCTTGTGAATAAATTATCAATTAAAGCCTGATAAACTGATGATTTCTTATTTGTTTATAAATTTAATTTTTGTAATTACACACGAAGGTTTGATACCATTACCAAGTTCCCTCCCCCGTCTAGAAAGCGAAAGCGAACGAGCTTTCTGGAAAGTATTCAGAGGTGAATGGGAATTTCCCTCCTTCTTCAACTTCAATTACCACACTGCTGTTTGCCATGTGCCAAATTACGATGAATTTCAATTAAATTATCATAGTATAATTATTTCCTTGTTGAATTGTCAATACTTTTCAGTGGAAAAAAGGATGAAATTTCAAAGTTCCAAATCAAAGTAAGTAGACCAACGGAAAGGGAAAAAAGTTTAAAATTTTCCATACAATTATGCGTACAATCCAAACTTCAAATTTCCGTGTAATTAAGCTTACAGTACAAAGTTTATGCCTATTTTTCTCACAACTTTATGGGTTGATTGCCCTGTGCTGTGAGCGCTCCATATAATAAACATAAGCTTCAGCGATTATTATAGCAGAAAGCAATGGATATATGGAGCCAAGCACTGTATTTTTTGTTTCTGATTTTTTTCTTAAATACCATCGATCGTTTTCGATCATTTTTACAAACCAACTCACTACCAATTTTCCATATACAGAAAGTGCCCCTCCCCCCACATAAAGGAGAATTTTTAAAAATGCTAGGACACATTCTGTTTATTTTCAATAAAGAGTTAATACACTGAATTTCAGCTCCGTAAGTTTAACGGCTTGCGAGATACTCATTTTTTTTTTCGCAAAAATTCGGATCCTCACCTATTATGCATTATAATAAAAGCAATATAACATCTCAATTTGGATTAAGGCCTAACTATATACCAAAAATAATTTCATTTGACTTTGTAATTTGACTATGATGATCAGGTACACATAGTTACATTCAATTTTTTATAAATAATTTATATATTACAGTGATTCAAAAATGTATTTTTTCCAGTAGTTAGCTCTAAAAACCCACAGGTCTCGAAAGCCAAGTTGTAGTGTAAGTCCTATTGCTATTATTACAATTAAAAATATCAATGTCCAAAAGTGCCTGAAGTTCCTTTTTCACTTGGTTAGATATACTCACCTCAGGTAAGTAGACAGAAACAAGTGGAAAAGGAAGGGAAATGAAGGTCTTGAAAGTAAAACAGAGACAAATTTACCAGTCTTCAGAAGATACTGTCTACAATGCAGTGAGCAGAGAGGGTCGGTATATCATACTGAGTCGGTGGGTCGCAGTGGGTCATGGTGGGTGGTGGGTCGCAGTGGGTCACGGTGGGTAACAGTGGGTCATGGTGGGTGGTGGGTCATAGTGGGTTACGGTGGGTGGTGGGTCACAGTGGTCACATGCTGTTGACCCACGACCCACTGATCCACTCAGAAAACTTGACCCACTTGACCCACTGACCCACTCCATCTCTGCAACCTACATCAGAAAATTTATGGTCACGCATCTAAATCCGTTAAGTTGCGACAACAACAAAACAGAAAAACACGTTTGAAAGTGCAAGATATTGAAGTAAAGTAAATTGCTGCAGTCTCTCTCTCAAAAGCACCCTCCAATATATTTTATTTCTGCACCATTATTCCAGTTTTCTCCAATCCCACTCCTCTCCAAGTTGCCTCATAGTTTCAAGGTTACTCCTTTTAGTCTTTACCATCATGTTTCTCGTTCAGCAAATCCTCCAATAGAAATTTCACAGTGCATTCTTTGAATTTGTGGTCCCGATGCGCGAAGCATATACGGTTGCCTTTTGACCTTCTCACCCTCTACGACGATTGCGATTGACAATGTATCCTTTCTCTTCTATGACACGAAATCATGGTTATTCTATGGTCCATTGGTCATTCGAAGTCACATTTATGCTTGGATAATCCGTTGTGCGACTCTGTGAGAGACTTTGCAGCAATTTGCTTTACTTCAATACTTTGCACTTTCAAACGTGTTTTTCTGTTTTGTTATTGTCGCAACTTAACGGATTTAGAAGCGTGCCATAGATTTTCTGATGAAGGTTGTATTGACAGTTTGACCAGTTGCCCGTTTACACAGGGTTATCGTAGAGAGTTGAGATTTGTTGTATCTTTTTTTATTTAACTATCTTTCATGCAATATGCTACTTGACCCCCGGTTCCATTTGCAAATTTTGAGTTGGACCCCGCCTGGGACCCTGCGAGTGCCCCAGGGACACAAATTTTTCATTCGAAAGGTGCTGTGCTCCCCATACTAATTTGATATGTATTCGCTGAGTTTCCTTACCTGACCGTTTCTGAAAAATCTGACCCGGAATCTGACTTTGTAATGTATAGTATGGAGCTCAATTTCTAACTTTTCACGCTTATATCTCCGCAACGGTTGCGATCGAGGATGTATCCCTTTTCGTGTTATTCTTTTGGGACAAGGTATCCAACGGCCATAGTCTCGACTCGAAGTCAGTTACACTTAGATAGGTTCCCTCGTTAACCAGATTTGGTAGAATACTTTCGTGGTTTATGTCTTTCGTGTTAAGTGACATATTCTTTGATTTCCTCTCTTACACATCATATATGATTATGGTACTGTACACTGTAACCTCACCATATTCACATTCAAAATATAATTATTTTGTTACTACTTCATTTCATTTTTAGTCGACCCGGATAGCCGTGTGGCCTAGAAGGCTAAGTCTCCGACTTATTAGGAATAGCAGGTCCTCCGCCTCGGACATGGAGGTTTTTGTTGTACTTTTCACCTTGCATTTCATTGTCATTTTTCGTCTTTCATAGTGGTTCTGATCCCACTTTATGCTGTAGGTCCCATCCTACATAGATTCGGTGCTGACACAGAACGTAAAAATGGCATCACTCAATTTCGTTTTTCAAATGCATCAATCATTTATGAAACTGCTGGCATTTTGCTATGTTTTACTATTGATGTTATTCTACATTTGAACTTAATTCATAATATAAGACTCAGATTTCTTTATTACCCTCTGTTGCTACATATCAAACTTCTCTATTGTATATTTTCAGCACACGTAGCTTCAACAGTGTGCAATACTGTACTACTGCACTCACTTTTATGTTTAGTGATAATAGTGCATTTTAAATCTGTGCACATTTGTATATGATACTATTTCAAACAAAGTACTTTTATACTGAGTTATCAACACTGCTTCATCTGTGGAAACACTGTTTGTGGTTTTCGATACGGCATTTTGTTCTCATTATATCATGTACCTTTTGTTTGGATTGCTTTAATGATTTTCACATGATATAATTTTTTTGATATACAAGTGGTCCTAATCTTCTGGTCCATAGCACTTAAATTTTGCCCCTTTTCATTTTTCATAATACTCTATCAGATGTGCTATGTAGATATCATATTTGAGCGACAACTTGTGGGACCTTCCCTTGTTAGTACACACATTTTTCATTTAAAATAATAAAGCCCGTGTTCCAATATTTTTTTGAAAATTTTTCTTTTAAGGAGAGAGATCTTCTACGTGTATAAAATTAATGTAACGAAGTTTGTCCGCGAGCCACTCCTAGCTGTCGATTGTGATTATTTTTGGTACAGTCAGCGACAGTAGAAAATGGAGGTTGGATACATAAGAAATGATAGCTTTTTCCAGTAGCAGAATAGTTTCACTCGATGTCTGATAGTTGGACAACCAACATGACAGCAAATACATGCCCGAAAACATAACATGCCAGGATATTCCTCCATTTGGAGGAAAAAGTATTACTGTCTGAGAGCATCACTTAGAGAAACAACCACGAGATAAATCTACAGAAATTCTATTTACTTTAAGATCAAAGAGATAGGAATTAATGCAAAGGAAACGAAAACAATAATACGCATCATGCAGAGAACGAAAAAGTATGGAAAGCTAAACAAAATGAGAAAAGAAGGAAAGAGGGAAAGGAAAGAGCAAAAGACATGGGAATAAATTAAATTTTAACACTTAAGGATAAACAGTGTCCGTCTTTCCCCCTGACCCAATCGTGGGTTTTCTCCCTTCATAGGATAAATCTCTTTCAGTATCAAACGCGAACATCATTTATAGTGTTGAAAAAAAAATAACTCAGTCTAGGCCGAGACTCGAACCCCACACCCTTAGAATGATAGTCTCACGCGGTATCCACTTACCTACACAGGCTCTATCTATAAACCAGCTATTACCCGCGCTGTTAACGTGTTAAATCAGCCATTGTCGGTGAGCCACCCCAGTTCCATTTGAAGTTTAAAATTTATTTACCTCACTTAGCCATCTATGGGTAGCAGTCCCCTTGCTTTCATAAAAAACATTTGTTCTGTAGATTAAAATCAAGAATGAATTAATCTGTACTCTTGGGAGCTTACTGGTGCACCAACATATGTATCTATCTATATCTATCTATCTATATCTATATCTATATATATCTATATCTATATCTATATATATATCTATATCTATATCTATATATATATATATATATATATATATATATATATATATATATATATATATATATAATGTGTGTGTGTGTCGAATTGATTTTGGATTAAAAGAGCGACTTCGTAAATTTACGGAACGCGTGTTAACACGACAGTAAGGACATCTCGTAACGTTGTTAGGTAACACACGCAGTGTCAATAAAGTTTCAAGACCAGAAGTCGGAAGATATGCCGTGGGTAAGTCGGTAAGACGTCTGCTTGCTGAGTGGAGAAATTCGGGTTCAAATCTTGGCTGTTACGTTTTTTTTTGTTCCGTTGAAAATACATTTCTATATTTTTGCGTTTGAAATTGCTTTCTTTCATTTTTTGTAGATTAAATTAGTGAAGGCCAAGTAAGGTCAGATTACATATGTCTGCTTTATCTGTGTGTACAGTCCAGAAATGGAGTGAGTCAATTGGGTCAAGATTTGTGAGTAGGTCAGTGGATCGTGGGTCAACAGGACGTGACTCACTGTGACACACCACCCCCCGTGACCTCTCTGACTCACGCTGACCCTACGTTTTAAATTTTAAGGTCTCCCTCTTTATTCGGCCTCCCTCCTTATTATTAAATTCAATGTATAGATAATTATTGAGTTGAGTTGATTTTGAGTTTAGCGGCCTTTTCAGCAGCGAGGCTATATGAGACGGGACCTACTGATTAACATAGAAACCGAAAAACGTGAGCTCCCGTTGGGAATCAAACCAGGGTCTTCCACGCCACAGGTATATAATAGTGTCTTATATAGCAGTTAATATTCTTGCTATAAAGTATCAAATAACTAAACATTTGATGTAAATAAATGAGAAACCTAAAATATTGCAGATTACTGCAATTGCGATTTAATTCAATTTTAAGCATTATACATCCATATGATTGTTAAAGTTGCTTTATAAAGATGCAGATTATGAATTATAGTAATTTTTTCAATGAAATGAAATTAAATTAAGTTTGACGTCCCATGCTTATGTCGGCTAGGTAAAGGAGACGGTGATGATGAGAAGTGAACGAAAATTGTGCAACGATGTAGGTAGGAGGAAACAGGAGAATCCTGAAGAAACGAACGCACACGGTGTTTCTTCACCACAAATCTGACTTTGTGCAAGCTGGGATCGAACCAAGGACCCCATGCACCAGAGGTGAACGCTCTACTACTAAGCCACTTTGGCCCTATGAAAAATACAACCATATTTATTCTCTCTCTCTCTCTCTCTCCATTTTTATATAGGTATCAGAAGCATGAATAATTTTCATTTTGGGGGGTGCGGTTGCTTAGTGGTAGAGCGTTCACCTCCGGTGCTTCGGATCCCTAATTCAATCCCAGCTCGCGCCGTTTGGACTTTGTGGTGGACAAACGCCGTGCTGGTGGGTTTTCTCGGGTTCTCCCGTTTCCTCCCACTTTCTTCATTCCACCATTTCACTCCTTTCTCATTATCACCGTCTCCTTTAGCCTAACCGGCATAACCATGGGAAGTTAAACATAAAGATTTCATTTTATTTCAATTTTTGTTTTGAACGTATGGTTTCAAGTTGGTATTAAACTCAGAACTCTGATCTTAATGAGTTGAGTTGATTTGGAGTTTAACGTCTCTTTCAACAGCAAGACCATATATGACGTGGACATATTGATTAACGTAAAACCCGAACCATGTAAACTCCCGCCGTGTGGTGGTGATTGTGATTTTGAGTTTAACTGCCCGGTCAGCAGCGTGGCTATAGGAGACGTGGACCTACTGATTAACATGGAATACGAAACACATGAGCTCCCACCGAGAATCGAACCCGGGTCTCCCACGATAAAGTCGTGCGTACGCTAACTCCCACCGGGAATTGAAATCTGTTCTCATTGTAAGAATGTTAACGTTCCTTATTTTACCGGTTTTTGTATAACTTCATGGACCAAATTTCACAGAAGTAAATCCCCACGGTAAGCAGGTTTGCATATCCAGACTCCTAAGTATGAAAACATTTACGCTCACTTCAACCTCAAAGAATTCATGAATTGAAGAATAAAGGATAATATTCCCGATAAAGTATATGGTTTGAAAAATACCATATAGGAGAGGGACATATCAGTCCTTTCTGCTCATGGAGTTATTAAAACAGGATCATCGGGCAGTGGTCTTTACCATTGAAAGATATTGCTTCTAAAATATTTCCAAGTAACTTCCAATTTTCTTGTTCTTGTTGTGGGGCTCAATGGTAAACCGCTTACTCTGGTGCGTGTGGTCTTTATTGTTTCGATCCCTGGCCAAGTAAGTTTGCGTTGGACAAGATCGTATCCGTAGGTTTTCTCAGGGTACTCCCGCTTTTTGCCACTTTTCATTCAACCAATTCTTCTATCATCATTGACTTGCTTTAAACATGGAGAGGTCTTGGTCCCTTGAGCATTGCGGTGATGTAAGAAATCAGATTCGGTCCCAAGCATTTGGGTTGTGATGTAAACCTTTGCTGTGGTTCAGTCTCAGTATTTTATTACGCGAGGTAAAACCATCCATACAGCTATAAATGTTGTTCTATCTTACGCAACCAGGTATTGATATTGAGCCAATGCGGAACCTCATTTTTGACGCTTTGAGGCCAGGAACTGACTTCGGACATTACGCTGTTTTCAAACGACTAGGATCTTTCCAATGTTACCATCCGCGTCCAACAACCCCATGTTTAAAAGGGGAATAGAAAGAGCCCGTGTCTAAAACTTCTGGACCCAGTTTCTTGACGTTCAAGTTTAGGGATCGACTTCTGACATCACAATTGTGCTCAACGGATCAAAACCTTTCAAATGCCGCCAACGCCGTCCAACAACTTCATCTTTAATAGGTGAATAGAAGGGACCCGAATCCATAACGTCAGGACCCCATTCCTTGAGTTGCGTGGCCTAGGCCAGACTTCTGACATTACTACTGCACTCAGGGGACCCGGACCTTTCCAACGCTACCACTCGCGTCCAGCAACTCCATGTCTAACATGGTCGTCCTGACGTAGGAGAATCGACTCCATGCTTTTTTCATAATTATTCTCCAAATGGATTTGTATACAAGGTAGTTTGGCAAGTTTAGCAGCAGGTCTAAAATAAGCCTCTTGAGAGTGGCTCTTATTTGTTAAAGAATACATAACGATCGCTTTTGGTTGTTGCAATGGTCTGTCTAAGCGGCTTGATAAAAAAGAAAAAACAGCGTAGCATAACAACAAAAAGGTGTTTCTCTTATATGTTAAAAATAAAAGCACAGAAAGAAAAAGTCAAAGTTTGGTAAGGTGAGTGTCGGGGGACGCCGAATTCTACTTCGCCCCGGGCAACGAAATTTCTAGCTACGGCTCTGAACTCCAACACTTATCGGTCATTCAGAGTCTCATCCCTTACCTACAACAGCGTAGTTTGATTAACCTGTTATACCAAAACGTTTGGAAAGAACCTTTGAGTGTGACTTATTGATAGCTATGCAATATGTTGACAGAGTGCTAGTCTTCAGTTTAGCAACGAAGGTGCCCTTAGGCGAAATTTCACGTTGCTCTCTACTTTTGTCTGTGCCTTGTAAATCGTAACATTATGTTTAAAGGCAAGCAGAAACAACGTCAGTTGTTTAGTACTTCTTTGCAGAGCCACTGATAAGGCGTTTGTGTCTTTTACACAAATAATTTTTGCCTGATTGCTGTTTGAAGCCTTTTTGTATTATACACTATAAAACAACATATCCAGATTCAGAGAAATACACAGAAAGTTTAAAGAAGGGGGGTTAAAAATATCGTTATTATTCAGATGCTTTATTATTATTATTATTATTATTATTATTATTATTATTATTATTATTATTATTATTATTATTATTATTATTATTATTATTATTATTATTATTATTATTATTTTCTTGAGTACAGAGATACAAAGAACAAGAACTCCGTCACCATTAACATGGAAGCGAAAATGACTTCGAATTGGAAATAATAGATCAATGCATTTAATTTCGAGGAGAGGCTATAGGGCAGACACGGATCCAGGGAGCGATCGGGGCAATCGCCCCCCTCCCACGGAAGAGGAAGCTTTCTTATTTTATATATAAATAAAACCCATCCCAAAATTTGGAGCTCTTAAAACTCGCTAAGTAGCAGTATTACAATCCACGCCCCCCCCAGAAGTCCGTTCTGGATCCGCCCCTGCTACAGGGGTATTTAGAGTTCACTGCTTTTCCTTGCAATCCACGCTCATTGCTGGATAAGTATTATATTTTATTATATTATTTGTCAAATTTAGCGAAATAATTTTACCACAGCGGCAAATTCAACAATTAGGTTTAGGAAAAACAACTCATTGGTTCAAACACACACAGAAAGAGAGAGTCCATTTGTTTGGGATGTTTTTTGAGGTTCGCGGCGTCTCCCAAGAAGAAATCTTGCTAAAACATATGTTGTTTTTAACAAGGAACGTAAATGGGTATCAGGTATATCAGTACTTCAAATGGAAAGCAAAAAGAAAAGAGAGATAAAGATGTGTAATTTCCTATACTGTATTTTTGGCATTGAAGAATACCGTTACTGTTTTATTGATCTACTGTACGCACTTCTGCGTTTTACTAACCAACCCACAATCATGCTATATATACCATATATCGGCTAGGTCCAATCTGCTGCCAATGCGCCTTTTCTTCAAGGAACATTTTTTTTATTATTACACGCTCAGAAACAAGGATATAATCACCCGAAACCTGAGAAGATCTGGAGAATGACCTAGTAACAATAAACTGACAAAGGGAAGGAAATACAAAAGTGGAAAACTATTGTAATCCAAAGTCGAGGCATTTTTTCTTGCAATAACCGACCCTTCAAGTCGGGGGAAGTTTCTTGAAATAATAGTAATATATTTTTAACTTGCTCCTTATTTTAGCTTATGTAGTAATTTAAGACACAAAGATGTATCGCAATTTGCAATACATTTTTCAATTTGCAGTGCAAACATGTAAATGCAATGTTGCATTTCCATGTTTGCGCTGCATTGCATTCCCATTTGCACTGCAAACTGCGATGCGATACTCCATTTAAAAAAAATGCAAGGAGATTCCTGACCAGTTGTTCTTTCAGAAAAAATGTTCAGGGTGAGGGGAGCACTGCTGGTACTATTCTATTTATTATTGTATTATAGACGTAATATTTTGGTCTCCTCCGGGGGGCACTCTCAGAGCTCCGGGAGGGGGGCAGTGCCCCAAAAACATATCTGGAAGAAATACTGTTCCTGACACCAAGATAAGACAAAAGGTAATAACAAACCTGGGCGCACAAATGCTTAATTTCGGAGTTATAGGCTGCCAAAAACATGAAGAAATGAACTTTAAAGGTCCATAGCTCCAAAACTAGACGACCTACCGTAGTACGGTCAAGACCTTATTTAGGAGCTAGTACGTGCGCTGTCCAAATATCCATGTTTCAGAATTCTAACATACTTCTGCAACAATTTTTATACAGGTATTTGGTGAGTACTTCAAATTATATGCACATAACCAAAGTTCCTCTCTAAAAATTGTCGCATGTGTACTCTAGATTCTGAAACATTGTATTTTTGGATAGCGCACATATTAGTTTCTAAGTGAAGTCTTAACCCGACTACGATAGGTAGGGATGCGCACGAGACAAGATTTGAGGCTTTCTCGTCTCGAAAATGTGCTGTAAAAGTGATGTCTCGACTCGAAAAATGTATTCTTTTTTATTGCAAGAGCTGTGTCTCGACTCGTCTCGTGCGCATCCCTAACGATAGGTCCCATAGTTTTACAGCTATGAACCCTTAAAGCCCCGGATTCAGGATATGATCAAGGGAGCGACTAAATCACTGTTTGCCGCTTTATCCAGTGTAAAGCAGGATTGAAGCCTATTTTATCCAGTGTATACCTGAGTGTCAAGAGGGCTGTAGCTCCCCTTGGATCCGCACCTGTATAATATATATATATATATATATATATATATATATATATATATAGATAGATAGATAGATATATATATAACTGTTTCTGAGTGATTAGTTTCTTCAAAACTATTTTTAAAAATATGTGAAGAGTTTTGAGACATTCGAGTCGAATCAAGATTTTTACGAGCAGTCTCGATTCGACTCGAATTTTACAAATTGTGTCTCGACTCGTGCACATCCGGTTCGGTTCTCGGTTCGGTTCGATATTGAATAAGCTGTGAGCCAAGCCGCACAAGTCGTTGACAACCGTAGACCCAGGCAGAACAGTTTTAAACATGTTTTCCTGGCACGCTATAACTTTTAACAAATTTTGGCCCAAGCACGAATACTTGATCCTCCGGAACTCAAATCCAGAACCTCGTGAACGATGTCTTTGTGTCCTAGATTTCACGATTTCACGAAATCGGCAGTTAACTAGTTTTTAGTATTCAGATGGAAACCGCCTATCTTTCAAGCTTAATTACAGAATTAATAATAATAATAATAATAATAATAATAATAATAATAATAATAATAATAATAATAATAATAATAATAATAATAATAATAATAATAATAATAATATAATAATAATAATAAGCTGTAGTGGAAGTAGCAACATTGATAATAATTATATTGTTTATGCAGAATAAGTGAAAAAGGAACTTGAAACTACACACAAGATTTGGCTCGATTTGGCTCGACTCGACTCGAAACTCGATCCAAATTCGAGTCGAGTTTCGAGTCGAGTCAGAAGAAATTTTTCGAGTCGAGTTCCCGAGTCGAGCTAAAAGATGTCTGTTTCGAGTCGAATCAAGTTTAAAAAAAAACACTCGAACTCGCTCGTGCCCATCCCTAACCACTGCCCCTGAGTGCAGTAGTAATGTCAGAAATCAGGCTCAGACCACGAAGCTCAAGGAATGGGGTCCTGACGTTATGGGCTCAGGTCCCTTCTATTCACCTGTTAAAGATGAAGTTATTGGACGGCGTTGGCGACATTTCAAAGGTTTTGATCCGTTGAGCACAATGGTGATATCAGAAATCGATCCCTACTCTTGAACCTCAAGAAACTGGGTCCGGAAGTTTTAGACACGAGTCCTTTCTATTTCCCTTTTAAACATGGGGTTGTTGGACGCGGATGTTAACATTGAAAAGATCCTAGTAGTTTGAGGACAGCGTAATGTTCGAAATCGGTTTCTGGCCTCAAAGCGCCAAAAATGTGGTTCCGAATTGACTCAAAATCAATACCTGCTTGCGCAAGATAGAACAACATTTATAGCTGTATGGATGGCTTTATCTCGCGTAATAAAATACTGAGACTGAACCACAGCAAAGGTTTACATCACAACCCAAATGCTTGGGACCGAATCTGATTTCTTACATCACCGCAATGCTCAAGGGACCAAGGCATCTCCAATGATTAAAGCAAGTCAATGATGATAGAAGAATTGGTTGAATCAAATGTGGGAGGAAGCGAGAGTACCTGGGAAGACCCACGAATACGACCTTGTCCACCACAAACTTACTACGCCGGGAATCGAAACAATAAGGACCCCATGCACCAGAGATAGAGCTCTACCACTGCGCTATCGCGCCCAACGATTAAAGCGTCAATGCTAATAGAGAAGTTGGTGGAATGGAAAGTGTGAAGAAGTAGGAGTACCCTGAGAAAAACCACGGATATGATATTGTCCACTACAAATTTCCTTGGGTGGTGATCAAAACAATAGGACCCCACGCAAAAGAGGAAGCGCTCTACCACTGAGCTGCCGTGCCGAATGATTAAAGCAAGTCAATGATAATAGTAGAATTGATGGAGTGAAAAGTGGCAAGAAGCGGGAGTACCCTGACAGAAGCTACGGATACGATCTTATCCACTGCAAACTTATTTGGCCGGGGATCGAAACAATAAGGACCCCACGCGCCAAAGTAAGCGGTCTACCATTAGCCACATCGCCCAACAAGAACAAGAAAATTGGAAGTTACTAGGAAACATTTTAAGAAGCAATATCTTTCAATGGTAAAGACCACTGCCCGATGATCGTCTTTTAATAACTCCATGAGGAGAAAGCATTGATAAGTCTCTCTCCTATATTGTCTTTTTCAAACCACATACTTTATCCGGATATTATCCTTTATTCGTCATCCGGATGTAATCAGTTATCCGAATGTTCTATTATTCAGATATTATCCGTTATCTTAATTTTATAAATTATCCGGATATTATCCGACATCCGGATAACATCCGTTATCCGGATCTTATCCGTCATCCGTTATCCATCATGCGGATAGTATCCGTTACCTCTATATTATCCGTCATTCGCTATCCGGATATTATCAGTCATCCATTATCCTGATATTATCCGTTATCCGTCATCCGTTTTGTTGTCCGTCAACCGGATATTGCAAATCCGGATAAGTTTCTATCCGATATCAGTATAAAAATTATCCAGATGTTACAATCCTTAATCACCATCGCAGGAGCTAAATATCTTCAAAGTCTGCTACACAAGAGCGGGGACGGATCCAGTGGGCGATCATGGCGATAGCCTCCCAGAAAGGGAATATTTGTGTTTTTATATAGAAATAAAAAACATTCCAGAGTTTGGAGCTCTTAAAAGTAGCTCTAAATAGGAGTATTACCAACCACCGAGCCCCCAGAAGTCCATCGTAGATCCACCTCTGGACAAGGGAATGGGAAACACTTATTATTCACATTCAGTTTGCGCATCTCAACAAATAAACAATATTTTCTTTCACTTCTGCATTCTACTACTGCATTCTAGTGAACTGTAATGCCTTTTATGTTTAAAAATAATTATTCATTTTTCAATAATTGTCAATGTTTATAAGTTCAGTAATTCACCATGAATAGAGTCAACTAGAAGTGTTTTTGTAACGAAGAAATAACAACATGAACTGTGAAATATCTTCTTACAAACTGTCGAGAGTTGAGAGTCGACAAACTTTGCTCTTTCGTTTACCGATTACCTCGAAACCGCGGTAGCCAGAATTAGCCCAGGATAGGGGACTTATATTAAGAAAATGAAAATCTTAGGAAAATGCAGAAGTCTTTTAGTCTGAGAGAAAAAAGGAATGAAATCTTTAATTTCTAGTTCTGTTAGTCTTGTAGCTCTTAGTCCGTACCAAAGTACTAATAGAAATATGGCCAATGAATTATGACTATTTTGTAGAATATTCCACTTTAATATTACAGGAAATTCATCTTCCGGCTTGCTTGGTTGTGAAAAGTTATAGAGTGTATTGGTATTGGTATACTATGTAAAGTATGTGTACTGTCGCTGATTTGTGATAACAATCAGAAACAGAAGTAAAAGGTAAATTGCAGTAATAGTTTTCTGTTAATTTTTATATTCAAGGGGAGACGGAAAACCTACTTTTATCTTAACATTTGTTTTTCTTAAAATTTCTATTCGGGTTCACACTCTTCCCCCTCAACATTGAATACGGAAATGGAGAACTTATTTAGAATTTGATTGTTGATTTCAGTATATTTCAAGCATCACTTCTCGGACCTGGGCCTGTGATATGTCGATAAATCGCTATCGTCGATATATATATATATATATATATATATATATATATATATATATAATCATATATCAACATTCGATATCGCGAATATATGGACATAAATATATCATTCGAAATTTTCGATATCGATATTCGGGGGGCGGCGAGGTATAAGGGGCCCCTAAGACTGGCGATGGATGAAGAAATTAAACTTACTTATTACAATATTGTTTTCTAATCATAATATCTTTATTACCATAAATTGCAATGTAAATACATCCACTTGCAAATTTGCAATATTATATGGTATAATTTCTTAGGCGCCAGAACTTTTCTGTTCTCTGAAAAAAGAAACAAAAAATCACGTGCAAAAGCAAGTGCTTCGAACTTTGAACTAGAATTTACCAAAAAAAACTTTTTTTATTTCTCTCTCTTGGAGATTGATTGATTGTTTTTGAGTTTTACGTCCCGTTCAGCAGCGAGGCTATATGAGACGTGGACCTACTGATTAAGGTGGAATCCGAACCACATGAACTCCCTCCGGGAATCGAACCCGGATCTCGTTACAAATCGGAGGATAATAATGGGAAAACATACTTTATATTTTGTTTTCAGCTATGGATTTTAGATTTGCAATTGATATATTGTTCCGTCTTAGCCGAATTTGAAACAAAAGAAGTTTCCAATGAGTTATTCAAAGAAATGTTTTCCGCCTCCAAATGAAAATAGGAAGACACTTAGAAAAACTTATTATCGGGTTTTAACACACAAACATATGATTGATAGAGTATCGACCTAAACCACTCGACCATTTTGCATGCTTTTGCAGGCTTTCTTTTAACCTTTGTGAAAGCAGTTTACTGTTCCATACTCGCTTTTGTTTATTGCGATACGACTATGAGTTCTCAGTGAATATTTAGACGTCACAGCTCTTGCAATGTATAAAAGTGTTTGTAGAATAAATCACATTCAATTTTACGTCCTAATAACGTATGTAAATCAGGTTGAATTCATGAAATGATTGAGGTTGGAGTGAGCGTAAATGTTTTCATACTTACAAGTTAGGAGTCTGGATATGTAAACCCGCTTAACGTAGGGATTTATTTCTGTGAAATTTGGGACATGGCGAATAAATACGAGTGAGCTTGGAAATGTGAAAGTTCATCTGAATTTGTTTTACAATCACTTCAAAACACAACTTTATATATACTTTTAAAAAGCCATCCCTATTTTGAAAAAAAAAAATACTGTACTCAGGTTCGAACCGCCGCCCTCCGGTTTTAGAACTTTAACAGCGCTATTAAGCACGCTTGACCACAGAGGCAACTCACGAAAATGCGTTGTGATATAGCTAATAGAATCGCTCCAAGCGCAGGTTTACACTTGGAATTTTAAATAGCCAGTTTCTGTCTTTTTCAGTAATTCCAACTGAAGATATTGACTGATTTCCCATATTGGAACTTTGCGTGAAGTGTGAATTGTATGCTCATTTCAAAAATGCACTATTTTCTGTTCTTTCAATTTTACGTATTTGTGAGTGTTCCTAAGACCTGTTGTGTGCAGCGATTTTCACACAGTTAAGCGTTTTACTAACCCCCGGAGGCATAATATGTTAAACGTAGGCAGCATTCTGTTGTTATCATAGTAGTCACTTGTAAAGGCACACCTAGTATTAGTTTTTCATTTTTGTTCTTGTGTTGACCTTGAAGGACCAACAAATGCCTTTCCTGAAGCTACAAGTTTTCTTTATACTTTATAGCAAGAATATTAACTGCTATATAAAACACAATTATATACCTGTGGCGTGGGAGACCCTGGTTTGATTCCAACGGGAGCTCATGTGTTTCGGATTACATGTTAATCAGTAGGTCCCGTCTCATATAGCCTCGCTGCTGAAAAGGGCGCTAAACTCAAAATCAACTCAACTTAATAATTATCTATACATTGAATTTAATAATAAGGAGGGAGACCTTGAAGGAGGGAGGCCGAATACAGAGGGAGACCTAAAAATTTAAAACGTAGGGTCAGCGTGAGTCAGAGAGGACAGGGGGGGTGGTGTGTCACAGTGAGTCACGTCCTGTTGACCCACGATCCACTGACCTACTCACAAATCTTGACCCAATTGACTCACTCCATCTCTGGACTGTACACACAGATAAAGCAGACATATATGTAATCTGACCTTACTTGGCCTTCACTAATTTAAGATAATCTACAAAAAATGAAAGAAAGCAATTTCAAACGCAAAAATATAGAAATGTATTTTCAACGGAACAAAAAAAAAGAAAAAAAAAACGTAACAACCAAGATTTGAACCCGGATTTCTCCACTCAACAAACAGACGTCTTACCGACTTACCCACGGCATATCTTCCGACTTCTGGTTTTGAAACTTTATTTACACTGCGTGTGTTACCTAACAACGTTACGAGATGTCCTTACTGTCGTGTTAACACGCGTTCCGTAAATTTACGAAGTCACTCTTTTAATCCAAAATCAATTCGACACACACACACATACACACACACACACACACACACACACACATATATATATATATATATATATATATATATATATATATATATATATATATATATATATATATAGATAGATAGATAGATATAGATATAGATATAGATATAGATATATAGATATAGATAGATAGATAGATAGATATGTTGGTGCACCAGTGAGCACCCAAGAGTACAGATTAATTCATTCTTGATTTTAATCTACAGAACAAATGTTTGTTATGAAAGCAAGGGGACTGCTACCCATAGATGGAAAATTGGAAGTTACTTGGAAATATTTTAGAAGCAATATCTTTCAATGGTAAAGACCACTGCCCGATGATCCTGTTTTAATAACTCCATGAGCAGAAAGGACTGATATGTCCCTCTCCTATATGGTATTTTTCAAACCATATACTTTATCGGGAATATTATCCTTTATTCTTCAATTCATGAATTCTTTGAGGTTGAAGTGAGCGTAAATGTTTTCATACTTAGGAGTCTGGATATGCAAACCTGCTTACCGTGGGGATTTACTTCTGTGAAATTTGGTCCATGAAGTTATACAAAAACCGGTAAAATAAGGAACGTTAACATTCTTACAATGAGAACAGATTTCAATTCCCGGTGGGAGTTAGCGTACGCACGACTTTATCGTGGGAGACCCGGGTTCGATTCCCGGTGGGAGCTCATGTGTTTCGTATTCCATGTTAATCAGTAGGTCCACGTCTCCTATAGCCACGCTGCTGACCGGGCAGTTAAACTCAAAATCACAATCACCACCACACGGCGGGAGTTTACATGGTTCGGGTTTTACGTTAATCAATATGTCCACGTCATATATGGTCTTGCTGTTGAAAGAGACGTTAAACTCCAAATCAACTCAACTCATTAAGACCAGAGTTCTGAGTTTAATACCAACTTGAAACCATACGTTCAAAACAAAAATTGAAATAAAATGAAATCTTTATGTTTAACGTCCCATTGTTATGCCGGTTAGGCTAAAGGAGACGGTGATAATGAGAAAGGAGTGAAATGGTGGAATGAAGAAAGTGGGAGGAAACGGGAGAACCCCGAGAAAACCCACCAGCACGGCGTTTGTCCACCACAAAGTCCAAACGGCGCGAGCTGGGATCGAATTAGGGACCCGAAGCACCGGAGGTGAACGCTGTACCACTGAGCCACCGCACCCCCCAAAATGAAAATTATTCATGCTTCTGATACCTATATAAAAATGGAGAGAGAGAGAGAGAGAGAATAAATATGGTTGTATTTTTTCATAGGGCCAAAGTGGCTTAGTGGTAGAGCGTTCACCTCTGGTGCATGGGGTCCTTGGTTCGATCCCAGCTTGCACAAAGTCAGATTTGTGGTGAAGAAACACCGTGTGCGTTCGTTTCTTCAGGATTCTCCTGTTTCCACCTACCTACATCGTTGCACAATTTTCGTTCACTTCTCATCATCACCGTCTCCTTTACCTAGCCGACATAAGCATGGGACGTCAAACTTAATTTAATTTCATTTCATTGAAAAAATTACTATAATTCATAATCTGCATCTTTATAAAGCAACTTTAACAATCATATGGATGTATAATGCTTAAAATTGAATTAAATCGCAATTGCAGTAATCTGCAATATTTTAGGTTTCTCATTTATTTACATCAAATGTTTAGTTATTTGATACTTTATAGCAAGAATATTAACTGCTATATAAGACACTATAGTAGTATTGATTTAGTGTGGTATCCATAAAAGAGATGCGACAGTTGATAAGAGATAGTTTATCGCTTGTTTAATTAAGGATAAGGGGGAGTATCGAAGGATGTGATGCAATAGGATTAGGAAAGGGGGAAAGGTCAATTGATTGATAAAGAACACGTGATGTGTTTCACAATGATAGATGACGAAAGGAAAGGTTGAATGACCACTACGAAGGTCACAGTGGATGACCCCTGGAAATGGCCCCCAGGACCCAAGATTGACCCCTGTATAGGGACCACGGTTTTTAGGGACACCCTCCCCCTGTTTAATGATTTTTTTTAAAAATATGAAATTATATTTATGTGCACACAGGAATTGAACTTGGGAAAATAGGAAATAACTTTATTTTATTTTATTGCATTATTCAGCCATATTTGATTACAGTACTAAAGACGGAGTCTTGTTCTTGCACATCCATCACCGAAGAACTTAAGACATGAACTGAGGTTTTGCGCGCTTTGAAAAACCGGATGAATTGACCTTTGTACGATTAGATAAACTTGTTGAACGACGAAACATCATGTGATGATGAGTAATTTTGACCGTTGATACATGACTAAACATCATGTGACTATGAGTAATTTTGACCCTTGATACATGATTAAACATCATGTGATAAGTAATTGGGGTCATTGACGTATGACTAAACATTATGTGATAAGTAATTTGGGGCTACAACCGTATGATTAAGTAACATGTGATTGATAACTAACCACGTTTGATTATGCATAAGGTGAACACGTGATGGGATGTTCACCAACAGATGAATAAACAATATATGACACTGCCACAAGTAATGTTGATTTTACGTATTGTGAACATGTGATGGGAACGCTATGATAAGATATTATAAAAGAAACTGTTGACGTACTACGAAATAAGATAGATAGGGTATTGAACTTATATGATTAAAGATTCTTGTTACTAATTGATTGCCAGAGCGTTGAATACACAAGCGAGAGATTACCAATGATAAATAAAACTGAATTTAACATTATAGATGTTTTGAACTTTGAAAACTTGTTGTTTTCGAAATAATATTTGTTTTAATAGGTCGGTTTAAAATATCATGTGGTTTGACTACAACATGATAGCATATTGTTTACGTGTTTTTGTATATCATGTGCTTATGATGACGGGTTGTTTTTGAAATTATATTTGAAAAAATATAATGATCATGTGATATGACGTTGGTGATAAAATGTTTCCTTATATACTGGGGGTTTGAAGAGAAGTTGTTCATAGAGGCATCAACGCTGTAGAGTCGATTAAAAGTTAAGTAGAGAGGCAGATTTGAGATGGATTCTAATATTGAACCGGCAATGAAGAAGTTTAAGTCTTTAGACGCTCCGGAATCTCCAGAAATAATTATTGAGGATGAGATTATTCATCTTAGACATGAACCGGTTTTAATTCCAACATCACCAGTGGGATCACCTTCATTATTGAGAGCATCATATACTGGATCATTGTTTGGTACAACATTAAAAGTACCAGCAATGAAATGGACGCTGGATGTTGAGAAAGAAGAAGAAGCAAGACAATCACCACCATCAGCGATATATGTGGAGGATGAGGAAGCAAGACCCCCATCGCCGGATTTATTTATTGAAGAGGAGGAAGAAGGAAGAACAGCAGCACAACCACCATTGATATATGTGGAGGAGGAGGAGGAAGAAGGAAGAACAGCAGCACAACCACCATTGATATATGTGGAGGAGGAGGAGGAAGAAGGAAGAACAGCAGCACAACCACCATTGATATATGTGGAGGAGGAGGAGGAAGAAGGAAGAACACCAGCACAACCACCATTGATATATGTGGAGGAGGAGGAGGAAGAAGGAAGAACACCAGCACAACTACCATTGATATTTGTGAATGAGGAAGAAGCAACACCAGCACAACCACCATTGATATATGTGGAGGATGAGGAAGCAAGACCCCCATCGCCAGATTTATTTATTGAAGAGGATGAAGAAGCAAGGGTTCCATCATTATATGTGGATGCGGAGGAAGCAAGACCACCATTGACAAGTTTATTCATTGAAGAGGAGGAAGAAGAAGAAAGGTCCCCATCGCCAGACTTATTTAGTGAGGTGGAAGAAGAGGAAATTCTTCGTTTATTTGAGGAATTGGACGAATGTAAACCTGATACACCATCACCACAAAAAGAACCAATGGATTTATCAGTGCGACGAAAAGAAAAGTGTGAGTGCGGTTTTGATATTGTGGACAAAAACTGTGTACATAAAAGTATTTTAAATTGGAAACCTGAAAATGTGTTATTGTGTCAAGGCTGCAACTTTAATTATTACAATCAGCTTGGATATCATTGTTTGCTGGCTAACCAACTGTCATTAGAGGCGGAAGCATGGCTTATTATGTCAAGGGAAAATGTAAGAAACGACGTTTATATTATTTATTTGATTTCACATGCTAATAGGTATGTTAATGAACAATTGTTTAACAAACAATATAATGAATTATTACAAAATCCGAAATATATTGAGGAATTACCCAATATACTATTGGAAAAAGATAGAAATGTAACATTTAAAGCATGATTTTTGTATTCATATTTTGTTTTGTACATATATTATTTCTTTGTATTATTATTATTATTTTGCTTGTATATATTTTTCTGTTAGTGAAATAAATATTTAACCAAAATTTTATTTTTGATTTTTATTTATTATTAAAAACTTTTCCTGAATAATAATAAAAATAGGTAATATACTATTATTGGATATAAGAATTGGTATTTACAATGAGCTTTAATCCGAAGAAACTTATTTTTCAAATACACAACTTGTAAATTATAAAAAGTTATACGTTAATTAGAAATGCAATATGAAAACTAAAAACTTGTTCATATACATATGGTATAAAAATTTCAAAACAAGTTTAAAACAAAATGAAAATAAAAATACAAGTTTAAAAAAACTAAATGCAAAAAAAAACGCAAACGAAAAAAGTTTTTTACTTGCATGCATTATAAAATGCACAAGTAAATTTTATGACATGTGAATTTTGTCTTGTTATATGCACATGTTAAAGTTTTTTTTACTTGCATGAATTAATTTTCACAGAATACTTTAAGTATAATAATATTGTAAAACGCATTTACACAAAACAAAAACACATTTAAGGAAATAATAATAAAAAAATGAAAACAAGTAATATACACTGATAAAATTTTATTCACAATAAGATATACACACAGATACATTTGTATTTTTAATAATGTTAACATTCTTTGATATAGTGTTTAATACATTTAAGATTTATATTAGTATATGCACATTTACATATTGGTCAGTTTTCACTAATTTATACACATTGTTTTATTATTTGTAATTGATTAACAGAAGAGTTTCCATTACAACTTTTTAAAATGCGGATTATATAGTAAATCTTTTTGTAAAAATAATTTGGTAATTAATTCAATGTTCTCTTTGTTTAATAAAATGTTATATAATGTCCATGTAAATTCCCAATCATCAATTTCAGTATCAGAATGCACTGTTGCAAATTGTTCATATAACTCATCAAAAGTTTGTGCGCTTACCATTGTACGCCATGCATTATAGCATAACATATTATAGTCCGAAGTAATACAATCGTGTTCTTCTATTTTGCTTCTGTTTTGAAAACATCCGTAACATAAAAGTTCTCGATGTGGTTTCCAACGGGCAATACACATTAACACACAGTGTTCTTTTATAGAAAAAGAAGAACAATGATATTCGCATTCCTCGTATCTATTTAGGAAAATACAACGATGTTTACAATAACGATTTTTGAAACACATTTTTGTCCTTTTCCAGATATGCTTCTCTTAAATCAAAAATATGATAATCATTTAATGTAATTTCTTGATATGAATAGTTAAATTTGTTTATAAGATTTAGAATATTGTTGGTATTTATATATTTTACATGAATTTTCAAATATTGTTTTAATATTTGATCACGTGTTGATTTTTTAATTAGGAAATTCCACACAACAGTATTTAATTCCTCATCGGTTTCCGTTAAACATTTATGCACAGTTTTATTTTCACTACGATTTGCACAACCTTCACAAAGTAAAGGTTCAGAAAGTTTATAATTTTCTAGTAATTGTTTTACACAAATTTCACTTACGTTATTAGGAGTACAATTACACTTTACTTCATTGAATATAAGATTATCATTAGAAATTATATCTTGACTTGTTACTTTCTCTTGAAATGGTATTTCACTTGATTCTCTAAAACTTCTTCTATACACTTGTTCGGGTATTGGCTCCTGTGTTGGAAATATTATGCGACATGTATCATCTTCTTCAGGAATTTCAGAATCATTTGGATTAACAAGTATAATTTTCTTTTGTTTTTCAAGTTGAAACTGTTTTTCACGTGGTGAAATATACTTAGAGTCTACAGTATTACTTTTGGATAAAAGATTAGTTTGAATTTCACCTTTTTGTTTTTTATTATGAGAAGTTGAAAATGGTTTTATATGTAGTGATGTATTTCTTTTTCGTTTTGCACTAGCGGAAACAGACGGCCTTTGATTGTACATCTTATCACGGTAGAATCCGCTTTATATCAGTATGAACCATGACCTCATTTATAATCACAAACCTGCGCAGAAGATTGCGCATTAACATATTTAATTTTTACATACAATGGATTTTGTTTTATATGTGAAAATAGACATTTTATAATAAATTACATGATATATAATTATTGTACTTAAAAAACATTAAACCAAATATTACTAAACGTTTAAAGACAAGGTAAAGGATACAATGTATAGGAATATGTTCATACATTTAAAGGTTAAAACTAATATTGAGCGTTTTGCAGTGCATAAGGCTATACATTAAATATAATTAAAATAAAAGAAGTGTAAAAGGATTATATAGTTTATTGCAGATTTCTTTAAATGAAACATTTTTATTTTATGTGCAAGCAAATTAGATAAAAATAAATATATTGCAGAATGTTATGTCCACGAAGGCATACAGTTAGATGAGAAAAATATTGGATTAAACCCTGGCTTAAGGTACATAACCAAGCTATTCATCAATTTGTTTTAAGGCAAATGGGGACAAAGAATGGTTTTGTTGCAATTAGTGGTTGTTAGCACGTTAGAAAAGCTTTACGGCTACCTATGGGCACCGCAGTACAAAGTACAAAGCGTACTATTCATTGGTGAAAAACATGCTGTTATTACATATAAAAATGTTGAAAATGAAAATAAGCCGTTAAAGTTTTCAAACGTTGTACTTGCTGCGTTCATTACATTATGGGCGCGGGTAAAGCTTTACGATTTGTTGACAACTGTGACACCGATAGTATTATGTTTAGCGGCGCAATGAATAACCTAAGCTTACGTTGGGTTCCTACCTGGGAGAGCTAAGCAATAAAGTTTTGGAAGGGTGAAAACTAAATTATGTATACAAAATCAGGGGAAAATTAATTTTGAACATTTTTTTATATTTTAGTACATGCAAAGGAGTGAAACAAAAGAAAAAAAATTTTTAAGTAAAAGAATAAAGACATATAGTTGTAAAAAAGTATAACAAAACAATTGAAGTATATGATAAAAGTTTTAGCGAAAGTATTAGTTAAATTATAAAATTTATATAAGTATGTTTTTGTAAGACACTAGTGCATAAATATCATGTACAAGTTTAAATATGTACATGGTGACTACTACTACTACTACAACTATTAAAAGCATAAACACAGCAATATTTAAAGATTCATTTTTTATTTAAGAATTAAACTTAAAGGTATTTGTCACGAAATTATATTATTAGTATTGACTGTACAATTGATGTAGTACTAAAACTGGGTAAACAACACCGTGGAACACTATTTTTGGGATGTTAAAAATAATAATAATAATTATTATAAACAAGTATATTTATTAACGCTTACTGTTTACTATAATTATACTATTTATTAATACATAGTTTAAGTAACACATGACAATGAATACTATTTTTATATATTTCTTATACAAAGTTAATGTCATGTAAAATAGTTGGAAGAATATACTTTTCCAATTATTTTGTATTTTAAGAAAACTGTTAACATTTGCAGAGAATTACTTGTTATTATTAGCACTATAAAAAAGTCACTTTTTTGAAACGTATGCATACTGAAAAAAATTGTTTAATAATAGTTCACAGCAGTGCACATTACATTTTTTGTGATTCATTGATAACAGTTTCACATTATTTCAAGTTTTAATTACATACATACAACATTTTCAAGTATATGCCTTTTAAAGTCCTTTTCTAGGAATATTTTTATTAGTTCATTAATAAATTCTTCATTTTCAATTGCATTTTCATATATATTAAAAAATTGTTGTAATGTTGTAAATGTTTTTCCATGGGATTTCTGAAACTGTAGTAAAATCTCATCTTGGATGTCCATATTAGTAATTAAACATAAGACACTTGTTTTTAAAATATCCTTGTGTATGACCAGACATTCACGGTTAATACTTTGCTTATATTTGTCTGAACACAGAACACACACTAGCAAACTTCTTTTCTTGGGCTCCCACAATTGAAAGGTTTTTATTAAACATTGAATGTTAATTTCATTATTTATGCATTGGCACATGGTATCCGCCATGATTTAGCAGTACTTAGAAACAAAATTTTCAAATAAGTCTTTTACATATATACCCAAAACTAAGGTATTGAGTAGATTTCTTCATTTTAACGCTGTATTTATATATATTGCTGTAATGTCATTGAGCAATCTTAGTGGAAACGCCCACTTAAATTTAAGCAACCAATCATTTTCATTCTTGTTTATGCTTTCTGCAGTATTAGTTTACAAAAACTTTATTCTATGTAGTTTACACTATTACTAACTGGCTCAATGTCCTATTCTTTGTAACTTTAATATTGCCTTCCACGTACTGAAAACCGCACAAAACTTCGTGCAAGAAAAGTTCATCAATCATATTGAACTCACCAGTTGAACACAGGAAATTCATCTAAAACAAAAGAAAAAGAAAAATTTTGAGTTCTATGTAATAAAAAAAATCTATCAAAACAGGCAATAATCAATAACCTGCTTTGAAAACTATAAAAAAAACTTGTTTATTAATTATTGGTTAAAAAAACAAGCTCAGCTAAAGAAATGTTCATTAAATATATTAATAATAATTATGAAATACACTCACCTTCTAATTCTTATTTGTTTTTGTTAAAAATGCCCTCGCTAATGTTTATTTTGCAACTGCACACTGTAAAACAGTAATAATATTTTTCACTAAATGTTATATTTTCAATTCAGTACTACTATTAGCACTAGTAATATTTATTTTAAATTACGTCAAGGACGAGTACAATAAAATGATATTAAAACGAAATATTATATTATTATATATGTCATTACATTAAACAAGTTTACGAATGTTTTGACGCAATTATGTGGTAAGTAATGCCACTTAGCGGCCTTATTCAAAAGCATTCAGTATAGTATTAAGTCGTCTGCAAACGGGTTCATAAAACAACACGTCTCTGTGCATTTTTTTTCCAATTCCCATTCTATATGCATTTGCATTAACAGTACATATCTATGTGGTATTGTTCCAATTGCAAAATATCCTAAACCCCATTCTATATACGTTTGCATTAACAGTACATATCTATGTAGCCTTATTCCAAAATTCTGAAATATCCTAAGACCCATGCTATACGTATTTCCAATAACAGTACACATGTATGTAACCTTATTCCAATTGCAAAATATCCTAAAACCCATTCTATATACGTTTGCATTAACAGTACATATCTATGTGGTATTGTTCCAATTGCAAAATATCCTAAGACCCATTCTATATACGTTTGCATTAACAGTACATATCTATGTAGCCTTATTCCAAAATTCTGAAATATCCTAAGACCCATGCTATACGTATTTCCAATAACAGTACACATGTATGTAACCTTATTCCAATTGCAAAATATCCTAAGACCCATTCTATATACGTTTGCATTAACAGTACATATCTATGTGGTATTGTTCCAATTGCAAAATATCCTAAGACCCATTCTATATACGTTTGCATTAACAGTACATATCTATGTAGCCTTATTCCAATTCTGAAATATCCTAAAGTCCATGCTATACGTATTTGCGTTTACAGTATACATTTATGTAGCCTTATTCCAATTTTCAAATATCATAAGGTACATTCTATACACGTTTCCATTAACAGTATACATCTATGTACCCTTATTCCAATTGTAAAATACCCTAAAACCCATTTTATAGGCATTTACGTTAACAGTACACATGTATGTGTCCTTATTGCAATTGTAAAATAGCTGAACGCATATTTTGTCCACCGCAATATTCATTTTTAAACTAAATATACCAAAAAAAGGCCCTCATTCTGTACTGCGGCCCACCGTAAAATTTATACTTAAACTAAGTATAGCAAAAGAAAAGGCCCTCATTCTGTACAACGAACCACCGCAAAATTTATTCTGAAACTAAGTATCGCAAAACAAATGACCCTCATTCTGCACTTTATAATTAAGCTTCCCCCTAAATAGTCCGTGAATATTCTTAGTATGGGCTAGCTACCCTTTAAGCATTTTTAATATCCCCTAAATACTGATTAATTATCCTTACTATGGGATAACTACCCTTTAAATATACCCTAATAGTCCTTAAATATCCTTAGTTTGGAATAACTACCCTTTAATGATTCCCTAATAGTCCTTAAATATCCTTAATATACCCCCTTGACTACCTTTAGTATCCCCTAATAGTCCTTAAATATCCTTAGTATGGGCTAGCTACCCTTTAAGTATCCCCTAATAGTCCTTGAATATTTTTAGTAAGGGCTAACTACCCTTTAATTATTCTTGATATCCCCTGATTATTCCTTTAATATTCTTACTATGGGCTACCTACCCTTTAAGCATTCTTAATATCCCCTGATTATTCCTTGATTAACCTTACTATGGGCTAACTAGCCTTTGATTATCCCCTAAATAGTCGCTGACCATATTTAGTATTCCGTAACTACCCCTTGATTATCTTTAGTATACCCTACTTAGCCCCTGCCTATCTTTAGTATTCCGTAGCTACCCATTGATTATCTTTAGTATTCCGTAACTACCCCCTTGACTATCTTTAGTATACTCTAATTATTCCCTGCCTATCTTTAGTATTCCGTAACTAACCCCTGATTACCACCTAAATAGACCTTAACTATTCTTAGTTTGCCCCCTTTTTTCTGTTACTAACACATTGTGTCTTACTACATAGTCTTTGACTAATACAATGTGTCTTAGTAAGTTGTCTGTTACTAACACAATGTGTCTTACATACTGTTTGAATAAATATTATAAGAATTGCAATACATTGTACATAAAATCATAAGGGGCCATAAAATGGTAGACACGAAGGCAAATGGTGCATAATAACAGCCGTGGTCTTCTATTTTGTGTATAAAATAAGTATTGTAATAATCTATAAAGTTAACTGAAAGGGTCCATTCGCAATTTTAAACGCAATAATTATTCACAATGCAGTATTGCACTTTCCATTTTGGTTTGCGTTAACGCAATATTTTCAGTTATTTTTATTTTAAAAACTAGGCAAGACATATACTTTTTTCCTACATATACTAAAATTATAATATAAAAATTACCATTTCTTAGTAAAAACACAATTATTAATAAGTTATTTCAATTATTAATAAGTTATTTCAAATACTAAGGACACTTGCAAATCGCAAAAAGATAGATACGGTATCGCAACGCGTCATTAGTGGTGCCTCCTAGTGGGTGTAATTATAAACATCCACTATCTTGTTTGAATGATGCTGTCACATGGGAGATGGTTCCACATCGTAAAAAGATTAAATTATTTAGTAAAAGGTAACCTTTTTTTGTACATATGTTTATGTTTTATTATTGCTTAATTTATTATTATTAAAATATAATCATTGCTATGTTCATTAAGCAAATGATGCTGGCCTACACTATTTAAATTTATTTCCCACATGTGAATGTTAGCCAAATGCAGGTTAATTTTCTTGTTTTCCGTGTTTTAAAATCAATTATATTTAGTATTTATTAATGTAGGTGCATAAAAATATAGCAGTGATTAATTTTAAAAGCGTGGCAATTGGTTCCCATGCGTGCGTGCATTTATACGGAAGCATGTTTATATTTATTCATTTCTCGCCGTAGCAGTCAATCTCCATGTAAAAAACGTTCCTGCATTTATACGGAAGCATGCATGCATTAATTACATTTATTAGTTTTAAACGTGTAGCAGTAAAAGTCCATTCGTAAAAAAAAACGTGCGTGCATTTATACGGAAGCATGCGTACAATAAATAGTTCAAGCCGTAGCAGTCGGTGTCCATTCGTGAAAAAACGTGCCTGCATTTATACGGAAGCATGCGTACAATAATTACATTAATTAGTTTTTTAAAGCCGTGGCAGTCAATGTCCTTTTATATAACAAAAAAAAACATCCGCGGCAACAAGTGTGCAGGGCGGGGCAGGGCAAAACATACGCGCAAACAAGTGGTTCAGGGTAGGGCAAAGTCGGTGTGCATTTCCAAGCAATTATTCAGTATTAGCAAACGCGTAGCAACAAGTTAAAACAAAATAATAATTATTTTATACATTATTATCAAAGGTGAATAATGCTGCGTTAAGTTAGGTTATACGGTAAAGGCGCGTTAGCGACGGTTACGTTACAATAGCTTAGTAAAAAAAACATGTGTTTTTTAAGTAAAGGCGCATTAGCAAATATAAACATCTTAGGTTACCTTAGTAAAAACCATGTGGTTTTCCACTAATGCACATTAGCAAGTATAGACATTTTAGCTTAGTTTAATAATGAATAGGCAATTTAATTTTTGTGCCAGGCAACTAATTTGTCCGCGAAAGTTATATAACACAAACTATTTTATAATGCGTTCTTAAATGTAAGTTGGTGGCCGTACATACAATTTTAAAAAGTACAACCAATATGTGCTAGGTGAACACATTAATTTTTATTTCGCTTTCGCGTACGTGCAATTGTAAAAAGTGCAACCAATATGTGCTAGGTGCACACAGTAATTTTTATTTTATGTTTGCGTACGTGCAATTTTAAAAAGTACAACCAATATGTGTTAGGTGAACACAGTAATTTTTATTTTACTTTCGCGTTAGTGCAATTTTAAAAAGTACAACCAACATGTGTTAGGTGAACACACTGATTTTTATTTCGCTTTCGCGTAAGTGTAATTATAACAAAGGCGTAACCAACATATGTTAGGGGGAAATTGCATTTTAAAATTATTTCCGTAAATGCTTGCTATAATTAAAAAATTAATCTTTGTGTAAGCGCACAACATGAATAGCATTTTTAACAAACGCGTAGCATTAATGCTAAAATATTATTTTATTTAATCTTCACAAATATTAAGAGTTTAAAACTGCTACGGCAGCAATAAGTATTTCAAGTGAACTGAAGTTTTTTTGGCAATTGTGTCTGGGCACCTCTACTCTAATTATTTGAACATTTTATGACAATCATTAAGTTATGGATTTTGTGGTGGCTGTGTTTTTCAGGGCTGCTTTCTATAAATTTTAAAGAGTTTTTTATAAAAGCTATATACTAATTTATTGTATCCTAACTGTAGTGAATCTCCATATCATTTTTCTTGAATTCAAAGTGGGTAAATGGTATCTGAATTAATATACAGGTTATACTTTGTCATTTTTACCTTAAATAGCTGGATAATTTCGTGTTTTCATATGAAATAGCTTGGCCCAAAAGAAATACCTAGTTAATTATTCAAGACATTCAATGCGTGTTCCCTGCTACAAGTAAATTTTACTATTAACAGAAAAAAAAGTTTTGAAATTCTTTTAACTTTGCTGCATAAAATTTCTTGAAATTCTTAGGTTCGGTCATTTTTTTTAAGAACAGACTAAATAGTAAACGACAACCTTGTTCTAATTTTTATGTATGCGAACAAGCAATTATTTCAATGAGTTTCTTTTACCCTACAACTATGTATATTGGTCCAAAATAAGAAGAAAACAACGTAAATATCATCAAAACTCAAGTGTAATTTAAAAAACTAGAGGGAAACCATATTAGTTGTGGTAGACATTGCATTAAAATTTTAAAAAAAAAATTTTATTGCTGGGGGTTAACTAAATAGTGTATCGTGCTGAAAACCATAAACATTGAAAAGCGTTTTTTTAAAACGTTGCTCTTAATAAGATATTTATATGGATCATTAGACAATATATTGCAATATAAGTTCAATATAACCAGGAAACAAAAAAATTAGTCATTTATAACCTTTGTTAGGTAGGTTTAAAAAATTCAAAGGAAAGAAAACTCAAATTTTCCCATTTTACCCAAAATAGACATTTATTTCACAATATTTACATTTTTATTTCAAATATTTTGAGATGTTTTCCCGCAGTTTTTCTTTAATTTTTTTTAATTTTTTCAAGTCTTTCATATTTTTCGTATGCTTCTGTTAAAACATAGTCCTCCCCATCATATAACAAAGATATGTCATCATTATTAGTATTACCCCCACTGGCATCACCTTCCACCACTGGTGCATGTATTGGCATGAGTTGTATATTGTTCACCACTGGCAACACTGGATTTATTTGTTTTTCCACCACCGCTAGCACTGGGATTACTTCTTTTTTCACCGATGGTTTTGCTTTTACTTTTACTACTGGAAAGTAGCATTTTCGTTTATTTTTTCTTAACTTATTTTCCACATCTTCTTCTCTACCCCTCTTCTCTTCTGCCGCATTTAATAAATTATCAATTTTGTCAAAGCACTCCAGTTGGGATATGGTAAGGGATGTCGAAGTGCTTGGTTGAGGTTCCATTTTTCTAAAATAAAAAATAAAAACTGTAATTAGTATCAATTATAATTATTTTTTCTTAATATACGAAATATGTATATATTTCTACCTTGTACTATCAAATCTAAGTTAATTTATTGTACCTAAAATTTTTCATATGTCTATCTAAACTCTCATAAAGTTAAACTTTGTGCCGGTTCATGTCTCATATAGGATTGCTACTAAACGGTTGGTTAACTAAAATTAAGCTGTCAGTAATATGTTTGTAACTAACATCTACCACGTAAAAAGATTCAGGCGCTAATATTTTAATGTTTGGTGCTAGCATTCCCCAATGTTCAAGTTTCGGTTATGGTAAACTAATAGTTACGTATACCCACGGTGCTGAACGAAGCTAACATTGTACAAAAATTTTTTTGTTTTTTTTTTCGTGAAACACTTCGGAAATTACTTGCCGATAAGCATACATGTAATTTCTCACAAAAATAAATAAATATTCTAAACGCATGCTTAAATTAAGCTTCCATGCTTTTAAATAAAAAAATCTGTAATATTTATTCTCACGTATAAAAGTCAATCAATCATATTTCCATAATTAATGCAAGCAAACCCTCTAGTGAATTTGTTCCCCTAAAATAGTCATTAAGGCTCTCAACTATTGTTATATTCCTAGAAAATTCTCCTAACGTACCCTTCATCTTGGGCTCAATTTCTAATGCTTTTACCTAACATACACGCCTTTAGTGCAACGGTTCCAAGTTGATTTTAGAAATATTTTAATAAACAAACTCCAACAAAACAAACTTAAGGAAATACGAATAATTAACACTAAAAAACTTGCTTAAGCTCAATTTCAAGATTTTAAAACACTTCTAAACCTCAAAAGTAAATCCGTCTTTGGAAATCCTTAACCAGAAAAAATCTATATAGGCATATATCTTCTTATGGTCAATAAAAATGGATTATAACTAGTAAAATCAGTATGAGGACTATGTTAAACTTTACTACCTCCAAAAAAAAGTAGGATAAAATAACCTCCAAACGTTCCTATTTAGCGGAAAATTCTAAATTTTTTATGTAGTTTTTTTCTTTCTTTTATCTCAAATTCTTTTGAACACACACTGTATTTATTTATTTATATCAATTATGCATCATTAACTATTTTAAAATAATAACCACGCTAATAAATGGTATGTTAATTCACGCTTTTAATTTCCAAACGCAAACTAATACAATCAAACGCCCGCGGGTTTAATTCCCAGCGCAGCCGTGCGCGGTAGCAGCAAACGCGAATGTAATTTCTAACGTCCGCGGGTTTAATTCCCAGCGCAGCCGTGCGCGGTAGCAGCAAACGCAAATCTAATTCCTAACGTCCGCGGGTTTAATTCCCAGCGCAGCCGTGCGCGGTAGCAGCAAACGCAAATCTAATTCCTAACATCCGAGGGTTTAATTCCCAGCGCAGCCGTGCGCGGTAGCAGCAAACGCGAGTCTAATTCGTAACGCTTGCATTTACGATCAAAAAGTACATTAAAAGTATTAATTTAATTCCTAATAAGTAAAACATTATTTTATTTTTCATCCAATGGTAGTTTATAGTGTAATACAACAACAATTATTTATTGCCCACAACTCGTATGTCATGTTTTTTTTTCATTTGCTGTAAACGGTATTATACTTCAATTCCCAATTGCTTACACATAACGTATTCATTAAAGCCTGTGCAAGCACGCGCAAATTCAATTTGCAATACATAAACTAGCGCTCACATCGCTTTTAATAATAGCTAAAGCTTAGCATAAATAAACACTCCGGGTAAGACTATAATGTCACATTACGTGTTTTACTATCTAACGTCCGTGTAAATAAACTAAAATTCACAGTATAATTGTTTTTTCTTATAAAATACTATAGGATACAACCGCTTCCTTCTCACCCCTCAAAAATAATCCGTTAAACAATTTTCAATACTATTCCAAAAGTCAAACAACTCAAATTATTTTCCTAACACTATTTACACAAAATCAATTATTAAAAAAACGCATTCGCTTCATATGTTTACGCTCTATACTTCAATTTTAATTCCACCCTCAACTGAACAAACACAATATATATATATATATATATATATATATATATATATATATATATATAATGCAATAATACATACATCTATTTCTTTCAAGAAATACTTATTATTTTAATAGTATTACTATAATAAATTGGTGCTAGTCGTGAAACCTTTAGGTAAAAATTCTGAAATAGGATTTAGTACACAACAAACTGTTCTACAATAATAATAAGCAATCTCTCTTTAATTTTAAGGTAATGTATACTATTATTTATTTCAATAAATGTTATATTTCCTTTAACCATTAGTTAATAATTAAAGGGGTACACATGTCAAATTTTCTCTGTTGTTCCTATAATATTAAAACATTTTAATAGGCTCGTATGTTCTAAGTAAAACGAGTATGGGTTAAATAACTGCTTTGAATTAAAATAATCTTCATTAATGGAAAAAGTATACGTGTACTACCTAAGAATACTAATAATAATAATAATTTCCTATGTTAGTGAAACCGTTCGCTTTGCGTAAATTATCTAGGGACTAATGCAAATCTAGGGGTAACTAACATGTTTCTTTCTTAAAATAATTTTCTTTTAACGACAATTCATATAATTGGAATATCCATTTCTATATTACAAAAAAAACCTTTTCAAAGATATAACACTCATAATACTAAAAAATCAATGTAAATCCATGTTAATCAAAAAATAACTACAGCTCATTTATGGCTAAGCAAATAACGTACACAGCTTTAACGTTAGGGCTCAATTCTAAGCGTAAAACTCATGTAGGTTCACACTGTATGTGTTTTGTGCTTGCTTAACAATCAATCCGTAAAATAAGTTGCTCCCACTAATTTATTAAAAAGTATAAAATGTTTAATTATAAACAACCTATGTTAACTGGGCGCGTCAGTAACTAAGGGTACACCGGTCTTTTGCAAAACAAAAAATATTTCCGCGTAAGTTGCTCCGAATAATTTATTATAAGGGTATAAAATGTTCAACCGTAAACAAACCTATGTTAACTGGGCGCGTCAGTAACTAAGGGTACATGGGTCTTTTGCAAAACAAAACAAAAAATTATTTCCGCGTAAGTTGTTCCGTCTAATTTATTATAAAAGTATAAAATGTTCAACCTATGTTAACGTTCCTCATAAATTTTATTATAGTTCCCGTTCCCCTAATAAACTCGTGTGAATTAAATCCCAACCACCAACTATAAGTTTACGTTTCACATAGCCTTACTGTTAAAAGACGCTGTAAATATGGTATTATTATACAAATCTTTCTTGTGCAGTGGTGTAAAATTTAGATTCAGCTGTAGGTTCACATAGCCTTACTGTTCAAAACACAGTAAATATATTATTATACATTTTTATTGTGTAAAATCCGTTAAGTTAACTATGCAATTAGTTGGAAAACTTACGCTTTTTTCCAAGAACCAGGTCAATCAGCAATCAATGGATGTAGCACATAAATCAATATAATGCAACTAAAAGTAAAAATAATAGAGCAATTGTTGTACAAAGAATTATATATAAGCATTTGATTAATGGAGGGGGTGGAGTTACTTTATACATACATTATAGGACAATTATAACTTTGGGTTAAGTTTAAAAGTTTATTGAGCTTCAATTGGTTAGAAAATATCACATTAAATCAATGACGTATGGGGAGCATTTAAATACAGATAGTGTGTTCAAATTTTAACTTTGGCTAGTTTGTACAATAGTTTATTACAAATAAAGTCATTAAGCACATATTTTCTCAAACATGGGGGGGGGGGAAGCCGGAAAAGTCCATGTATATTGCGGGTAAATATTGAATTTTTTCTTTCTTCATTTCCCAGTTAAGTTGCATTGAATCAGATGAGTTTCTCATAAGTCAAGCTATATACGGCAATTAAAATTCTTGTTGCTAAACAAGGTCATCATAAGTTAAGCTAATATCACAGGGTAGGAGGGTAACAACACATGAGTTCGTTCACTATGAAACATTAGCTTATCTGTCTAAATAATCTCTAAACTTAATTTCAACTTTGGTTCATGTACGTACACCTCGTGATCATTCTATGATTAACTCTGTCATGGCAATCGGGCAAAACAATGTTCATATGACGTCATAATATCGCCAGTCAGCATCTCTATCGCAAAAGTCAGTCTCGTTTCAAAGCATGTCAAGAAAAGATCACTACAGCCAGTGCTCCAAACAACGTTCCAGCTTTAAAATAAAGTTGTTTCCTATTAAAGGCTTCATATAGATATAATTTCATTCAAGCAAAATTTTAATATAATCATAAATATTTTATTCGTAAGGCTAGGGGTTCTGCATAAGGGTTATATTTTAACAAAAAAAAGCTTTTTAACTTCTCACACCTTGTTCGAGTTGAGGTATTAAAATATGCTCACATCTTTTTAACAGGTAGCTTCTAATCAATTATATATGCTCACATACTGTTCGTATAGGTCCTGCATAGGGGCAATGGGTCCTGGGAGTCATTTCCAGGGGCCGTGCAAGGCAGGGAAGGGAACCATTTCCTTTTATCTGCTCCTACCTTTTTTAACATGGAGTATGGATTGCCATACGAAACAATAAATATATGCTCACATCTTTTTAACAGGTAGCTTCTATTGAATTATATATATGGTCACATCTTTTTAACAGTTAGCTTGTAATCAATTATATATCATCACATCTTTTTAACAGGTAGCTTCTAATGAAGCGTATGGGTCATGCAAACGGGCTTTACTATAAGAAATATTCGGATCTTGCATAGAAACTATACCACAGGAGGTTCCTCTTTTATCATTACAATTCTGCAACAAGTCTATGGAATTTTTTTTTAAATATTTGTAGGTTAACACAGTTAGTGTTCTGAGCTTCCTTAGCAATCAATCCGTAAAATAACTTGCTCCGACTAATGTATTAAAATCATATACAATAAAAAACAGTCCAATTTAAAAATTAGTGAATATGTCATGCATTTAGTTCGATAACTATCGTTTTTTTTCAAGTTGCAAGTCTTGCAAAACAGTATAATGGTACTAAAAATAATAAAACGTTTATTATACAGTAAAATATGTAGATATGTATAAAATAATCCAAATTTTTTAACTAGTTTATTACAGTTAAGGTGCTTAGGAAATATTTTGTTAAGCGCATAATTTCTCATAGTTTTACATATAAGAGCTCCTCTGTGCTTAAGTGAATAGCGCACACACCTTTTGGCATAAAAGGTCCGGGTTTAATTTCACGTAGGTCCACGTTTCAAATAGCTTTGGGGTGGGGGCGCGGTGGCTCAGTGGTAGACCTACGTTCACCTCTGGTGCTTGGGAATCCCAGGCTCATTCTCAATATAATACAGTGTTCACCTATTGTGTTAAGGGTCCCGGGTTCAATCCCATTATAATACAGTGTTCACCTCTGGTGCATGGAGTCCTTGGTTCGCACCAATTATTTTAACATTTTCATGACAAACATTCACTTTGAATTTATTTTTTTATAAATTGTGGTGAACAAGCACAGTGTGCGTGGGTTTTCTCCTACTTTCTATATACTTTTAAGAGCTTATTTTAGCTCCCATATTTAGTTCAAACATCTTAGATTGTTCAGAGTTTGTAAAAACAAACGATCGAATAAAATAATCACCATATCCTTTAGCCTAACCGGCATAACCGTGGGACTCAAAGATTTCATTTCATTTCAAATAGCTTTGCTGCTAACGGTACAATCAAGCAATTAATCCACATATAAAATACAAAATTTCGTTAACCTTAGGGTAAAAATGGAGGAAAAGTACATGTATATTTCAGCTAAATACTGGCTTTTTTTTCTTTCCTCAATTTCCAATTAAATTGCATATAATCAAATGAGTTTCTCATGATTCAAACTATATACGTCAGTTGTAATAGGGCAAGCGTTCAATAACCCATCAGTTCTCGTGATTATCGGTTTATTTTTTTCTATCGTCAATATCATTTAAACTTAGACACATAAACTCGTGATCCATCTGTGATTAACTCTGTTAGATATCACTCATGCTTGTCGATAATAAAGGTTTTTAACCTTGCACGTGATTGTTATTCAAAGTTCTGATTAAGTTCAAATCATACAAATGTTTGTAGATGATTGCAAGCAAGCGTTCAATAACCCATCAGTTCTCGTGATTATCGGTTTATTTTTTTCTATCATCAGTATCAATTAAACTTGTACACATAAACTCGTGATCCATCTGTGATTAACTCTGTTAGATATCACTCATGGTTGTCAATAATAAAGGTTTTTAACCTTACACGTGATTGTTATTCAGAGTTCTCATTAAGTTCAAATCATACAAATGTTTGTAGATGATTGCCAGTAATCTGTGATTCGTGTAAATAAGTAAAGTCTATAATCACTTTTATCATTCTGATACGGTACAAAGTTAATCTTGACGTCACTAAAGCCAAGCCAAACGGCTTTTCACTCGTTCATTTCAATTTCAACGGCTCTCAAGGAAGGATGTCCATGCATGTTACTCTTCAGCTCACAAGTAAGAAAAAAAAATAATTTTAATAAATATTACCCTTTTCATAGTATACTTGTAGGAGGGGGAGGGGCTTATTTTTAACTTTTCACTTTGTTCAAGTCGAGGGATGCTCACATCTTTTTAACAGGTAGCTTCTAATCAATTATATATGCTCACATACTGTTCGTATAGGTCCTGCATAGGGGCAATGGGTCCTGGGAGTCATTTCCAGGGGCCCTGCAAGGCAGGGAAGGGAACCATTTCCTTTTATCTGCTCCCACCTTTTTAGCAATGAGTATGGCTTGCTATCCAAAACATTCTCACATCTTTTTTAATAGGTAGCTTCTAATCAATTATATATGCTCACATACTGTTCGTATAGGTCCTGCATAGGGGCAATGGGTCCTGGGAGTCATTTCCAGGGGCCCTGCAAGGCAGGGAAGGGAACCATTTCCTTTTATCTGCTCCCACCTTTTTAGCAATGAGTATGGCTTGCTATCCAAAACATTCTCACATCTTTTTTAATAGGTAGCTTCTAATCAATTATATATGCTCACATACTGTTCGTATAGGTCCTGCATAGGGGCAATGGGTCCTGGGAGTCATTTCCAGGGGCCCTGCAAGGCAGGGAAAGGAACCATTTCCTTTTATCTGCTCCCACCTTTTTAGCAATGAGTATGGCTTGCTATCCAAAACATTCTCACATCTTTTTTAATAGGTAGCTTCTATTGAAGCGTAGGGGCCATGGGTCCTGCATAGGGGCTATGGGTCCTGGGGGCAGTCTTCAGGGGTCATCCATTGTGGTCCTGCACAGGGACCATTTCCAGGGACCATCCAATGTGACCTTCGTAGTGGTCATTCAACCTTTCCTTTCGTCATCTATCTCCAGGAAAAAAAAAACTGACCCTATTTCATCACCTCCTTCGATACTCCCCTTATCCTTAATTAAACAAGCGATAAACTATCTCTTATCAACTGTCGCATCTCTTTTATGGATACCACACTAAATCAATACTACTCACTATTATATACCTGTGGCGTGGAAGACCCTGGTTTGATTCCCAACGGGGGCTCACGTTTTTCGGTTTCTATGTTAATCAGTAGGTCCCGTCTCATATAGCCTCGCTGCTGAAAAGGCCGCTAAACTCAAAATCAACTCAACTCAATAATTATCTATACATTGAATTTAATAATAAGGAGGGAGGCCGAATAAAGAAGGAGACCTTAAAATTTACAACGTAGGGTCAGTGTGAGTCAGAGAGGTCACGGGGGTTGGTGTGTCACAGTTAGTCACGTCCTGTTGACCCACGATCCACTGACCTACTCACAAATCTTGACCCAATTGACTCACTCCATCTCTGGACTGTACACACAGATAAAGCAGACATATATGTAATCTGACCTTACTTGGCCTTCACTAATTTAAGATAATCTACAAAAAAATGAAAGAAAGCAATTTCAAACGCAAAAATATAGAAATGTATTTTCAACGGAACAAAAAAAAAACGTAATAACCAAGATTTGAACCCGGATTTCTCCACTCAGCAAGCAGACGTCTTACCGACTTACCCACGGCATATCTTCCGACTTGTGGTTTTTAAACTTTATTTACACTGCGTGTGTTACCTAACAACGTTACGAGATGTCCTTACTGTCGTGTTAACACGCGTTTCGTAAATTTACGAAGTCGCTCTTTTAATCCAAAATCAATTCGACACACACACACACACACACACACATATATATATATATATATATATATATATATATATATATATATATATATATATATATATATATATATATATATATATATATATAGATAGATAGATAGATAGATAGATAGATAGATAGATAAACATATAGATAGATAGATATGTTGGTGCACCAGTAAGCTCCCAAGAGTACAGATTAATTCATTCTTGATTTTAATCTACAGAACAAATGTTTTTTATGAAAGCAAGGGGACTGCCACCCATAGATGGCTAAGTGAGGTAAATAAATTTTAAACTTCAAATGGAACTGGGGTGGCTCACCGACAATGGCTGATTTAACACGTTTGATAACAGCGCGGGTAATAGCTGGTTTATAGATAGAGCCTGTGTAGGTAAGTGGATACCGCGTGAGACTGTCATTCTAAGGGTGTGGGGTTCGAGTCTCGGCCTAGACTGAGTTAATTTTTTTTTCAACACTATAAATGATGTTCGCGTTTGATACTGAAAGAGATTTATCCTATGAAGGGAGAAAACCCACGATGGGGTCAGGGGGAAAGACGGACACTGTTTATCCTTAAGTGTTAAAATTTAATTTATTCCCATGTCTTTTGCTCTTTCCTTTCCCTCTTTCCTTCTTTTCTCATTTTGTTTAGCTTTCCATACTTTTTCGGTCTCTGCATGATGCGTATTATTGTTTTCGTTTCCTTTGCATTAATTCCTATCTCTTTGATCTTAAAGTGAATGGATTTTCTGCAGATTTATCTCGTGGTTGTTTCTCTAAGTGATGCTCTGAGATAGTAGTACTTTTTCCTCCAAATGGAGGAATATCCTGGCATGTTATGTTTTCGGGCACGTATTTGCTGTCGTGTTGGTTGTCCAACTCTCAGACATCGAGTGAAACTATTCTGCTACTGGAAAAAGCTATCATTTCTTATGTATCCAACCTCCAGTTTCTACTGTCGCTGACTGTACATGAGTAGGCCCTGGCTTAACTTAGATTTAATACATATTCGGCAAGGAGAGAAGGCATGAGAGGGCGACATGTAAAAATAATTTAAATCGATCGATCGATATCGATCCAATCCATAGTTTGATAGATTGCTGAGATTAATAGTAACAGTCTAGACGTCTCTGAAGTTTAAGTTCAGTCTCATCGATGTGTTTGGGGCGGGAAAAGGATGACATGTAAAAATAATAGAAAGTATTCGATATTTGTGTCCAATCCATGAGATGAATAGTGACACCACCGATGCCGTTTAAATTCAAATTTGTCCCACATGTGTATCCTAAAAGGAGAAAAGGGTTCAAATATATGATGTTTTACTATTTCCCCGTACGAAGAACGGGTATTTCAACTTGTATTATAATAAAAAAAAATGATATTTTGTAGTGACATAAAATACACCCTGTTTCAAAAAGAATATACATATTACGAAGAATTATTTTGTCCAGGCTATCGATCTCTGCGCCTCGGCTCGGCTATTGGAGAAACGAATACATAGTCTAGTTTATATTAATAGCCGCTAGATGTCAGTTGTCTTCTGTTTTGCTTGGTTATCATCATATGTTTAAAATGGCTACTCGGCAGCAGAAATCATTTTGTGCTCTCGAGTTTGCGAAGTGCTATTCCGTGATTACAGTGCAAAGGCGTTTCTACCCAAATCGATCCTCCGAATGGGTAGAACATTCGCAGATGGTGTCGACAGTTTGTAGATACAGGATGTGTATGTAAAGGAAAGAGTCCTGGCTGCCCTCGTGTTCCTGAAGAAAATGTTGCACGCATTCGAACTTCTTTCCAACGTAGTCCTTCAAAATCAACTCGTCGTGCCAGTCAGGAGTTATAAGTGCCGACAACAACAATTTGGCGTGTTTTGAGACGTCGGTTGGTTATGAAGCCGTACAAGTTACAGCTGTTACAAGCTCTACGTCCTGACGACAAACTCAAACGTGTGGCATTTTGTAACGAGATTCTGGATGCTATTGACAATGATAACACTTTTGCACAACGCATCGTGTTCAGTGATGAAGCGACTTTCCGTGTTAGTGGTCAGGTAAACAAACAAAATGTTCGAATTTGGGGTCTACAGAACCCACATGCAGTCACTGAACATGTACGAGATTCGCCCAAAGTCAATGTGTTTTGTGCAATATCCCGATCATCTGTTTACGGCCCATTCTTCTTTAATGGAAACACGGTTAACGGACAGCAGTATCTCGATATGTTACAAAACTGGTTGTTTCCGAGGCTGCACGAGGACAATTTCATTTTTCAACAAGACGGGGCACCCCCTCACTGTAGTCGCCAAGTGCGTGAATATCTGAATGAAACTCTACCGAACCGTTGGATTGGTCGTCAAGGAGCTGGCGACTTAGCATCTCAGCTGGCCTCTACGGTCACCGGATTTGCCATCCTGTGACTTCTTCCTGTGGGGTTTCGTTAAAGACAACGTTTATGTACCACCACTCCCACAGAACCTGGAAGAGATGAAGAACCGGATCCGTACTGCCATAAATAACATCAGTGACGCAAGACATGCTTGCCCGAGTATGGGAGGAATTTGAGTTGAGTTGATTTTGAGTTTAACGTCCCGTTCAGCAGCGAGGCTATTTGAGACGTGGACCTACTGATTAACGTGGAATCTGAACCACATGAGCTCCCGCCGGGAATCGAACCCGGGTCTCCCACGCTAAAGGCGCGTACACTAACCGCTTAGCCACGAAGAAGCTGTGGGAGGAATTTGAGTATCGATGTGATATTGTTCATGTCGCTGATGGAGGACATATTGAACATCTGTAATTTGAACTTTGAACTGGAATTTGAACTTGAGAGGTTCGTAAATATGTGTGTAAAATTTCATATTCGTATGTCTTAAAGTTTAATAAATATATGCATTCGAAATACGTATATTCTTTTTGAAACAGGGTGTATGTATCAGGTTATTCTCTTTAATGGAGGCTATAGGCCTATTTTGTATTCTTAAAACGGGTCAATCCTGATTAATCAGGGAGTATGGTCACCTTTTCTTCCTCCAACTAAAAATCAATAGAATAACACGTTTTGGTTGGAATCTTTGGGTTCCATAGAAAGTTCAAATTAATAAAGGGATTGAGGAAAAATAAATTTATCCTGCTCCCCTCTCGTAGAAATATACAGGTAGTGTTGTACGTAAACATACTTTCAATGTCAGGGAACCTTATTTGTCTTATTTCATATTCTTATATCGCACTGTACAAAATAATTAATAGGGCAACCCAAAAGCATAAAAAGCTTAATGGCCTTTTACACATACGTATGGTTGGTACCTTGAACGTGGTTGTGGTTGTCTAAGGGTCCAGAAGATACTAATTTTAAAAGCATAATCTTAGAAAATAAAGCATATAGCACAGTTCTTGGAAAATTCTGTTTAATTGCAAAGTTTAAAATATTCTATTAATATTTTTTAAAACCAATATTTACAATGCAAAATCATTGAGAACATAAGAATAATGCAACAATGAAAAGCTTATTTTTATTTCTGTAAACTTTTCGGTGTAATCCTTTGAAATGGAGAAAAGAAAAAAATGAAAAGAAGAAAACTTCCCGCCAATAATGAATAAACAATAGTTTTCTTCTAAGTATGCGCAGGTATGAATGATGATTCGAAATGTACAAAAAGTGCTTAACAAGAACTTCACATTATATTGTTAAGTGTACCTCTTGAGCTTGAGCACTTTCTGTATTTTTATGGTGGCATATTTTACTTTCCCTTTCTGTATATATGAACCTCTAAGGCGCACACAGGTGATAAAAAAAAAATGACTCGAGTAACTCTTTAAAAGCTTACAGTATCTCTTTACAGTGCATTAAGTAGAAAGTTCATGAAATATGAAGGAAACTGGTTGCATAAAATATTAATAAATATATCAAGATATTTAGAATATTTAATATATATTAAATATTATACATTATACACGATTAATGTAAAAACAATGATTGAAATTAACAATAAAGCATAATAAAGCATAATTTAGAAAAATATAAAGCATAATTAAACAAAATAAAGCATAATGTGGGTTGCTCTAATAATTAACTAGAATCTAGTCTATACATATACAGTATTTATACTATTCGTTCTATGCTCTGAAGACCTCCAAATATCTGTATGATTGAATGGTATCACACAGTGACAACGCTAGAAGGTGTGCGGGATTCCCGGTGACTTCGTCCTCCGCAATTTCCCTCCTCCCCAGACATATTGTATTGGGAGGTTGGCCAATCTTTTTAGACTTAAGAACTACTTTTCATTTCAGAAATCATTAGCAATCTACTTATCTGTTCAATAGCTCGCTTGAGGGAATCATGAGCCAATGACATACAATGATCGATACAGACAGTACTATACAGACTACTGAGGGTTACCACTCACGATGTATCAGTCAACTAGTAGACCGCTAGAAGAATTCACAAAACATTGACAGTGATCGATACACAGATCAATTACCATTTGCTACCTCACGACTTGCCAGTCGACTAGTAGACGCGTTGACTACGTATATCGTAATGAAAGTCAAAACAATTAGAACATACAGTTAAGCAATTTTAACATGTAGTGTACAGTGAACCGAAGGCTTCGGGGAACAACCTAGTAATAAGAAACATCTTTTAGCCTTTCCCTCTGGTCTAATAGCTAGCAATGGCCTGTGGTGTGCGTGGTCCTGAGTTCGATTTCCTGAAGGAGAGCATTGAAATTTAAACGCACTTCGCTTGTTTGGATTCCAGTTTAAACTGTTGGTCTATGCTTTTATGGTCCCGGTAGTAAAAGGAAAATATTTCAGTTTAACGTCCTACGTTATGCCCATTATGCTAAGGGAGACGGATGATTAAGGCAAATGAATGATTGAATAATTGGTGGAATGATAATGTGGGAGAAACGGGAGTATCCCATGAAAAACCCATGGACATGATTTGTCCACCATAAGCTTACTTATTCGGGGATCGAACCAGGGACCCCATGCACCAGAGGCTCTGCCACTGAGCCAATGTGCCACCCTTCCACTACTGAAAAGGAACACTAAAACCAAATAAACAAACAAAATGCTATTAAGAAGTTTCATCGGTGCTACATAATCTGTCAAAACACAAACAATATGAATTCTAACTTCTCGCTCAGGTACGATTCAGTACAAGATTAAACTACTAAATGACTAATTCACCGATGATGATAATTTTCAAGAATAAATATTTTTTAATCCTTTGCAGATACATTGGCATATTTACTTACTATTCATTAATAAAGCTTCAAATATAGCTGTGAAGTTATTTACACTGTAATAAAACAAGAAAAGTTGTTTTAGAAGGAAGTATGTTAGGTCTTTATGTCAAGGCGCTAATTTCAGTATTCACCTGATTTAGTTAAAGCCAAAATAATAATAATAATAATAATAATAATAATAATAATAATAATAATAATAATAATAATAATAATAATAATAATAATAATAATAATAAAAGTTGTTTGAGTCGATAATGAATGCTGGATGTGAGAAGTATACTTTCAGTATGGTGATGCGAGGTAAATTGATTTAAAATTTTATTTTCTGGCTAGATATTAAAGTATCGAGACTGGAAGAAATGTCAAATAATTTTTAATTATTTTTTAAAACAATCTCTTCAGATTCTCCGTCTAGTCTAGTAATTAAAATAGAGCGAAATGTGTAACATATTTACTCTCAAATACAATAAATTCATTGATGAGTTTTTCAAACGCTTTTTTTTTTCGTTTAACTACTAGGTAGCCATCCATGTGTCAGGTTTCACTCCCCCAAATGATCGGAAGGGGGATTCTTTGGATTTCCACACAAACATGGCATTCACCATATACCTGGCAACTCTGAAAAAATGTGTGTCTTTTGAGACCCATAAACTATCCTGACGGTTTTGAAATGGCAACAACTACACCCTCTGTACCTCACCTCTCACTTGTTTTCTTCTCTGATGCCGACTATACCTTATATGGTTATATGAATGAATACATGGGTCCAGGGCCGGATTTAGTAAATATACACTACCTAAAGTGAAGCTAGCAGTGAGTTTTGCAAAATCAATAGTTTAAGTCAATTTTCTGAAAGGGAAAGAATTCACCGAGAGCAGACACACAGCATTTCTAAAGGAAATCCTCATTCACATCACAGATGCCTAAAAGCATTTCAAAACCTCAAACTTAATTCAAATGTATTGGTAGTTATTGGTGCACTCCCCCCCCCCAGAGAATCCTGGATCCGGCCCTGCATGGGTCCATTCACTTTCATAAGATATGGGTATCTTACCTCAACACTAAATTTTGGGAGGGGCACCTAGGACCACCACATTAAATTTTGAAAATTTCCAAATTTTAAAATTTGGTATAGTACTATATGACCAGGGTATATACCTCTGTAAGTTTGGATCGTCCATCTCGTTCTCTTTCATGGGTAAAAAATTGCAAAAATTAAAATTTCATAGGTTTTGACCTAATTTATGATCTTTGATGAGGTTTTATTATTTTATATGGTTATATAGTTGTACACAGGGGTACATTTCCTTTCATAAGGCATAGGTACATTGATCACCTCTTATAATTTGAGAGGGGTACCTAAGACCACTCTTTCAATTTGGGAATAGTCGAAAAACAAGACTTGGTAAATATTCTCTATAGGACTCATTGTAAATTTTGGAGGTCCATCTTGTGTTTTAGGGACATGAAATTGTCAAATATTAATACGGTCACCTGATCGGTGATAGTTCTAACTTATTTTCTTCGATGAGTCTTTATTTCCTTCTATGATTATACGGACGAGTATGGTGTCCATTCCCTTTTATACGACCTGCGTACCTTATGTAATTGTAAATTTTGGGAGGGGTATCTCGGATCACCCCTTCAATTTGGGAATGATCATAAATTAATAATTGGTAAATGTTCTCTAGGACCCATTGTAAATTTTGATTGATCTTGTTTATTTTATTTCTATGGATAAAAATTACTAAAACGTACCCAATATGTTATATTACGTGGTAGGATATTGATCTTATTATAAATTTGAGGATTGGAACCAAGTCATGGGTACATTGATACGCATCTTTAGGAGGAGTGCCTAGAACCACCCCTGTAAAAAATTAGTAATTGTCGAAAAACAATAGTTGGTCAATGTTCTCTAGGACATTTGTTATTTGTCAGGTGGAAATTTTGAACGTTGTACCTTAAGATTGATCATCAGGGTCTCGTCTCATATTGCACACTTCTTAAGAAAGACAATACCTTAATTCTGAGAATTTATATTACGATCTTGTCTCGTGTACTATATTGATTCCTTTGAATTGAAATGAAAATAAAAACACATAGATAAACATAAATTGTATTTTATTAATTTTTCTTGTTCCTTCTGCTTGTTACACTAAGGTATTGACAATGTTTGTAGTTATTGCAGATGTCGTTTTAAAGTGCATGTTTCTTGCTTAGATCTTCTCTTCTTGTTTGTGGTAATTTGTTTTCATGTCATGTAGCATAGCAAGCTTCGTATTGTGAGTTCTGTAAAGAGAATGAGAAAAAAATATTATAGAAATTGTATATAAGTGATGATGATAAAAAAAAAAACATGTAAAAATGCTCTCCCATTTATTGATAAATATAAAATTACCTGGAAGGTGTATTGCAGCAGTCTACGATCATTGATAGACAGCGACACCTGAAGAAAATTTTCTGGGGGAGGGAGGGCATCTCCATGGTTGCTATATTTCGTCTGGTATTTCTGGTATTTAATATACATGGTTTGCTATATTACGTATACATTTATTAGCCAGGGAGGAGGGCGGGTCCCCTGCACCCCATTCGGGCGCTCATGTTGACAGAGGGCACCGTTGTAAACATGTATTGAAATTAACGCTGATTTAATGAAGTGCAAATGTACCTGAACAACCAACTGATTTCATTTCCATCACAATCATCTGCATCGTTAGTTCTGGGAGAACTATGAAATTATGGTTGAAGGAGCTAAAATACACATTTATAAACAGCAATATGGTTTCAAGACACTGTCAATCATATGAACTCATCCACCAGCAAGAACAAAAGATTTCAACAACGTTATGAACTGAGAAAACAGAGTATGAAATTCGATATGATTGGACATCTTTATTGTGATATTTTTAACCAGGATAAGTTTTTAATTCACGGAGTGGAATTACGAGCGAAACTTATCCCTGTAAAACCAAATTTTTGTATCATGGCCACTGAAAGTGGTGTCAGTGCCGAAACAAATATCCCAAATCCACCGTTACAAGTAAAAAAAAAAAGTCAGCATTAGTCCTAGTATCAAGTTGGTACACAATAAAACTTTACAATCTATACCTGCAAAGTATCCTCTGACAAGAGTTGAAGTGAAATCTTTTAACATGCCGAAAGATATACAATACAAAATTATTGAAACCTGTTAATAGGAACATTGACAAATCGTATTATTGTAGGACTTACATAGAATGACGTATTTAGTGGAACCATTGCAAGCAATCTGTTTGAATTTCAATATGTGAACATTAATTTCTTGATATTGTACGTGGATGGAAAAGTTAACCTTCAAAACCATTGCAATCCAGTTTTCAAGAGAATCTGTACATTTCATCATACTTCACTTTTTTCTCAGGGTCAGGAATACATTTTACCAACCCTAAAAATACAATTGAATCGTTGAGTTCGAAAACCGGTCATCTCCATCGAAGCTAATTTGAGAGTAGAGACAAACAAAACTAAATTAGTAAATATGCATCTGACATATAGGGCTGTTTTCATTTTTGCACCGTAGAACTGACATTTGTATACTTTCCAAAAATGAAATGTCACATATATATTGATTAATTAATTTTTGTTTGTCATTCCTCTCAAATTAGCTTCGATGGAGATGGCCGATTTTCTAACTCAACGATTCAATTTCAAAGAAAGATTAAAAGAATGGATATGAATTGCTTGTGTTCGACCTAACTCCGGATTCTTCTGCTGGAGATTGTCATTTTTGGGATTTACAACGACAAAGAACCATACGTTTAAAAGTATATTTCCAAGAGAAGTTAGCAGCATCAGAAAACTGTATTATGTGTGAGAGAAATTTTCATCACTCCTAGAAATCAACCACCAGCGCAACGCTATTCTGGATTTTTAAAAATCAAGGTACGTATATGTTATTTATTACTTTAATGCATGATGTTAAACACACTACAACTAACTAGTGCATTAAACGGAAGTTCAATATTCAGAAATCATTTTACAGGAGTGTTTGTCACCAATGAATTGCTCCTACGCATTTTTCTCCCTATGGGAATCATTGTGAATACAGATCCATCAACAAAATTAGGATGAAATTGGATTGCCATTTTAATTGATAACCCAAGTTGTGGAGAACATTGTTATATCCTACACGTGCTTCATATTTATAAGCATCAACACATACTTCATATTTATAAACAAAACCACGTGTTCTTCTACTACAATTACTACATAAGCACACGACAGGAATAATCTGGTCATGTGACAGAAAAGGAACACCAGTGCCATCGCTACCCAGAACAAGGTATAATACTCTATGTAAGGTCTCCATCGATATCAGTTTCGGCTGATCAATTTCTCCCTCTTAGCTTACTTGGAGTTCTGAAAGATCTAACCTAACCCAGCCCCTAGCTTGCATGGAGCTCTGAGACTTCCTGCCCACCTAGCTTGAATGGAGCTTTGTGGGAACTCAATCACTCTCTTAGCTTATTTGGAGCTCTGAGAGAATCCTAAACCGGAACCTCTAGCTTGTCTGTAGCTTTGCGGGACTCTAACCTCTCTTTGCTTGCCTGGAAGATTAAGAATTCCTCCACTCAGTTTTCCTGGGGCATTATTGGAATCCTTTTCTTTACTGTCTGGGCGTAGGAACACCTATTTTATCCAAACTACTTGTTGAACCTTGCATTGATCTTAGGACCACACTTGTAGTGACTTTGTGTTGTATATAACAGGAATTTTATAATAAAAGGTTGTTGAACAAAACCGAATCTCGTCTCCTAAACTGCTCTACCTACTACCTTATCATGGTAATTTTGCAATATTTTGACAGCTACAGTCTTCCACTTCACGTACTACAAATGTTGCATTCTTAAATCTTTATTGCATTTATTATAAATATAACAATATTCAAATCAATGCAGAGTCTAGGATAATTAGTATGTCACTATTGTGCTGACTATTATCTATGCTGCAAAACTCAAGGAAAATTCCTCCGTGAATTTCAGTACATGTTCATGACGGTACTCTCTCTCTCTCTCTCTCTCTATCATTGTAGGGTTCTACAGTATACCTTGGGGCCGCGGTGGCTCAGTGGTAGAGCGTTCACCTCTGGTGCTTGGGGTCCCGGGTTCAATCCCAGCACCCACCAAGTGAACTTTGTGGTGGATAAACACCGTGTGCGTGGGTTTCCTCGGGGTTCTTCCGTTTCCTCCCACTTTCTTCATTCCACCATTTCATTCAATACTCATCATCACCGTCTTCTTTAGCCTAACCGGCATAAACCTCAAAGATTTCATTTCATTTTTTCTACTATATACCTTCCACATAAATTTATAATATTTATTTCCACAAAATTTTTGTTTTGTTATCGTCAACATCAATCATATACAATTTCTATAACAAAATCGGTTTTTCGTTCTCTTTATAGAACTCACTATATGAAGCTTTCCAAAACCACTATCATGCTATATCACATAGAACAAATCTTCACAATCAAGAAATAGAAATCTAAACAAGAAACATGTATCATTGATGCAATATAAACTTTAAAAACAAAATGTGTGTGAATAAACGACATCTACAATAACTATGAAACTATGTCAACATCTTAGTGTACAGTTCGCGGCATAGAAATCGTTACAAAAACGTCACAAGTTAAAGAAAAGCATGTAATAACAAATCTCATATCTGAAAATAATTTCGGCATAAACTAGCTGCACCTCGAACTTTTGGAATGAGCGTAGGTAAAAGAATAAACAATAAAAACGGTCGAGATCCGAACCTACGGCCATCCACGTACAATTCATTTATACTAACCATTCACATACGATATAATTACCAAAACGTGCTATTTTTTTAAAGTTAATAAGTTCGAATCCAAATGAAACTCTTATGCATTTCTATTGCTTTCTTTTAAAATTTTCTTTTCAAAAGTCTAAGATGTTTACAATTATTTGTTTCATTTTACACTGGAGCTTCGCAAAAGGAGATTTAGGCTTAGTCCGATTATGGCACTACTTTAATAGATGGTTCTATCAAATATAACTCAATAAACACATAGTAGTAACAAACTTTTACTGCCTTAAAAAGTGTTCCTAAAGAAGGGGAAATTCATTATGCATCCTGAAACTATGCTATGCGTAAATGCGCATTCATCGAGTCAACTTTCGGAAAATTCCATTCTATTAGTTTCTCAACGTAGCTAAAGATAGAGTACCGGTATACGAATAGTTGCGTAGAGTTCTCTGTGGTTAAATGGATAAAGTCGTGGTTCGCTAGCTAGAAGGTTCGTGGTTCGAAAACCATCTCAGAACCTGAAGATTTTAAAAATCTTAATTTCCCGGATTTTAAGATCTTTCTCTCCCTTTGTAATCATCTGAGGCTCTAAAAAACGTTCTCCACCTTAATTCAACTGTCTGATGTGAAGCTCGTAATTCGGAAACTTTTCTTCTTCTGTTTCAGAAAATCACAATTTTCGTCATAATATGGATGCTGTCCGATAATTTTTTTTTCAATTCTATACTTGCACATGTAAATTATCCCCCTCTCTCTCCATATTTGAATCTCTTTCTCAATGTCGTTCACTATGAAAGCGCATGGCTTGAGATCAAACCTTCGACCCTTGAAACCAAATGCAAATGCTCTGGTAATGTGCTATCCTAACTCTATAAGTTTGTTTCTGAAAGCAGTCTCAGTTTATATTTTCCCCGGGGGATTCTCCGCCGACATAAGAGTTTCACTTTTTATATTGTATTATTATACAATTGATCAAACAATATGTGTATATGAAACTCAAGGGAGAGGGGAATTATAACCTTCTGTCCTGGTCATTTGACGCCCTTGGAATATTTGCGCGCAATTACTGAAAAGAAATGAAATTAATCATTGAATAGCACTAATTTATTTCAGCAATTTTTAAGAGCTCTGCAGCCGCATTGCAGACTTTGGGAAGCACAAAACCTACTGCCGTGATTGACAATTTCCATAGATTTCACAATTAGCATCTTCCTAGCTTGCAATCCTTGAAGAAGGGGAAGAATGCAATTAAAGGCGTTTATGAACCTATGGAAACATTTTGTGACATTTAAAAAAAATCAGGTTCTAATAAGGCATTTCAGAATAAATTAACGGAAGAGACGGATTCAGAGCTATAAATCTTGTAAATCTGGTTCCTGTTTTTTTCTTTTCTGAATGGAAAGAGTATATTAATTCACACACTGCTTTACGGAAGGACAGGAGGAGCAGGTGTTGAGTTGTATTGAATACCGGAAGGAAGTAGTCGATCGAAACGTGTGTTTCTGAATGCATAAGTAAACGGGGCAAGAGTTTGTTATTAATTTGGACTTAGAATTATTGTAATGATTTCTATGCCGCGAAGTGTACCAAAACATAATAAGAAATAAAAATGAATAAAATAATTTATGTTTATCTATATGTTTTTATTTAACTTCAATTCACAAGTATAATATCGATATTAAAACTATGTGAGTAACCATACAAATATAGAACGTTCATCAGATTTAAAGATGAGCCTTCCTAAACATTAAGAGGTGTGCATTATGTCACCACAATTTTATGCAAATTTGAATATTACCAATTTTAGATAATGAGTTTTAATAAAGCATGACCCTGGTCATGAATCTTAAGATACATTTAAAATTCTCACTTAACAGGAAACGTGATTAATTCAAACTTTCCTGCATAATAATATCATGTATTGTCTACGTATATGTTTTGGAGTTTTTTTAACCAATGAAAGCAAACAAATTAAACTAACTAATCTTACAGATGACTAATTTTAATCTATGTCCTTAAGAACCTTTACCAATTTTTATTTTTATAATACGCATTTTTAAGGGTGGTCCTGTTCCCCTCTCGAAGTTTAAGAAGAGTCTACCATACATATATCCTGTCCCTAAATGCACCCATATAATCATATTATGTAACAAAGTATAATAGAGGATAAATTAGGTTAATAACCGAACACGTAGCAATTCTAATATTTGACGATTTTTTTACACACAAAAGAGGGTAAGCAGGATCAGCCAAACTTACAGTGATATATACAGGGTGGTAAGAAACTATTTTAACAAACTTCGGGAGCTGATTCCCGACACTGAAACCAGCAAAAAAGTTCTGTAATTCAAAAACAACACAACGTAGAGAGTGCGGTTTAGAACATGACAATCGAAATCATACCTGCTGGTTTGAAAAATGTATGTTTCAAATCTCTGCGTGAAGTGCTCAATGTTGCAAATCTCCGGTGCTAATGAGAGCTTAAACCGAACTTAAAAGCCATCGAGAGTGTTAGTATTTATCTAAGCTACCCCGAAAACTATGGATTTGACACTAATATAATCGTTTTCGATCATTTCATATGTGTCTCCCGTCTCTCCCCAACTCTGAGCTGACCTAGGATTTAAAGGGCATCAAAACTGTCACTAACCCAGGGCCGTAACTTATGAGGGGCAGCAGGGGCAACTACCCCCAAGAGAAGCTCCCCGCTGTTTAAGGGGGCCCATTTTAAAACAAAATATTCTTACTCCATAGACGATTAGAAATGAAATTATAAATGAAGCAGCACTCACTACATTACATAAATAAAACAGCACACAAAAAGTAAATAAAACAAACATGAGTCGTGGACAGGCCCGTATCCAGAGGGGGTCTAGAGGGGTCAGCCCCCCTAAATTTTTGCTGGCCCCTAAAATTTTCACGGCAGGCTTACAAATGAACTATAATATGGCGATGAACTATAATATGGTTGGATGGACCCCCTAACTTCAGTCGCCCCCTTCATTTTTGGGCTGGCTACCGGCGTCGTCGTGGGCCCATCTCAGTAAAAAAAGTCTAATATTAGGGGCCCTAGAAATAATATTTATTCGTATGGTTTTGAGATTTGCCAATTTAATTTGTCATGTATGGAACGGGCCCAGGAGCGTAACTAATGGCCCCACATACCGGGGGGGCCCACAGGCTCCGGGGGTCTCATAAAGAGTAAGAGAAAGGTGGAAAGAGGGGGCCCAAGAATTAGGAAAACAACTCTTCTAGGGGGCCTAAATACGCATATTAATGTTTGCCCTGCAAAAAAAAAAAAAAAAAAAAAAAAATCTAAAAGTTACGGCGTTGCACCAACAAATTTAAGAACCCCAAAAATTGTGGATTCGACTATGATAACGGTAATATTCAATTATTTTTACCTTACAATTTTCCCTCTTAGAAATACTAATGGGGGCTGAACCTGTATTTAAACTGTATTGGAAGTGTCACTGTTCATCTCTGTGACTCTACTAACTACGGATTCGAGACTAATATTGGGTGTTTTCGATCATTTTTATATCCCACCCTTCGTACTCCCCCTAGGTCAGATAGGGGGTCTTGCTCTCACTAGATTAGCTGAACTTGGACTTAAAGGGCGCTCATGGACTTCGAAAACTACGGATTCGACACTAATATAAGTCATTTTCGATCATTTTTAATTCTCCCACTCCCACTCCCTCTAGGTGTGCTAAGGGGATCTTACTCCGAGAGTACTCTTTTACAGATTATAAGTAATATGTGTACCAATCTTGGTTAAAATTGCTCCAGGTGTTCCAGAGTTATGCTGAAACATACATACGTATACACACACTTACACACGTTCATTTTTATTCATAAAGAAAAGGCGGAAAATACGATATCCCTAATTATATAGGAAGATACACAGGAAACATTCAAGGAAATGGGCATTTTCTATTTGCTTTCGCTTGTTGCCATTCTAAATATTATTCCTTTAAATATTTGTATGTATTATTATTTATTTATAAAATATACACAAGATGTTTCAAACCAACATCAACAACATTTGGGAGGAAGACAAGACATCTAGGTGCACATTTTTTTTTTTCGGAGTTATAGGGTGACGAAAACATGAAAAATTAACTTTAAAGGTCTATAGCTCCAAAACTATGGGACCTACCGTTGTCAGGTCAAGACTTCACTTAGGAACTGTAGTATGTGTCCTATCCAAATATCCAAGCTTCAGAATCCTGCGGTACTTCCACAACAATTTTTATAGAGGTAGTTAATGAGTACTTCAAATTATATGCCCGTAGCCAAACTCTCTCTATAAAAAAATTGTTGCGTAAAGACCTTAGGATTCTAAAACATGTATTTTTGGATTGCGCACATTATTAGTTCCTAAGTGAAGTCTTGACCCGACTACAGTAGGTAACATAGTTTCTTAGCGATGGACCTTTAAAGTTCGTTTTTTCATGTTTTCGGCATCTTTTAACTCCGAAAGGAAGCATTAGTGCACCCAGGTTGTCTATACACTTTGTCTTATCTTGGTGTCAGGAATCATCTCCCAAACGTTGCCGGTTTTGTTTTGTAACACACTGTATTTTACTTTAACAAAATCAAAACGCGCAAATGTAATCATTTAACAATTCCCTTCTTTTTTCACCAAGGTTAATGTTAGATTTAAACTGTTAAAATGGGATAGGACATTTAAGTTTTACATACTGACGCGTAATTTCCTTTCTTTTTTTTCATGAATGAAAAAATACTCGTTATTTCTATTTGTTTAACAATTCTCTCTTTCTTTTTTTTTTAACTGTTTGCATTTTCTTTTATTTGGATTGTGAAAGTTTACATTAAACCACAAAATCATAGACAAAGTTGGGGAAAAGTAAATAAATATTATGAATTCATACACATTTCTCTGTTAGTAAATACATCACGGATTTCATTCATATGTTTTAAAAGGAAGAATAAACAAGGAAGTACGAAAGGAGGAGGTTAAACTCTTTAATTATCTGGATATATCTACTTATTTACTTTTCTGAATTATATATGCATTGTGTGGTACCATTATTAAATTTGTTTTCTGTTGAAACTACAGACCAAAACTATTGACTTTTCTTTTAATGAGTTGTATAAATCAATCAATTCTTTCGCTTAGCGCTCAGTTGCAAAATCAAACTGAGTTTATATTTACTTTCGTCGAGAGATATCTCTGTAGTGGTAGCACAGTTCTTTGTTAAGAGTCTTCACCCCGGCGAAATTAAAATACCGCTAATTTTACAGTAATTACCGGTATATCATATCTTCAAATAGATAAAAGATAATTGAAATATAGAACAAGAGCGCCCTAGACAATATTATTTTGCGTGAGGTACCGTTATCACAAGTCACCTAGCGGCTTTCCGTTTTCAGCTGTTTAGAAACACGAAAATAAATGCCGATTTCAAAATGGCTCGAAATCGAAAGCAGATAAGTGAGTCGTGATAGCGGCTTCTCATGTAAAATAATATTGTCTAGGGCGCTCTTATTCCACATTTCGATTATCTTTTATCTATTTGAAGATATCACATAGTTACTGTAAAATTAGCGGTATTTTAATTTCGCCGGGATGAAGACTCTTAATAGTGAATGCACAGCGTGAATTCTTTATTCCAGGCTTTCTCAACCTATGTCAATGGGTGAAATGAATAAAAGTGAGATCTTCCTCTTTGCTCACGATTTTGAGATCAATCCCAAAGTTTTATGCATAAAAAGCAAGACAACGTGACGTCATTTGAGTTAAATCTCAGGTACCTGAGTAAATACTCGGAACTTACGAATCAAACTGTGATTTCTAACTTTTTGTATGCATAAAGTTGAGTATAATCTCAATAAGCTGAGATTTTTTTTTTTTTTTTGAGCCACGATTTTTAGTATGCTACCCTAGCATGAACCCTTGGGGTAACTAGGATATTTTCCTGGGGCGCATGGCCCCTTAGTTCTGAAAATTGGAAGAATCTTTTAGAAGACCATATAACGTTTCTTATATATATATATATATATATATATATATATATATATATATATATATATATATATATATATATATATATATATATATATTATTTTTTGTGTTCCCCTTGCCCCGCACTCATTATCATCTCTTCAAGTTATTTAGTTCTCCTAACATGACACTGTCATGTAACAGTTCAGTGGAAATCTATTACATTAATTCATTTAAAATTATAACTTTTTATAAATCAGGAATGGGCTAATATTGATTCATTTCTGTATTTAAAGTGTAAAATCTTTTCATTTTAAGTTTTACAATAAATCGTTGTCGTTTACTAGTGTTGCAGTTTAATTACACAAACCCTTGCGAACAAAAAGCCACAATCATTTTCTATACACAAAACATTTTTAATAATAATAAAAAACTAATTGTATGTAAAACAGGACTAGCTCAGGAGAGTAATGCTCCCGGAAGTAGGAACGAAAAACACAGTTCTGATTGGTTGGCGTTATCTATGTCTTGCCAGGTTGCATTCAAATAGCAGAATTCAGACAATTGCTGTTGTCGGTCCTCGTGGCCGAGTGAGCTAGCGCTGTATACTAGTAACAAAAAACCCTTTTGGCGTGAGTTCAAACCCGGCCTGAGGAAAGTTCTTTTTACACTTTTTTTTACATTTTTATAACACTTTTTAAATTAAACTAATACGAAAATAATACTCAAAAATGTGATTTACTTACTTTTGTGCAGATAAGTAGTAGTAGTAGTAGTAGGAACGGGTTAGAAGCCCCGCAGGGCTCGTTTTGTTGCCCTTGTGCTCCATGATATAAGGCTCGTTTTGTTCCCCTTGTACTAAATGATATAGATTTTGTGACCAACTTAAAACAACTGACTAGGATAGCGCGTAAAACAGCTGGCTAGAGTAGCGCGCGAAAAAACGTACTTGAGTATTACTCTCCCGAGCGGGTCGTTGTAAAACTACCGAATCGGGAAAAGTTGGTTAACTACCCGTGTAACTTAAATACTAAAAAAAAAAAAAAAAATGCAATTAGAAGAGAATACGGGTGGATAAGACTTGTATACGGACTTGACTGACTCGTTTTCCTATAAAAGATGTTAGTTTTCCATCATCTTTTCAATGAAATATTAAATTACACACCTTACTATTTAAAATTTTCGGGAGAACCTATGATAAATGACCCTGATGAACAAGCAGAAGTGATTGTAAAATTGATTTAATGAAACAAAGATTTAACCAGTAAAATTGATTGATAATAATGTTGATCGCAATATTTTAACAGAGAAAAAAAAACGAATTAAATGTTATAAAAGGACATTTATTTTAAATCATTAAATCAGATTTTATCAGCAATATATTCACCGTTTTGCAGCATGTATAAGTCAACTCTTGTAATATTTCTGATTTACATATGAGCTTCTTAGCGTACTGTTGTGGTTGATTCGTTAGTATCAACCGTCGGGAAATATAGTTACAGCCAGGGACACCCATGGAAGGGTCCACCGAATCCGGAATCTCAAAAATTATTATTATTATTATTATTATTATTATTATTATTATTATTATTATTATTATTATTTTAATAAATGTGTTTTGTCTGTACCAGAGAGCACTTATGGAAAGTCCATTCGATTTGGACCGCAATCAATCTTAGTAACTTGACAGACATTTGTGCATTTTCTTAATAAAACTATACTTACTTTAACAGAGAAATTATTAATGTGGCTTAAAGATTTCATCTTACACTATATCTGTATTCTTTCCTTCCTTATAAAAACAATCTAGTTCTTTATTTTTTTCCTGTGAATATTCGTGAAGTCGTGTATTCCAGGGAACAATGTACCAGGGGACATGGCACCTCCGGCCTTCCTGAATTTCGTACTAATTTGCATTCCAATCACTGAATTCAGTTTTCTATACTTCATTTGGGCAACATAAAGTAATTGCATATAGAGAGAAACAAGTGAACTGGAAGGCAATATATGTTTTTCGTATACCAAAGTATTTCCCCCCCCCCCCTGACATTTGGAGAGTATTTCTTGCTGCGCATAAGTGGAAGTAGCAAGTAAATGCTCCAGCATATTTAAGATACCTATCTATTGCTTCTACATTCTGATGACTTTAATTTATTATGCACTTCTTTCGTTAAATTTACTTTTATTTATAAATAAGGCGATCCAAGTATCAAGGGACAATACTTTGCATATAACGATGGCTATTTTATGAAGCCCTAATAACCTTATGAATTTGTATTTTTTTTAACCAATATGCCTAGTTCCATACTCATTGCATGTTATTTCAGCAAATAATGTGATAAAACTGCAATATTATTTGTTTTATATAAATATTATTTGTTTTATATAACATTATATATCTTGTATTTACAAAATTACAACGCAAAAATTCCCATTGTATTGAAAATAAGGAAGCAAGCTATGGTTTCTATATTGTACTTATTATTTAACAAATTAGTTGGCGATAATCAATTACCATCAGAGTTATGGTTGTTCCTAGGTACAATAATTTAAGTCCCTTGGTACATACTCCATGCTCCCCCCCCCCGTACCAAGAGACAACATGACTTGCTGGGTAAAATTGCTCTGGCTCTTGTTATTGCTGCGATACCCATGTAACTTATACAGTATGAAACTAAAATATCAAGTTATCAGGAATATGTTTTTCTTTCTTTAGCACAGCACAAAATATACTCACTTTTCAAAAGCAAAATATAAAAAGTGCTCCTGGGGTGCACGACTTCCGCTATTGGAAATTAGTTATCGTTTACTCGGGTGCAGAATAACGTCGTGTCTGTGTCTTGCAATATTGTACCCCTCCCAACTTTCGATACCCTGCACAAATATTTTTGGGTGCGCACCTGGTTACAGTTTATACCTTAAGACTCTAACCACAAACTTCAGTTCATAAATAATAATAATAATAATAATAATAATAATAATAATAATAATAATAATAATAATAATAATAATAATAATAATAATAATAATAATAATAATAAGGAAAAGCAACAAACGATATTGAATAATGTCTTTTGAATGGGTATTACATGCATGTGTGTAGAAATCAACAATCCCTTATCCGTAAGTACTCGCGCCCTTTTTGTGACACTAGTACTCGCGCAGGGGTCCAGTAGACCCCAAATTGATATTTGTTTTATTGCAATAAAAATATATTTTTTAATAATTAAGATAATGTAGCGTAACTCTAGACATGTTTTTAAAAGTATTTGCTGCAATCAGATTTTTTGAACTCGTTTTGAGACATTTTTTTAAACATTTTTTTTATCAGGACTTCTGGCTAGAAACACAAAAGTTACCTGGTTGAGGGTCTGTGAACACCCCGCGCGAGTACTTAAGGGTTTAAACTTAGCAGTTCAAGAATTCGGCGTCTTTCTTCCCTGTCTGTTGTTTAGTATACCTTTATAATTTTTTCTGAGAATCAAATATTCAAACATTGCTATGCTATAAATAAAATAATAACAATAAGACTGGTTTAGCATACATACATGAAGAGGAAAAACTTACTACGTCAATAATATTAATTACTTGAAACAATGCAAAAATAATTTATATTAATGAAGATATCAAATAGATTTAAAAAAAGACTTCAATAGCGCAAGTTAAGAGGTCCCTATACTCGGTATGACTTCATCGAGGGAGTCGAGGGAGTAAAAGTAATGACTCGAGAGAGTAAAAATATTCACTCGAGGGAGTCAAGGTAGTAAAAATATTTACTCAATTGAGTAAAAATAATGACTCGAGGGACTAGAAGGACTAGAGGGAGCAAAAATAATAACTCAAGGGAGTAAAAATATTCACTGGAGAGAGTAAAAATATTCACTCGAGGAAGTCGAGGTAGTAAAAATATTTACTCAATTGAGTAAAAATAATGACTCGAGGGAGTCAAGGGAGTAAAAAAATGACTCGAGGGAGTCTATGGACGCAAGGGACTTGAAGTAAAAATAATAATTCGAGGAAGTCGAGGAAGTAAAATTATTCAATAGATGGAGTAAAAATATCCACTCAAGGGAGTCGAGAGAGTAAAAAATATTTACTCGAGGGAGTCGAGGGACTAAAAATAACCACTCGATGGATTCGAGGAAGTAAAAATAATGACTCGAGGGAGTCCAGGGAGTAAAAATATTCACTGGAGGGAGTCGATGGACTAACAATATTCACTCGAGGGAGTCGAGGGACTAAAAATATTCAGTCGAGGGAGTAAAAATATTCATTCGAGGGAGTCCAGGGAGTAAAAATATTTACTCCAGGGAGTCGAGGGACTAAAAATTTCCACTCGAGGGAGTCGAGAAAGCAAAAATATTCACTCGAGGGAGTCGAGAAAGCAAAAATATTCACTCCAGGGAGTCGACGAAGTAAAATATTCACTGGAGGGAGCCGAGGGAGTAAAAGTAATCACCCGAGGGAGTTGAGGGAGTAAAAATATTCACTCGAGGAAGTCGTGGGAGTAAAAATATTCAAAATTTGTATACTTTTCAGTAAATTTGAATAAATTTATTAGAGTAAATTTTGAGAAAATGTGAATATTTTTACTCCCTCGACTCCCTCGAGCCATTATTTTTACTCCCTCTGGTGAATATTTTAGTCCCTCGACTCCCTCGAGTGAATATTTTGACTCCCTCTGGTGAATATTTTAGTCCCTCGAGTCCCTCGAGTGAATATTTTTACTCCCTCAACTCCCTCTAGTTATTATGTTTACTCCGTGGACTCCCTCGAGTGATTATTTTTACTCCCTCGACTCCCACGAGTGATTTATTTTTAGACCATCGACTCCTTCGAGTCATTACTTTTAATGCCTCGATTCCCTCGAGTCCCTCGGCTCCCTCGATGAAGTCAGACCCCCCTATACTACCTGCTATTACCTTGGTCCAGGAATTTTATTACATCTAAACACCAGACCATATTTAAAAAAAAAATCGATTAAAGGACAAGTATAATCACTATTAAATATGTCGAATGGAAGCGTCACTAAAATTGTTATGCGTAAATTGAGGTAAATTAATAACATTATTTTTGTCCAGCAGAAAAATTCTGAGGAGGGCCAGCTTTGCTTCTGGGGGTGACCGGCCCCCTGGCCCCCCTCTAGTTCCGCCTATGCCAGGAACAACGAAGGGGAGGGAAAACACACTCGCACTCAGAAAGGCCTAAACACACTCTCGTTGTGTCATTTTTTCTTTAATTAATAATCTATTATGTTAAATTGTTAATGAAATATAAAGCAAACACACTTGCAGGGGAAACATGATAATCCTTTTTATAGAATTCAATATCGAGCTTCAATTTCAATACATGAATTGGAAATTCCAGTTTAATTACTTCTTTTATCTTAATTTCCGTACTTTTTTCTACATCTCTTAATTAAAAAAAAAAGAAACTTGTTAACACCTTCAATGATAAGGAACAAAGGCGACTAGTTTTCATATCAAAACTATGATAACTAACTAAATGAAACAAGTGTTCACTGCTGTTCGAAAATTGAGTTCTTATACTTGACAACAATCAAGAAATTCATGCTGGGATTTGTTCGATCATTTGCTTTAGCACCGTGATCTTAAACTAATGTGATCTGAATATGATTTATGAATGTACTATTCAAATAGAAGGTCAGCTTAGTAAATTTAACTATCATCAACCTGAAGTCTGTTTCCTACAAGAAATATTTATTTTAAATACGACAGATTTTGCCGCCCCGTACAAATGCACGTGTTGCACATATGGTAGACCTGACCCTCGTTCAGAGTAAGAAATTCAAAATAATCTTCAAATTATATATTATTTCGCTATTAAATACTATAAAAGTAATCAAGAAAGTTCTGTCGCTTTTTCACATACCACCATCGAACATCGAAATGTCACCTAAGACGTACCTGAAAGATCAAAAAGTCCCCATCAGCATCGACGACCTTCTGCCAACTTTCTGGAAGGCCATAGATTCAATCGAGGAAGATCTTGGTGAGTCGTGAAGCGAAGAAGGTATCAAGTGTATTTTGAACCTCTATTAAGGATTTGAACTGGCGTCCTCTAAGGTGATTGTCCAAGGAATGGAACAGGCGATAATCGGACGATGCAATGTTCGGGGAGTATGGCAGATGCATTAGTGTTTCCGATCCAAGGCGTAGAATGATGTCCTGGTCATCCTAGCCACATGAGGCTTCGCGTTGTCTTGTAACAGGGGGGACTCCTTTGCGATTCAGAAGTACTGGCTCCAGTTTTGAGTTTTTCTTGGACACAGCTCAACTGCTGATAGTACACAGTTGCATTGATGCATGGGATGCTAATGATGACGGCGCTGTGGAGCTTCGTACAGGACCCATTTCTCATCACATGTCAACATCCTGTTCAGAAATGGCTCCTTCCTCAGACGAGACAGCAAAGAAACACAGGTATCTGTTCGCGTTGCCTTCTGACCCGGAGTCGAATCATGTGGGCCCCATCGATTGCTTCCCAAGTTGATGGATGTTCTGCCGAATAGTTTCTCCACTCACACTGAATTGTAGTCCCAGTTTCTCACATGTCTGCCCACCGTTCACCTGTGTACCTGAAGATCTTCATTGTGTATGTGTTGGTCTTCCGTCACGTGGTGCGACTTCAAGTGTTTCGTCACCGTCCTTAAACTTGTTAAACCACCACTGCACTGTCCGCGTAATCACGACACCCTCATCAAATGCCTGCATATCTTCCACCCCGTTGCAGCGGCGTTTGACCCCAGTTTGAACTGATATAGCACACACGCCCTTATGACGCTCTGTGGAGGTCCCATGTTCACTCTGTCCTTACGCAAGTTCACGGTGTAATTGAACTTCCACAACCAGGTAGTACGTTGGATACACGCACACCAACAACTGACCTTCGCCTTATCTCCATTCATATTCAACTCAGGGTGTGAGGGCATAATTAATACAGACGTCCGCAAAAAGCGACAGAGCTTTCTTGGTTACCTTTGTAATTATTAGGGTAGAAGTTGATGAAATGTCATATTTTTTTCTGGTATGACGGACGCAATGCCCATCAATACTCGAATGATTGTTTTCGCCATTTTTTGCAAGGTTCGATAACTTTTCATTACCGTATATTTTTTCATTCATTCAATTATATATCCTCAAGACTTTATAAAGAAGTAAACACCTTATCTCATAGTGATACTTTACTCGAGAAAGTGAATATGAACTACAGATATTAGTCTTTGTTCCTATGTTGTCATTGATAATAATTTGTAGCTGTAATTTTCTTAATAGTCAACGTGAATTGCATTTATTTGTTACATTAATATTTTATAAGTAAGGACAGAAGTCAATGAAATGGTATAACGGACCCGATCCCCATTATTTGGTGTGTTTCCTTACAATCACAAATTTAGTCCACATTTTTCATAATTTTTAAGCTATTTTTCCATGTTTTTTGGGCATTTTATAAGCCTCATATCTATTTTTTTTAAGGACATGACGTTACGCCCTCATCTAATTACACTTATCTGTTTCCTTCCCTTCGCGACCTCAAAGTACAAGGAACCTCTAGGGGTCGCGTCTTCCAGGTTGAGATATCTCGCTCTATGCTGAGCGCATTATACATGGGGAGTCCGTCACGTCTTATCTACGATTTTGGTGCTAAATCTAGCATAACTTACACACATCTACGACCTGGTATTTTGACATAAGAATCTTGGTTAAATCTACGAGTGGCATAACTTCATTAGTTCCTCTAAACACAAGAAGAACGAATCTACATAAAAAAAAGAAAGAAACAGTAACTCATCAAATACATATGTACTACTTTCTATTTAGAAAATAATAGAAATAGTTTGAGTTATTGATATCTATGTTCACCATTGTTCAACAATACGTCTTCAAATCAATAATCAATAATAATTGAATAGTAGCTATATATTTTGTGCTTGTTAGGAAATTACGTAGATTGTTTTTAAATATATCTTATTCTTTAGTTTCTGCTGGGTAGGGAGTTGTATGAGAACTTTTAAACAGGCGATATAAGAAATAACATACCGTATTCTATCGAGCGTGAGATAGCTTAATTTAAATCCTCAATTTTACACAAAAGAGCGCTAAAATTAAGCCATGCCTTATTGTGGAGATTTATTCCATATCTAAAGTGCATTGAGGACAAGCAAACAGTTTCTTTACTTTGAAACTAATCCACAAAGTTCAAAGCTAACCCCAATATTTGACCTACATTGTTCCCGCTCCATTCATTAAGTTCCGCTTGTGGCTCAGTGTGCGTTAGTTTGTTGGTCTACTCCCGGCGACTTCTTTATTGATTTATCGTATCTTCGTCTAGCATAGCTCTCACAGTCCTTTTTATTCTTTCTTTTCTTTCTTAATAAAAAGAAGTCAACTTCGTAATCTCAGTTGAATATCACCTCATTTTAAATAATTCCACTTTTAAAACCATCTGACTCCGCAATGATGCTGATCTTAGAAACAATAACTCAGCCCTTATTTTCTTTGTCTGGAATGGATTTTCTTCCGTATTCATTCTCAAGGAAAAAGAGCATCCAAAAAGCGATAATTGAGACCAACGGAATCGTGATTCTTAGGACGGTTCCGATCATTTAGAACGTACTATATTTCTAAATGTAATGGTATCTACATTTAGTTCCATTCCACCAAATTCCGGTTTTTAAGTGAAAATTAAGTGATTATGTTGGATTTCACGGAAGTGTTTATTATTATTATTATTATTATTATTATTATTATTATTATTATTATTATTATTATTATTATTATTATTTTACTAATATTCATTCATTTAACACTCCTTCTTCAAAATTGATAAAAACACTCCTTTAAAAGCACAGATTCCATTTTTTTCTTTTTTTGTATGGACCCTCACTTCGTAAAATCAGCAATTCCATGCTCCTCCTCAGTGATCAAGTAACTCATATACAGTATGTTTAATTTTTATGATATCAGATGTGATTTCTAGCGAAATACATTACGTGAGTGTAAAGAAAGGTCATTGAATAATAAAACGGCAGCACGTTTCTTCAATTCACACGAATTGCTAGTAAGTTCAGTGTCACTCAGTAAAATCCAACAACGATCAAGTTTTACCGAAAGAGAAAATTACTGACAGTGATAGATCTAGCCTGGAGCCGGGGTGGCCTATCCCCCCCAGTTTTTTGAGTGACAAAAATAATTTAAGCTATTATTTATATATTTTTGAACCTATCATACCCTACGGGCTGGCTGCCCCGCCAGTTTTTACCTTCTTGATTCGCCTCTTAATACTGAAGATAATGCATGCACTTTTCAATTATTTTGTTTCTCTAGCAGCACGTTTAGTACCATGGGCGGCGATCAGGAGGGGCAAAGGGGGGCAGTTGCCCCCCCCACTTTTCTGAAATGGCCTATTAATGTATATAGTTTCAACCAGGGAAATTTGTATATTAACATTAATACAAATATTCAGATCATGTCTTGCCCCCCCCCACTTTTAACGTCCAATCGCCGCCACTGTTTAGTACCCACTACATAGATTAAAGACCAGAAGTTACGAATTGGTAATTAAAAAAAAGATCAAAAATATGTTGGCCCAGTGTAATTTAAAGAGCGTAAATTGGCCAACAATCAATGTGCCCTCATTTATCCAACAGTATTACCTTAAATTTCCAATCGCAATTTTGATTCTATTTGTAAGGGTTATAATGGCAGTTGCCTATCCTGCCGCTTCCTTTGTTGGGTCTACCATGTTTTGCTAGATATATTGTTGAAAACACATATTACTGTATGTAACAACATAAAATTCAATAATTAAATTTCATAAAGATATGAACTAAATAAATTGCAGATTATCAGTAAGCTGCAGATTAAGTAGAATATTCCATCATACTAAGTGGTAGAAAGAAACTCAGAAATAAACAAAACAATTACCTATTTTTTCTTCTATTCCTTGGATATTCGATGAGCTTCGAAATACAAAGTAACATTTGCGCGTTATATCCAGTGGGCTATTCTGTATTTTATATATATATATATATATATATATATATATATATATATATATATATATATATATATATATATATATATATATATATATATATATATATATATATGGAGAGAGAGGGGGTAGTATACGGATAGGTAGATAGATATAACTCTCTTAGAAAAAAAACTTACAAAGTAGACAAAAGTAAATTATTTACTGGATACCACACGTGAAGTGACAAGTAGGGATCTACACAGTATGCACAAATGCAGTCATCACAAATACAAGGTGGAGAGACGAAATTAAGTAGCACTGCGAATATCTTGGAAACGAATTATCCAAGATTGATTCTTGTCAAAAAGTATTGGAAAGACCTTAATCCAGCAATGGATCGACAATTGTTGATAATGGTATGTATACGTTTTATATATAAACAACCCTCACCACTACACTCATGTGATCTCAGTTCTCATTCTTGATATCTGAGCATTTCAGATTAAGAACTAAACGCTTGTGTCTTGTTCTGAGAGTTTAACCCTGTGGCTGTAAACAAAGAGAATTTCTATAAACAAAGATAGTCAAACTAAAATTTACTTGTTCTTGGGTATAACTGGGTAAAATTGTCTGTATAACAAACGGTTCTGCGAACTCGTAATATTTTAACAACCAGTTCTCGCGAACCGGCTGAATAGCACCACTGGTTATATCTAGTCTACAGAGCAGTTTTTTATTTTAAAAAATGAGCTTAAATATTTTTGGGAATCGAGACGAGAGTGTTTCATAATACATTTCGACTCGTCTCGAAAACGACACGAAGATTGTCATGTTTCTTGTTTCGTCTCCAATTTACAAAAAGCGTTTTCATCCCGACTAGCGACTCGTGGAGAACACTACTTGCATAATAATGCAAGTACTGTACATTTGGAAACGATCTCCTAACGATTTTCGTTAAAATGGGATGAATATACTGTTTTCTGGCGCAAGAAAGTAAGCAAAATACTCTCAACCAACAAAACTTAATTCATCATTTCATCACCGTCTCCTATAGCCTAGCCGGTATAATTGTGGGACGTAAAACTCAAAGATTTCATTTTTTTCTTTAGATGTTATCTTTTCTACAAGGGCGTCCCTGGTGGATGGGCACGGGAGACGTATCCTTCCCAAATCTCGTACAGGAGATGAAATAGATTAAGTGGATACTATTTATATAAAAGTAGAGAAATAGAAAGAATAAATGAATGTAGCATATATTGTTAAGCAGCAATTGTTGAATTGAGCAACGTAGCTACATGAAAGTTTATATGGTTTAAATAAATTCAGAACTCTATTCCGTTTTCTTTATTCTTTAGAGAGATGACATTATTATTTTATCCTTAATATCTTTGAAATATGTAACTGAAATGTATAACGCAACATATATATTACTTAATAAAGTGATATAATAAAGGTCTTCCCTAATACTTGTATTCTTCCAACCTACATACTCACTTATCCTATGGACAATGCCAGATTCACGTATAAGCTAAACAAGTTATAAGCTTAGGGCCCCGCTCGCTTGGGGGCTTAAAAAATTTAAAGCAAAAACTGATTTTAATGTAATTTTCAAATAACAAGAAAAAGCAAATAAGATAAAACGCAATACAACAATGGCGTTTTGTGTTGTTATGTATTAGGCTTTTATGAAGCTTGTAATAGGGCTCTATTTCTCAGCCCCATTTGTAATGAAGCCGCTGTTATCCAGCCCCGATTATAATGGAGCCCCCGTTTCCCATGTAGTGATCCGTCATTGCCTACACTACAACTAAAATTTTCTACAATATAATGTATCTTACTAAAATGTTAATTCTTTATTTTTATTCAATTTATTCAATGTTTATATGTTATTATTTCAATATTCTTTTCATTATTTATTAAGATTTCATGAACTAAAAGCGAATGGCGCTATGGAAATAAATTGCGACACAAGAAGAAGAAGAAAAATAATATAGCATCGAAAATATAAACCATCTTGATATTGAATTTAAAATTCAATATCAAGATGGTTTGTATTTTCGATGCTATATTATTTTTCTTCTTCTTCTTGTGTCGCAATTTATTTCCATAGCGCCATTCGCTTTTAGTTCATGAAATCTTAATAAATAATGAAAAGAATATTGAAATAATAACATATAAACATTGAATAAATTGAATAAAAATAAAGAATTAACATTTTAGTAAGATACATTATATTGTAGAAAATTTTAGTTGTAGTGTAGGCAATGACGGATCACTACAACTTTGCCCGCCGTCGCAAATAAAATTTTATTTGCAATAAAATTTTATCACTGAATATATAACGGTAAGTATTTATAAGTCCATATCATCATCAGTCTCAGTATTTGGTACTTCATTAAAAAGATTGTTCACTTCATTAATAATAAGATGCTGCGAAGATATATCCTCAGATTTAGGAGGATAACGACTAAGTGTATCAGCGACAAACTTTTCCTTTCCCGACACATGTTCAAATTTTAAATCATACCTCTGTAACTTAAGTACCATTCTTGTGGTTCGGGAATCAAGATTCTTTAACAAGAACGCGTCAGTCACAGCATGATTATCACAATGAATAATAGTAGTTCTTCCCAAAATATAAGGCGAAAATCGTTCGCACAGGAATAATATCGACAGTAGTTCAAGCTGGAATATAGACATTGAAAATTCGTGCAGCTTTAATCGCCTGCTGGCATATGCCAGTACTGATATTTCATCTTCTCCTTCAGGATATTGACATAGATAACCAGCGAGATTCTCCTTGCAGGCGTCACTGAATATATGGAAAGGCAAAGAAAAATTTGGTTGTCCCAATGCCGGAGGAGTAGTAGCTAGCTTTCTTAATAAATCGAATTGATTTAATAATTCATCTGTGAATTTGAACGGTGCATCCTTCTTAAGTAATTTGTAGAAAGGTACGGTTAATTCAGCACAATTAGGGATGTGACGGTGAATCCATCCTAGTATGCCTAAGAACGACTTCAATTGTTTCCTACTTTTAGGAATTGGGAAGCAACGTATAGCGTCGGTCATTTTGGGATCAACTTTCACTTGAGTTCCACTGACAATATGACCTAGAAACTTAATTTCTGTTAAAAGGAATTCACATTTCTTGAAATTTAAAGAGAAGTGAGTAGAATCAAAAATATGTAATACTTCCTCAAGATGGCGTAGGTGTGTTTCTAGATCCGGTGAGAAACATACAACATCGTCTAGATATACTGTAACAAATGCTCTAGTTGACATATTGAAGAATTTGTTCATCATATTTTGGAAAACAGCGGGAGAAGATCGTAGACCCATGGGCAATACTTTAAGACAGTATTGTCTTCCCAGGTAGACAAAACTGCTATATTTATAGGAATCCGGATGTAATGCGAGCTCATAATATCCAGCAGTACAGTCGAATGATGAAAAATATTTCGCTCCACTAAGTCTCGCTAGAATTTCAAATATGGGTTCTACTTGTACTTTTGGTGCTATTACTTTCTTGTTCAGGTCACGTAAATCCAATACCGGCCTAACTCCACCCGAAGACTTTCTTACGCAATGCATGGGACTACGGTATGGTGAGGAGATTTCTTCCGCTATTCCATGTTGTACCCATTTTGCCAATTCAGCTTCGAACTCAGATCTCATTGCATGAGGTACGCTATAAAGTTTTCCAACGATAGGTTCTTCATCCGTAAGTTGGATACGATAAGGTTTGGTCCTAATTCTTCGAGGGTATTCAGTAAACATTAGCCGGTGTCGTTTTAAAAGAGATATCACTCGTCCTTTTGTCGTTTCATCTAGATCTCGATTATTTATAATCGTCTCAATTTCCGTTTCAGTAACATTAGGCTCTGGATCCTTCACTTCTTTAGGCGGTTTGTCTTCTTTCAGGGAGCAGATAAAATATGTTTCCACCTCAGCAAGGTCAATATTTGGCAATGAAACCTGTAAAAAATTTGGCTTAGATATATCGATGGTGATACGTTCTTCATTATTGTTCTTCAAGCTGAGTTCTCGTTTTTCACTATTAATAACGCATTGGAATTTATTGAGGAACGGGCTCCCCAATAATAAGTCAGGTTTAGCGTTCTTTACCACAAACAAGGGAGTTTCGAACAAATTCTCTTGTATTCTTAAGTTTACGACTTGTAGGCCTTTTACATGAAAATGTTCAGCACCTGCAAATGTTCCTAAAGTCATATGTGAGTACGGTCGTAATTTAGCAGTTGGAAATTTTGCTAGTATTTTTACGCCAAATTCTTTCACTCAATACGTTTACTTCCGCTCCGGTGTCTAATACACAAGTCAGGGAAATACCACCAATACTACCTTGAATCGTAGGGGGCGGGTAACAATAAGATTCCACTGATAACTCATTACTTCCCTTATCATTGTCTTCCTATATGACAAAAGATACTTGGTATTGTAAATCGTTCAATGTTGACGTAGAATCCCTTCGTATACCAAAGTTTTCTGGAGTGGTGATACTTTTAAATATGCAATCGACAGCCTCACCTGTGCTGCATTCCGTTGTCTGCTTCTCTGGTTGATACTTGTTCAGAAGCCTCAGCTTTTCCTCAGGTGAGCAGTTGAAAAGTTTGAGATTCCGAAAATTCTGTGTACCAATTGGTCGATTATCCAAGGTGGTTAAAACAGCACAGTTTCGTAATATTTTCTCAACTAGATACGGTCCAACATAACACGGCAAGTATTTGGCTGTTTCACTTTTAATAGTCGATGATAAATGATGTGTCTTTCTCATCACTAAGTCACCTGGCTTTAGGTCCACATCGGTTTTCTTAGTATCTAATCCATTGGATTTCGATCTCGGTAAGACAGGATTTTGTAGAGCTAAAATTCTGTCGTGAATATCTACAGGGAACAGTTCTTCCGGCCAGCAATAGGCGCGTTTGAAATTGTCCACAACTGACTGTGACAAGAATAGTTCGGCTGGGGTTGACTGTGTTGTAGTGTTGACTGAATGGTTTAGGATATCCTGAACCATTTTTAGCATACGACTCCACTTGTTCTGATTCTCGGCGCAATATGTTCGTATAATTCTATTCAGCTCTCTATGTTTTCGCTCTATGATTCCATTTCCTCGGGGATTATAGGGTGTGGTAAGGCAATGTTTGATCTTCCGGCTGTGACAGTACTTTTTCCAGTCATTAGAAAGAAATTGTGATCCCTGATCAGTAACAATGGTATTTGGATAAGGAAATAAGTAAAAGTAAAATTTTTCTTAAGTCCTGATTATTTCTCCAGCCGTAGCCTTACGCAAGGGAAAGAAACACACAAATCTGGAATATACATCAACAATAGAAAGAATGTAATAGAAACCATTACTTTGAGGCAGTTTTCCCTCAATATCCATACAAAATTTATCATGTGGGAAGTTAGCTGTTAAATGATAAGTTTCTCGGTGAATTTGTCTATTTGGAAATTTGTTCATTGCGCAATCCAAACAGTTTCGGATACAACGTATCATGTCCCTTTTCATAGTTCTCCAATAAAATACAGATCTACAGAATGCTAAACATTTCTTCTGGCCAAGGTGTCCCTTTCGATGAATTCTTTGAACTAATTCATTTGCCATTACTTGGGGAACAACTAACAGCCAGCTTACTCGTTTTACATTCTGAACAAATATTACCGAATTATGTCTCTTTATATATCGCGAATTAGGTAAATTCTTTATCAATTTATTCTTCAAACTCTGACAATATGCGTCACTTTCTTGTGCTTTTTTTAGTTCTTCAAAATTAAATAAATTGGGGTCTTCTTTAAAAATAAAATTACCAAAGTAATGAAACGCATCATGTGTACTATTTTCTAACGTCTCCACAACTGGGACAGGGGAATTCATGGTTTCGCAGCCTCCTACCCCTGCGTCCGTAGGCTGCGGCCTCAGTTTCCCGATTGAGGTCGTTGATCTGGAACCGGAGTCTGCTTACCAGGCGGCGGTTCGGTCCCAGCACTCTCTCTGTTGTTTGGAGGTTCTACCGCTGTATTGGTAGGTACTGCAGTTAGATTCCCTTCTCGTTGGTAATAATATCCTCGATTGCGAGACCACGGCGGCAACCTTCGTTTGTTTCGGAATCCCCATCGTCTTTCCTGGAATCCTGGGTGATAGTTTGGTCCAGAAAAACTATTATTTTTCGGTGCCGTGCTCATATTCGTTGACGCTGAAGGCGTTGTAACTTGTTGGTTCACTTCGACATCTGTCTGAGCAGCTGAGTCTGTTTTCATTCTCTTTACATAGTTCACACGGGGAGCTCTGTAAAAAAAACTCTCCGATTATTTTTCGCGTCAACACTGTTTAAAACCGAATTTTGACTGTAGTCCTGAATATCAGCCAAACGCAGCAGAAGATCATCTACGTTCTTGCTCGGTGTAGCGCGTAAGATTTTAGTATCTTCAGGAGGTATACTATTAAGAATTAAATCAATCAGTTCATCCTGGTCAAAATTACTTGCAATTTCTTGGTACATGTCCACTAAATCCCAAGCAAAATCAGATAGATTTCCGTGTTTGAACTTGTCATACTTCACATACTGAAGTTGACGCTTTTGCGCCCTCTCTAACCTCGGTGAGAGGTACTGTCGTTTAAAACCGCGCACAAAATCGTCATATGTTTTAAGTTCGGACTGGATATTCCTAAACCATGCTCCAGCTCCCTTGAGCAGACATCGTTGCGCGATGACAAGTTTACCCTTTTCACTTAAATTAAAAAGTTCTGTAGTTTGAGTTAATTCATCCAAAAATGCTTTTGCCGATCCGTTAAGTTTTCCACTGAATTTTGGAAAATCCTTCAGATCTCGTGGTTTGATGTTACTTCCTTCATTATCGTATCTCGGATTTGTATGTTGAGTGATAAGTCCTACAGTTGGTGAAAACTCACATCGCTGGGTATCCCTCATACACAATGGTTCCCGTGGGGTGACATCTCCAAGACTAATATTTTCTCTACTTGGACCCAATCGCTCATAATTATCATACACATTAGATGAACGAGGTCTACTTTCCATTTCCAATGTTGGTTCCTTCAACATGGGGAATCCTGTAGTCGTGACCGTAGTCGCATTCCTCGGATTACTATTAATTGTCGTTATCGTAGTACTACATATCGTCGACGAACTTAAAACGGTTGGTACGACTGGTATTTCAGGTGTCAATCTTTCTTGTGATGTTACTGAATCCACGGTCCGATTATTCGTTTGAATATCAACTACTTGTTTCTCCAATTTTTCTATGCGTCGGCTAAAATTTTCTTCTAGTTTCTCCACTCGGTTCCGATCCTTCTTTATCTCATTCCTACTTTCCTCTTGTTCACTTTTAATTATTCCTATACTAATCTGGGTTTCATTCTGAGTTTTCATTAAGTATTCCACGGCATCTCCCATAGTTTCCAGTCTTCTCTCAGTTTGAGCTTCCTTCGACTTCAGTTCTTCAATCTCTTTGTCCAATCTATCTGTAACCGATTTTACGTCTTTCTTCACTTCTTGTTTTAGCGTTTCCATTTCTCGAGTCATATTATTTGATAACGTCGCCATATCACTGGAAATTCTTTTCAGGTCTTGATTCATGTTATCCATGTTTTTATTCATGTTTAACTCTAGTTGAGCTATTTGCTTTACTAGCATCTGGATCATATCATTTGATATTCCTCCATTGTTACCAGCCATTTCTTTTTAGGAGCCATTTTTACTGTTAGTTGCCGTCTCAGTATTTTCACTTGCGTTTGTTAATTCGGCATTCTTATTATTTCCAATATTACCGATATGTCCACCTATTTCACTCTGGGTCCCTTCATTGGTCACACTCTCCATTAATATACTAATATCCTCTTCAGGATTCCGTCGATCCGTCTCATTTTCAGTTTCCAATGCTTCTTCCACTTGCTTTCCATTACCATGAGGTTCTACTTCCATCATCTGCTTAGGTTCTGTTTCCGTCACCTGTGCCGGAGTTTCAGGCACTTTGTTCAATTTACTTTCGTCTCCATCTTCAATGTCGACATACACTTCTCCTTCTTCATCCTCTGTCACGTTTTGAGTGTCACTTGGGCTTGGAAAATCTTTCTCTTCACATTTCGGACACAGCCATCTTACATTCTTCCCACTCAAGTACGCGTACTGTTCGTCTTCTAGTCCCATACACCTGAAATGGAACCATCCGTTGCACACGTCACAAGCAATTATTTTCTCACTTATTTCAGTCTTTCGTTTGGCCGCTTTCTCAGTCAGCACAACACTTTCATTACAGCACTTACACTTAAATGTATGTACTTCAGTTCTGGACATTATATTTTCATTAAATTGATCCGGGGAGTTTCATCTTCCTTCGTCCTCAATGCCTACCACTCGACGTACACAATAATATAAATAAAACAAAGGTTGATATTTAGTTTATTAACACAAGTTAAATTTACTATTATTTTATTCGCTCCCAACACAATAACATAATATGTTATCCTACATTCACAATCCACATATAATCTTCGGCAGCCATGGTGTTTCTTCGAAATTTCTTACTTACAGAGTGTCATTCTATTCTTGTTCATGTACTTTATCTCTTTCGTAACTCTAAACAGCTAAAAGATATACAGAAATTGCGATTTCTATCTTTTAAGTTTAATCCGGTGCGGTCAGGAACGTGTGAACCCGTATTCTCATAAATACAATTTCTATGAAAATTTAGAATTTCGGAAATCGCGTCGTCGTGTTTTCCTTATTTGGTTTCTTTATTCCTATTTTCTCTTGATTTTACCATTCGGTTTTCTTCTAAACAAAATAGCGGAACTTAAACTTGACACCCTATAATAATTTCGAAGTATTATTTCCCAATTGGCTTCAACCTGTATCCTGGCTGGTCGTCGCCATTTTGTACTACAATCCTCCGCGCAACGTTGACATTTCATTGTCTTCCAGTTTACCTGTCCATAGCGTGGACTTAAGGTGAAACTAATCTAATTTGGCCCAGTGTTCTTAGTCGCCACCGCAGCAATCGCTACGGAAAATTAAAAATATGTTGTCCGGGAACGTAGTCGCGAAGATAAATGCCGACAGTGAACATATTTGGATTACTTTATACAGATAAACTTATCATCTGTTATTTATTAGCTAATTAATTCAAAAGTAAACAGAAACATACAATTACTATTAAAATAATATATGACTGTGAATTTTATGAAATTTTATATTGCTTTCGATTATTCATGAACATACTAAAACATGAAACACACAAGATTAATATCATATCTAACGAAGTAAGTATTGCAGTAAGTAGCAGGTAATTGACAACAGTAATTTATATATATAAATATGGCTAAATAGGACAGATTGTGGGCTTATTGCACGCAGTAGCATTTTTCTTTATTTAATGTGCTTAGATTTAGGTATAGTATGTTAACGCATATTTGCACAGTAGCGTAGGATATTAAGTATATAGTAATGCTAGATGCTTCACGTAGTTTATGTACAATTAGTAGTAAATATAGTATCTTCTGTCGAATATTATATATTTGTAACCACATTTGTTATGTCTCATCTTCGTTTCAGGTATCCCATCCTCAACATCCTATGCTGTTTAACCACGACTTGTAAGTATTCTTTTTATTTATTTACCATTTATATCCTTTCTTTTATTTATATTCTATTATTTTACTTTTATCAACTCATTTATTATTATCAATTGTATTTTATATATCTTCGCCGTACTTAATTACATATATGTATATATTCCTTTATTTATATAATGTTTAGACAGCTGTTGAAAGTAAAATCAACTTCAAGGTATATTCAATGTTACTCATTGTTATTCATATATTTACTGAGATGATGATAACAAAAATTATGTATCATTGAAGAAGTCACCGGTTCGGGGAGTGGAATCTTCATTCCCTCCTCTTATCTGCTATCCACTCGTAAAATGAGGTAAATTATATACTTATCTCGATCAACAGATCAACTAAATTTGCTGTGACTGAATACCTCGTTCAATCCTGTTACTTATTCACATTTATTTGATTCTTACTGTTTAGTATAATCTGCAGTTAAAAAATGATGGCACTGACAAAGATTGTGGCATACAAATTTAGCTAATTTCTGTTGTTTGATTACTATAATATGCACATAGCAATTGCAATCTAAATACGCATTAGAGCGATAATAATCAATATATCTGCTTCTTATGTACATTTCTGTCGACTTCTTACTTCTGTCTTCTGTAGTTACATCATTCTTACTTCAGCATATCACCTGAGTTAGCTGCGTTAACCTGTAACACGACATTAAGAAATTCAATTAATAAAAGGATACGGCGAGATATAAATAAATAAATAAATAAAGGAATATATACATATATGTAATTAAGTACGGCGAAGATATATAAAATACAATTGATAATAATAAATGAGTTGATAAAAGTAAAATAGAATATAAATAAAAGAAAGGATATAAATGGTAAATAAATAAAAAGAATACTTACAAGTCGTGGTTAAACAGCATAGGATGTTGAGGATGGGATACCTGAAACGAAGATGAGACATAACAAATGTGGTTACAAATATATAATATTCGACAGAAGATACTATATTTACTACTAATTGTACATAAACTACGTGAAGCATCTAGCATTACTATATACTTAATATCCTACGCTACTGTGCAAATATGCGTTAACATACTATACCTAAATCTAAGCACATTAAATAAAGAAAAATGCTACTGCGTGCAATAAGCCCACAATCTGTCCTATTTAGCCATATTTATATATATAAATTACTGTTGTCAATTACCTGCTACTTACTGCAATACTTACTTCGTTAGATATGATATTAATCTTGTGTGTTTCATGTTTTAGTATGTTCATGAATAATCGAAAGCAATATAAAATTTCATAAAATTCACAGTCATATATTATTTTAATAGTAATTGTATGTTTCTGTTTACTTTTGAATTAATTAGCTAATAAATAACAGATGATAAGTTTATCTGTATAAAGTAATCCAAATATGTTCACTGTCGGCATTTATCTTCGCGACTACGTTCCCGGACAACATATTTTTAATTTTCCGTAGCGATTGCTGCGGTGGCGACTAAGAACACTGGGCCAAATTAGATTAGTTTCACCTTAAGTCCACGCTATGGACAGGTAAACTGGAAGAAAATGAAATGTCAACGTTGCGCGGAGGATTGTAGTACACCCAGCCCTGCTTGTAATGGGCCCTTGTTTTTATTTAGATATCCATTAGGTCCATAAATTAGCATATAGCATATATTCAAACTTAAAATACGGCGACATTTTGTCGCTGAAAGAGAAAGCATACAGGGCCCCTTTCAATAGCTTAGGGCCACATCAAACCTCAATCCACCACTGCCTATGGAAGCTATAACGAAATACTTTAGTTTGTATAATATTTACCTGTACCGTGGGCAAAAAGTGCTCATAAATATGTAATATACTTAGTAGAATGTTCATTTTAAATTAACAGAAAAGAAGAATGTTTTTAATATATGTAAGAGATTATTATGGGATAGTTGTGGCTATGTACATGTTATGTGTTGACCTAGTCAAGTGAATTTATGTATTTCACGGTTTTAAAAAGGAATATTTAAGACATATCAAGCAATAAAGGTGAGACTAATGAACTTTGAATATCTGAGTTGATTCTTGCATAAAGAAAAGTAATTATCGCTTCGTAACTTATATATTACAAGACGGACCAGGTTGACGACGCTTTTCTATAGAGTCGTTATAAAAATTTGGTTTACCAAACCCGGGACTTTTGAAAATTCAGTTCCCGAAGAAGGAAAGTAGGGCTGAATTTACTTGGATATTACCATTTATGAATACGGACTTAACCGTATTACGAAGCGGTAAGGTCATCAAAAGAAAAATGGATAGTGAAATAGGGCAACAGGAATCTAATACCAGTAATCCAGGTGAAATTAGTGCAACACCAAGTTTGTCATCTGAGGATCGACTTTTGTTAGCTGTGCAGCGACAAATTATGCAAATGACGACTGAGATAAAACAAACCATGGAACAGAAGCTCAATGAATCTAACACAAACATGGAACAGAAGTTCTATGAAGCTAACCAGACCATGGAACAGAAGATAGAATTGAAATTCAACGAAGCTAACAAGACCATGGAACAGAAGTTCTATGAAGCTAACCAGACCATGGAACAGAAGATAGAATTGAAATTCAACGAAGCTAGCAAGCAGTATGAAGAATTAAGTAAACGAATAGAACGGATAGAACTGAAATCAGACGATACGAAACAAACAATCGTCCAGGTGATGAACGACATATCCTCGCAGTTTGAAGAGAAGTTAAAAAGGATAGCCGATGAGTGTCAAGAAAAGCACGATCATCAAAATCATGAAATCTGTGCTGTAAAAAAGGATTTAACGTTAATAGAATCTTCCGTTAAACATCAAAAGATCCAGTTGGCTACTATGCAGGAAGAAATTAAAACGTTACAGGCTAGAGACACCATTTATCGCAATAATCTGGGCAGTGATCGCTTCGAGTTTCCCCAATCACCGGATATAAATACGCCTTCGCCGGAATCTGAGGAGGATATTATATTAGAGGAAAATTGTCCGAAGATCACTGATGAACGAAATATAAATGGTATCATGACACAGCACGCTACGGACCGGAACAATCACACCACAAGAACAAGGAGTGAGAAAAGAAAGGTAAAGTTAAGTGTCAAGATGAGCGAAATCAAAGCCATGAGTAAATTTAGTGGTAAGTGCAATGAAAATGCTAGTTCTTTCTTAGAGAAATTCCAAGATGAATGCAATATAATGTCTATCGACCGATCACAATACATGAAATTAATACCCCATGTATTACTCCCACCTTGTTCCTTATGGTTTAAGGCAATACGTGATCACATTAGTACATATGAGGAATTTAAAGCGGCATTGATCGCGAATTACGAAAATGACTTTTTGCTGGCAAACAGAGATGCCACTCTTAGAAATCAACATTTCAATCCTCGATTGCACAAATCTATTGTAGAGTTTGTTGTAAATGTCTATAATGAATTAAAGGTTGTTAATCCCTTGCAATCGGAATCAAGAATAATTGCATCGATTCGCAATTTGCTTCCATTTAAATTACAGCAGATCTTATTTTCCACACAGTGTATGAGTTTCAGTCATTTATTAATGCTTGTACAATGCTACGAAACTCAATACCATGCTATGAATCTAACACAATCAGGAATGGGTAAGAATAAGAATAATTCAGATCATTTGGTCCCTGTTCGGAATTTGAATATCCGAAGTGTGAATAATAATGAACCGAACCTAAGACGAGTATACTCTAGCAATCAAAATGAACAAAATAGACAAGGTTATGTAGGGAATCCGCCTAACCTAATCAACCGAAGTAGACACAAAAATAATAGAAATACATGTCGAAATCCTAGAGATGCTACCAATCCTATGTATAGACATAATCATTGTTCACGAGATGGTACTTCGTATCCAAATTCAAATCACGATGAAAGACATGTACAACCTAATGTAGAACCTAACCACGATTGTGCGGTACAATGCACTTTATTAGATTCATATGCCAGTGCGAATGTAACATGATTACCGTTAACGAAATTAGGTTAAACCCATGTTGGTTATAGATTCTTGTGAATTTTCGTTTTAAAGTTTGTGTTAATATTAATAATGAAAACGATGGTTATAAATATTTGAAATGCATCTAGTTAAAGAGTTAGTAGCACCCAACATTCTTGATCAAATAAATAAGAATGAAAAATAACAATAATAATGAAAAATGTGTTTATTTAATAACAAAAAGGTGTCTTTTGTTTCTGTAAAATAAATTTATTTACTTCCATTTGATTATTCAAACGTAGGTTATGTTTAATTTTTATTCTTTCTTATTAATGTGAAGAATCATAATTCAATTTATAATTAGTTAAAGGCAAAAATTATTTTATATCAGATTGATTTGTGTTTAATTATCAAAGATTATGTTAAGAATAAGATCCATTCTATAAAATCAATTATTCAATGACTACCTTGAGTGAAATTCTTCTTTATTTTGGACATCTTAGTGCTACTATGTATACATTACAATTGCAACATCTAACTTATTTGTTATACAATGCGCCCGAAAAGAACAAATATTATTTGTCACATCATCGTTTGTAATAATGATCGAAACTAGTAATCTTGATAATTTGTGTTTCACCCTCGTTAATTATATTTCTAAGCGACGATGTTTTTAATGATAAAGAATAAATAATAATGTAATAAAAGAGAAATATTAATGAAATCAAAGATTTATTGTAAATGTATTTATGTGAATGATAATAAATATTTTATATATATGAGGGTTAACCAAAAAGTAATGAAGATATATACGAGGTGTGATCAAAATATAAAGAACATATGTAATGTACGAACATTAATCTAATCAGACCAGTGGTTCTTGAATATAAAAGCCAAGCCTACTCATGACTTTTATATTCAGTCCCTTTGTCGGGCGACATTTTCTATAACGAAATACTTTAGTTTGTATAATATTTACCTGTACCGTGGGCAAAAAGTGCTCATAAATATGTAATATACTTAGTAGAATGTTCATTTTAAATTAACAGAAAAGAAGAATGTTTTTAATATATGTAAGAGATTATTATGGGATAGTTGTGGCTATGTACATGTTATGTGTTGACCTAGTCAAGTGAATTTATGTATTTCACGGTTTTAAAAAGGAATATTTAAGACATATCAAGCAATAAAGGTGAGACTAATGAACTTTGAATATCTGAGTTGATTCTTGCATAAAGAAAAGTAATTATCGCTTCGTAACTTATATATTACAAGACGGACCAGGTTGACGACGCTTTTCTATAGAGTCGTTATAAAGCACTTTCAAACTTGATCTATTTAATTTCTAACATCCTGGAACTAAGAAATAATTTAGTCGGTGGGGGAAGAAAATTATGAGAAAATAGAAGCGTACAAACTGTAGATAGAAAAAGAGTCGTACAAGATTATGTGAATTATTTTGATGGCAGAGAGCTAATCTTTCCATATATAAAAAGTTCTGATTGACTGACAGACTAAGCAACCAGTAGGCCAAATTACTTAAGCAAGAAACTTGAAATTTGACCAATACGTAGGTACTACTAACAATTGAATTTTGGAAATTCAACGAGAAAGGGTGGGAGAGGAAATTAGGGATAGCAATTATTATAATGTCATCGGAATCCCTTAAGATTAAAGGAATGCTATTTGGTATTTAGACTTTTCGTTTAAAACAATTAAACATGCAGTTCAGCATTTTTTTTTTTTTAAATATTTAATCTACAAAGGAAGATAAAAAGTGGACTTGCGATTATTGTAATAAGATGTCCACATTTCGGAATCTCTTAAGGATTGAGAGTTAAAATTTGGTAGTTGGATTTCTCTTTTAAAATAATAAAATAAGTATTTCTGCGGTTTTTTGGCATTTGACTCAGAAGGAAAGAAAAAGGATGGGGTGGATCACTGCATATACAATACGAGATGCTCGAATTTCCTGTGAGACTTCAAGTTCAGAGGAATTATAATGAAAGAAGCAGAAGAAGAAGGAATGCAAAATATGCCATCAGTAACACGTGGTGACTTGCTAGTATCAGGGGCGGATCCAGGACGTACTTCTTGGGGGGGAGGCGGTGGGTTGTAATACTGCTACTTAGAGCTACTTTTAAGAGCTCCAAACTCTGGGATGGGTTTTATTTATATATATATAAAATAAGAAAGTTTCCTCTTCTGGGGGGCAATCGCCCCTATCGTTCCCCTGGATCCGCCACTGGCTAGTATAAATAGATAAATATGATTTAGGATGGAGAAACGGAGAGAAGAAGATAATAAATCAATTTTCACTATGACAACTTACTATTAATAGAAAATGTGGTTCAGTCAAAGCAAGAGAAACATAAGACCTAGACATCTCCATTGTTAAGCAGAAATACCAAATAAATAATATAATGATACAGGCAGTGGCGTATTGACATCCCAGACACTTTAGTTATTATTTTCCTACCTTTGTTTTTAAAATGAGGTGAAGTTTATATTTTGATGTGCCATATTTAATTTCCTTTCTTATGTATATGTGTCGTCTTGCCTTAATGCATATAAATATCGTGTTTTGAGTATGGGCGGATTTAGAGGTGGTCTGCTGTGGGAGTCGTGTTTCCGGGAGTTTAATTACCCCTCAGTCGAATGAGGGATCCGGAAGTTTCCCACAGGAAATTGTTAATATAAAACTCGGGTTTTGAGCATTTTCGTGTATAATTCTCTGTAATACACCATAAGGGCGTATACTTTTATTTTATTTTTCAAAAAAATTGTTTGTGGGAAATCAAAGTCTCCCCTGTTCCCTCTCCCTCGAAACTACAGAGAAGCTCTCCTATGGTTTTCAATCATTATGTAAATAGAAATATAATCTTTTAGGCAACATACCTCCACTGTAGCTCAACATACCTCCACTGTAGTTCAACATTTAGATAGCCGGTATGTCGAGTCAAAATCATAATAAAACCTACCGTCTCTACTTTTTTTTTTTTTCCAATTCGAACACTGGAATACGCCATTTTGCTTTCTGTGTCTATTGTTTGGTGGTAAAGAATCGTGAACAAATTTTTTAAAAAATCACATGAGTCCAGTTTCTGTCTTCTATCTCCGATCGTTCGTACTGCAACACCCGAAACCACAATCCATCGGCTACCACTGGAGTATAGTAAGGAAGGAAATTGTTTCGTTACAAGGTACTAAAGTTAATGTATTCTCTTTACAAATGACATGGCTGTTATTACAGAGTCTGAATAAAAAATTAGCATAATGTCAGAAAATACGACGAAAAGCTGTGAAAAGAATATGAGATTAAAATGAATACTAAGACGACGAATGCAATGGACGATGGTTGGAAAATGAAAGCACGATGAAAACATTTAAGAAGGAAGAGATGGTGATTTAAAAAATCACATCTTTATCAATTTTTAAATAATAAAAATATTATGTGAGAAGGAAAAATATTACGTAGGTTACTAAATGAAGAATTTAGAAAAAGGGAGAAAACACCTTCATGAATGTTGAGTATTGTATTATAAGGTCCAGAAACGTCTATATTACAAAATGGCGACGAAAAATATTAGTTCTAAGAAATTTGTATGTTGATGAAAAAGGAGGAGCTTATATAATTAGAAATGTCATATATATATTGTATTGTGATTATGAAGTAGAGAGTAGAGACTATAGTGGAAGAAACATCAGGAAGAATAAAATATTACAATTAATATAGAATGTTAAAGCTAGTTTAAGATAAAATACAGAAGAGTACGGCAGGTTAGTAGAGTAGAGTAAATTAAGTTAGAGAAGTAGAGTAGGTAAGGTTAAGTTCGGTTAAGACAGTAGGGTGGTTCGGTCAGATCTGTTTTTGTATGTTGTATTGACAAGTATCTTAATATACTGTAAGTTGGCAGTGATACGAGTTCGTATAGAACTTGTATACCCTAATGGTTTCACACTAATAACGCTATACTTGTAAACATAAAATACATGGTTAGTATATGAGTTACAGATTGGTCGCCTACATAAATAAGTTCCATAAATATAATTCTACCTTTGTGAATCAACACATTTTACCTGTAAATTTCCCAAAAAGTGTCCCCATATTCTTAAACTGTAGGCCTATCGTTATACGCCCACTTTGTTTGATGTTTTGTATTTTCCGTCCTTGTGCAACACTTGGCTTATGAACAGGATATACTAACATGTGGGCTCTGAATCACGAAAGAACTTGAGGTGAGCTTGAGTCTGTTATAGTTGGGGAGTGCATATACCACAATCGGAGATCAATCCTCACAGTTGATAGCCTGTTTCTAATCGCACTATCTTGCCTTTAAGTTAGATAGTGGTTTAACGTTGTATTAATTATTTTTTCTCTGTTTGTTTATCAAAGATACAAAACCACTTTCCTGACGCGTTCATCCTCACGAAAAAACAAAGAAGAAAAAAAGTTTCTGTAGCACAATACAAGGTAAGTACTCTTGCATCTTGTTACCTTATACATCGTATAATGTAACATGGCCCGGAAGTTTTGGGCAACCAGTGTATATATGAATTTAATATTTATTACAATTTTATTTTTAATATATAATTAACCAATGACTTGATTTGAAGTAGACCGCAAAATTTGCGTTAAGTTCCTTGAACTAATGATTTTAGTATATTTAGAGGGAAATATATAGTAATATCTTTACATTGAATAATTATTTGTATATTTAGCTAAAATATAATATTATTTTAGGAAATAAGGTAATTTCTGGTCGTTTTTAATCCTTTCCAGTCAATTTTCTTTCATATTTTTGGCTTTGGGGATCTTCGAAAGAATTCAAAATTTTTATTTCAAAAATCTTCTTTAAAATTTTATATTTGTAAAGTCAGCCATAGTAGCTTCTTGGAGCATCCCTTTGTTTAATCTAAATTATCTGTGATTGGATCTTCCGCAATCACAGGTGTGGTTGAGATTTTTCGGCTTCTTTGATCTTGATAGATACACCTATCATCGTATAGTTACGTCACAATGAACCTCCAATTAGGGATCTTCTTCCCATTGTCATTGTCTTTTACCGGAAGCAGTGTTAAGTTATGGACGTACGATAATCTCCGTCCATAAAAAAACGTGAAAACAGAAGTATTTAAAGGTTACGACACAAAATAATTGATACCTTTGATGTCTTTGGGCAGTCTGTGTATACAGAGAGTGTTTTGCTGTGCTCAATGGACGATGAAGCTACAGTTGTGAGAGCAAAATTCATACGTCAGGGTGTGAGTGGTTGACGTAAGCCATCTTGGTGGTGCAGCTCAGTCGCCCGGATTCGAAGGAGGATTCCCATACTTTTTTGAACACCGAGAAACCGCTCAGTTATAGCGGTGGTGTAATTTATTTCTTCAAAATTACCAAAACCGGACTAATCAGGTAGGAGAGGAACTAGTATTCTATTTTCCATGGAGGGAACTGACCAATAAGTGTGTAAGCAGAAAATCCAAGTAGTTGTTTTCGGACGTACTAACCTGCAAAATTTCTATATTATCGGATTTCGTCATGGCTTATTCTTTTAGTGTTGTGATGTTTTATATTATGTGCTAAACGCTGCGTAGTTTTCCCTAAGTTGTACAATATACAGACTCTGCGATGTAACATAAATCACTCGTTCAATGGAGGGGGGGAGGATTGTTCTTTTGGAGTTTCAGTGTGGATGTTTGTTACCAACAGTCCATGAAATGTGTATACTTTCGAGTATATACATTTCACCCCAAAATTATGTTTTGGATATGTAATTTCGTATATTCTTTTTTCTGTTATTTATTATTTTCCGTACTGCTATATTACAAAATTAATCCATTCTCTGGTTTGTGCTTACCTTCACTGTAGTTTGAATACGATGAGACAAAATGTATACAAAGTTTCGGCTCACATTGATAATAAGGGTGCTTGCGTAGCTATTGGTAATGGGAGATACTCGTCAGTGACAACACGTTCGTTATGTATTTTAAATTCCTTTCACCAGAAACCAGAAATTCGAATTTTTAAGCACATAGTTTAAGACTTTTTTTTTTTTGTTTTAACAACATACAAAAGTAGAGCTGAATGGTCGACGTCCCATACGTCCTCGGTAAGAAGCAGGGTGTGTGCTATATTATTAATCTGTTGAATAAAGTGATGTTATATGTTTTAGTTTAAGTTAGTTAGATAGTTAGGCTAGGGACTAGGTTAAGTGTACTTTCTTTTCATGTAGATGTATCTAGTGTATGTGTTATCTCAAAGGAAAATGTTTTTGTTGTGGGAATCAAAGTGGATTAGGTCTGAGCTCATACAAGGGAGGTCACCTTGTCGGTATAAATCCTCCGCGCTGACCCCACCTCCACAACGGTATCTGAAGAGAGAATACTAAGAAAAGAAAGTAAAGCATGTAGCACACAGCCGTAATAAGTGATACCTGTGTAGTACAAGGCTCATGTGGTTATAGTAGTAAATGTCTTTATTTTCAAATTGTTTTTGACTAAACTAAACGTATGTAGAATTGTTCATGATATGTGCAGAGAGTATGTAATGCAATGATGGACTTACCCATTCAGCTATGTCTAGAATTTTCCTCAATTTCCAACCTTTACGACATTTTTTTTTTTAAATGTATTCTCCTGTTATCTCTTATCATACAGAAAGTTAGTGTAAATAAAGCGTGCGAGTCGAAACAAAATCTTTCATTGTCCAGTGCAGAGCTAATTATTTTAAAAAAACGATGTAGTATAGTAACTTCAATAGTATTGTTGGTACTCAGAAAGTGAAGTGTTTAAAGCAGTACGTAACGAAAGTAAATATAGCGTCTTGAAAACTCACAGAATCGATTTCACTTAGTGTGACCGGGGTTGGAATCACAGACCTGCCAGAAAATTTCACTTCGTTAATAAGATCAGCTAAATTCACTTTGGCATTCAGTTTTTTTTTCCGAAATTCCATCCCGTTGCGCGATTTAGATTTGATTCGAGAATTTTTTTTTTATCTGGGTTAGTAAACACAAACATTTAGATTTTCGAAGCATTCACCGTCAGTTTCACTCTTGGGTCAGTGTCTTGTTCTGTCGGGTTGTGGTTTGTAATCTTATCTCTTGATGGGATGCAGGCTATGACCTGCGGATCGGGATGCTGGACTGCGAGTGAGAATGAGGGAGGCTTAGAAATCTTCACATTTTGGGACGATTTGAGTTCTACTTTCCGGAGATGATTGGTGTAGTGGATGGGTCAGTGAGTGTTGACAGCTTGCCCGTCTGGGCCCGGTGGGTTCGCGTTCAGCAATCAGTGACACATTCACGCAATCATAGTCTTAAGGAAAGTGAACGTCATACAGAAACACAATATCAGTATCATCATCATTATTTTATTTTATTTATTTACATTTTTATTTTTTTTACATTTTTATTTTACATTTTTATTTACTTTTATATGACTTTTTTTTTTTTTGTAAAATTGGCGTTCCACAGCCAGGATCTGTTATTTCAATCTTTCGCGAGTGCTAAGTGAATCGTATTGAAAGACCAGTGTAATGTAATGGGGACTGTTGTGACAAACGACTCCTTGAACGATGTGTAGTCACTCTTGAGTTTGTATATGTGTAACTTGGGGAAAACAATTTATATGAAATGGAGATGTCTGCTGGTAGCAGGTCGAGTACTGAATCCCGTAGTCCGGATGAATATGTATGTTGTAGTGAAGAAATACAGGGCTTTAGTGTTTATTGTGACGGTTGCTCTGGATGGGTGCATGCACAGTGCTATGGTATAACCGACGAGCAGGTAGAAGAATTGAATAAGTGTAGTGAGCCCTGGTTTTGTAAAACATGTGTGGCCAAACAGCTGACTGTGCAATCGCTTTCCAAGTCACAGGAAAGTGGAAGTGAACGGAACACCGCGACGCACGACACGGGAGAGAAACTCTTACACAACGGTGGAGAGAGTGTCGGAACTGCAGGTTCCCCTGCATCCGTGACAGACCTTGCAAAAATGTTAGAACGTTTTAGTCAAACTTTAACTTTAACTTTGGACCAAAAATTTGAAAAGGTTGACAGTATTATGGACCAAAAATTTGAAAAGGTTGACAGTATTATGAACCAAAGATTTGAAAAGGTAGATAATAATTTGTACGCGATGAATCAAAAATTTGATTTGTTAAAGTCGGAAATGATGCAAATTGTAAACGAAAAAGTCGATAATGTAAACAAGGACGTATCGGACCTCCGTAACGAAGTTCGCGATTTATACACTTCGGTGGGGGAATTTCAGGATACGATAACAACGCGGGTAGACACCGTTGAGGAGAATCTCCGGTTGTCAGTAGAAAAGCAAAATCGCAGATGTGATCAGCTCGCAAAAGAACTATCGCATCTCGAGTCGAGCACCCAGAAATCTTATGACGTACTCGAGGCTAAGATCCAAACTTTGGTGAAGGATCAGGAGCAAAGTAAACCAGGTCGTGTCGGTCGCAAGCGGTCACGTGACTTTGTTGGTTGTGAGGGGGTTGACTCTGACGGAACAGACTCTGACACCCGAGTGGATGTACCAGTCTCTTCGGTTGGGGAGACTCGTACGGTCCCAACGGTGACAGTCTCTGTCTGTCAGCCGACCAGAGTTCACACTAAGAATGTCTGGCCGTTTGACTTAAATTCGCATTCGTTGGTCACGAACAATTCCAGTCCCACCTGTGGGGATATCATGAGTGGTCAGGTTGCCTCTAGGACTTTAAACCCATTATTGACGTGGTCTCAGGCTTCGGTCTCGACTTCCAATGTATGTAGCTTAAGTCATGTAGTGTCCAGTAGTGCCGCAGACAGGACTCCTTCGTTTGTTGGAATTCCGGAGGGAGTATGTAGTCACACAGTGGTATCGATGCCAGGCAACTTACCTTTTGGCCCAAATTATACCTCTTATTCGAATTTTGGACAAAATCATAATAATGCAAAGAGCCCTGTGATTGGCTGCAACTCTCCCCCGAATCCCAGCAGATATGAGGGATGTTCTGGAAATAGAGCGTTAAATTTAAGGCTGTCGGAACTAAATCACTTACCAAACTTCACTGGAGAATATGGTTTGGCCAGGTCTTTTCTTGAAAGTTTAGAACAGGCGTTTAAGATAATCTCTGCGTCGGAATACGAACGCATGGTTTTGGTACCGTGTTGTTTGTCGGCTGGGGCCAAGACTTGGTACCAAACGGTCTGCAAAGACATCAGCAGTTATGCGGACTTTGTGCGTCTATTTAAGGAGCACTATTTCTCGGCCAGGATGGAACGCCTGCAGAAGAAATTTATCCAAGGAATGAAATTTGACCGGTCCAAGTATAACCGGCTAACTGACTTTGCCTGGAAGGTCATAGCCGAATACTATGCTGTGGCACAACATCCAGATGAGACAGAACTCATTGAAATAGTCCTAGATTGTCTGCCAGCTGGAGATGCAAAATTGTTGCGAGCCGTGGAGCCCAAGAATATTCAGCATCTGATTGTTAAGATAGCCGAAATAGAAGGTCATCCGGAACCTATGGAACCAGTAACAGATAAGAAATTAAAGCGTCTGCACATTCGGCAGGCGAAGATAGGAAAAAACACCGAAAAGAACGGAAAGTCTCAACAGACAAAAGACACTTCGTCGCAGACGGAGGAGGACGAAGGAAAGAAGAATGGTGATGCCAAGGGAAATGGAAATGGCAATCAATTCTTGGGGAACCGAGGTCGAAGAAGAAATTTTCAGGCCAGAAGACCCTGGTTCAACAACCGAAGGCAAAACTGGGGGAACGGAAACCAGAATGCTCCATATGTTTCCAACCCTAACTACCAATCGGGAGCAATGAACTTTGGATGTCATCGAGGTGCATCCCAACAGTGCGCGCCGAGTTCGAACCACATACCGGGAGCGCAAGCCTATCCGGGATACATGCCGAATTTGCCTCCTGGAGGAGGAGTGGCAACTCCCACATCCGCTCCTTCCCCAGCGGTGAACATGGCTATGTCCACTGGTTGGCCTCCGCCGTATACGTCGTTCATGCCGCCGATGGCGCAGTCATCTGAAGCGAATGGGAATAGTTCGGGAAATGCATGTCGCAGCCCTCATTAGGGGAGACTGTGGACTGCGATATGAGTTCCTCGACTCCCCAAAAAGTAGAAAGTCCGATAACGGAACATCAAAATTTTTGTTTGGCATCAACCTGTCCAGAAGTTAATTTCGAACCTCAAAATTCAAAATTAGATGTTTTGGTAACTTCCGGAATTCGGGGAAACAAATCGAGCACGCCTCTGTTCTCGGTTCGTTTCGTGATAGACGAGAGGGAGTGTGACTCCAGTGCGGAAAAAGGTGTTCTTTTATCCTATCCCTCACCCACTCTAACTTGTTCGGTAGGAGAGTTATCTTTGGTTTGTATCCTAGATTCTGGAGCGGATACGAATTTGCTCTCGGGAGATGCTTGGAGGCGAATAAAAGAGATCTATCCTTCTGCCAAACTTCGACCGAAAACTAATATCTCCTTAAAAGGTTTTGCAGGAGACGAATCATTCCAAGTTAAAGGTTTCCAGATCTTAAACTTCACTATCCAAGGTTGTGTGTTTGAAGTCCCAGTCTATGTTGTCCAGAAATTAAAAGCACACTGTATTTTAGGATTCCCATTTTTCGTTCGGTATAACCTTTCTCTAAATTGCAAGTCTAAAGAAATTTTGCTTCAGTCAGACTCGGGACAGACCATCTCTATTGACATGGAACAGCAGCATTGTTGCCAGGTTACTGTCGCCGAATTAACTTCAGATAAGGAGGACGACTCTTTGTTTCAGCCATCGGTCACGAAGGAGGAACTTCGGAACTTTGTTTCTCAGAGAACCGATCTCGATTCGGATTCTCAGGAGAGGTTATTTTCTTTATTATTTCGATTCAGGTGTCTCTTCACAGAGAATCCCCGTATCATAAAGGTCGAGCCGTATAGAATACAGCTTTCCGACGACCTCCCGGTGGTAGGAAAGTTGTATCCTGTACCCATTCATCTTCAAAAAGAGTTTGAGGAAGTCTTAGATAAGTGGGTAAAACTTGGGATTATCGTTGAAGGTCCTTCACCATACAGATGCCCTGTACATATTGTGCGTAAGGCGTCTGGAGAGCTAAGGCCCGTGATTGATTTGCGTGGTATCAATGAGCGTGTGATTGCACCAAAGATTCAGGTCGAGCCGATCTCCGATCTAATCGCGCGAGTCAGTGGTGCAACCATTTTCACCTCGTTGGACTGTACGCAGTCATATCATAGTGTCCCGATCCATCCAGACTCTTACAAATATGTTAGTTTTGTTTACAAAGGACGTCAGTATCAAATGACTCGTTTAACAATGGGTTTGAAATCATCACCAGCGGTTTTCCAGTCTGTCATGCACACCTTTTTTGGATTAGAAACCTTCAAAAATTTTCTTATAGTTTACCTGGACGACGTACTTTGTTTTTCATCTTCCATAGACGAACATTTCCAGCATTTAGAAAAGGTCTTCAACACTCTTCGTTCGGCTAATCTTTCTCTCAATTTTCGGAAATGCAACTTCTTCAAATTCGAAATTCCTTTTCTTGGTCATCTTGTTTCAGGATCTTCTGTAAAAATAAATCCTAAAAGTAATGAGGCCATCCGTCACTTTCCCCTTCCACGAACTAAGAAGGCTCTACGGAGATTTCTTGGCCTCGTGGGATGGCGAAAGCGACATTTTCAAAACTTCGCAGGTTTAACTGCTCCATTTTACGATCTTCTTAAGAAGGACCGGAAGATAGAATACTCTTCGGAGTTATTAGAAAAGTTCGATCATCTAAAAGAACTTCTAAGTAGTCCTCCTGCTCTTGCTCAACCTGATTTCAATTTGGATTTTCATTTGTTCAGTGATGCCTCTGCGGAGTCATTGGCTGGCTACGTGGCTCAATTTCCCCCGGGACAGGATGACCCGGAGGTTATTGCGTACGCGAGTCGGCGAATAAAACCGCATGAGGCCTCCTTGTCAGTTTTCCAGTTAGAGTTGGCAGCTGTTCTTTTCCTCTGCGAGAAGTTCTCCTACTTCATTTTGGGTCGACGGACTACGGTCCACTGTGACAATGCTGCAGTCACATATGCTTTCAGTTTGAGAAATCTTGATGCTCGAACTACTCGTCTTTTGCTCAAGCTGCAACGTTTCGATTTACAATTTGTTCACATCAAAGGCTCTGACAATGAAATCGCTGACCTATTGAGCCGTTATCCTCCAGAAATTCCTGAGGCAGAAGAGGATCATTTTATAAATTTCTTGACCGCGGAGGACGCTGACCTCTTGGATGTCACGGAACTGAGGCGAGAACAGCGGAAAGATCCGTATTGTAGAAAGCTACACGCCATTTGGAAGGATTCTCGAGACAATGACAGGATACGTGTGGAGAAACATTTAGTTTATATTAGAAATTCTCAAAATTCTGTCTGGCTGCTGGTCATTCCTGCCAGCTTGGTGGAAAATATTGTTTCGGCGATTCACAACAAAGGCCATTTTGGTGTGAAGCGATGTTTGTCGTTCGCTAAGGCCATGTTTCACTGGAAAAGTATGCGTGCGACTTTTACGAAGTATATTCAAGAATGCCTTCCTTGTGCACGAACTAAGTACTCGTACAGGGTGATCAGAAAGGAACCCTGCCATGTTGAGGCCTCTGCTTCCTTCGAGAAACAATGCCTCGACCTGGTCGGGCCCCTTCCTAGGAGTCAGGGTTATAAGTATATCTTGTCTATCCTGGACGTCTACAGTCGCTTCGTGTGTTTCTTCCCCCTTAGGACGGCTCACACGAGGGAGATTGTGGCTGTCCTCGAGAAAAGATATTACTATCAACTACCTTATCCTAAGTATTTGGTGAGTGACCAAGGTCCGCAATTCTTGTCGCGCGTCTGGCGAGAGTTTTGTCAAAAACACCGAATCAAACACATACTTACCACGCCATACCATCCTTCCTCCCATGGCATTATCGAACGCAGACATCGTGACCTCCACCGCATTCTCCGCCTCTATTGTAGCGAGAATCAATCCAAATGGAGTACCTTTCTAAAAGCCGCCCAAGATTTGTGTAACCATTCCTGGTGTGATGCACTTGGATGCACACCGGCAGAGCGTTTCCTATGCTACTCTGCGTCCAAGAGCTTCAAGGAGAATTTTATCTGGCCAAAAGAGTCACTTCCTGTCAGTGAAGACAAGAAACTCGTCATATCTAGTCCAGCGACGGTGCCCAAGAAAGAACGTAAACAGCAGAAACATCAGGATACCATTACTGAAGGCTCATTGGTAATGGTTAAAACACATCACGTGTCATCGATACCAAAGAAAATATTTGCCAAGTTTATGGATACCTATGTGGGACCATACATTGTTTCCGCTATAACTAGAAATTCAGCGAGATTACAAAGTTTAAAAGGAGAGAATATTGGTACTCAGAGTTTCGATAATCTCAAATTATTTCGATGCTCTGAAGAAAAGAGGAGAGAGCTGTTGGGAGGTTGAACAGAAACAAGACATAGTCGAGAAAAAAAAAGAAAGAGAATCGTAGGTTAAATTTTGATTAAGGTAATTTTTGTTTGTTTTGAGTCTATTTTTGTGTCCAATTTTCTTTTCGTTCGCTTAATGTAGTTATAAATTCTTTGTTAGGATTAAGGTCTCTGAAAAATTTTCAAAACATTTCCTATATTGATTGCATTGCATTAGTGTATTTTATGAATAAAATGTTAGGTTAGAGAGAAGAAAAAAAAAAGGAGCTTAACTTAGGACTTCTAAGTTAGATTTTTTTTTTTCCGAAGCTCCCGGAGGATGTTACCTTATACATCGTATAATGTAACATGGCCCGGAAGTTTTGGGCAACCAGTGTATATATGAATTTAATATTTATTACAATTTTATTTTTAATATATAATTAACCAATGACTTGATTTGAAGTAGACCGCAAAATTTGCGTTAAGTTCCTTGAACTAATGATTTTAGTATATTTAGAGGGAAATATATAGTAATATCTTTACATTGAATAATTATTTGTATATTTAGCTAAAATATAATATTATTTTAGGAAATAAGGTAATTTCTGGTCGTTTTTAATCCTTTCCAGTCAATTTTCTTTCATATTTTTGGCTTTGGGGATCTTCGAAAGAATTCAAAATTTTTATTTCAAAAATCTTCTTTAAAATTTTATATTTGTAAAGTCAGCCATAGTAGCTTCTTGGAGCATCCCTTTGTTTAATCTAAATTATCTGTGATTGGATCTTCCGCAATCACAGGTGTGGTTGAGATTTTTCGGCTTCTTTGATCTTGATAGATACACCTATCATCGTATAGTTACGTCACAATGAACCTCCAATTAGGGATCTTCTTCCCATTGTCATTGTCTTTTACCGGAAGCAGTGTTAAGTTATGGACGTACGATAATCTCCGTCCATAAAAAAACGTGAAAACAGAAGTATTTAAAGGTTACGACACAAAATAATTGATACCTTTGATGTCTTTGGGCAGTCTGTGTATACAGAGAGTGTTTTGCTGTGCTCAATGGACGATGAAGCTACAGTTGTGAGAGCAAAATTCATACGTCAGGGTGTGAGTGGTTGACGTAAGCCATCTTGGTGGTGCAGCTCAGTCGCCCGGATTCGAAGGAGGATTCCCATACTTTTTTGAACACCGAGAAACCGCTCAGTTATAGCGGTGGTGTAATTTATTTCTTCAAAATTACCAAAACCGGACTAATCAGGTAGGAGAGGAACTAGTATTCTATTTTCCATGGAGGGAACTGACCAATAAGTGTGTAAGCAGAAAATCCAAGTAGTTGTTTTCGGACGTACTAACCTGCAAAATTTCTATATTATCGGATTTCGTCATGGCTTATTCTTTTAGTGTTGTGATGTTTTATATTATGTGCTAAACGCTGCGTAGTTTTCCCTAAGTTGTACAATATACAGACTCTGCGATGTAACATAAATCACTCGTTCAATGGAGGGGGGGAGGATTGTTCTTTTGGAGTTTCAGTGTGGATGTTTGTTACCAACAGTCCATGAAATGTGTATACTTTCGAGTATATACATTTCACCCCAAAATTATGTTTTGGATATGTAATTTCGTATATTCTTTTTTCTGTTATTTATTATTTTCCGTACTGCTATATTACAAAATTAATCCATTCTCTGGTTTGTGCTTACCTTCACTGTAGTTTGAATACGATGAGACAAAATGTATACAAAGTTTCGGCTCACATTGATAATAAGGGTGCTTGCGTAGCTATTGGTAATGGGAGATACTCGTCAGTGACAACACGTTCGTTATGTATTTTAAATTCCTTTCACCAGAAACCAGAAATTCGAATTTTTAAGCACATAGTTTAAGACTTTTTTTTTTTTGTTTTAACAACATACAAAAGTAGAGCTGAATGGTCGACGTCCCATACGTCCTCGGTAAGAAGCAGGGTGTGTGCTATATTATTAATCTGTTGAATAAAGTGATGTTATATGTTTTAGTTTAAGTTAGTTAGATAGTTAGGCTAGGGACTAGGTTAAGTGTACTTTCTTTTCATGTAGATGTATCTAGTGTATGTGTTATCTCAAAGGAAAATGTTTTTGTTGTGGGAATCAAAGTGGATTAGGTCTGAGCTCATACAAGGGAGGTCACCTTGTCGGTATAAATCCTCCGCGCTGACCCCACCTCCACAACGGTATCTGAAGAGAGAATACTAAGAAAAGAAAGTAAAGCATGTAGCACACAGCCGTAATAAGTGATACCTGTGTAGTACAAGGCTCATGTGGTTATAGTAGTAAATGTCTTTATTTTCAAATTGTTTTTGACTAAACTAAACGTATGTAGAATTGTTCATGATATGTGCAGAGAGTATGTAATGCAATGATGGACTTACCCATTCAGCTATGTCTAGAATTTTCCTCAATTTCCAACCTTTACGACATTTTTTTTTTTAAATGTATTCTCCTGTTATCTCTTATCATACAGAAAGTTAGTGTAAATAAAGCGTGCGAGTCGAAACAAAATCTTTCATTGTCCAGTGCAGAGCTAATTATTTTAAAAAAACGATGTAGTATAGTAACTTCAATAGTATTGTTGGTACTCAGAAAGTGAAGTGTTTAAAGCAGTACGTAACGAAAGTAAATATAGCGTCTTGAAAACTCACAGAATCGATTTCACTTAGTGTGACCGGGGTTGGAATCACAGACCTGCCAGAAAATTTCACTTCGTTAATAAGATCAGCTAAATTCACTTTGGCATTCAGTTTTTTTTTCCGAAATTCCATCCCGTTGCGCGATTTAGATTTGATTCGAGAATTTTTTTTTTATCTGGGTTAGTAAACACAAACATTTAGATTTTCGAAGCATTCACCGTCAGTTTCACTCTTGGGTCAGTGTCTTGTTCTGTCGGGTTGTGGTTTGTAATCTTATCTCTTGATGGGATGCAGGCTATGACCTGCGGATCGGGATGCTGGACTGCGAGTGAGAATGAGGGAGGCTTAGAAATCTTCACATTTTGGGACGATTTGAGTTCTACTTTCCGGAGATGATTGGTGTAGTGGATGGGTCAGTGAGTGTTGACAGCTTGCCCGTCTGGGCCCGGTGGGTTCGCGTTCAGCAATCAGTGACACATTCACGCAATCATAGTCTTAAGGAAAGTGAACGTCATACAGAAACACAATATCAGTATCATCATCATTATTTTATTTTATTTATTTACATTTTTATTTTTTTTACATTTTTATTTTACATTTTTATTTACTTTTATATGACTTTTTTTTTTTTTGTAAAAATCTCCTGAGTAATACCTCCTAAGGCACTAGTAATGGATTCACTTGTACCCTTAATATTGTAAGTACAAAATGTATCTCCCTTCCATCAATACAATTTAACTTACATATTCCTCTTTCATGTGCCGATCTTACCCTAAAATTGCCATTTCCATGCCAACAGATCGTCCATCTGCACCTAAATTAAGGCATATGACTCCATTAAAGTAGCTGAAACACCTTACCATTTTTGTTCCGGTTCCTGTTCCGGCTCCAGCTCCAAATTTCACTACTTCAAATCCAATGTATCACGGAGAAAGTTTAGAAAAACAGAAAAGTGTTTTGTGATTTACTTTTTCTACTGTTGCGTGTTAAATCTTCTTTCTTCTCCAATACATTTGTCGTGTTTCCTTGGTCTAAGTAGCAGACATAAATCCTTCTCGACTGTATCAATACAATTGTTCTGTATATAATTTCCATTTTAAATAATTAAACGTTGTCACTAGTTGCGATATTCACTGCAACCAAAATGGCATGGCCGAAGCAGAGTAAGTAACATAAATCATTAAAATTGATGTAAAATACATGTTGATGTTGGCGCTGGATGATTAAAATTTAAACTATATAAAATAAAAATATTCGCAAACCCTTTATTTCCGATTAAATCTTTAACATTTTATTATTTGTCCTGTTATATTTTGTAATATAATCAGAGATGGGTCAGTGGGTCAAGTTTTCTGAGTGGGTCAGTGGATCGTGGGTCAACATCATGTGACCAACTGCGATCCACCACCCACCGTGACCCACTGCGACCCACCACCCACCATGACCCACTGCGACCCACCACCTATCATGACCCGCTGCGACCCACCGACTTACTCTGACCTACCAACTCACTCTGCTCACTGCAGTGTAGACAGTATCTTCTTAACACTGGTGAATTTGTCTACGTTTTACTTTCAAGGCATCGATATCCCTTCCTTTTCCATTTGTTTCTGTCTACTTACCTGAGATGAGTATATTTAAGTGAAAAAAGAACTTCAGGCACTTTTGGATATTGATATTTGTAATTGTAATAATAGCAATAGGACTTATACTACTACTTGGCTTTCGAGACACACAGCTTGTGAATTTTTAGAGGGGCTAACTGCTGCAAAAATATTTTTGAATCACTGATATATATATCACTGTGGAGGATCCTGGGACAAATATTTTTACTTTCAATCATTGTATTTTTAAAAGATGACACACATGTTTTCCTGTTTTGACATCTGTCTCAATGTTTCAGGTTTTTTGGGGGTGGCCATAGACTTTACAATGACGTTTTTGCTGACATTTTGAACGGAGGCCATTTTGCACAGGGTAATTTTAGAGAGTCGAGACTTGTTCCGTCTTCTTTTATTTCCTAACAGGTTTCCAACGATATGCTACTTGACCCCTCTTATCTTTTGCAATTTTTGAGTTGGACCCCGCTTGGTACCCTACGAGTGGCCCTGGGACAACACTTTTTGCTTTGATACGTTGTACTTTTAAAATGATCAAACACGTTTTCCTGTTTTGGCATCTGTCTAATCGTTTGCGATTTCTAGGGGTGGCAATGGATTTTCTGGACACCCTGTATATTCATATAACTCCAACGATATATGCATTCGGAAAATTTTTATTACAGTTTCGTAATAGGCGTTATTAGTGCTTTCGATCGGTACATAAACCATCTTCCACTTTGATATATAATCTTCCTCTCTTCCCTTGTAAATATTCTCTGCCTTTCTGAAAATTTCACAATTAAATATAATGTGATCAAATATTGTACTAGTTACATAAGAATCACATTTACACACATGTCACAACTAACTGGAACTGGGAGGAGCACGGTGGCTCAGTAGTAGAGCGTTTATCTCTGGTGCGTGACGTCCCTGTTTCGATCCCCGGCGAAGTAAGTTTGTGGTGAACACCATGATCTCCGTGGGATTTCTCGGGGTACTTCCGTTTCTTCCCACATTTTATTCCATCAATTATTCCTTTATTCACTTGCTTTAATCATCCGCGTCTCTTAGCTTAAAGGACATAATCGTGGGACGTTAAATTGAAAGATTTCATTTCATTTTCAACTAATGAAACTATTATATTTCGTATGATGTAACAAACAATCATTAATTTAGATAGCTACAAATTATTTTATTTATATTATGCCCTTTAGAAATGATTATACTTCTTCATTCATAATTAATTTTTTCTTGAAGGGAAGTCTAAATTGACTATCATACAATAAAAGTTGAATTGAAAAGTTCTATTTTTCAAGTTCCAGTTCCAGTATAACACCTATAAAGATGCTATTTAAAAGTCCCGGATATAAATTCATGTTGACTACAAAAGTGTTTTAATTAAATCAATTTACATTGTACCAGTATTGTCCTAACAAAAGAGAGACTGACCAAAGTTTAAAACCCACTTTATTTTAAATTATAATTTGTAACTGTTTCGGATATCTAGCATATCCTTCTTCAGACACTATCGAAAATTTATTTATCGATAGTGTCTGAAGAAGGATATGCTAGATATCCGAAACAGTTACAAATTATAATTTAAAATAAAGTGGGTTTTAAGCTTTGGTCAGTGTCGCTTTTGTTAAAACAATCAATCCAAAGCCATGAATAGTCTTACTATGTATTGTTCTTTTATTGCAGTAGCTATTATCCTTGTTGATCCATTGATCATTAAATAACAGAATGTCCAATAGGTAACATATGGTTCAATTATTATTACTCAAAAATTATTTTACATTATTGGTGGTTCTAACTACAATTTGTAAGCTTTCTTCTACATTTTCAAATGTTGATAGCTGATTATTTGTTTCTTAGTTGTAGTTGCTATAAATAGATAATGTTATAACTAGGAGGGTCATTTGTAAAACTTGTCTTCTATAATAGAAGCTTCTTTTTTCTTATTTCTTAGTTGTAGAATTCCATTTTTTTTTCAACGAACTTAAAAAAAGTACGTTACTGAATTTTCTATATCTGTGTGTCTGTCTGTCTGTTATTTGCGAATTTTTCAATTTTGAGCCCTCCATTCGATCGAGCATCAAAAACTTTCTGAGAAAGTGATGGAACATTTCGTGTCACTCTTACCGTTCCCGAGATATTGGCCAAAAGAAAGCTCCGATTTCGTAAGATTTAAGGAGACATATCTCGTGAACCGTAAGTCATAGAGAGATGATATTGGTGTTGATGGATACCTAAGAGGATGTTGAACAGTTAGGTATCAAATGGTAACCGATGGCCACTGGCCAACTGGACCTTTTTCGCAGTCACATAACTTGATATCTGGTTCATTTCTTCCGAATTTTGATTCTTCAGGGACACCTTCCTTATTTTCCTTCAACATGGTAGATTTTTTTTTTTTAACTCGGAAAGATCCCAATTCCATTTCTATTTATTTATTTACTTAACAAACTTTCAGATACACTCAGCAAAACCAACTTACCTGGCTATTTATTTTAAGATACGAACCGTATCGTTCAGTCGGTTTGCACTGGCTCGTTTGAACCGGTTGCTAAAATTTCCCAGGTTCTTAAAACCAGTTGTTAAAATTGTCTCTCCACCTCCAGATCCAGCACTTACGGAAAGAAATAATTCTCTAGTACTGATTGACAAACTCTGTGGCCTATGGAACATGGAGGTTCAATGCCGCATTCACTAAAGCTCTACACTGAATTCTGTCCTAAGCCTACTGGATCCACTTTCTACTTTGTATTCCTATTTCTGCAACATTCATCTTAACATTGTCTTTCCATCTGGCTTGATCTTCCTAATGGTCTTTTTCCAAGTAGTTTTTCAGTTAAAATTTTGAAAGCATTTCTACTTTCTTTTATTTTGACTATTGTCATGACTTGTCCACCTGAGCCTCCTAGGCTTAATGGCTTTAACAATGTTTGGTAAACCGTATAAATTACGCAGTTCCTCGTTATGAAATTTCCGCCATTTTTCAGTTCCGTTCCTCTTGGAACCGAATATTCGCCTTAGGGTTTTGTTTCCAAAAACAATCAGTCTGCGTTCTTCCTTTAAAGTAAGCAACTATATATTTCACAATCGTATAGTACAAGAGGCATAATTATCGTTTTGTATATTTTAAGCTTCAAGTTCTTCGACAGGATTTGCAAAGACAAAAGAGTTTGGACTGAATATTGACCCTGGGCGAATAGGGATTATGGGCGAATTCCCTGCTTTCAGTCACTTAATTTCTTCGTCTATATAGTTTTGATCTGTTAATGTTGATCCTAGATATTCGAAAGTATCTACTTTGTCGAAAGTATTATTTGATATTTTAACGTATTCATAATTTCCAGTATAACAGTCACGGTGAACTTCCATTAATTTGATTAGGGATGCGCTCGAGTCGAGACAAGTCTCGAATCTCGACTCGACTCGACTCGAATTCGAGTCGAGACGCACCTTGTAAAATTCGAGACGAGTCGAGACCAACATATTTCTCGACTCGAAAATTCGAGTCGAGACACGAGTCGAGTCGAGACGGCTCGTAAAAATCTCGACTCGACTCGAATGTCTCGAAAATCTTTCTATAATTTTTAATATTATTTTGAAGAAAGTATTTACTCAGAAACAGCCTTGAAACCAATTCAAGTGAGCATCCATGCATAGACGTAACTTACGGGGAGCAACTTCCCCCCCCCTCCCACACACACACACATTTCTGAGGTTTATTAGGATAGTCATTCAGTGTTATCTATGAACTGAGCTGAAGCGAGTACAACACCGTTTTGCTTAAGTTTATGATTTTGTTTCACAGTAATAAGGTCTTTAGGCGCTAACCAGGCCAAGAGAAAGGCAGGACAAGGTAGTGAAAAGACAGCGACCCTGGTCTAACAAAACGTATCAGGTAAAACTTCAGTCAGGATGGCCGGTCGGAACAGGGTTCGATGCTCCACCTTTAAAATACTGCTCGTTAGGCATACACACTGCCCAGGGCTTAAAGTGGCTTCATTGAATAACCACCTCGCCAGTATGCTTATCCACAGTGATTTGCGAGAACACAGTCAACAATTAAAGTAAATAATCCCTGATCCATGTTCCGGATGTGGTTTGATAAATCATTAATAGTCGTTTCATAGACGGAACCAAAATATTAATTAAAAATTAATGCACTATGTTTGTAAAGTGAAAAATGCACTCGAACTAAATTCTGACAGCAGGCTGATTTGTCGGAATGCAGCGCCGGCGCGTTGCGGCTCACTTTAAGCCCTGACATTGCCTCTCTACTACTAGCTGGGTAATTGTAACTCACTTTCGATGCATGTGATCTGAATTGCTTCACACCTCACTTTATTGCTTTTTTCGTTTTTAGACACTTTGACGCTTTACGACGGTAATAATAATTTATAAACTATATCGTCAAATTCAGGATTTCTTTATTTTTCTGTTATATCAGAAATGCTTGTTATTTGAATAAAGATAGGACTTATTCTGAACATGTTTTTCTTTGGGAAGGGGGAGGATCACAGAGGCAGTGTAAAATTGTGATTGAACTATATCTTTAAAAAAAATTGCTAATGTTCAGAGATGTTCATATACCTTCTCCCTTACTGATTCTGGCTGTTTCTTACGCAATGAACAGTTATTAAAAAATTTCTTATCTATGCTGATATTATTATAAAAATGTTCGACTGTAAACTGACTTTAAGTCTGAAAAAAGTTCTATAATAACAACGCGAATGGAACTCTGATTTTAACCATATTTGGTAATGTCTTGCAATAAATGTTTTGCTACATTCATCTTAATAAAGGTCAGTGAACTTGGAGTGTGCTGGAGAAAGGGGTTGCAGTGTACATTGATGGTCAAAGGAAGTACAGGTCGGTCTGTTGTCTTGGATACTAGGTGTGTTTTATAAGGATAAGCAGGGACATACAGAACTCGGATCTTTGTCGGAAATCTTGTGGTCCTAAATACAAAAGATATTTTATTGCTTTCCCTTTAAGTCACAAAAATAGCAACATCTGGTATTGTTGTAAAGTGGAAAGGGAGAATTGTAAGGTTAAAACAACGAGTTATTTTTACTAATAGCCACCCTGGCACCCAAACCAAAAATGATACACGTGATTTATTCTGAAGTTTGTTTGCAGTGAGCAAGGTCGCCGATCCAGGGGGGCCGGTGGGATCCGGGCCCCCCAAAGCTCATATGGGGGACCCCTATGTATTTTTCTGAATATGTATGTTTTATATGTATTTTGTATTATTATATGTATTTTTTATAAATATACAAAACCACATCTGAATGCTCCCCCCCAATATATATATATATATATATATATATATATATATATATATCCTTCACGTGTATCGGTGTACAGTGGTTACATTTTTTTATATTTTATCTGTGGTACCTGAACATTTCTCAAGTTTCACAGGAAATTGTGACTAATATGCAGTGCTAAAAAAAAAAAAAAAAAAAAAAAAAAAAACCGGAATATTTTAGTAAGAAGCCGAAACTTAGCAATATTGACAGTGCCAGCGGAGATAATGAAATATTGACTAAACAATCTACTTCTTGCGTTTCAGAAGATAAAAATTCAAGTGCTAGTATAAAACAATGTCAGAAGATAAGAATTCAAATGCCGGTACTACTGTTGAAACAGTGTCACAAGATGAAATTTCAGAAGATCGTGATCCAGTCAAAGGTTGTGAAAAGGCTAAGACATTTCTTGCAGTCGGTCTAGGTCCCTTTCAACCGCAATTGAAAACATACCCCAATAAAAATAGCCGCCGGTTCCGATCTGAGTGGTATAGGCAACTTAGTTGGTTAGAATATAGCATTTCTCGAGATAGTGCTTTTCGCTTTTATTGTCGCGCATTCTCCGAAAATATTCCGAAATCTGAAGACACCTTTACTAAGGAGAGTTTCCGTAACTGGAAGAAGGTCGTAGATAAATTCGGTACTCATGAGGCAAGTAACACTCATAAGACTTGTATTTCTAAGCCTGCGGAATTCTGAAATGCACTATTGCAGGGATCAGTTGCTCGTAAATTAGACGAAACAATTAGTTAACGGCAATAGAATGTATTTGAAGCACTTCTAGATAGTATTTGTATGTGTTCCTCTTAGAGGCCATAGGGAAAATAACGTAAGTGAAAATAAAGGCAATTCCTTAACAACATTTAAGGCTCAGGTCAATATGACGGTTTGGGCAAAGATCAGAGGAACATTGACTAAGTGGGGCTTAAAATGGGCCGGAACGCACAAGTTCTGCGTTCCAGTAAGTCAGTGTGGTGTCCGAATTCATTTCCTGTGCTGTACTTGTCTCGCTCCAAATTTGTATCTTTTCAGTTTATTATTGTCATATTTTACGCAGATTAATATCCTATTAAAGCACGATAAAGAACTAATCTAGAGCTTTTCGTTCTGCGTCATTGTGTTCCGCGAAATAATTTTAGGGAAAAGCGTTCCGGCTATTGACTAAAAAAAAATTTAGCACAAAGGCAAAGGTTTAATTTTAGGTCTCATCCGCAAAAACTGACGTAAAGTTAGGCTGGATATCTGCCAGAGTAGTATTTATATCATTCCCACACTCCAACTACACAATGATGATCCAAAATCAGAGAGGGTTTCTCGAAACTACGATGCTAAATATTTGGTTAAAACATTAGAAGCAAATGTATGGTTGGTTTCAAAAACTGACAATTTAAGGTCGAAGACTACCTACCAAGTGGAAATTTGTGAATATATTTTTGTCGAAACAAAGAAAGTTTACACGCGCACAAGTGAGCAATGTATATTATATACTTCTAATTACAGCTTGTGAATCTTACAGTCAATAAATAAAACTTGTTGTCTCTTAGTAATGAAAGAAAAGAAGAATCGCAGTTCACGCTCATGCCATGTAGCTGCCACCGCAAATTCAAACTTTATAATCGATTTTTATACCAAAGGCAATAATTTGAAATATGTTGCTGCTTCCAATCTAAAGTGGAATTAAAATCTACCCCTGGTTGAATTCGCAACTTTCTGTGATCAGTTGTTAATGTATAATGCTCTTTCTTAAACTTCCATAGGGAGAGAGCATACACAACTCAAAAAAGCATGGAGAGATGTATGCTTGCAATAGCCCGGGGAGGTAGAAAAAGAAATACATGGATAAGGAAGATGAAAGGAGTGACCGATATCATCGCGAAAATAAAAGGACTCAAGTATCAGAGAGCTGGTCATATTGCAAGAAGAACTGACGATAGGTGGACAAAAGAAATCCTTGACTGGATCCTAAGGGAACGAAAACGTTGTAATACAATACGGTGTGACGAAATTAGGAAGCAGTGTGGAGTAACATGGAAACGAACTGCCGAATATAGATACATGTGAAAAAGAATTGGAGAGACCTTCATCCAGCAGTGGGTCAACAAAGGTTGAGAATTATATATATATATATATATATATATATATATATATATATATATATATATATATGTGTGTGTGTGTGTGTGTGTGTGTGTGTGTATGTGTGTGTGTGTGTGTGTGTGTGTGTGTATGCGCACGAATGTTTTGCCCCCCGACCATATGGGCCAAGGTTACGCTTATGCATCCATGTGTCTAGTGGAGCTCGAGTAAAGCACCATGACGGCCGAGGCGTATCGCACACTGCTTGCAGACTACGTACACTCCTTCATGACGACCATGTTTCCCAACGGTAGTGGCATTTTTCGACAAGATAATGCACCATGTCACAAGGCCAGGAGTGTGATGGAGTGGTTCGAGGAACACAGAGGCGAGTTTCAAGTAATGTGTTGGCCCCCCCAACTCGCCGGATTTGAACCCAATCGAACATATTGGGATATGATTGAACGTGACGTCAGAGCGCATCGCCTTCTTCCCCGAAATTTACAGGAATTAGGTGACCTGTGTGTGCATATGTGGTGCCAACTCTCTCCAGCGACTTACAAAGGATCATTGCGTCCATGCCAAGAGCATTCACCGTTGTTATCCGTGCCAAAGGTAGACATACTGACAATTAGGTAGGTAGTCATAATGTTCTGGCTCATGTGTGCGTATATTTTAACTCGTGTATTTTGTCTCGACTCGAATTTCGAGACGTCTCGACTCGAATTCGAGTCGAGTCGAGACAGACTCCGTCGAGTCGAGACAACATTTTCTCGAGACGAGTCGAGACAGGCTTAAATCTCGACTCGACTCGACTCGTGCGCATCCCTAAACTTGATGTTCTCTGCATTTATTTCTAAGCCCATGTCTCTACAAGTATTTAATAAAACCTTTACATTTCTTTCTATTGTCACTCTATCAGATTTATATCATCACCAGCCAGAACATGGTGAATGCCATTCAGTTGTAGAACTTGGTTCCTATCTTTGATGTTCCTTATAGCGTATTCTAGTTCCAAATTAAATAATAATGGAGATAACACTTCAGACCATTCTCGATGTGAAAGCTTGTGGACAAGTATTTTTCTATTCGGACATTACTTTCGAATTCGGTATTCCCATTTCGGTAAGAATCTTATACAATGTTACCCACCTAACAGAGTCGTAGGCCTTTCCAAATCAATAACACGTCAAAAAAAAAAAAAAATGTTATTGTTTTTTCACAAGAACTCAAGTTATGAAATCTAAGTGTCTTTTTCATTCTGAATTTAAAAATGTAATCAGAATTTCCCCCTCAAGCAAGGTTAAAAAAATAAACTATTAAAATTATTCGGATAACTGTACCTTCTTTTCAATAAATTGTTCGAATAATATTATTTTTATTCTAATAAACTGTTCAAACGATATTCAAATATAATTTGTTTGAATATTTAAACAAGAGATCACTAATTTTAAAAGCATCAGCACATAAAAACTAAAATCAGTATTTCAAATCTGAAAATGTAATTTTTAGACTTACTCACTACTGTTCTTCTTTTTCTCTTTTCCATTTATCCAATTGTGTTTTCCAACAACTTTCTTTTACTCTTTCGGTTGCTTGGAATTCTTCGTTGAAAGACTCTTTCTAATAGAATTTCATTGATTTTCTTTAATTGACCGCTTTGTCTTGAGCAGTAAATCCTGAGTCCCTAAAGTCTGTGCAACGTTCATTGACTTTCTGGTCACCTATTTCAGCACTGTTCTTTTTTTTTTTTTTTTTTTTTTTTGGTTCTTCATACTTATCAATTGCGATTATACCTAACTCAATAGCCAAGATCAGAAATAAATACTGCAAAAAGAATCTATTTGATTTATTTAGCACAATAAAATTTATTTTTCAGTATCCCAGTTATTAAGATTGTTTTAATATGATTTCTCAATTATTACTTCTTAAGTACTATTACAATAATAATAATAATAATAATAATAATAATAATAATAATAATAATAATAATAATAATAATAATAATAATAATAATAACTACTACTACTACTACTACTACTACTACTACTACTACTACTACTACTACTACTACTACTACTACTACTACTACTAATAATAATAATAATAATAATAATAATAATAGGGAGCACGGTGGCTTAGTGGTAGAGCGCTTACCTCTGGTGCGTAGGGTCCGTGGTTCGATCCCCTACCAAGCAAGTTTGTAGTGGTCATCATCGCTTTCCTCCCACTTTTTCATTCCACCAATTCTTCCATCATCTTCCCTTGTTTTAATTCGTCTCCCTTAGCCAAAAGTGCATAATCGTGAATATTAAACTCAAAGATTTCATTATTATTATTATTATTATTATTATTATTATTATTATTATTATTATTATTATTATTATTATTATTACTATTTTAAAGTAAATGAAATATCTTGCAGAATTTTCACATTTCCAAGAATAAAGGTAGCAATCCCCCGGAACAAAATCGTAAATATGCCACTGAGGATGATGTTCAAGTCCAATTTGGCTTATTTCTTGAACAACTGGTCCCACAGACGACCAATGTGACGGGATGTTGATGTCTCCTCTTCATGGCTCTTTCCAACATGTCCCAAATTTTCTCGATGACGTTGAGATCAGGCAAAGTCGCGGGCCAGGTGAGATTTGGGATATCCACCTCATGTTCAATAAACCATTCGCACACAATCCTGGCTCTGTGAACGGTGCAGTTGTCGTCTTGATACTGGGACTCTGAATGTGACCATCTAGCAGAAACTGGACAAATGACATCTCATTATCCAAAATGGGCCAGCATTCGAAATACACTCCACAGCATTACACTACCACCCCATTTCTGTACAGCCCTTTGCACACACACAGCTCTGTAGGCTTCTTCGGCTCACCTCATTGCCCTAGAGCGGTCGTCATTGGAATAGAGGCAGGATTCGTCTGATCAGAAGATTCGTCGCCACTAGTCTCTAGTCCAGTGGCGGTGATTCCTCGCTCACGACAGGTGATTTTTCTTCTGTATGACATTCAACCTTGAGCATACCCTGGAATGCGACCGCATGTGCCTACACCATGCAGTTCTTATCCCAAAGTTCGCTTAGAGATTTGACGACTGGGTCCTGTATTATGCTTCTACAGCAGGTCCTACTGGATTTAGAGCCGTTTAGAGGTCGCTAATCTTTCCAGACATCCACGGTCGTGCTCGGACATGATAGGTTTCTTGCCACTGTTACTCCGAGAAGATTGATTTCTGACAGCCGTTGTCCACTCTGCATGGACAGTATTGACTGTGGATTCGGACATGCCATCAAACTTTGCCACCTCGCGCAGAGTATACCCATGTTCACGCTCAAAAATAATAGTTCCCTTTTGTCACTCGGTCACATTCCTTCTTCACCCCATGATTCAATCTATAATGAATTGATACCGCAACAACATCCACGTCTTATCAGCCGCAACTGTCACCGCATACAATACTCACATTTGCAGTATCTACAAGCATATTGCTATGCCAAACTACTTTATTGAAGGTCCCTAGAATGACCACACTTCGTAATATTTTGTCCGCGGTTCTTACATCCCTTGTGGGGCTTCATTTGTGCTAATTCTGTATAGAATGAACTGAAAAATTGTGAGTAGTAACCTCGAAAAGACAGGTAATTAATTGATTCTGACCAAATTAGTAGGAACTCTGACCTTATGTATAACCTGAGATTTGTGTCCCAGTTTTTCGTTTACAAAATCTGGCATCTCTACTGAAATGTATAGATCTACTATGAAATTACTATGAACTTAATTTTAGAATGTCGTAGTAAGTGTAAGGTAAATACCAGTTCAAAATACACTGAAAAACAAATGATGAAGAAGCCAAAGAAATAGGAAGGAAAGCATAATAATTCTTAAAGATAAATAATGGTGCATTTTTATGTTAAAAAGAAGAGTAAAGGGGGGGAAAGAAACGGAAATGAACAAAAAGTTGGAAAAGTAAAAGAGATTTCTGAAACCCGTCCCGTTTCTTGGCAGAAATCCAATGACGACAGACTGCAAATTAATATATGAAAAGAGCTCCTTCTCTGCCACCCGGAACGAATTCCGGAGTCAACCATGACACGACAAAATCCTTCTTCTCTCTCTCACACTTTTCCGTTTATCCTTCTTTTTATTTCTCCGGTTTACGAGAATAAAAAAGAAGGAAAATCTTATATATCATTCTAAACTCCTCGCTTTTTTTTGGGGGGGGGGGAATTTAAAATCTAATTTAAAAGTTTATTTTAATAGCTATTAATTAATTTGTAAATCCGATTGATAAAAGGCTTTTGGGCAGGCCTAGAAACGAGATGGGAAAATACTAATATGTGAAATTCTAAGGGAAATGAGTTTGCAGAAGAGAGTATCCAATTGTGGGCTTTTATTACTATGGAGTGTTAGATGGAAAAATATGAGGATGGATTAATTTGGCACATGCAGCGGGTAATTGTCCCAAATATGGTATGTTCAGTGCACAATGGAATCAAGCCCATCTTTGGTCATTTTTGACATATTTCATGTTTAAGATCTCTATCTGAAGCTCCTTTCAGAGCTTAAAAAGAACCATGTCCAGACATTGTGAGTAACTGTTATAAAAAGTAGTGTCGACTTTTACATGTACTGAAGTGCACAGCATAAACTCTCTCTCTCTCTCTCTCTCTCTCTCTCTCTCTCTCTCTATATATATATATATATATATATATATATATATATATATATATATATATATATATATATATATATATATATATATATATATATATATATATAAAACTTTTAATGCTCCACATGTTACCACTATGTAATCCTAGACACGATTGAGCAATGTAGGGGTCTAATATTGCACAATCTTACCTCAATATGCCTTATTACTAAGTACTTACTAGAAGCATATTATACAAATCATTTAATTAAATTGTATATTTACTCTATAGAGACATAGAACACTTTTACATTATTTTTAAATATTATTTTCAAGTTTAGTCTTTGACCACTATTTATAAGCGACGCGTGAGAACGACGGAACACAGATAGTTTATGTGAAAGCCTAATATTATCTAATTAATAAAAAATATTTTTATATCACTAGAAACTGGCAGTAGTAATTATTTTTCTTTAATACTTCATAGTTCACTTAAAAGAACTCTTAGATGTTGAAACATGGTAAACAAACGTTCTGACATGTCAACTACTCTCTCTTGCACAATCTAGAGTGACGTATTCTTATTCAATTGCTCGTAGCTCGTTGCGAAGAAAAATTTCCCGAGTCCTTCTCACATATTTGTTTTGAGTACTTCAAAATAAATAAATAAATAACTCTATGGCACATGGAATCCGGAGGTTCAATGCCGCGTTCACAAAAGCTCTCCACTGACTCCTATCTTTAGCTAACTGGATCCAGTTTATACTTTGTATTCTTATTTCTACGAGATTCATCTTAATATTGTCTTCCCATCTGCGCGTAGATCTTCCTAATGGTCGTTTTCCGATTACTCGTCCAGTTAAGACTTGGAAAGCGTTTCTACTTTCTTCCATCCTGACTACATGGACGGCCTACCTGAGCCCCCTAGATTTGATGACTAACAATGTTTGGTAAACTATATAAATTAACATGTAATATGTTTTAAAATTATCATATAGTGAAATACAAAATTATAGATTGATCAATTATAGATAACAGTATTTTATTTCTTTATTTTATGTATTTCAAATTTTGAACCTTCTATATGTCTTTGTATGGCCTTTCGGTTCTCTTCACAGTCACAAACATTACTACACTATTTTACATTTTTTCATTTTCATTTGCACACACCAGACCAAAAATAAAATAATGACATCTTCTATATGTCTTTGTATGGCCTTTCGGTTCTCTTCACAGTCACAAACATTACTGCACGATTTTATAGTTTTACATTTTCCTTTGTACACACCAGACTGCACCACAACTCAAACTTGCAAATCATCATCTGCTATATCGCACCAGATCTGGAGACAGACAAGTGAAAGAATCAACAAAATAACTGTAAACTTTACTATATTGATGAGTGAAAAACTAGAATCACAATATGGAGACTTATTTTTTTGTTTGCTATGAAATGAACAGGTATGTTACTGGTTTAATTTTACTGACTTCTTCGTATAAATTTAACATTTCTTAAATTTGATTATTAAATGTTACAATTAAATGTAACAAAATTTAATTGTCACAAAATAAGGACATTGACTTAGTTAAGTTGATTTGAAGAATTGAGTATAATTAAAGTATTAAAATTCCAGTTCATTTCGAGAAAAAAAAATAGTAATAATATAAATCAGTGAAAAAAAAGTGGTGCAGGCGATTAACACCGTTAATCCATCTCACAATTTTGCAGGTATTTCATGAAAACTTGTAGCCGCCCCTTCACATTGCCGGGTCACGACTATTAACATCACCAAGGCAACACGAGACGGTTCCAAATAGATTTAGAATTTATGTTGGCCTGGATATCGATAGGTACGCTGCCAAGTCCCCTGGTCGTGGTGCGTAGCAATGTGGTCGGGATTGGGAATCTCCAGATGGTCTTCGTGGCATAATGATAATTATTAAATATAGCTGGATTGGCAGTTAACAGATTTATCAGTGTAACTTGTAGGAAGGAAAACACCAGATGATGGTATGGGAAGGAAGTACGTACATTTCACTATAACGCCGCTTAATGTTACATGTCTCAATCAGTCTGTAAACATATTTAAATACCACAGACGTGAAGTCTTCAAAGAGGGCAATACACTACATGCAAACTAGACAGGGCTCTATTGGCACCATGCATTTATATATTGCAGCATTGCCACAAGTATTTAGCTTCACCGTGATCATTACAGTTTCCTGACGAACATGCATTAGCGACTAATGTTGTATTACTATGGTACCCGGCCACATCCATCATCAGTACGCTTCATCACTATATATTATCTGCCAAGAACAACTATTTTCATCTGCTTATTACTCATCTGGAAATACGTAAATAAACGAAAGAAGTCCGACGTATTCAGGTGATGAAATATTGTCAGGGATCCTAACTATTTACTCATACATGTTTATCATATTTATATCACCTTCAGTAAAATATAAATATTATTATATAAAATTTCACAGTACAGATGCACCAAATTAATTAACGCTATTTCTGTAATAATCTTATGTATTTGGCAAAGTATTATTTTCACCTTGTTTCAATTATAAAGCGTCAATAACAATTTTCCTGACAGGAACTTAATACATCAATCTTCTTTTTTTTTTTTTTTTTAGCACATCTGTATCTACTACTTTTCTTCTTCTTCTTACAGAACATTTCATAAAGGCTTTAGTTTTCATTAAAATCACATGTTTTGTATATTGCATTGACCATAGATAAAATATTAAAATAGATAATTATTTTGTTATATAATTTCGATCAATATTTAAACAGAAAATTTAAATTTTATTACATAGTTCATTATTCCGAATCTAAAAGCTTACTAACATATTAAACATCTAGACATAAATAATCTTTGGCTCAATGATAAAAATCGATTAAATAAACAAACTATTTCAAATTTTCAGATAAACAGCTAATGCAAGAGTTGACAAACTGTATTTACATTAAAGCATAAATATACTGTAAGGACTATGTACCAAAATGGTCCGTTACAGTTTTGCCGGCCCATCAAAGAAAAATTTTAAAATGCTAGTTTTAAAATTTTTCACAAAATATCGTAACCTCCATCAACGTTGGGCAACAAAGGGTTAACATAGCATCAAAGGGTTAACATTACAAAAATGTTTAAAATAACAACTACAATAACTAAACACAAATAATTAATAAAACAATAAGGATTGTTCTTTTTCTGTTAACACAGAGTGCACACTTAGTTTTCCTGACTCGTAATTGCATTAATGGTAGTGTTTGTTTCGTTAAAGTTAGATCCCACGCAATTATCTTCCATTTCTGGATTATTAACTACATTATTATGGACAGGACAACTGGTGTGACAACAACATCTCTGCCTTTCGTTATGGTCATTTGCATAGTTACAATTTCTTCTACGGAAGCGACTACTATTATAGTTCCGATAACGTTGAAATCGACCTTGTCCTGTATTAAATTCCATAGAACTTGTTTGTACCGCTGAATTTGCCATTTGTTTGTTCTGCGAAGTTCTGTTAAAAACAGTTCTTACGACAGGCATTTGTCTCGGGGGATAATTAGGACATCTCTGTATATCCGCCAGACGGAATAATAGATCCTCTACTGAACGACAGGGAGCAGCGCGTAACAATCTTGAATCATCTGGAGGAAGACAAGATAGAACAATATCAATGGCTTCATCCTCATCATACTCTTCAACAATCATTCTGTATTTGTCCACCAATCCCCACGCAAACTCCACCAGCGACGCGTGACGAGACTTGTCATACCGTTCCTGCAGTAGTTGACGCTTCTGAGATCTCTCCATATTAGGAGACAAATAATGTTTTCTGAACATATACAAGAAATCATCATAGCTATAAATGGAACTAGATACGTTTCGTAACCAGGCGCCCGCAGACTTGACTAAACAGCGCGTTAATAATAACAATTTGTCATTCCCAGTTATTTTGAACATCGCAGCATATTGTTCGAACTCATCAAGGAACATCCGAGCCGCCCCTGGTGTAACTTGACCCCCATATTTAGGAATATCTCTTAAATCACCAGGTTTCATACAACAAGTATTATCTCGATAAGGTTTCATACAACAAGTACTATCTCGATATTCATCATCAATAGGTAAACCTTTCCGCAACTCTGCTAAGGATATAGCGTTTTCACGATCAGAATAGTCGGAACACTTTCTATCTGTAGAATATCGATATGGAAGTAAATATTTTTTCCACTCCTCACTCGAATTATCCTCGCGATGTGATGGTATTGGACGTCCTACATTCAACATGGTAGGGTTCGTGTTCGTCTGTGATGTTCCCGAATTTACATGTCTAATACATTTACAGCATTCATATCCCAATTGACTAGTAACTGTTGTTACCGTGGCGGTACTTAAAGAAACAGATGTCGCAATCACGGGTATTTCGGAAGATACATTCATACCTGAAACAGAATCATGAATTGTAACAGGATTATCAACTTTAACACTTGAAATATCAGAATTGTTATGGTTAGTTTTACCTGTGATTCGATGAGACAATAATTCATAATTATTCTTTTGTCTTTCTACCTGAGTACTCAACTCCGAAAGTAATTTACTATGACAGTCCACTGTAGCTTTCAGAGTTTTCAAGTTTTCCTCCTCTGATACGATTTTCTCTTGCATTTGCAGAATTTCATCCTTCTGTTTGGTCTCCGTCACTTGGATTTCCGCTATTGCCGTCTTCATTTGAGTTAGGTCGTCATACACCTCCTTTCTCAACTCGCTATTTAAAAGAATCATGGTCGCCTTGAGATCTGTTATTTCCTTCTTCCTATCCTCTTTGTCCTGTTGCAACGCTGAAGTGAACTTTTCCTCTCCCTGTTGCAACGCTGAAGTGAACTTTTCCTCCAATCTACTACTGAGCTCACGAAACTCTCTCAGCATAAATTGCATTTCCGGAGACATTTGAGGCACTTCATTTCGACTGTCGACACTTCCGGCACAGTCCAGAGTCGATGATGTTCCAAAACCATTCATTTCTACTTCAGTCTCTTTTTCTAAACATTTCTTACATTTCCACTTATTTTCAGGACTACAAATCGCTTCATATTGTTCCGGTTCAAGGTCCAAACACTCAACGTGGAACACGGTCTCACACTCTTCGCATTGCACTGTGGGTTCACTTTCACCCTCCTTTGGCTCACAACCACATCCATATTTCACTTGGGAGTCTTTATTTCCCGTAACATTTCTTTTGCACTTCGATTTCGTCATTTCTTCATATACTGGATCCCCAACAATTTCTACACCTTCGTCGATTGATATTAGATAACTTCTCTCCACAAAACACCTCCACAGGCTCTCGCAATCACAACTAGGATGCCAAACCGAGACACTAACGCCCTCTAGCGACATCCTGGCTGGGTCGCCATTTTCTACTGTAGCCGCCCCTTCACATTGCCGGGTCACGACTATTAACATCACCAAGGCAACACGAGACGGTTCCAAATAGATTTAGAATTTATGTTGGCCTGGATATCGATAGGTACGCTGCCAAGTCCCCTGGTCGTGGTGCGTAGCAATGTGGTCGGGATTGGGAATCTCCAGATGGTCTTCGTGGCATAATGATAATTATTAAATATAGCTGGATTGGCAGTTAACAGATTTATCAGTGTAACTTGTAGGAAGGAAAACACCAGATGATGGTATGGGAAGGAAGTACGTACATTTCACTATAACGCCGCTTAATGTTACATGTCTCAATCAGTCTGTAAACATATTTAAATACCACAGACGTGAAGTCTTCAAAGAGGGCAATACACTACATGCAAACTAGACAGGGCTCTATTGGCACCATGCATTTATATATTGCAGCATTGCCACAAGTATTTAGCTTCACCGTGATCATTACAGTTTCCTGACGAACATGCATTAGCGACTAATGTTGTATTACTATGGTACCCGGCCACATCCATCATCAGTACGCTTCATCACTATATATTATCTGCCAAGAACAACTATTTTCATCTGCTTATTACTCATCTGGAAATACGTAAATAAACGAAAGAAGTCCGACGTATTCAGGTGATGAAATATTGTCAGGGATCCTAACTATTTACTCATACATGTTTATCATATTTATATCACCTTCAGTAAAATATAAATATTATTATATAAAATTTCACAGTACAGATGCACCAAATTAATTAACGCTATTTCTGTAATAATCTTATGTATTTGGCAAAGTATTATTTTCACCTTGTTTCAATTATAAAGCGTCAATAACAATTTTCTATTCTATTTCTATTCTATTCATCTCCCTCGCGGGAGATTTTATAATTAAAAAGTCACAGCACTAAGGCCAAGTTGACTGCTTCACTAGAATTGTTTTAAATCTTTTTGTTGTTAATATAATTGTAGAAGATGGCCCGTTCCAAAATGGACGAATTGGCCTGTTTCAAATAGTTCTGTTTCCACACTAGTTTGTGAATTAAAAAGGAAGACAGAAGCGTAGAACATACAAAAAATTATGTATAACACTATAAAAATTGTAATACACTAAATTATGTCCAAAATTGAAATTGTTGTTAAAAATTAAATTGAAATAATTGAAGAGCATGACGCTCTATTGTGTTCTTGACGAATACTCATAACAATTTTCCTGACAGGAACTTAATACATCAATCTTCTTTTTTTTTTTTTTTTAGCACATCTGTATCTACTACTTTTCTTCTTCTTCTTACAGAACATTTCATAAAGGCTTTAGTTTTCATTAAAATCACATGTTTTGTATATTGCATTGACCATAGATAAAATATTAAAATAGATAATTATTTTGTTATATAATTTCGATCAATATTTAAACAGAAAATTTAAATTTTATTACATAGTTCATTATTCCGAATCTAAAAGCTTACTAACATATTAAACATCTAGACATAAATAATCTTTGGCTCAATGATAAAAATCGATTAAATAAACAAACTATTTCAAATTTTCAGATAAACAGCTAATGCAAGAGTTGACAAACTGTATTTACATTAAAGCATAAATATACTGTAAGGACTATGTACCAAAATGGTCCGTTACAAACTCATTCGAAGTAAAACAGCAGATCCTATAATCACACCATCAAACCATAAATACTTTAACAGTTTCAACAATTATACTATTTTAAATCTTAATATGGTGAACATAATCGATTAACAAAATGTTATCTTTAGGAATTACGTTAGAACAAACAATCCATATTGAGTGACTTGGCAACTCTGCTTTATAAGACAAACTGTGAAGGGAAACAAAAAGCTAAGATAAAGCTTGCTGCAACATCATTTCTTTTGATATTTTCCCCTTTCTTTGGTACAGGAACTTAATGGTCTGAAAACTACGCCTGCAGTGACTTGCTAGCTGTACAGTATTTTAGAAACATGGCACCACTGTCAGAGAACACGAATGCTGGCGTCTGAATTTCTCACGGAACTAATAAAATAATACTACAAGAGGTCCAGTTATTTTGTCTAGAAGTTCATCTTTGTGAACGAATGGAATTGTATGATAAAATGTAAAATAATTACTAATTTTTCGAAAACAAAACGAGAAGTACGTTTGCAAATTCTAGAAGAGACAAGACATGCCAATTTTTTATCTCGTTCTCTAGTCGAAACATTATTGTTATGGGCAACACTACTTTACCCAAGTCTTTGAACTCAAACATTGTTTTAGTGTTACATAATTTATAGTAATAAAAAAATTTAAAAAAAACTATAATTGTTAAAATGTTTGTACGAACATAACAAAGAGGATTTAACGTTTAAAGATTTACAAGTCATTACACTGTACATCAATAATAAATATGGTCTAAATGTTGGGGTTAAGTTCCAAAGTTGGGCGTCCGTTTCCAGCAAAATTTTTAAAATTTACAGGAAATATATGGGTAATTTGATCGCTTGTGTGCTTAATAATATATAAGAGTCTCGAAAAAAATCAGAATATGTGTTATATAAAATATAAGCAGTTATAAACATGGGACTATACGGCGAGCGGAGGGAACTACTTGGCGCAAGGTAACCGAACAGTTGCATTGTGGGAAAGAAACGAGCATTTATGTTATTAACATGGCGAATGTAGAAGGGCGAATGAACTAACAGTTTTAACATTTGTGAAGCAATACACTGATAACGAGCAAAATCTTTTAAAAGTTTGTGAAGAACACGGATTAATGAATCTAATAACAAATTGTAGAAAGTGTGCAAAGGAGATAACAGCGAAAAAACGTGGAGAAAGCGGACGCCCAACTTCGGAATAAATGCCAAATGTTGTTATATCACACCCTTTGTGGACCACTTGCAACGCGACGCGAAGAGATTCTGATGACGTAGATGAAAGTAAAAAGAAAATCAGGGCATAACATTTGTAGATTAATCAGGACTAGATTAACCCATCTAGAGGCCCGGGGCTAGAAAAAAACATGTAGCCCCTGCTGACTTCGCCTAAAACATTTCTGTGAAAGTACAATATTGAAAGTTAAGAGAATATATTTCATAGTTTTGGTCATATTTTATTTTGATGATGATTGTATCTTCATGATTCTTTTTGGATAGCCATTTGAGATTTTAATCAGAGTGGAGGCCCTTGTCTACCTGGAGGCCCTTAATCCGGCCCTGACATTAATGTGCAAAACGAAACGAGAAAAATCTTTCCAAGAATTGAGAGAAGACGAGAATTTGACAAAAATTTACAATACGAGACGATAAAACCTTATTCCTTGTCTCAATACTAATAATTACATATAAAAGTGATAATGAGAAGTTATATTCGTTCTGAAACTGATTTGATTTTTACTTTAGTTTAACAAAATATATATATAATTTTGCTTCTTTCTTTGTTTGGGATTAACACCGATGCTATGTAATACGTGAATGATAAACCTTTAATTTAATGATACGATATCTCTCCTACTGGATATCAAACATTGGTTTGCATGTATTCAGAAGTCCTCCATAATTCCGGTATTACCAATTTTGTTCCAAAAGTATTTGTTCCCTAAGTCTTTTCCAAGAATTTTGTTATTTTCACCTATAAAACATTAGAACATTGGTACTAAATTATGTGAGGTTGTTGGTCTTGACACATCAAATAATTTACCATGTATTATTAATATTATTATTTGTATATACAAATACTGAAAGGAAAATATTGCACACAAACGTTATGTTCGTATGTTGAACATAGTTTTTTTGTATGTTGTGCAAAGTATCCACATCTACGAGTTAACTTTGCACAAAACTTTAACTTTGAGTTATATTTCAATAATTATGGTCATACTAATGCACTTGAACAAATGTTTCCTCATATAGCTAGCTATTATATGTATAAAATACAGTCTTCTAAATCATTACTTTTGTAAGTTACATGCGATTTTCTTTAAAATTCCTTAAAACTGGTGCCAAGTCTTACGGTATAGGAAGTGATATGCGAATTAAGAAGCGAAATCTGAAAGGTCAAGGAAATATACAACAGACGTAAACGTGACGAGTGGAATTTAAAATGATAGAGAAACTTAAATAATATATTCCCCCAGAGAAGAAAATTCCAAGGAATTAGAAAGATAGCATGACAGAACTAGGGTCTACTATGGCAGTATAGAAACTCAGGATCTAAAGATGGAAATAAGCCTCCAATGAGCGAATTGTAGCTTGAGGAAGATAAAAAGAATACGTTGAGAATATGCATGCCAGCAAAAATAAACTTGGTATTTTAGGCATTACAACGGAAAGTCAAGTGAACGAGAATAGCCAAAGAATTGCGATGCTGAAGGACAAGTTAAATATATATATATTAGGGTGCATCAAAAACTCCACTGTTCACAAAGTGACTTGTCCCTGGGCTAGAAATATTCCATTTGAGGTATAATACAGATCAGCAATTTTTAAAATAAAAATCAAAGCATGTTTAGGGGGTCCACCAGAGGCATAAACTTATATGAAACAAGATAGTTATCTGAAAAGTTGCTCAACAGTTGGTGCCACGTAGCCTGTATCGTGAAGTTTGAATGAAAACAACATAAGGGTAAGATATTCTTCTCTTCGTATTTACACTATTAAGATTTTAAAATTAAGATTAAGACGAGGAACCAACCAAGAGTGAGCCAGACTATACTGTAGTATCTACAAATCCTTCTGACACAATTCAGCAGCACGCTCCATATCATCAACGACCAAACATAGTAGTTTAAGCAACTCATTTGCAAATGACGCCCGCACAACAGGATATTTATACCAAATCGGTGATAAAGAAAGCAGATGGAGATACATTAAAATTCACTACGTCGTACTCCAGTGCAGATAGGACCCGACGAAAGGTTAGTCAACATATATCTTCAATGGAAAACTAGACTTCACCAGAGCTTGCCACCGTACACTGAGATTCAAAGTTAATGTCATCTTTGCCCGATAAATACGTGAAAGAAGAACGTCTTACAATCGTCGTGGGGAACAAGAATAAACTAAAGCTACTGGGCACACCTATTTACAAATCTGTGGTTGGTATGAATACTAGTGTTGCTATCGACTCTCGAAGCAAGAAAAATTAATGCGCATATTTTATTAAATTCATAATTGACTTTTGGTGATAAACTTAGCAGTTGGCAACTATGCTAGTGCTCTTTCAGTACATGACATCTCTTCGACACCACAAACTGACTTTTCTTGTGAGTGTGTATGTGTGCTGAGCAATAGTCCTTTGTTTCGAAGACATTGGAACTTTCGGTTGTGTAGTTTTCCAGAACATTCGAGAAGGTGCTGGATCATTCCACGTTTCCGGTTACTTCTAAGCCCAGTTGTGATTGGACAATTTTCCAGTTATCAGCCAATCAGGAACAGCGTTATGTCCAGAGTATACTTACTCATCACGTGCATTGTGTGACGAAGAAGTGCGCTAAGCAATCGGGCTTTGACGATCAGCAAGTAAGGCACGCGTCCCGGTGCGAAGACTTGTATTTCTACATAAGTGGGAAATAGTGAAGAACTTACGTTTGATAAATGAAAATAAGTGAATCTAATATACGCAGTTTCATGCCCGATATCAGTTAAAGCCTTAGCCAGGAAAATTCATTAAACAAGAAGTTTTACTGTGCCCGTATTCTGCATTCCGAGGACGATACTGGGAGTAACCTCCATCTCAGAGGAAGTGAACCTGTAAGTAGCATTAACTTGTACATTTGAAGGAATCATCAGGGAATTCATGTGAGAACTATCCCGAAAGTATCTACCACAGGAGTTAATCGGTCGACTAATATTAAAGTGACTACTTCTTTTAGTTGCAATTAGTACGCCAGATCCACCGTCGTGAATCAGCAGTGATTATATAAAAAAAAGCCACTAGTAAATGAGCTCATACGCGTATAACTATCTTATGTAAATAATTTCGTACTTGTATCATTGTTTTAGCTAGATAGGGAATTCAGCAAAGAAGTACTATACTAGTATTCAATGTCCCCGAATCTTACTTTCACTGTGTGTTCAATACGAATGGTGCAGATTTCATCTTATGTTGCTAACATGTAATATTTATTGTCTGTTTCAGTTCGTACATACATTAACATCAAAGTTCCATGTAATATCCGGTTCATGTAAAACAAAACTACTTTGCTCTATAGTTAAATATGACAACCAGTTCCCGGTGTTTCAATTTTCTGATTTCTTTTCTTTCACTAGTGTTAATTTTAAATGCTAATGCGAGAGTAGGTTGCGGTACGTACTCGAATAATATGAGTAGTGAACTATCCCTCGCAGCAGACTTTAATAAGTACAAAAAAGGTAAAATTTACATTTCTTTTCCATTTTGGTCTTTACCATAGGATAGTTCATACGTGACCAACCACGTTGCGACCGATCTCTTCATTCGAGTCGTTCCCAAGCTTGAATGGAGGTCGGCAAAGCATGTATATGTGTCCGAGTGAAGGAGATGATTGGGAAGAGTTTTAATTAGTAATTGATGTAAACAGAGAGTGCAAGACGAATTCGTGTGACCTCCTTCACAAAGCGATAGCATATTTAATTGGTGCCGAAACCCGGGACGGATTTACAATAGCGTGACCAAATTTTCTTTCATTTTGTACCAGTAATAACAAGTAAACGAGGAGTAGTCTACGCAGTGAATTTGTGCATTATCCATACTAGTTGTGTTCTATCTTTAATAGTTGTGTGCATAATGTTCTTTTAGAGAAATATTAGTCGCAATTAGAGTGAATCCTTAGATTGATTTAGAGAAATTATTAGCTTTTTTTAATCATTGATTACTGAACTTGTACAAAATGTCGGAGTCTGAGGAATTAAAGAATATGTTTACCGCTTTATTTGAAAAGCAGTCGGAACAGCTTAATAACACAATTCAAGGTTTGAAAAAAGAACAGGTAGAAAGTGTTGCTAGTTTACAGGAAAATATCGCTAGTTTGAAAGAGAATGTTGCGAGTTTGAAAGAAGAACAAACGAAAAATGTCGTTAGCTTGAAGGAAAACATCGTTAGTTTGAGAGAAGAAAAGGCAGAAAACGTTAGTTTGAGGGAAAATTTAGAAAGTAAATTGGAACAAGTTAGTAAGGACGTTTTGCAAACCAATAATGCTGTTGCTCAGATTACTACGCATATTCAGGCCATGGAAGAGAAAATAGAGGAATATAAAAAGGAGTGCAGGTCGAATTATGAGTCCGTGCAGGCGCAGATTGAGGATTGTAGGGCCGAGATAGTACAAGACCGCGTAAACAATCAAGAGAAGTTTCAGGAAGTAAAGGATAGGCAGGTGTTATTAGAACTCAACACAAATAGATATCACGCCCAGGTAGAAGAGCAAATTTCCGAATTTCGAGCAACGATCGACACCCACAGTGCATTCATGCGGGAAGCGATGACTGGTTTACGAGAACAGCGCGGTGAGGTAAATGAAATACGGGATGATATGGTAGAAATTAAGAAAGTAGTTACCGAAAATAAAGAGGAAATTACGCACGTCGCGACGGGGGTAAATAGATTAGAGTCGCACACCATCCAGTCCATTCAGCAAGTCATCCAACAAGTACAAAATATCCCCACACGATCAGTGGTAAAAGCGGAAGTGAATCAGGAAGTGAATAATCGTGTTTTGAAGTTAGAGCAAGAGTTAAATGATTTGCGAAATAATCAGTTTAGTCGCGGATCTGACCCTTCCATGCGCGAGACCGATGAAAATAGTGAGTATGACAGTAGTAGTGAAGGTTACGAATCCGATCATTCGAATAGTAAGGGGAAGAATAATACATCTTTTGCGAAAATAAGTAAACCTCGACGCCGTATTACAATCCAAGAAATACGAGACTTACCGACATATAGTGGGATGCCAGATAAAGAAACTGCTCGCTCATACTTACGCGATTTACAACACAAGTAGACATTGTTAACCAACCTGATGAAGTCGATGAAGACAATTCTGAAACATTGCTAAAGCAGGCCTGTGTTAAATTGCAACATTGTGATCATTTAGAATACTTTCTGCATAAATTGGGCGACTTGTATATCACACACCATTGCAAAAACTCCGCCGAATGGTATTAAAGCAATCATGACCAACTTTTCCAGTGGATTGCAACTGCTCCATTGAAAAAAAAGGAACCTCACCAATCCGCATGTTTAGGGATTTCTCTTACAGCTTACCAAAGGAGACCATCCGTCCAGTCATATCTCTCACCATTATAACAGGTATGTGAAATAATAAATGTGCTTAATGAAATTTTATTTCAGGATTATCCCAGATTGAGGACGACTAGGAGAAGGAAAGGACCCAGGAAGGATGAATAAAAGAAAGGAAAGGTAAAATAAATTGAAATTAGTTCGCGAATTTGTTTTGATTTGAAAATCTCACAACCCCAACTCATTTTGGCCATTACTATTTTTTTTATGTGGACATCACCACAGTCATGGAATTTCAACAATTTGTTTATGTATTTGTGTTTATTTCAGGATAAAAGGAGGACATCTGAATAAAGCTAGACGCACAATACTTTGTGTTGTTTTATTACTATAGTATTAAAAAATGTGAATTTTGGAACCTGTTAACCCTATTTGAAGTTCTTATTAGGAATTTAGAGATTGGTTAGGTACCCTTAGAGACTTTGGTATGATTTTTTTAGAGAATGTATGTTATAAACGTGTGTATATGCATGTTTAAAAGTTATCTACAAATAATGTTGGTTAATTTGTCGGTGTAAGAACATAAACCAAATTTTACATTGGTATGCCTAAAAAAATGTTTCTCTGTTAATGATTTTGTTTTCCTATGCAATTATGTCATTGAGCATATGCAAGAGCACAGTGAATTCATAATACTAGACTGGTTAAACATCGAAAATAAAATAAAATAAAATATTATTGAATGTGGTTCAGGAAGTAATTGAAAATAAAGTCGAAAATGATAAATTTGGTTACGAACTTGTTCATATGTAGTCTTCTTATGCAAACTTAATAAGTATTCGTTGTGATGTTAAGAAAGTTTGAAATTTAGTTGAATTTTAAAACAAGTACGTTCTAAGTTAAAAAGAGTTAAGAGGTTAAAATGCAATTTAACCCTTAGGGGCGTCACTACTTTCTTTCTAAATTAAAGTGACGAAATCGGGGTAGCGTCCGATTGGGCCTCAGCTAGTGTGTGATTTGGCAATTAGACACACACACTTCAAAATTCCATTTTGGCTTGTGATGTTTAATATATATATATATATATATATATCTTTTAAAAAAAGGAAAATATTTAATTGACGCTTAAAATTTTACATTTTATTAGATATTTATTTTTTAATTGACTTAAAGGAAACGATAAATTGCAATTGTTTGGATTTTAGTAAACAATTTTCTCCCTCTTCTTTTCTTCTGGGTACACCATACCCACACGATAACATAATAAAAGGTTACACATGTACGTGGTTATAAGAAGGATTATTATTTCATTTGTAAAATTTTGTTATAGTATCTTTTGGGTGCGATGGACCCAATGATAACCGATACAATTTGGTATCTACGTAGAAAGTGTTTGTTTTAATTAGGTAACGATTACCTATAACAAATTTTAGTCATAAAATGGAAAATACATAAAATATAAATTGGTTGTAAACACTATGGAAATTTGATAATCAAAATTATCATCAGCCTTGAATTCATTAACATTGTTGGTTTGATTTTGGATAAAATTTGATAAATATTGTTTTAAGTTTTGAAATGAATCTATTTTCGGAAATGAAAATATAAATATCAATTGTTCAAAATAGAGTTAGTTAAATCACGAATATGACATTCCAATTTTAAATGATATTTGTCGGATGTAACGATTAATTCAGGATTTAAAAATTTTCTTCATTATTTCATTTCTTTCTAATCTTTCTTGTATGAGAAGAGTCTGTTGGTTCTTAGTTGAACATAAACACTTGTATAATTTTCAACCTATTGATTATCGCCATTGTCAGACTCGTAGTATTGACTTTATTTTCTTGTTTCGTTGAGGTCATTACCATTCTGTTGTTCATTTTTCATTACTCGAAAAAAGTTAAGCATGATACGTTTGTGCTGGAAGCCGATTAGCGTTCTCTTACGCATTTATAATTCTATAATTTTACTGGAAAAATTGTCATTTTAGATTGTAGATAATTGTGGTTTTAGATTTGTGAATATATATTCTCGATTGTGACTTTAATCTCGGATGTGACGACATACCTGGAGTTGATAAGTGCACTTTGCCAGAAAGGCTGCACATGTTTGTATTGGTCAGTGCTCTTTAGCAAGTCATGTGTTTGTAAACCTACTAGTTTTTGTGGGTATGAGCAGACCACAAAATAATTTCAATATTTTATGAGATGGAACTCAAATGCAGGGCTGTAGTATCGAATGTCTTCCCCCCCAGGGTATTCTTATTGTCCTTTTCACATATTTTTTAATACCTTCTGTAGGTCTAGGTACTAACAGTCCAATTGGGGTTGGAATAATTTACCCGATTGTGACATAGCTGTAATGCGTGAAGCATTCAGCTGGGAGGGACAAGGATTTAGTGCAGAAGCGATTTTATTCAAATCGTCGGGGAGGTTGGCGACCCCGCACACTTCGAGCTGTAGGAAATCGTAAGTCAGCGCCCATTGATCTTCGGGATCAATTCATTAACCTATATTTTTGTTTAGTTGATGACTTACAACCTGTGCTGTCAATCAATGATACACAGGATGCCGCTACGTAAGGCTTAATCGCCATTTAACTCATACATATGTAGTCAAATGTTTAATGGTTTATTAGTTAAGTTACATAAGGCAAGTGTGTGTATGAATAGTTGAATTATGTTGTATATAATGATAATATATAGAAAAGTCAAAATGCCATATATATACATAGATTATCGTTAATTTTAAACTTCATGAGTTTCATGAATATACTTTTTTCGTATATTTAGTGAGCAAATATAATTAGGACTTGAATTTGGTTATATATTGCGTTATGTTTACATATTAGGTTTTTATTTTCTCTGTCATTCTTCTTTTTAGAAGATGAATATTTCGAAATAAGAAAGCAGTTTTGATATGAAAAAAATGATAAACAAGTTGATAAATAAATAATGTAATACCTTCAGTAATAAGTGTAATGTTTCATAAATTTTGTTTCTATAATCCAAAAGTTACTGTATTTTGTTGCATTGAAATATATAGACGCGTATATACATATATACATATATATAACTATGGTAGGTTTTGTTTAGCTTCAATATGATATACTAGTTTATTCTTGTTACATCACGTGTAACTTAGTTTCAATGGCGCATAAGATAGCATAATTAATTAGGCTAATATTTTTGGTTTTTGGATGAAACATTCATCTGTTAAGTAACTAAAAGCCTAGTGTTAAGAAATTGGTATCAATAGTCGTCCTTCACATTTCATTTTAGTATACGTTAGTTAAGGTAGGAAATATAAGCAATGTATGTTTCATATAAATGAAAAATTTTGTTTATTTTGACAGTTAATAATTTTACAATTTAAATCATTATAACTTTAATAATCAACGTCATATTATGTGTTGATTTATCTTTTAAAATTTCTACATAAACGTCATGTTCATTAGTGAATATTTTGAGGAAACATATATATATAAGTAAATCACTGAAGAAGGCCAAATAGGAGTACCCGAAAGTTAGTTCGTTTCAATAATCATTCAGATATCATTGATTTAGATATTCTTTTTTTTGTTGAATCTTCACATTTTTACTTCACTATTTTATCAGATATAAAAGAAAAAAACGAGAGAAAGGTAACGGAGACCTTTAGATACATTTTTGAATTTTTGGCGTTAACTCTAAAGTAAATTCTTCTGGAAGCAAAGGTAATTATTTGAAAAATAATAATAAATAAATGAATAATTCTTTTTGTTAACATAGTCAACAATCATTTGTTTTAATGAGAATAAAGTGATCACGTACTTTAAGTCAGTTTCGGTAATCGAGAAGTATGAGTGGTTATCGTAATGAACATGAGAGGTCAATATTTGTGAAAGAATAATGATAGATAACAGAGATCATATGAGGCATAAGGCGAATGCATAACGATGTTTGTAAATGGGTTTAAGGAATATTGTGTTTATATATGTACCCCGTTGACAATGTGTGTCCGGGATGGTGATGTTATAAAGCGTTTAATGAAATTAGGCTATGCTCCGAAAGCAGTAGCAATGAAGTGTCTTTATAAAGATATTATTTACCGAGGTTGACGTTGTGCCCTCGATGTAATTAAATGTGAATGGGATGAAAAGATATTAATAGAAAGAGTGTTACAAATGATGTTTCCCAAATACCCATTGTGGAAAATATAAATAGTTGTGTAGCCTTAATACATGCCGTCAAGTTATTACAGGATAGTTAAGCATTTTTTTAAAGAACGAATTTTGTTTTAAAATCCTCTCAAATATTGAACCACGTGACAGAAAATATGAAAGTAAGATCTATTGCGAAAGATAATTTTAGGATTGTTGAGTCTTGTTAAAACGAATAGATAAGCAAATGATTTTTAAGGTTTAATGTTACTAAGTTGCAATGATAAAGAGCATGATATTGGTAGTATTTCTCATTTTGGTTGTATTAATTTTTTTAAATGTTTAATAGAGATATTCATATTTTTATTAAAAAAAGGTTTTTCAAAAGTTATTCATAGCTAATAAGTGTTGAAATTTCTATATTGTAAAGTAATGCACAAATTCAACAACTCCATTGCTGATCATGTTTTTGATTTTAAATTCCGACTTCGTCTCCGATACGTTTCTAATTCGAAAAGAAATTTTTAGTTCATTTCGTCCTGTAGTGTTTTATTAGTTTAAAAAGTATTTCTTTTTATATAATCTTGAATTTTTACCCAAATGGGCCTTGCACATATGTTTAGTGACATTTTCTTGTAATATTGTAGTAGATATGTTTTGTTGTTAGTGTAAAATTATAAAACGTAAGCACACTGTGAGAAACCATGTTTAGGAATACTGAGTGAGAACCAATAAATAAAAGAAAATTACATACCTTAATAAAAAGACATTAAAAGACAGAAAACATTTCGTAATTATATAAAAGTAACTGAAAAAAAGTGGCTAAACATACAGGTGTAAAGACCTATTATTCAAAATAATGATAAGGCGTACAAAATAGTGCAAACTGGCGTTGATAATGCTTCGTAAATAATGCTCCACCAATAGTGCTCCGTCAACAGTGCCAAAAGGGATAGTTTCTCCAATATGTACTTTTAGTGTTTTACATTTCACCCAAGTTGTTCCTAAATAGTGTTATAGTGGCGTATTTCTCCCAACAAGACAATACTGTGTTACCATCTATCCTAAGACAGTTGAAGTAAATTATATACAGGGTGTATCAAAATTAAGGACCATGAATGAACGGTCCAGGATCCTTTGGCAATCTTACCAATGCAATATTGCCAATTCTCTGTGGGCGCCATTTGCTATCGACTCTCGAAGCAAGAAAAATTAATGCGCATATTTTATTAAATTCATAATTGACTTTTGGTGATAAACTTAGCAGTTGGCAACTATGCTAGTGCTCTTTCAGTACATGACACCTCTTCGACACCACAAACTGACTTTTCTTGTGAATGTGTATATGTGCTGAGCAATAGTCCTTTGTTTCGAAGACATTGGAACTTTCGGTTGTGTAGTTTTCCAGAACATTCGAGAAGGTGCTGGATCATTCCACGTTTCCGGTTACTTCTAAGCCCAGTTGTGATTGGACAATTTTCCAGTTATCAGCCAATCAGGAACAGCGTTATGTCCAGAGTATACTTACTCATCACGTGCATTGTGTGACGAAGAAGTGCGCTAAGCAATCGGGCTTTGACGATCAGCAAGTAAGGCACGCGTCCCGGTGCGAAGACTTGTATTTCTACATAAGTGGGAAATAGTGAAGAACTTACGTTTGATAAATGAAAATAAGTGAATCTAATATACGCAGTTTCATGCCCGATAACAGTTAAAGCCTTAGCCAGGAAAATTCATTAAACAAGAAGTTTTACTGTGCCCGTATTCTGCATTCCGAGGACGACACTGGGAGTAACCTCCATCTCAGAGGAAGTGAACCTGTAAGTAGCATTAACTTGTACATTTGAAGGAATCATCAGGGAATTCATGTGAGAACTATCCCGAAAGTATCTACCACAGGAGTTAATCGGTCGACTAATATTAAAGTGACTACTTCTTTTAGTTGCAATTAGTACGCCAGATCCACCGTCGTGAATCAGCAGTGATTATATATAAAAAAAGCCACTAGTAAATGAGCTCATACGCGTATAACTATCTTATGTAAATAATTTCGTACTTGTATCATTGTTTTAGCTAGATAGGGAATTCAGCAAAGAAGTACTATACTAGTATTCAATCCCCGAATCTTACTTTCACTATGTGTTCAATACGAATGGTGCAGATTTCATCTTATGTTGCTAACATGTAATATTTATTGTCTGTTTCAGTTCGTACATACATTAACATCAAAGTTCCATGTAATATCCGGTTCATGTAAAACAAAACTACTTTGCTCTATAGTTAAATATGACAACCAGTTCCCGGTGTTTCAATTTTCTGATTTCTTTTCTTTCAGTAGTGTTAATTTTAAATGCTAATGCGAGAGTAGGTTGCAGTACGTACTCGAATAATGTGAGTAGTGAACTATCCCTCACAGCAGACTTTAATAAGTACAAAAAAGGTAAAATTTACATTTCTTTTCCATTTTGGTCTTTACCATAGGATAGTTCATACGTGACCAACCACGTTGCGACCGATCTCTTCATTCGAGTCGTTCCCAAGCTTGAATGGAGGTCGGCAAAGCATGTATATGTGTCCGAGTGAAGGAGATGATTGGGAAGAGTTTTAATTAGTAATTGATGTAAACAGAGAGTGCAAGTCGAATTCGTGTGACCTCCTTCACAAAGCGATAGCAGTGTCATTATTGCCGAACTTACAGTGGATCAGTTGAAGTCATGGCACTGTGAAGACAACATAGTAAACATGAAATTTGACACTACGGCATCAAACACCAGCTATGTTACTGCTGCTTGGGTGATGTTATAGGAATAGGTTAATCGAGCTCTTCTGTGGTCACATTGTCGCCATCATATAGGTGAAATTATAGTTGGACAAATGTTTCAAGACTTGAATATTAAAATCAATAAGTCACCTGATATTTCACTTTTCACAAAATTTCGTGAGCACTATGACGAATTACCTCATATCAGTGAACGCCCTCTCTCACGATTTGATCCAACTCCGTTTAACAAAAGTGAACAAAGTGTACTTAAAAACTTACAAAATGATTTTTTTTTTAATTTCCCAATATAATTTCAAAACAAAATGAAGATAATCCAATGCAAGACACAGTTCTAAGAAATGACTACCTCAAGTTCATTGAACTCTGCACCACATATCTCAACAGAGAAAGATCTGGGACTCCAGTCAAATTCAAACGACCGGGTGCTGTTCACAGAGCGAGATGGATGGATGAATTGATCTATGCCATTAAAATGTGTTTATTGGAGAAACATTGAGACATTACCGCACGATGCCATCATTTCTCAATGACAGTTTACAAAGCTTAGAGACTTTGTCATATTTGTTATCCATGTGTACAGTGTGCGGTGGATGACACTCTGCAAGTGATGCTCCCAAGGACACCGATTTCTCTGTAAATTTGGGGGGCCCATTCAGATGCAGAAGGTATATATATGAGGATTTTAAAGACAAATTGCATTCAAATTATTCCAAGTATTGTATATTCATAAATACAATAGGGGGCCCATATGAGGTTTGGGGGGACCGCCTCCCGGTCCCCCGGGATCGGCGCCCTTCGATGCTCCATGGAACGATTTGAAATTCTATCAAAATCTACTGCTGTACAAGAACGAAAATACATTAATTTCTAAGAGTACGTGCATTCAACGGCACTTGTGGTATTTAACATCAGAGATGGTTCTTCTGACTTGTGAGTCTTTACAGCTGCTCGTTGCCCTTCGAACAGAAATGTTCTCTTGCCAGTAGACTCTTAGCTGTGAAACCTGCTACTCCCTTACCAAATCCAAATGAGCGTTATGGAACAGGATTTGGAAAGCCTCAGCTTCCTGAACAAATTACCAATACTACATCTCTAACTGATTCGGTTGGACCAGACTCCTGGTTTACATTTCACACCCTGAATCTCGAAGATGACTTCTTCGGTGACAAAGTTGCAGGCTAGCCAGAACTAGCTAGCTAAAATCCTTTATTTTAAAACTCACTTCTTAATATCAATGCCGTGAATGTTACCAATGACTGTGCAGAACGTGGAATCAAACTGACTGCGGATTTTCTTTATTCAGTAAAACAAGAGGAACACTTCCAAAACATTCTGCAAGTGATTGAACAGAATAGGAAAGACAGTCTAAGTTTACGCAAACGACCACGAAAAGACTAGATGTCACGTGTTAGTTGTGAAATATCTTCGTGAGACAGTTTAGATTACGTTACGGTAAATGAGATATAATTTTTAAAAGATATTGTTAAAATGAGAAAATTTGTGTAATCCTTTCGATAAATGCTTTTACTTATCAAATTTTCATTTCAATTTTATAACACACTTTGTCTTTGACATTTGTAATTTACCTAGGCATATTATATTTTAACTACTTTATTTTAATATATTCTTAGAAATAAGAGAATGTGTGTAATCCTTGCAAAAAAAGTTTTTATTTATCAAACTCACATTTCAATTATTTCATACATTTTGACACTTCTATTATATGTTTGAGCTGCTGGTGGACCCCCTAAACGTTCGTAAATTTTGCCAAAATTTTGCACGAAGTATTAATTCACGAAATGGAACAAAACTGACCTAGGGACAAGAATCCCCGGTTAATTTTTCAAAATTGTGGGGGTTTGATGTACCCCAAGATATATATATTGCAAAATGAAGAACAAAAAAGTAAATAATATATCACCTATTAAACTTCTTAAGAATACAGGAGAAAAGGAAAAGAAATATTCGGAATGTGTAAATAAATAGAATCGTCCTTTGACTTCTTACAGAGTTAAAATTTTTATTAACTAAAAAAGAAGAAAGAAAGAAAGAAAGAAAGAAAGAAAGAAAGAAAAAAGATAAATGGGGAGAACAGACTACACTCTAATGTAAACAAATCACGCATATAGGCGATTTAACATATTTGGAGGTGTAATTTTGTGATTCATTCGCGTTTCGTCGCGACTCTGCCGCTAGTGGAACGCTGGTGGTATTATTGTCAAAACGGAAGTGAGACCACAGTGGATTGTCACTCCAGGGCATCCAATTTTTGCCGAGAGGTCGCTAGTTGCCCATCACTGGTCCACCGACGCTTTCGGCATGGGGTAGCTTGAATTTCACTTTGTTTACATTATCAGTTTTCTTTTTCTACTTTTCACAAGAAAACGTCCATACAAAATACCGAAATAAACAGAAAATATGTATAAAAAGTACGTTTGAGTGCGCGGGCCACACATCACGTCTTCGCGGGCCAACCGTTAGAGGTTTTGATTTCCTCAATATCGAGTAGAGTGGATAAAATGTGTAAGTCGACAATCTGTAATGTATATTATTGGCTTGTGAAAAAATATAATTATAAACCCGAAGATATATATATATATATATATATATATATATATATATATATAACCGTCTCCTTTAATCTAGCTGACATAACCTTGAGATATGAAACTTAAAGATTTCATTACATTTCATTTGCGAAGAGATATATTTAAACTATATTTTCACGTAACATTTAGCTTCGTTGCTCAAGCAGGGCGTTAAATTTCCTCATATCTAAATACTCCAACAACCACCATTAATTTTGCCGCTATCATTCTTTTTTAACAATTTACTTTAACTATTTAGATTTGAATTCTCTTGACTACCGTTTCTACATAACACTTTCTATTTTATTATGACCGAACTAAGAGTTTTACAACATTGGAGTTGTAAAAGTGTGAAATTTGGTGAAGTCACTTCACGCCAAGTTTTTCATCCCTTAATAAAGAGAGATGTGTTAGAGTAAAGGGATAAGCGTTGGTTTCACATCCCGGTGGTCCTAGGTTCGATTCCCGCTGCGTAATTAAAGGAATTTTTTATTATTTGTAACATTGGTACTTCAAATGTAAGATATCATGTAAAATGTTCAATTTCTCTCAATCTTAGTTTTGAGGCGACTTTCTTCAGTGCAATAGAACAGCGACCAACGAAACAGAACTACAAGATGATGTAAGCCCTATCAACCTTGATTCGTACTGTCTGGAAACGTGATGTATTTGGCGAACAATTGATGAGTACGTAAGGCATATCGTTAGCATGAGTCTAAAATACAATTGGTCAAAAACAAAAGTTACTTTCCCTTTCCCAACAATTACTTATGTTTCTACTATTTCTTCTACTAGTACAACTGCTAGAAATATTGTTTTAAGTAATTCATCATTTCAGATACGTTCCATATCAACAAAATGATTTAAAATTGAATAATCAAAAACTTTATATTATATAAAATATGTAGGGTATATCCAAGGTCTCGACTTTCCAATAATAATAATAATAATAATAATAATAATAATAATAATAATAATAATAATAATAATAATAATAATAATAATAATAATAATAATAATAAAGAAATAACAGACTTATAATACCAATTACATAAACAATACCTTCCAATAAAGAAAAATAATTGCCACGATGAGATTCTAACCGGGTCTCTGCTATACGAGTTTTATGCTTTGCCAATCTGTTTTTTTTTAAATTCGCCCCAACCGTGGTGTTGTTAGTCAGTAGTACCTCAAGTCCTTTCGACTTATTCCAAACACGACAGGAACACGAACACAGAAGCATCGAGGACAGTTAAAATTCCGACCTTGCTTTTCAGAGTGATTCGAACCCCCAATGGGCTTCACCTCACAATTGTCAGTAATATCACACAAATTCCTGATACAAAGATAAGAAAATAAACTAGTAGTTACGAAAGATAGCAACAAAATTTTCTATATCTACACGTGTTGATAGAATTCCAAGAATGATAAAATAATGTCTAACGTCTTTTCTTCTTTGAAAATTACAACTTAGAATGAAGAAGAATAGTAATGTAAATCGGGACCATCGTTAAAAACGATGAGGTAGCCTCAACTTGAAGAACGTTTTCGGATATTTTCTTCATTGACGAAGGTCTATATAACTTGTTTTTTATTTAAAGAGGAAATCTCGAGTAAGTCATTGTGACAGTTACATAAAGAACGTCTTCTTATACGATCATTACTATCTTGTTATAGTCTTACATGCAATGATTTTAACTAGCTAATAGTTTGGGTGAAAACTGAGGTAACGCAATAGGTAAGTGGTTAGCGCATTGAACTTCTATTCGGCAGAACCGGGTTCAAATCCCCACCAAGTTCTCACTTTTTCAAATGTTTCAATTTCAATACATACTCAGTGTGACAAGCAAGATTTTCTCCTCTCCAGAAAGAAAAAAGATCTTGAAATGAGGAGAATCGGAGAAGGTGCCAATGGAAACAATGATTTACAAATTTATTTCCAGCAGTTGATCTAGATTTCATATTTTCACCTACTTTGAAGAATTTTCTGATTCATACGTGGTCAGTAATTTTATTTCTTTCAACATACAGTATTTAATGAAATAATACATTACATACAGAGCAATATTGAGATTAATATATGTTGTTCTTTAGAAAACACACTCCGAAATAAAGAGATTCATCTTAGAATGGAGAATTGTTTCGTTAGTCATGTAGTTTCAATTTTACTTGCAGAAAGACCTGTCTCAGTGCTACCAACTGCTGTCAATGCGCAGAAAAGTTACGTGTAAGTTGGGTTGCATCTGCCGAGGCGTTTCAGAAACTCCAAATTATCTGGACCTCAAGTAACGGAATTAGAATACTTAGAGGGAGAGATACTTTTGCTAGTAGCTGTACAAGTATTTCAATGTGTGAAACAAATAAGGATGAAAGGAACATCGTAGTACGCAGTCCTTGTCACTGTTTCTTTATGACCACGTTAATGTTGTCTTGATTGACTATTTTGCTCAATATTTCTGCTGATTTTGGGATAATCGACAAATATCTTCCATAACTAAGGTAATGAATAATGGCTGCAACATAGGAGCAAGAGTCATCTGTTCGCAACCCATTTGCACAGTCTCAACAATACCTAATGTAATGTACATACATTAGCGTATGCAAATCTATTTTAATCACGTTATGCATATAATTATTTTGTGTCTAATTTACATATTTAACATATATTTTCCATATAATCATTTGCTTTTATTGTAGGATAAGTAAAGGATTAGTTGTGGGAGTAATTGTGTATAGTTTATTTCACTTTTGGGTTTATTATTATTATTATTATTATTATTATTATTATTATTATTATTATTATTATTATTATTATTATTATTATTGTGTGTGTGTTATGTCAGTATGGCATGGGAACGATTAAAACAAGGCAGAAGATTAATTAAACATATCGATTTAGAATAAAATGTGAGCAGAAGGCAATGCTTTGGGAAATCTTAGGAAGCTGGAACGTATATCACATGAACCCAGCACAGAGAGAAAAAAAGAGAAAAGTTGGGAGATTCTTTGTCTGTAGGCAAAGAACACCCAGGAGTTAGATGCAGCTGGTCCATAGTTGCTAACTCTATTTTCCAGAAAGAAGAGAAAATGGCTGAATCTTCAGTTTTCATAAACCTACGAAAGACATGGATGAAAAGAATACTATGGTCAGACACGGTGAGATCTGGAGACACCGAGGCGAGTGCAGCCATTGTTTAAAAGTGCTTGCTTGAGTTTGTAGGTACATACGAGATTGCTATTACAAAGAGGCGTGAAAATTTTGGAAGTTGACTAGAAGTAACACATTTTGAGCATGAAGCGTCGTTTTCAACGGAAATTCAGCCAGCTCGAGTCCAGCCTATCCTTTTGCAGCCCCCTCACCTCACCGGAGGAAAACCGAGGAAAGGAGCATTCAATGTAGAATTCTTCACCCTTGTAGATAATTTTACTTCTACAAGTAATTCTTTCAATATTGTAAAGATTTTCTTGATGTTTCGTTATTGTAGAATATAAGTTAGGTTAGTCGCTCTATGGTATTATTTTATTGTCGTATCAAGAAAGGCTTATTTCAGTACAGGACGACAAGTCCGGCAGTAATACATGAGGGGAATGCATGATAGATGTAAGAGCGTAAACATCGCTGTCATGGCAGTCGACGTCCTGGGGAGAAAAACAGCACTTACAACGGAGAAAATGTATAATATCTATGTTTTTAGGATATGACAGCATGTCATACATTCAAGAAAGCTGTCTTAGTGTATATAAATGTTTATTTTAGTGTGTTGTAAGTTGACAAACATTTCGATTAGTCAAAAACAATGAAAATGTGAAAACTTCACTATAACAACCCTCACGCAGGTGAACTGTCGCAGAGAAATCACGCTAGACGGCAGCACAGTCGGGACTGCATGAGAGCAACGGGTTCTCTCAGCCGAAAAATAGATAATTTTTATGTGAAAACTTAGAATACATGGTTAATAAGAACGTTATTAGTGTAGTGCTACGTATCATCTGAAAGCTTGACATTTCTGCTATACAGTGTCAACATCAGTTTGTGATTATCAATCACCAATTTTAAATAATTAAGAGGAGAAGCAGTGAAAGTGTAAATTAAGGTAAGAGGGGACAATGACCTCTGGAGGCAACACTCTGTATCCCCGCTTCACCCCCGTCATAAGATTGGCAAAAGCTGGAAAGCGAGCTCAGCCTTTTGAATAGAAGGTGGGTTTGTTAAAAACAAGGAGGCGGAGGGAAGCAGAGCAATTCGTGTCTTGTCGTTGGAAGAGAGATATAACTCTTCGTGCGTTCGTATAGAGGAAATTCGGGTCTTAGAAGAGCAGGTTGACTCTTCACGTACTCGGGACACAGAGAAGAAAAATCGTGATTTTGTTACAGTAGCGGACAGATCTAGCTACGAACATTGAATTTTATACTAGTGTACATATATATTAGTGATGTGCGCGAACATGTAAATAGAAACTATAGCGGAACATATATAATATTTATCACGTTTATCATGTTCACCACAGAAATAGGTATATATATATATATATATATATATATATATATATATATATATATATATATATATATATATATATATATATATATATATATATAACTTTCGTTAGGAATTCTGCGCAGCGAAATTCGCAACTGTGTGCATATAGTACAGGACAGTGTTTTGCGAAAATTGTGAAATATGAGTAGGAAATGACCAGTTGCTAATCTGAACTCTATAGTAAAAGCAGTGTCATCTTTCCTTTACTATTAGGGTGATGAAGTTAAATAGTCGTTCAATAGCCACCTAACAGGCTGGATCGCATTAGGTTAGGCGAAACAACCTGTGTCTAGAACTCGTTCCACTACAGGCACAAGATACGGGGAATCGCAAATTGTTCCCTGAATATACGACTGAAGGCGAACCAGGAGGGTAGCAGAGTCTCGTCATGTTTAATGGGAAAATAAACATGACCTCCGTGGGACCTACGTTCCGCTAAATGGGAAGATAGCGGAGCCAACGCCCAAGATAAAGGAGGAAGACCAAGAGACACCCAGGACAAGAAGAGGACCATCGGAGATGCATCGAATCGTGCACGAACTTTTTATACAATAAATCAGGCCTTAAAGAGAAAATAAACATTTCGGCGAAACCGATCTGGAAATTTCGAAAATTAATATTTTTTCTTCGTTGTTATATGTTTTTGCGTGTGTTATTACACCTAATTAAAAGTTTATCCAATGAAATCCGTGCGCGCATCATTCTCCACAGGAAGTCTTACAAGGTATGTGATCAGTGTGATATTATCACGTTTTCCTTTCAGCTGTCCTGGAGTTGTCAATGTCCGGTACAATACGGTGCCACAACAACAGATGCTGTTGTGTGAGTGAGAATTGGTATTGTCTCTAATCACCTGGAGAAACACGTAGACCTGAAAAGTAGAGTCTCACCTTTGATTTGAAATGCTTTTCTAAATTAGATTCATTTTGTTCAGTGTGATCATTTTATCTTTATAATTTACATATTAAGCTCTACCGACTTTGCTAGTAATTTGCGTAATATTCATAACATTAGCATTTCAAGTTTAACATATTCAAATTTATTCAAATTTTTATTTCATTTACATATCATTAATTCATCCCTCTACTCCGTGGCCCTTCCCCTTTACACTAATGACCCTTTTGTAACCTTGTGTATTTGGTTCTAGATAAAGCATTTGTATGTGTTCCTTTAGGTAGGTCTTGAATACACTGTCGTTTTCAATATCTCGTCGTTATCTTTAACATACTGCATATTAATGTCACCTATTTCATCCAACATTTCAGCCAAATAACATATTGCCTGTTTATATTGCAAGGATGCACAAAACAATCCTTTCAAATATTTTTGGTAATTGAAGGAACATCCTCAAGATCCTGTGAAGAAATAGATGTAACCGGAAGTTCTCTTGTTCGCAATTTCTTCTGTTCAATAACGGCTGCAAACGTGTTTTCGTTTCTTGAAGTTCTCGTAGATTTCATGATTGCTGTGATTACGGAGTGGTTTTCATCTGGTGTCACACGTATGGAGAATTCTATAATATGGGCCGATACAAACTACATCCCATTGTCAAATTTTTCATTCAACAGACGATACTTTTTTTTCAGCATTCCATGCGTAGCTTCAGCTGCTCAACAAATTCTTGTAATAAACCTGGTATCATTTGCTTCTGCGGTGGACAATTGTGATATTAGTAGGGGAACAAAATTGATAAAGTTGCACAGAAAGTGAATCCGTAGGAAATTCATTGCCAAAAGCGGCGACAGTTATTTTCTGTAAGTCCTTGCATCTAAGACTTAGAAAAGCATTGTTGCCAACGTGACAAGTAGGTGTGTTAGTCGCCATATTGAATCAAAAATGGCGGATCCAAAATTCATTAAATACTTAAATTCAATTGAAATATTGGCATATGTGGATAGAAAATTAAAGATTGAAACATCCACAATGTATTAAAAAGTAAGAAAATATATAATACAGAAACATTTGAGGCCAATGAAGGTGAAAGTGCAATACGTAAGCGTTATATTATAATTTATTATAATATATGTATGTATAAAAGTATATGCAGAAGGTAGTTTTCTTATTCCTTTGTTTTCTTTTACTTTTGCAGGTTCTAATTAAAATAACGAAAAGTTGAGATGGATCCCGTTGGAACACTTAGCCCTGTAAAGCGAAAAAAAATATTCATCTGATTGCCTACAGTGTATTATATGTTTGCAGCCAGATGTGGAGGATGTACTCAGCCGAAGTACTCCTAGTGGTGTAGCGAGACTAAAGGAAACAATAGCAGAGCGGAGTGCAGTCTCGCAATATGACATTGAGTATGGTGCTATTCTAGAAAGACTTCAACGATCAGTAATCCGTGCTTGTGATAGTGCAGACATTATATTTTGGCATCGTACATGTTACAGTTCTTTTACTCATAAAGGACATATTCAAAGACTAATAAAAAAGGCAAATAACAATGTGAGCAAAGATATGAACCCAATACAACAAACATCAACTGAAATATCAGGCTCTTTACGCAGATCAACAGTGCCCGCAGTGGACTGGAAAAAGTGCATCATTTGTCAAAAGCATGTACATAAAAGAAAGGTATGTCAAGTCCAGACACTGCAGTCAATGGAAGCAATACGCAAATTAGCACAAACGAACGATTTTCTAAGGTGTCGCGTTGGTTCTGTAGATCTAATCGCAGCAGAAGCACATTATCACCCCGAATGCAGACGAGAAGAGCAAAGAAGAGAAGGAAACAAGGAAGTAGTAAATGACAGTCCAAGACAATCCGTCTCAAAGGAAGATCCATTGTATGACCTTATTGATGAACTTGATGTTGGATTTGCTAAAAAAGTTCGTTTACAGCATGGAAGATATTCGTGAAAGATACTGCGAGCTATGTGAGAGAAGTAGCATTGAAAGACCAAACATATCTCTTTAAAAAATGAAACAAATACTTGAGAATCACTATGGAGAAAGTATAACATTTCAAAAGCAAAGACGACCTAATCTTCCTCTTCTAGTATTTCCATCAATCAAAGTAGGTAAAGCAGTAGAAGCTGTTGTCACGTCCCAACAGAATGAACAAGAAAATAATACCCTTAAATGGAGAGAAGAATATTCTGATATACGAATATTGTACCACGCAGCTTTAATGATTAAAGAGGCCTTAAATCAGACTCCAGGGGTAAAAGAATACAGTAATCTTTCAAAAGAAAATGCGCATAAGTGTGTTCCAGACACACTGTACACGTTTCTCCGTTTTATTTTCGAAGATGCTGAAGAATGCTTAAGAGATGAAAGCAGAGAAAATGCAGTAAGAGAAAGGGATATACTTAACATTGGCCAAGATATGCTTTACATCCACTCGAAATGTAAGAAGCTTACACCAAAGCATATTGGTATAGGTATGGCAGTACACCATGCAACAAGATCTAAGAAGTTGGTACAATTATTGTATTCTGCAAGGTGCAGTATACCATACACTGTGGTAAGACAAATTGCAACTTCTATAGCGAAACAAAATGTTGAACAATTCTTGAAAAATGGTGTAGTTATCCCCAGAAACCTTGTACCTCACCAATTTCTCCAATTTGCTGTAGACAACATTGATATTATAGAGGACACTCTAGATGGAAAACAAACATTTCATGCTACACAAGTGGTAGTTTTTCAAAAGGGTCCACTGCAGGAAAAGAAAAGCACCGATGTTCCGAATCTAGTTGGAAAAGACAGAACATTGCCTACAGTTCCTGATGACTTCACCAAAATAATCCATGCGAAGCTACTGAACAGGAAACATATGAAGCCATTGACACATGCATCAATCACTGCATGCTGCGATGCAAGAGAACATCAGACCCAGATTAGTATTAGAAAAATGGAATCTGAACTTCCATGGATATTAAGCAGAGCTGCTTCTAACACTCAAGAAAATTTATCTGTCTCAGCGTGGACATCGTTCAACCAGAAGCTCACTGATGATGACACTCCAGTTACTGTCGTTGGGTTTTGTCCAATTCTTCCAGCACCAGCTTCAGATTATGATACAATTTGGACAGCTATAATGAGATGCAAGTTGATTTCACAACATTTGGGCCAGCAGCACACTGTCATAACATTTGATCAGGCTCTTTACTGTAAAGCAAATGAGTTGGTATGGTCGAATAAAGAAGAAACCCGTGGCGTGATAATTAGACTTGGTGGATTTCACATGATTATGGTGTACTTGTCAGCTTTAGGCCAACAGTTTGCTGGTTCAGGTCTGGAAGACTGTTGGATTGAAAGTGGAATTTTCTCAGAAGTCACATCGTCAAATATAATGAAAGGTAAAATGTATAACCGTGCAATCAGAGCTCACAAACTTACCTTTGAAGCTATTTGGCATATATTGATTAATGAATTTGTAGATTGGTTGAACAATTCAGGTGGAGGATGTGAATATGATGTTGTAGAGGAATACGCATTAAGAATTGCTACATCTTTCAACAATGGAGAGTATGAACAAGTCAGAAGCACAGTGAAGGAGTTAACTTGTAGTCTTCCAGCATTTGTAACAAAACTACAGGAATTTGTAGATGAGCATGTAAATCAGTTAACTTTTAGATTTTGGTTGACCTACTTGGAAGCAGTGAATACACTTCTCAGCTTTATAAGAGCTGAACGTGAGGGAAACTGGCATAAACACTTAGAAGCTTTCGAAAATATGCTACCTTTGATTGCTGCTCACAACCATACAAACTACACAAGATGGGGCCCAGTTTACCTTACATGCATGCGAGATTTGCCACACTTTGCCACAGAAGTTTATGCAGAGTTCACTGATGGTCATTTTGGTGTCAAAAGAAGCAAGCTGCCGTTTGTAAAGATAGCAACTGATCAAGCCATTGAACATGTCAACAAGGTTTGCAAGGTAGCAGGTGGTATAATAAACATTACTCGGAATGAATCTGCCAGACAGCGATGGGAACTCAGTTTCAATGAACTTGGACATATGGCTGAAGAGGTAAATCAGCTCTTCAACATTGACATTCAAACACCGTTCAGCCACAATGAACAACATAAGAAACGACTAGAGAGGGACATCACCGATGTAGCATTAATAAAAGAACAACTTGTGCGCTTTCAACTGTTTCGTGATATCAACAATGATTTGAGAGTGATATCAACAGGAGATGTAATCCCGGAACATACTGCACATGACATTCTCAATGCTTTTAAAAATGGCAAAAGGATTATTGACACTATCATTAAGACACGTCTACTTCCTGAATCCCAAGTTAATATGTTTGAGACTATACCAAAATCAAACCAAAAAACATTCAAAGACATAACGTCACAACGAAGTAAGACAAAAGTAAGACATCTGGAATCTGCCGCACAAGTTAATCAGCGACTAATTACATACATAGCCCGATATCCAAATGTTGATGTTCGATTTCTCTTACAACATGAGTTGTTTGAATATTCTCCATCCCTGTTCAGATTGGATTTTTCACCTATCATTGGTCATAAGGCTGCTTTATTTCAGCTTCTAACACAGGATATAGTAGCCACTGCAAACATAATGGATCTTCAGGGCTCAGTAGCATTGATTATTGATGGTATGGCTTATGTGCACAAGATTGGTAAACCAAAGAGTGCTAAAACTTTTGGAGACTTTGCAGATTCTTTCACTGAACTTATATTTTCCAATTATTCAGAAACATGCACTAGGATTGATGTTTTTTTGATAGGTATGTCTCACCGTCTATTAAATCAAGTACAAGAAATTTTAGATCAGGAAACGCTTTACCCATTAGAAGGATGATCCAAGACAGAGGAACGCCACTTCCAGCATCATGGAGGAATTTTATGTCGCTGCCGCAGAACAAAGAGAACCTTGTAAGTTTTCTCAGTGAGGAACTTCTTAAACATTCAAAAAGATTACCAGACAATAAGGTACTAATTGTTGGAGGCCTTCCATCTGGCAAAGCAATACACTCTGCAATCGGAGACATCCCGGACCTACATTCAGATCAAGAAGAAGCAGACACAAGGATGTTGTTGCATGGGAAACATGCTTTAAATGAAGGATTTGCATCGCTTGTCTTTTCTAGCGACGATACAGATGTATTCGTCCTTCTTGTGTGGCATAATTTAGGTCCTCGCGTATGGATGAAGAGAAGCAACCCAACTAGATTAATACCAATCCATAAGATTGCATCTGATATGCCATGTGGTATACGGTCCTCTTTGCTTGCATTTCACAGCATGACAGGCTGTGATACAACCAGTCAAATAAGTAGGCATGGGAAGAAGTCAGCTTGGAAAGTATATAAAGACAACTATGAATTACTAACATCTATGGGACTGGAAAACGAAGTTGCTTCTGATGTGTTCAAGAGAATTGAATATTTCGTTGTCCTCCTTTTCCACTCCAAACCCACTGTATCCGAAGTAAATGATCTCAGATTGAAGCTCTTTCATCAGGGAAAGACTATTCAACAACTGCCCCCAACAGAGGATGCTTTACGCCAGCATATCAATCGAGCAAACTATCAAACGATCGTTTGGAAGAGAGCACTTCAGCAATATCAAAAGCTTCCAACACCTACAGATTGTGGCTGGCAAACGAAAGGGACATCCTACGTACCAATTATGACAATGCTTCCACCAGTTCCTACAGAATATTTGCGTATCACAAGCTGTAAGTGCAAAAAAGAATGTAAATCATCATCTTGTTCATGTAAATATGCAAGACGTTCATGCTCTCCAGCGTGTGACTGTTATAATCAAGTGTGCTATAATGAGTATGTATCTCAAGACAACTTATCAGACTCAGAAACTGAAGTGAGCGATGAAGAATCGTACTAATTATAGATGACGCTGTGAGAATTCAGAAATGAAACGTTCTTTTTGTTTTACAATTACAGTTTTATAATTAATTTTCAGTCCGCTTTCATGTAATGTATTCGATTGAAATAGTTTTTAATTTAAAGTATTAACAAAACCGTAACACTAGTACCTCTAACTAGGAATTTCAGTAAGGTGACCTTACAATATTGACCTTAAACACAAAAAATGGCTTAAACAATGTATACAAGTATTTTCATTTACTTGTAAGCATCCTGAGCTTTCATTTGATACCACACATGACTACATTCTGATAAGCATGTATTACGTAATTTGTCATTTTTTACGCCATCTTTGAACCAACATGGCGGCCACCCTACCAGTTGCCGAGGTTGGCAACATTACTTTTCTAGCTCTTTATACCAATGTCTATCAAGATAAAATAGTTGCCACTTTTGGCAATGAGAATCCTACGGGGTGACACATTTCTACATTTTGTTACCCTACTATATTTTTGTCTTTAAATAGATACTTCATATCCTTTGTCCGCAATATAAGTTTTATATGGTCTATGTTCTAATCCATTAACTATTAATTCAATAATATAAAACGTACAATTCTTATGTGGATGTATCCCCCCCCCGAAAAAATCGCAACAGACGCTCCTTGCTGTCAGTATTCTTTTTTTCGCGACAAATTTAAACAATAACAAAGATTCATTGTTTTGTGTTTGCTGTAAAGTGACAAGGGTGTTCATTCTCAAATAAATTGTTAAATATCAACTGATTCACTACATATCAAATTAGGGGTGAGGCCGCCAAATGGGGCCTCAGTGAATTTGGCACTTCAGGTGTGATTTCTCATTCATTCACGAAGCAAATACGCTAAAGCTACCTCAATAGCTGTTCTTTTTGCATTTCTTCCCTTATAGGTGCAGTATGGTTGGTTTTGGCTAATTTTGACCATGGTGTACCCGTGATACACTTTGGAAAAATATATGTGATTGTAAGGTTAAGGCGACATCTAAAATTTATTTTTTCATAATTGTGCTCGCACACCATTATAGATCAAAAGGGGCTCAAAATATTGAATATAATTTTTTGAGGGAGGAAAATGGTCGGGGGGAGCTGTTAATTTTTTCAAAAAAAGCCCTTGGACACCTATACATCAAAGTTTGAACAAAATCGATCGACCTACTCTTGAGAAATAAATTAATCCCACTTTTCCGATTTTGCGCCATTTCTCATGAACCAATGAGAGTTGAAGTTTGAAACGTAAGGGATTAATGTATCTGGGGGTACCTACTTACCAGCCACTTGTCGTTCCAAGATTCGTCTGTTGCCATTTCACTATTTATCCACCCATGCCCTTTAAGGCGAACATAAATAACCAACTAAAAGCTGTCAGGACTCGTGTTAGGTGGGGGTAGTATAGACTATAGAGTATGAAGGTTTGTAATTACAATATTTAAACTCCCTTTGTTTGTTTTAGATGCAGTGGGGTAAAAATGAGAATTGGTTAACTGTTGTGGGGTTGCATAAATCACTTAAGACTACATTTAAGATATTCATCCTCCTGCAGCGAATCAAGTTTATCAATGCGTTTGTCACCTTTACTATAGAGATGAAACTGCCAACATCCACAGTCATAGATCATCCAAATTAGGGTAGTACACGTGCTGTAAGGACTCCACTGGCCAACGTATATGCATACTCGACTGCAATAATTTCCGGTACCAAATCAAAAGTGTCATGGCGAAAGAAACGAGATTGCATTCATGGTGCATGTCACAGACGCTGCGTGAGAATCTACGAGTCTGAATCTACAAACGCATAAAGGATATTTCACAACTCTGTAGCTACGCCGGAATAGGGTCAAGAAAGCACATCTTAGTTCACAGGTGATTCACACTACGGACAAAAATACATTTACCATTGAGGAGTTGACGAACGTCCAAAATGAGCCAGTGTACTATCATCATAATATCAATCTAATATAATCTAAAAAAAAAAGCAGCTATGGTAGTTCTCCTGGCATGGAGATAGTGTTCCTGGAGGTATAATATCATGTAGTCATAAAGCTTCACTACTGTGAAGCTGAGTGAAAACGTATGCTCTGAAACATCAGTCTGATGTTGTGATATCGTTCAACCGCTCAGTCACATCTCCTTTGCCAAAAGATATTCATTGAGTTTTCCAACAGAATTCATGAGTCGACCCATGTTAGCAACTTTATCACGGTGGTCGAAGGGCCGGATGGGAGCCCTCGTCTCAACCTCTTGGACTATGATCTGTGATCCAAATTGGAGGCCAAGATGTGCACGAGGTAACACATATTTCGTCCCTGAAACACCACCTTGTGCAAGCAGCAGAAGCATTTCCTTCAGCAGCATAACTTACGTCAACTCAACATATGCAAATTCATAGTTACGTAAGAAGTAGGGATGGGCAAAACTGGTTTTTATAAAAACCGGAAACCTGTTTCTAGAAAAACCGAAACCTGAAAAACCGACATTACGGTTTTCTCCAAAACCGGTTTGGTTTTTCGCCGAAACCGGTTTTCTCCAAAACCGGTCTCGGTTTTCACCGAAACTGGTTTTGGTGAAAACTTTTGGAAAACAGAAAACTACTTCTGTCGAAACGGATTCGGTTTCCGGAGAACAACGAAACACTATTCTGGTCAGAAATAGAACAAATTAAAAAAACGGAACCGGTTATGAAATTTTCAAAACCGGTTTCGGTTTTTCTAGAAACCGAAAAACCGGTTTTTGTGCCCACCACTAGTAAGAAGTTTCCAATGTAAGTAAAGCTTACGAATGACGCTTATAGTGTGGTATGTTAGCGTAAGTATCCTGCATTTCCGGTTACCAGCATGAAAGTTCGCCATTTTGTTACATGTCCAATCAAGGTTGGAAAATTACCGGGAGACAGTTCGTAGGATCATTATGGTCGACACTGGACGCCATATTGGAAAATGGCTAACTTCTAGCAACTTTATCTAAATATTTACGTGAAAGCTTTAGAAAACACTTTTCTTCTTCTCTAGTCTGCTGCCAAACAGAATAAGAAACAGTTAATAGCAAAAATTTTCCGATTTTAGTCATTTAACCCTTTGGGGACCGATGGAACAGATCTGTACCATAGCGTCGACCTTAGGAATTTGCCTTATATGTCTCTAGTTAAGCTTTTTCACACCGGGCTTTTTGCATTTATTCAAGCGTGGAAGCATCAAAGAACGTGTTTCATGGGCATTTTTCAGTCACGCGTGCGATGCCTACGGGTGGTGACGTCACGAACATTGAAGAAGAAAAGTGGGTAAATTTTAGAGCTTTTGGGGAAAATTTTTTGACACGTTCCTATTTATTCTAGGATCATGGTTCGTACGTCGTTGTACTCGTAATGAAGCACTATTTCCAACTGTACTATTACAATTTCCCTATTGTGTATCAGAAGCGAGAAAATCGCGTCCAAATTGAAAAAATGAGATTTTTCAGGAAAAATTCCCTTTTTCGGGATTTCCCCCCCTTCAGGGACACGATAGGGACATGTGAGTGGTACCATTTGAAAGCTACCCTAATTTGACACGAAATCGTTTGCGAATTATGATCCTCGGATAGATAGGAACGTGTCAGGGATTTTTTGTTTTTCCCTCAAAGTAGTACGGGTTATGCTTTCCACGTAGGGGAATTTTCTTTACCACGCTTAGTTTTCAAGATATGAGATTGATATTTTCCACAGATATTACATACACCATGTAGTATGTTTTAGGCGATTTTGAGATCCAAGCGTTAACACAGGGGGGAGAAGGACTCAAACTTGAAAAAGAGTGTTTTTTTTCTGATAAAATTTCCCTTTGGAGGTAATTTTCCGTCCATAGGCACATGGTATCCACATGCGAGTGGTACCACTCGAAAGGTTGATTCACTCCGAAGACAACAAGGTACGCTTCATGTTCCTACAAAAAAAAAAATAGTCTTTACGCTGAAGCTCATTGAAAAACAATTAACTGACAATGTATTCTTGGGGGAAATTTGTAAATCGGCTAGATCATCTACACTAATTTTGGGGGCATAATTCTTCATACCTCATTTCATTCACTATAAAGCAACTTTTTTTTGGTATCACTTGCATGTTCGTGTCATGTACCACTTGCATGTTCGAGGGGAGATATTGGTGCCAATTTTTTTGTCATTTCCGTTTTTCCCACTCTGGGCGGGAATTTTACGCCTTAGGTACAAAATAAGGAAATTTGACTAGTACAGTTGAAAACGCAGCTTCATTACAAAAAAAACGAGATATGAACCATGATCCTACGATAAATAGTCTCGTTGCAATAGCTGCTTGACTGAAACTCTAAAATTTACCTAAAAAGGCAAGGTCCCATAAGGGTTAACTGCATGAATGGCCTCCCCGGTCACCCGACCTCACTGTGAGTTTTTATTGTAGAGGTGTTGTATATCAAGTACAAACTAATACCGTTTATAATTCTACAACTTTAATACGTTTGCTACAATGTTACATATCTACATAACTCATATACATTTCACATTTTAAATAAAAGTTCAGCTGCTGTGTTCATAGTGATATCACTATGAGCATTGTCCTTCACATTATCAAAGCAACGTACAGACGAGGTCGTTCTTAATACAAGTACATTTCCCAGTACAGTGCAATTTGCAATGGCATGTCACTAGTTTTCGACTGTTATCAGACATACTCCTCAACGTAGTCCACACAGGTTGGTAACCGTGTCCGTCATCTGTTTCCTTCCAACCCCAGTTCAGGGGTTCAACATCATGCACATCTTTTTCGAGGCACTGTTGCCAGATCTTGCACTGAAGAGTTGCTCTACTTGCATGGAGATTCAACGCGTCTTCGGATGGAGGTATTCTGTCTATTGTGCGATTTTTCTTGCTGAATAGAATACGTCTGGTTTCGTTGACTTCCTCGCAAGTAATTACTTGATATGTCGTACATGAGCGTCACAAATCGCTTGATTATCATGCAAGATTGGTAGCTTACAACATCGTGAGAATGAACGACTGACAGTTCCCGGAAATCTGTATCCACTTGTCTAAACGCCATCCACGTATTCCATGCACTTGTCTTGCCAACGCCAAGGAAGGCTGACACTGTGTCACAAAACTGTGAAAAAACGACAGCAAATCTATCGTTCCAGAAGGTAAGTTCGTGCACATGGTGTGTATAGGAAAGAAACGTAGCATTTTTGCAGAACCAAAACCAATCCATAGTTTCTCCAGAGTGGGTGACAGATGCAGAAACGCAAAGAAGGCGATAACAACATCAGAGTCAACTGTACTTTTGTATCCTTTCTCTGCGGCATGACGGACGTACAGAAGGATTCTTCCATCAGCTTCTATGTGGGATGAGGGAGAAATACCAGTAATATCTAAGTCTGAGGAAGAGGATAAGACTTGATTTCCTCTTTTTGAAATATCAGCTGCAGTTATTATTTCGGCGGGGTAATGAAATAGCCTCTCCTTGTTGTTATCGTTTACAAGGAACTTCTGGAAATTGTTTAGAAACGGTCCCGTTGACTTGACAACAAAGCGGTCGCCCTGCCCACGCTTTTGACGCGTCTGTGTTTTCAAGCTCTTTTCAATGTAGCGGTCAAAGATCTCGTCTAAGCGTTTAGTGTCTCGAAGTGTGAAAGAAACGCAGTTATTAACAACTGCGGCATATTCTGCAAATGCTTTCGTTCCTCCTGGTTGCAGTTGGTGTACCAGCATCGCTCCATTGACGACAAGATAAGAGGAATGGGGGATGATAGTACTTGTACACACACCAAATTTTTCAAAACATTTCAAAATATCTGATTTAGAGATAGGAAGTCTGAGATCTCCAAATTCAGATATTGATGGAGGATAAATTGTGTTCTCATGAGAAAAGAATTCTCTGATATCGCTCTCTCTTTCCTGACATGATATGAACATCTTGCAAAACAGGTTAGAATCTTTGTATGCACTAGCAAGTTTCATCTTATCTTTGCAACAAACTTTCAACGAGCTACAGTTAAAAAGCTGCATATTAACTTTCTTTATAACATCGTGTATGGACTGCTTGCATGTCATTAGACGGTTATAAACGAAGTCCTCATACATTTTGGTTCCTGTGGTAGCTGCGATGCGGACAGACTGGCACGAATCTTCTGCCGCTATACGTCTGGTGAACCCAACTGTAGACAGATGCTCTTCTTCAAAAGGATTACCAGTATCACGAAATACATCAATTAGGTTCTTTACATGTGTCCTGTACTTGCTTTGGAATGCATCCGTGTCCTCGTGGTGTGGTCTCGATACGTGCAACTCAGCAGAGTAGCTGTCTTCATACTCAGCCAGTAAACGAGCGACTTCGGGACAACTGACTATTTTCTTCAAAAAAGTAAATGGGTTATCGCAAGCTCCCCATAGAGAACCACTTTTTTTTTATCAGTTTGTTGTTCTGTTCGTGAAGGTGGTCGTCTGACATACATGAAAAGTGCCGGTAAGATTTCCTACTGGTGAAATGTCCCTTAGAGAATTCCTTAAATACATCAGGATGACGAACTGGAAGTTGTTTCAGAGTATGAAGAAAGAATGGTAACCATCACCTGTAGTGTACGTGGTCCAAAGCTAAGTACCAATGACACATGGACTGGAGTACTTCTACATAAATCATGAAATTATCATCACGCACACTTTTCACAAACAGTAACAACAGTGCTGTAACAACAGAACAACAGATATTAACTGTAATATCTGCTCTTGCAAGCCTACCGTGAAAACTTAAGGGGCGGCAGTAGAAATTTAGTGGTGGCCCCCCATGACCTCCGTGGATACGGGCCTGTCGTGAGTCCCCTTCCCAGAGATGTTGACTTGATATATAGGTCAAGTAACACAATAGTCTTATTTTTTATGTACACAAAATAACTGTCCCCCCAGAACACCTGTTCCCTTTCACTAGCCCCCCTCAAGAAATTAAAGCTATTGCCGTTATTGTCAAGCAGTTCACAGCCTTCTATAGTTGTTTTGCCTGTGAATTTGAGCCCAAAGACAGTGTAAATCGGACAAAATTTGGGGAACATGTGAAAAGTAGGCCATTTTTCAAGATGCCACCCAGAGTCACACGAAACATATTGAAAAGCTGTCTCCCGGATTTTTTTCTCATTTACATGTTGCGTTAAACGCTCTGACCAAATTTCATGCTGGTAACCGGAAATGCACGATCCATACAAATTATTGCACTTACGGACCGCACTATTACATCTGAAATAGGGATGCGCACGAGTCGAGACAAGTCTCGAATCTCGACTCAACTCGACTCGAATTCGAGTCGAGACACACTCTGTAAAATTCGAGACGAATCGAGACAGACGTATTTCCGACTCGAATTTTCGAGTCGAGACACGAGTCGAGTCGAGACTGCTCGTAAAAATCTCGACTCGACTCGAATGTCTCGAAAATCTTTCTATAATTTTTAATATTATTTTGAAGAAAGTACTTACTCAGAAACAGTCTTGAAACTAATTCAAGTGAGCAGCTATGCATAGACGTAACTTAGAGGGGGCAAGGGAGGCAACTGCCCCCACATTTCTGAAGTTTATTAGGATAGTCATCCAGTGTTATCTATAAACTGAGCTGAAGCGAATACAACACCATTTTGCTTAATTTTATGTTTTGTTTCACAGTATTAAGGTCTTTAGGCGACTAACGAGGCCAAGAGAAAGGAGGGGCAAGGAAGTGAAAAAACAGCGACCCTGCCCTGACAAAAGATACTAGGTTAAACCTTAGTCACTCAGTCAGGATGGGCGATCGGAACAGAGTTCGTGGCCAAGCTCCACCTTTAAAATGCTGCTTGTTAGGCATACACACTGCCCAGGGCTTGAAGTGGCTTCAGTGAATAGCCACCTCACCACAATGCTTATCCACAGTGATTTGCGAGAACGCAGTCAACAATGGAAGTAAATAATCTCTGATCCATGTTCCAGATCTGGTTTGATTGATCATATTAATAGTCGTTTCATAGACGGAACCAAAATATTAATTAAAAATTAATGCACAATGTTTGTAAAGTGACAATTGTTGTACACGAACTAAATTCTGACAACAGGCTGATTTGCCAGAACTTAGTGCCGAGTGTTCCGGCTCACTTTAAGCCTTGACACTGCCTCTCTACTACTAGCTGGGTAATTGTCACTCACTTTCGATGCATATGTTCTGAATTGATTCACACCTCACTTTATTGCTTTTTTCGCTTTTAGAGATTACATGTTCCTTTACGACAGTAATAATAATTTATAAACTGTATTGTCATGATTTCTTTATTTTTCTGTTACATCAGAAATGCTTGTAATTTGAATAAATATAGGACTTATTCAGAACATTTTGGGGGTGGGGATGGAGGATCACAGAGGCAGTGTAAAATTCTGAATGAATATATCTTTTTTTTAAAAAAATGCTCATATTCAGAGATGTTCATATACCTTCTCCCTTACTGATTCTGGCTGTTTCTTAGGGAATGGACAGTTATTAAAAATTTTGTCTTACGGTATCTATGCTGATATTATTATAAAATGTTCGACTGTAAACTGTCTTTAAGTCTGAAAAAAGTTCTAGAATAACAACGGGAATGGAACTCTAATTTTAACCATATCTGGTAATGTCTTGCAATAAATGTTTTGCCACATCCATTTTAATAAAGGTCAGTGAACTTTGAGCGTGCTGGAGAAAGGGGATGTGGTGTTCGTTGATGGTCAAAGGAAGAACAGGTCGGTCTGTTGTCTGGGATACAGGAAGTGTTTTATAAGGATAAGCAGAGACATTCAGAACTCGGCTCTTTGTCGGAAATCTTGTGGTCCTAAATACAAAAGATATTTTATTGCTTTCCCTGTAAGTCACAAAAATAGCAACATCTGGCATTGTTGTAAAGTGGAATGGGAGCATTGTAAGGTTAAAACAAGGATTTTTTTTTTACTAATAGCCACCCTGGCACCCAAACCAAAAATAATACACTTGATTTATTCTGAAGTTTGTGTTTGCAGTGAGCAAGGGCGCCGATTCTGTGGGGCCAGGGGACCGGGCCCCCAAAGCTCATATGGGCCCCCATGTATTTTTCTGAATATGTATTTTGTATTGTTATATGTATTTTTTATGAATATACAAACTCACGTCTGAATTCCCCCTCCCCCAAAGTTACAAAGAAATCGGCGCCCTTGGCAGTGAGCAGTTCGTTTGAAGTTTTTTTCCGTATATATAGCCTTCACGTGTATCGGTGTATAGTAGTTTCATTTTTTATATTTTATTTGGGGTATTCGAACATTTCTCAAGTTTCACAGGAAGTTGTTGTGACTAATATGCAGAGCTCAAAAAAAAAAAAAGGAACTTTGTTGGAATATTTTAGTAAGAAGCCGAAACTTAGCAATATTGACAGTGCCAGAGGAGATAATGAAATAGTGACTACACAATATACTTCTTGCGTTTCAGAAGATAAGAATTCAAGTGCTAGTGTGAAAACAGTGTCAGAAGATGAAGTCTCAGAAGATAAGAATTCAAATGACGGTATTACTTTGGAAACAGTGTCACAAGATGAAGTTTCAGAAGATCGTGATCCAGTCAAAGGTTGTGAAAAGGTAAAGACATTTCTGGCAGTAGGCCTAGGTCCCTTCCAACCGCAATTGAAAACGTACCCCAATAAAAATGACCGCCAGTTCCGATCTGAGTGGTATAGGCCAGTGTTCGAAGTGGAAAAAAAAAAGCAGAGGCGGTATGTTTTATTATGATTTTGACTCAACATACCTGTTATTTAAATATTGTCTTGGTCACTGAAAAACCAGAGACGGTATGTCCTCATTACTGAAAAACCAGAGGCAGTATGGCATACCACCGCATACCGTCTCACTTCGACCACTGGTATAGGCAATTTAGTTGGTTAGAATTTAACATTTCTCGAGATAGTGCTTTTTGATTTTATTGTCGCGCATTCTCCGAAAATATTCCGAAATCTGAAGACACTTTTACTAAGGAGGGTTTCCGTAAGAGGAAGAAGGTCGTAGATAAATTCGGTACTCATGAAATAAGTAATGCTTATAAGATTTGTATTTCTAAGGCTGCGGAATTCCGAAACGCACACTATTGCACGGATCAGTTGCGCGTAAATTAGATGTGCAGACGAACCAAATAGTTAACGGCAATAGAATATATTTGGAAGCACTTCTAAATAGTATTTTGTATTGTGCTCGCCAATGTGTTCCTCTTAGAGACCCTAAGGAAAGTAACGAAAGTGAAACTAAGGGAATTTACTAGAACTCTTATCGCTAAGATCCAAAGACAATGACGTGATTTTTCGGTATTATGTTAACAAAGAGAAAACATTTAGATACGTTAGTCCCGAATACCAAAATCAATTTCTAGATTTAATATGCGAGTATCTGCTGAGAAAAATAATCGATCGTGTGAAGACTGCAGGTATATATGGTGTCATCATGGATGAAACTTAAAGTTTGAAGCGACTGTTTTGCGATACTGTGATGAAACATTAAACGTTCACGAAAGTTTTATCGGGTTTTACAATACAGAAAAATCACGGCGAAACAATTTGGACAAACTGTTAACAAATGTGTTAATATCACTGGGTCTGGGCGTAGATAACATCCGAGGACAATGTTACGATGGTGCAACCGCTATGCGTGGTCAGTACTCTGGCGTTGCAAAGAGGATCAGGGGTATGCGGAAAACTGTCTACGATTCGAAACATGTTTGGTGTTCTGAGCAGTTGCATTCCTTCATAGAACCGCCGTCAAAAAAGCACGCTATTTTTGAAAATGTTCAACGTCAAGGAGAAAACTTAAAGCATTCGATAACATTAAAATCTTTGAGCTACACTAGATGGAACTGTAAATCGGAAGCTACTCGTGCAGTTTTAGAAAATTTTGGACCTCTACTTGAAACTTTAGAGGAAATAGCACTATCAAATTTACGGTCCAGATGCGCATTCCCTGTTAAGAAATGTTCATGATTTTTTTTTATTTTTGTTTCGTCTTAAACTGATGAGACGTGTTCTTGAATACACGAATCAACTGTCCATGCACTTACAGAATACACGTACCAATTTTTCTACTGTGAAAAATTTATCGCAAGCCAATATCTGCAGCCTTCAGTCCATACGGAGTAAGAAAAGTTTCAAAACGCTGTGGACAGAAACAGAAGAAATTACAGAAAACATGGGATTCAGTGCACCGAACGTTCCGCGAAGACGAATCCCACGAGCATTGGATGGTGGTGATACTTCTTCGAGTGTGAGACAGCAGCTGAATATTACAGACGCGAAGTGTATTATTAAGTTGACAATCTTGCGGGAGCAGATATTAGCAATAAAAGTTCAAAGAAAATTATATGCAGGTTCTTCATTCCCTGCACGACGTGTTGAATCAACACAAGCCATCAGCAGAAAGTATCACAATTGTCAGCAACACCTACAAAATCCCTAAAGTTGAGCTGACATCAGAGTTAACAGTTTTCTCCAATTTGTGTGCAGAGAGATAGACTGAAAATGATTTCTCATCGCTTCTAAATTTGTTTTAAAAATGGAACCTTTACGCATGCTTCCCAAACTTGAACCAAGTTTATAAGACTTTTCTAACCGTGCCTGTCAGTTCCGCAACCAATGAACGTTCCTTTTCGTGCCTGAGACGGCTAAAAACATACGTTCGTAGCACTATGGGTCAAGAAAAATTTCGTAGTTTAGCTGTGTTGTGCATAGAAAGGTCTTACGACATGAACGTTTCTCAGATTATCGACAAATTTGATTCAGAAGCAGCACTTCGAGGAAGGCGGCTGCGGCTCCATTAACAGTTCAAGTCCAGTTTCCATATCATTACATTTAGTGGTAAGTGAAATATTAACTTAATTAAATCAAAATTATAAATGTGATATTTACTGGCTAATATTTGGATTTCCTAATATTGTGATTTCCTTGTATTATTGATCAGCAGTATTTCTTTCAGAGGGTGAGCCGGGGCTTTCCCCTTTATACAGACACAGTCAAGTGCAAAATACGCTTCAGGCAAATTTTCAGGGAAAATCAGGATATCAAGAAACATTTGTTTAACTATAATTCTCCTCTTTACTTTTAAAATACCCTCTTTGGAGATTTTTTCTGAAAGAAACACTATTAATGATCTGGGGTAAATGAGTATGTGGATGTTGTGCTGATAGGTTGTTCCAGATAATTCCTTAACAACATTTAAGGCTCAGGTCAATATGAGGGATTGGGCAAAGATCAGAGAAAATTGGCTAAGCAGGACTGAAAATGGGCCGGAACGCATCAGTTCTACGTTTCAGTAAGTCAGTGTGTTGTCCGAATTTATTTCCTTGCTGTACTTGTCTCGCTCCAAATTTGTATATTTTAAGTTTATTATTGTCATATTTTTAAGCAGATTAATACCCTATTAAAGCACGATAAAGAAATAATCTACAACTTTCCGATCTGCGTCATTGTGTTCCACAAAATTATTCTAGGGAAAGGCGTTCCGGATATTGACTAAAACAATTTTTAGCATAGAGGCAAAGGCTTAATTTTAGGTCTCATCATCAAAAACTGACGTAAAGTTAGGCTGGATATCTGCCTGAGTAGTATTTATATCATTCACACACTCCAACTACACAATGGTGATCCAAAATCAGAGAGGGTTTCTCGAAACTACGGTACTAAATATTTGGTTAAAACATTAGAAGCAAATGTATGGTTGGTGTCAAAAAGTGACAATTTAAGGTCGAAGACTACTTGCCCAAGTGGAAATTTGTGAATATATTTTTGTCGAAACAAAGAAAATTTTAACGTGCACAAGTGAGTAATGTATATTATATACATCTAATTACAGCTTGTGAATCTTAAAGTCAATAAATAAAACTTGTTGTCTCTTAATAATGAAAGAAAAGGAGAATCGCAGTTCACACTCATGCCATGTAGCTGCCGCCGCAAATTCAAACTTTATAATCGATTTTTATACCAAAAGCAATAATGTGAAATATGTTGCTGCTTCCAATCAAAAAGTAGGAATTAAAATCTACGCTTGGTTGAATTCACAACTTTCTGTGATCAGTTGTTAATGTATAATACTCTTTCTTAAACTTCCAAAGGGAGAGAGCATATTCAACTCAAAGAAGCATAGAGATATGTATGCTTGGAATAACCCGGAGAGGTAGAAAAAGAAATACATGGATAAGGAAGATGAAAGGAGTGACCGATATCATCGCGAAAATAAAAGGACTCAAGTATCAGAGAGCTGGTCATATTGCAAGAAGAACTGACGATAGGTGGACAAAAGCAATCCTTGACTGGATCCTAAGGGAACGAAAACGATCCAGAAAACGTTGTAATACAATGTGGTATGACGAAATTAGGAAGCACTGTGGAGTAACGTGGAAACGAACTGTCGAAAATAGATACGTGTGAATTAGAATTGGAGAAACCTTCATCCAGAAGTGGGTCGGCAAAGGTTGAGAATTATATATATATATATATATATATATATATATATATATATATATATATATATATATATATATATATATATATATATATGTGTGTGTGTGTGTGTGTGTGTGTGTGTGTGCACGAATTCCCCCCCCCCAACCATATGGGCCAAGGTTATGCTTATGCATCCATGTGTCTAGTGGAGCTCGAGTAAAGCACCATGACGGCTCAGGGGTATCGCACACTGCTTGCAGACTACGTACACACCTTCATGACGACCATGTTTCCCAACGGTAGTGGCATTTTTCGACAAGATAATGCACCATGTCACAAGGCCAGGAGTGTGATAGAGTGGTTCGAGGAACACAGGGAGGCGTTCCAAGTGATGTGTTGGTTCCCCAACTCGCCGGATCTGAACCCAATCGAACACATCTGGGATGTGAATGAACGTGACGTCAGAACACATCGCCCCCCTCCCCGGAGTTTTCGGGAATTAGGTGACCTGTGTGTGCACATGTGGTGGCAACTCTCTCCAGTGACCAACAAAGGATCATTACGTCCATGCCAAGATCATTCGCCGTTCTTATCCGTGCCAAAGGTAGACATACTGACAATTAGGTAGGTAGTCATAATGTTCTGGCTGATGTGTGCGTATATTTTAACTCGTATATTTTGTGTCGACTCGAATTTCGAGACGTCTCGACTCTAATTCGAGTCGAGTTGAGACAGATACTGTCGAGTCGAGACACGAGTCGAGACAGAGACATATTTTCCAGTCGAGACACGAGTCGAGACAACATTTTCTCGAGTCGAGTCGAGACAGGCTTAAATCTCGACTCGACTCGACTCGTGTGCATCCCTAATCTGAAATAAGAAATAATATTAAATTACTAAATTCTATTTTGTGAGCCATCTAGTGAGTGAGACACGAACTACTGCTAATTTGGCGTAATCTGTTGATTTTTTAAATTCTTGTTTACGAAAATGGTTATGTTAAAAAAAATAGTTACGTAAATTTCGAAGTGCGCAAAGACCTTGAACGATCTATTTACATTAAGTGAGGGCTGGCTGTATATCAAAACATTTGTCCGTTATTCACCACTAAAACTTTTAATCAAATTCTACTGACATCTTGTTAACATTGAAAACAAAGATTGAAATGTATTCTTTAAGTGTTATGTCCCACGCGTATGCCTGCTAGGCTAAAGGAGACAGTGATGACTAGAAATGAATGAAATGGCAGAATGAAGAAAATTGGAGGAAACGGGAGAACCTCGAGAAACCCACCCACACGATTTTTATCCACCACAAAGTCCACTTGGCGTGAGCTGAGATCGAACCAACGACAGCATGCACCAGAAGTGAACTCTGTACCACTGAGCCACCGCGGCCCCTAAAAAAGTTGAGAAGCCTAGGTTGGGAACAACTGTTATACAATGGATTGATAAATTATTTGCCGTTGTTTTTATAATTTCAAAAGCATTATGAATAATAAGTCAGGTTAAGGCAACGTATGGTTTTTTAATACTTTTTAAAATCCAAAATAAAAATGACAAATTTATCGCAGATTATTCCATCTAACATGATTGCAATAACGGAAAACAATTATTAATTTATCGCTTTCGTTTTTCGTTTGAATATTTATCTGAACATACGAAAGAAAATAATATATGGTACTTCAATAAATCTTTTAAATTATTTCTTAGTATGCTTCTCCATCTTCATTCTTGTCAACCCTGTAATAATTCTCGTATTTTCAACCAGTTCTTGTCGTATCGCTCTCTTTCAGATACTTCTTCGAAATTCCGCTTTCTTTTCCAAAATTAATAACTTCCTTCATTGCAAGGCCATCCACATGTGTTTACATCTCATCTGAACCATCTGTTTATGGATTCACAAAGTCTTCCTTAAATACATCGAACAATGATAGAAGTCGTAATACTTCTTCACAACAATATTACACAGAGAAGCTGCTATACAATTAAAAATTAACAAAATACATATGTTCCACATGTGGTAGCCTCATTCGTAAAGAAAGTTGTATTTCATTCAGCATCGGATATTCTGTTGATTCAATAATTTCAAAGAGAACTGTTTAATCCATTCTCATCAAGTTAACTTCCTCGTCAAGTTCTTGTGCATACTGAGCTGTTATTAGTATTGTACAAGGATCCGAAAAGTTCTGCAAATATTTTCCATTTCACCTAAAGTCCTTTGTATGAGCCAAGGCACGGCAGCTATATTCATAATTTTCTTCTTTTTTCAATCTTCCAAAATTATTAACAGTGCAATCTGATCTTTGATGTAGGGGTTTCTATTATTATTGTTGTCAGCGTAGTTAAAATTTGCCAAAAGTCTCCCCTATTGGAGGCGTCTCTAGTTCTCCTGGACGGCTCTCATCGTATAGCAAGCGTTTCCTTAACGACAACCACCACTACAGCAACACAACAGTCTTTTCCACCATGGTCTTCTTTTCTGGCGTGAATTTGACTCTTTTTCTCTCTCTCTCCTCCTTTCTTCTCTCCCTAAACTCTCTGTACTGGAGTTGAAGATTATTCCATCAAATTCAGATTCTGGGATGTCGCTCAACAATTCGTCTTCTGATAGTTCGTTAATATGGTCATCTGAGCCAATAGTAGTAAGCGAATTGTGTGTATGAATCCCTGCAAAAACAAGCTTACAAAACTCGAAAATGTCAAATCTCTGTTCTTCTCCTTCATTATTTTCTATCTTCAAATTCCAAGAGGAGCCACTCAGTGTGTCGCTCAAGGAGGTGGAAGACATATCAGATTCTATCCTCTGCATTGAAGGGTCTTTATGTAGTTCACGAAATGTACGAAGATCTGTTCTCACACTAACGTACGGAAGGATTCCCTTAAACTTCATGTCTTCAAGCGAGAACCAGAAAAGAGCAAAACCAGTTACTGTATATATGAAAGATGGTCTTACAACTTCTTCATCGAAACGATATGTATATATTAAGTTGCCGTTGCTGTCATAGCTTTGATATTCTCTACATCTTCGCTCGCAGCTGATGGTCAAGGGTGCGTCGTCAATATAAGGAAATGATTGCTCAAATTTTGCAAGGAAAGAAGTTTTCTTCCAATCTGTCATATTTTTTTTTAGAGCTGTGTCTGTATACGTGTTATTCAAAGATCAACGGGCGCTGCACTGAATTTTCAGGCTCTTAGTAACGCTAACAATGAGCACAAGAATAGAAACTCTAATTCTATAAACAATGATTTGCAATATTCTATATTAGACATAACATAAAGAATAAACTAACAATATTTACATATTGAAGACAGATCAATACATCATTGTGAATGCATATGTTTGTGTATAAGTGTTCTGCTCGAGGGAAAATTTTAAAACATTTGCCGAGCGAGGTCTGGCTAGCCATTACAGAATGGTTAGGACCACGGTGGCTTAGTGGTAGAACGTGGTGCGTGGGGTCGCAGGTTCGAGTCCACCTCGTGCTAAGTGGGATTTGTGGTGGACAAACACCACGTACTTGGGTTTTCTCGGGTTCTCCCGTTTCCTCCCACTTTTATCATTCCATCATTTCGTTCATCTCTCATCACCGTCTCCTCTAGCCCATATGGCATAACTGTGGGACGTAAAACCCAAAGATTTCATTTTTTTTTCAGAATGGCTAAATATAGCCTGTTTGTTTCTCAGTAATTTCATTCTGTGAGAAAGTAGAAGTTAGTAGTCAAGGGATAGCTTAGAAATTAGAATCAGGGATTCCACGTATTTAGAAACTGAGAAACAATGAGTATTTTTCTTTTAAATTCTTACTTGTGGAGGGAGGGAGGCATGTTGGCACAGTGGTAGAGAGTTCACCCCTAATGCAAGGGGTCCCTGGTTCGAACCTTGGTGACACGAGTACTCTGGGTTCTCCCGTTTCCCTCTACATTACCATTCCATCAATTATACCTTCATTCACTCCCCTTATTCATCTATCTCCTTTAGCCTAAAGAGCAAAAACGTGGAATGCAAAACTGGAATGATTATTCAACTCCATTCGAGTTTCTGTGTAAGCATCGTTATGCAACAACGGGATTATGAAGGACAGGATCCACAGAAGAATAAGCATTTACCATGAACTCAGAACTACGACTTGGGATTGAATCCAGTCCATCACCTAAGATCAACGCTTGTAGTGCTCTCAAACGGGTCGGGTTAGGGGTTCGGTCAACTCGGGTCAGCTCGGGTCGGTTCAGTCGGGTCGGGTCACTCGGGTCAGTTCACTTTGGTCAACTGAGTTTAGGTTGAGCTTAAACTCGACTGGAGTCGAAAGCTGCTGTTTTTCACCAGCTGCCTAATTAAAAATAGCAATTTTCAATTGAGTTTATAGAAACCATAAATCTATTTTGAACACTTGCAGCTAGTGTTTTTATGGTAAATGCTTATTTTTGTACTTGTGTGTACTTTAATTTTTAAATGTGGAAGATTGATTTTACCAATCGACTGTAATATTAATATCTACGCCAATATGGAGTCTGGATTTAGAACAAAACTAGAAGTTGTTTACGCAAGGCAAAAGAAAGATTGGATATGGACGACCAAGCCCAAGCGGGGCCGCGGTGGCTCAGTGGTAGAGAATTCAGCTCTGGTGCGTGGTGTCCATAGGTTCGACCCCAGCTTGTGCTCAGTGGGCTTTGTGGTGGAGAAACACCGTGTAGTGGGTTTTTCCGGGGTTCTGTTTCCTCCCACTTTCTTTATTCCGCCATTTCATCCATTTCTCATGGTCACCATCTCCCTTAGCCTCGGTGCAGAATCGAGAGACCTTAAACTAAATATTTCATTTCATTTCACCAAGCCCAAGAACATCGATACAAGAACAAGATAAAGATTGGATATGTAAGACAAAGTGCATAGTAATCTTGCTCTTGGCCTTGTTTTGGTGATCACCAAGTAGCGATGAGCATATTGTCTTGCTTTCCGTATAGTATGAAAGACCATAATCAAAATCACACTTGGTCTTTATTTGTACCGATGAGGCTAGCATTCTTGGCTCTTGTATAGCATGAAAGACCACCAAGACTATGAAATGCAGGACCAAGACTTGACTGTGAAAGACAAAGAATAAGACGCAGTATTGATGACCAAGACCCAGGGTGCGAATTATTTGAATTTCATTTGTTGGGCTAAAAGTGATGAAATAAAATTAGTACTTAATAATTAATTATCATACTGTATTTTTAAATTTTAAATTACAAAACTCATATTATGTATCTTCTTACTTACAACTATATATACTGTAAAATACGTTTTAATTACCGAGAAAGAAAAATCAAAGTGGCATGGGTCCCGGAATCATAAGAACCTATTTTGGAATGAAAGTTAAAGGGTTGGAAAAAATCACAGGTGTTCTCCCGTTTCCTCAAGCCTTATCATTGTAGTTAAACGCATAGATGTTCATTTTACTTCGACCTCACTCACCCTCGCCCTCGCAGTAGCAGTTGGCCCTCGCCCTCGTTCACCCTTGCCCTCGCGAATGGAATTGTCCATCGCCCTCGCGCACCCTCACCCTCGTTGTCGTAACTTGTCCTCGCCCTCGCGCACCCTCGCCCTCGCCGCCGAAGCTTGTCCTCACCCTCGCGCACCCTCACCCTTGCCATCGAAGCTTGTCCTCGCCCTCGCGAACTCACCCTCGCCATCGAAGCTTGTCCTCGTCCTTGCGCACCCTCGCCCTCGCTGCCGAAACTTGTCCTCGCCCTCGAGCACCCTCACCCTCGCCGTCGAAGCTTCTCCTCGCCCTCGCGCACCCTCGCCCTTTTCGTCGAAGCTTTTCCTCGCCCTCGCGCACCCTCACCCTCGCCATCGAAGCTGGTCCTCGCCCTCGCGCACCCTCGCCTCACATCATTGAGGGCGAGGGTAATTGAGGGTGAGGAGGCCTCGAGAGGGCCTCCTTCGTGAGGATCAGAGCATCAATTATTCAACCTATTTGTAAAATTATTTCCTTATCGTCAGTGGCGGATCCAGGGGGGCGACCGGAGCAATCGCTCCCCCCCAGAAGAGGAAACTTCTTTATTTTATATATACAAATAAAACGCATCCCAGAGTTTGGAGCTCTTAAAAGTAGCTCTAAGTAGCAGTATTACAACCCACCAACACAACACAACATACAAACCCTATCTCACTGGCTTGCACGCGAACCTTTGGTGCATGGGGTCCTGGGGACAATTCCGAGTGGGAGAACATTGAACGACAGTGGATCGAATTCCGCGTTAAACCTATAGGTCCACTTCTCATATAGCCTCGCCGACGAAAGAGGACGCTAAACGGCAATCAGTCAACAGTTGCAAATTTCGGCTGCATAAACAACTTGTCTTGTGGAACTTATTAAATTTATTTTGTTAAAGCAGCTCTTTTAACAAAATGTCAGTATTAACGTGTCAGATATTTCTATTTAAGGACAAGAAACAACATATTATTTATTTTGTAACTAAATGATAGCTCTACCCACGTAGATTATAAAAGCAGAAACAATGAAAATCGATACAATAGTGACTGACATTATTTTAACAAATATCGATTCAGATAATAGTTTGGGCTGTCACAAAACTATGAAAACTTAAAAATTCCGATTAATTGTAACAACTTCATCAGTGGTGGACATTGGAGGAGGATGTATGCTATTAATCAGCCCATTTCATGGGCATCCAAACTCACGAGCCCAACGCTCGCTAGCTCGGCATTCGCGCTCAACCGTTCTCGGGTTCAATAATTAAGCGCTACCCCGAGCGCCAATGAAATAAGTCAGCGCGAGTCCAACTGAGGGAAGTGAGCCCGTTCACGATTCCCAAAGGAATAAATGAGCGAGAGCCCAGTTGAAAAAAAATGAGCCCGAGTCCGAGAGAGTCCAGAGTAAAATGGCCATCTATGAACCAAAGTCATTCCATCAAGTTTTTTTCCATCTGATCTACTGCATTCTGATGGTTCTCTCATTGATTGTGTTTGTTCAGATATCAGCGCTCTTGTCATTTACTGCTGAATGACGTGAGTGACTGTCTGTCTACCAACACTCTTTAAACATGACAGTGTAGTAGACACTTCTTATCTAAAACGTCTCCAGCACAGGGAGGGCAACAATGAGGCACACTTACTTCTTAATGTAGCGCTATTTCTACCCGGAAACTTTCATGGGAAAAATCAAATATTATTCTTATTTGCATTATTATTTTAATAATTATGTACGTACACACGAGAAATTGTCTACTGCAATTAATTGAAAGGAAAAATACGATTAATGTATAACCTTGCTATGACACTAACTTTTCATCTAGGGGACATGACAGATGATATTTTAAATCTTGCCTCTCTCCAAAAGAGGTCAAACAGCAAACTCCAAAACAGTTGCTTTTAAGGAAGCTTGTCCTCCTCCCTCGCGTGCCCTCGTTCTCCTGAAGGAAGTTGTCTCTAGCCATCGTGTACTCTCGCTCCCGCAGTAACACTTGGCCCTCACCCTCGTTCACCCTCGCCCTCTTCGTCGAAGCTTTTCCTCGCCCTCGCGCACCCTCACCCCCGCCATCGAAGCTTTTCCTCGCCCTCGCGCACCCTCACCCTCCCCATCGAAGCTTGTCCTCGCCCTCGCGCACCATCGCCCTCGCTGCCGAAACTTGTCCTCGCCCTCGCGCACCCTCGCCCTCTTCGTCGAAGCTTTTCCTCGCCCTCGCGCACCCTCACCCTCGCCATCGTAACTTGTCCTCGCCCTCGCGCACCCTCGCCCTCGCGGCCAAAACTTGTCCTCGCCCTCGCGCTCCCTCGCCCTCGCGCCACTGTGGGCGAGGGAACTTGAGGGTGAGGATGCCCTCGAGAGGGCCACCCTCGCGAGGGTGAACATCTCTGGTGTGCAGTGCCTCTGTAATGCCATCCCAAAGAGATAATATTGCGTTCCCGTCATCCGACTGTCGCCAAAGGCTGTACAACCTATATGACCAGGGCGAAGCTTGACTCAATAGGGGGTCCAGCCGACGGAAAACAATGCTTCTTTCTTCAGGAAGCGGAATGTGTAGGTGTGTTGCGAAACTTAATCTTTGTTTAACACGAAAAACTCTTTTCTAATGAAACTCTTTTTTTTTTAAAGCAGATTCTTCTTTGCTGATGACCACACCGTCGTTAACACCGCAAGGTCTCCCGGTGTGTCACGACATCTTCTTCAGCAAGGCACTGCAACTTCTAGACAAAAAATCTAAAACGTTTGCAAAAGTGTGAAAAGCATACCTAGTATGGTGTGGGGCCTCCTTTTGCGTCCAAAACAGCTTGGATCCGATGTGAAATGGACATATACAGCTCCTGAATCGTGGTGTGTGGAATTTTGTACCAATGTTCCTCGAAAATATGCTCCAGTTCCTTAAGGGATGCTGGTGGAGGGTAATGAGACCGAACACGCCTTTCTAACTCAGACCACAATGGCTCAATGATGTTCAGATTTGGTGATTGTGGGACCCAGGGAATAGATCCTGGCCATGCTCCTGAAACCATGATTTCACCGTTTTTGCAGTGTGACAGGGTGCCAAATCATCTTAGTAGATGCCATCACCATCAGGGAACAATATTTGATGGGTAGAATCTGGTCCCCCAAAATGACCTCATACGCCTTAGCATACATCATTCCATGCAGGGCTATGATGGGACCTGCGGAAAACCACGATATCACTGCCCATACTGTAACAGAACCACCTCCGTGCTTTACAGTTGGGAGCAGACAGTCTGTATCATAGGCCTGCGACGGTGTTCTCCATACATAAATACGACCGGTTGTTGGAAACATGGTGAAGGTCGATTCATCGGACCACATTACGTGTTTCCACTGTTCATGAGTCCACGTCTTGTGGTACTTGCACCACTGCATACGCCTCTTCCATTTACTGCTGTGACCAGGCGTTTGGCGATAGCGGCCCTGCCACGAATTTTCATTTTATGAAGTTGCCGTCGCACTGTTTTCGATGAAAACGGGGTCTGGAGGCAATAATTGAGTTCAGACGTAATTTTCATTGCAAAGGTCTTCTTTTTTGCTGCTACAATCGGTTTTAATGCCCTCTGGTCCCTATCTGACAAAATTGTCTTTCGACCACTGTTGTGCTTTGCAGACGTCGTTTGCCCATGAATTGTGTATGCCCTCGTGACATTGGACACAGTGCCTTTCGATACCACACAATGTTACCTCCACAATGTTCGCCACTATTGCCACTGAAGCTCCAACCAGACGGGCATCAACGATCATGCCTCTTTGGAAGTCTATCAGGTCGCCCATTTTACCGCACCGCTTTCACACCACGACACTCACAGGTGAACTGGTTACTGCTGACGAAAGATGAAGATCCACATGACACATTGAAAACAACAAACGATCGGCAACCCCAACACGTGTTGTACAGTGGAGGGCCAAACTTACGTGTCCTGTATGAAGTGTTTTTAGATTTTTTTTTGTTCACCACCTGTATATAGTCATTCTTATGAAAAAATCTAAATTTTATTGGCTGCAGCATTCAGCTAATCCCGTAGGTCTACGTGTTTATTTTCCAACCAATCACGTTCCACCATTTTTGGTCTTATAAGGGTCTTTTTCAATTTCATCTTGTCTACGCTATCCAAAATTCTCTGCCATAATTCATTAATAGCTAAGCCCCCTATCCAGTTCATCAGCTTATCTCTACTTACTTTCTTTATCCAACTTGCTTCTTTCCGCTTCCTTATTATCATTCTCTTCTCTATCTCCACTACTTCTGTCTTATCCCAGTTAATTTCATGATTAAGTCTCTTTAACATGTTTGTATATCTCATTAGTATATTTCTTCCTCCGCACATAATCTTTATGTTGTTTTCATTCTCTGTCTCATTGTTGTCTTCTTTAATTCTCTTTCCCGTCTCTCCTACGTAGATGACTCCTTCTTCCTCTTCATTAATCCTTTCTGTGCATGTTCTATTCTTCTTCTTTATTGATCTCAATAAGTTTTCTCCACTACTTCTATAAGCTCTGACCCTTCCTTTCTTCATTAACTTCATCAGTTTCTCCATTTCTTCTCCCATGCTTTCTATACCATGTCATCTTCCACTCTCACCCTTTTCCTTCTCCTGCGTTCTTCTTTCCTCTCTAACTCCTCCTTCCTGCTGTAACCGTTCTCTAACTGTTTGTAGAATTTCTCTATGCTCTCCTTCCTTCTTCCCTCTTCGTCCTCTAGCATTTCTATTCTTCTTATTATATTGGTTATGAAATTTCCTTCGTACTCCTACTCACATCGCTCCTCTTCTGGCAGAACACTCCCGCTGAGCACACCTTCTGATACCACTTCGTAACCAGTTTATCTCCTTGTTTTATTATGGTCTTGTCTAAAAAGTTTATTCTTCCATTTTCTTCCAACTCCATGTCCAAGCTTATACCTTTCTCTTTATCCTCCAGACTATTCTTGAACTTCTTTAATTGTCTCCTAGTCCCATTCTACAAGCCTAACCAGTCATCCACAAACCTGCAAAACATGATTAAGAAGAACTGGAGAGCAGCAGAGGTAGTAAGAGACAGCATGAAGAAAAGAAGTAAAGAGTATTTAAAGCTTATAGAGAAACAAGAAGAGCAAAGTTAAGTGCACCAAATCTACCACCCAAAAAAAGACAAGAAACAACAAGAAAAGAATTTCAATCATATCTTCATCCAGCGATGATAATCAGTAGATAATACATGCTGATAGTGGTGATATGAAAGGGTATTATGTAAACAAATGTGTTGGATGCGGTGAAAATTATGAAACAAAAGGAGAAGACGAGTAGATACAGTGTATTTTGTGTGAATGCTGGTTACATGATGATTGTTCGAAATATGAGAATCTTCGTGATTTGTGTAGCAAGGTTTCCAAATATACAAAACAAGATATAATATACGATACAATATACGATACAATGCAATTACTGGTACTGCCACTTATTTTTCTTCTTAAAACACCAAACTTACGCATTCTTGCCATTTGCAAATGTTTCTTTTCTAGATTCCATGTTTGAAAGAAAATTCATTTTTAGATTTTCTATAGAATATTTCTATTTTCGTTTAATCAATATTAGATTATATGAGATCAATGTTTGAAACTTGGTAGCTGCATAATATCTACTTTATTAATATAACATATTTAAAGACAACTAAGTGTTTCAAATTATTTATTTAGTGTTTTATTGTTTAGTTTCTACATATGGTCCATCACTCCCACAGTGAGCACTTCCTTTAATCCACCATGGGATAGATGGACTAGTCAGTCATTTTTTCAAGTTTAAACTTATGGTAGTAAAATACCTTTTTTTGATCCTAAAACTTTTAGGAATGGTTACAGACAATGTTCCTTAGATTTCGTACAGAAAAACATGCTGTACATGGACAACTATTCGAGCTATTGGAGGAGAAAAATGTGGTCCACCTCTACCGAACTTAGCTATATTTGAACCTCCTTATCTTCCCTATATGGTATGCATTTCAATAAGACTTTCTATTTTTTCGCACAAATTTTGTACTCGCGTATTTCAGTTGGGGTACACCCTTTAATCAAAATGATATTATAAAAAACAGTTTGAGATAGGTATTAGCAATGTTCCAAAATTCATTTTAAACGGGGAAGCAGTCTAAAGGATGTGATCACAAACAATATACAATTCATGTGATACTCTATTCTGGGAGAAAAAAATTAAACCTCCTTTACCTCTCTCTTAGCATACATATATTTTTAAAAAATCTTTATTATTCACTACTTTCATAACAAAAGGAGTTTTCTGTCCAAATCTCACAATTAAAGATATGTTAGTATGACCTGGAAGTTATGAGTGAGCAATTTTCACTCATTCCTATGATAGTATATATTGCCCCCTTTCCTCTTTCAGAAGCGGAATTTTCGAATGCGCTTAACTAAGAGTTCCCTTATTTTTAATTACGAATTTCACGTGTCCAACTTAAGCAAATCCTTACATTAAACATTAAGGGCTTTATGTAGAGTCATTCTTAACGTTGTATTAAAAGCTTGACTACTGCATGATGCTAACTTCCATATTTAGTAAGACATTAATGGTATTGAGAACAATTTATATCGAAAAAGACCAACCACGACTTTTCCGTAGGGCTGTCCAAATACAATGAGAGAAATCAATATGGGAGAGAATAGGACTTAAATTGATTTCTCCTAAAGTGTTTGAACAACCCTGTGAAAAAGTCAAGGTTGGCCTTCTTCGATATAAATCGTTTCACTTACGTGTTACTAAATACCGAATTTCACATCACGCATTAGTCAAGCTCTTAATACAACGATAAAAGACTGCACAAGGCCCCTAAAACTTATATAAAGAGAATCTTCCCATTGCATTGGGAATTTTCTGAGTAAACAATGAAAAGTATCAATGCTATAGAAACTGACTTTTCTTTTCCACTTTAGAAGTGGAATTTTCGAAATCACGTGCTCCTTTATTTTTAGTTAAGACTTTAAATATCAAATTTCGTACCATTATCTTAACCCTTTATTGGGCAAGCATTGACAGCATTACCGTTAAAATATTTGGTTTGCTTTTGTAGTGAACCATGTCTTCCTAATCATAATTTCGTAATTTTTAAAGTATTTTTGTACTTCGGTTACAAAATACAGGGTGTTTATTCGAAAGCAACATTGTCATAAAATAGGTCTTATGCGTAGCTACTAAGCAGCATTGCCCTATTATGGTAAAATATCATAAGGATACTCTCAGTAATTACCAACAGTTTCGTTGAAATATTTTCCTACAAAGCCAAAAAAAAAAACACACACACACACAAATAAAAAAAATAAAAAGAACTTTCGCGGAACGTAGGAGATAAAGTTTCTACAATACTAAATTTGACTGTTCCCTGTTGACGAAGATTAGAAGTATCTAAAGAAGCGACAAGCAAATCATATATATGAATATTGTATGAAAGCAATAATGCCAACTAAATGATCAATGAAGTTATAATTCGCGCGGATAACGCAGTAGAATGAGCAACACTGGCCACTAAAGAAATCCTTACATTTCGAATTTTCTGAACGAAAAATCGGAAATTTCAATATTGTTGAAATTGAACTCTTTTTTTCCCTCCTTAGTAGAGGGATTTTCGCAAAATGCTGAAACAAGTGTACATTATTTATTTTTAGTTAAGATCTTAAATGGCGAATATCACACATCCACCTTAAGCAAATCTTTGTGTTGAGTATTTTCTAAATAAATAATGGAAAACTTTAATATTATAGAAATTGCCTCCTTTCTCTCTAGAATCGGATTGAAAACGCTTAAACACATTTTTGCTTATTTTTTATTTTTTTTATTTAACAGTTTATATAATCACTAATTTTTCATATCTTCACATCTCCATAAGCGAATCCTCACATTCTGCACGTACTAAATAAACAAAGGAGAATTGGAGTATCGTATTATAGGAATGACTTTATTTTCTACCTTAAAAGCGGAATTTTCAATAACGCTGAAACACGCATTTCCTTATTTATAATTAAGCTTCTTTATCAAATTTCATATCCCGACTTTAAGAGAATCCCCACCAGGGGCGGATCCAGGACGGACTTCTGGGGAAGCTTGTAGTAGTGCTACTTAGAGTTACTTTTAAGAGTTCCAAACTCTTGGATGGGTTTTATTTACATATAAAATAAAATAAAAGTTTCCTCTTCTGGGAGGGGGGGGGGCGATTCGGAACAATCGCCCCACTGGATCCGCCACTGATCCCCACATTCGTCACTTTCTGTCTGAAGAAAAGTAAATTTGGATAATAGGGCTATGGAAATAAACTTCATTTTTTCCATACAAAAGAATTTTCACAAACGCTGAAATAGGTGTTTCTTTAATTAAAGGTCTATGTACCGAATTTTACATCCGCAACTTAAAGTGAGTTCTCTTGTTTGGTACTTTCTAAATAAACTAAAGGAAATTTGACTATTTAAGAAATGGCCCCTTTTTTCCTGTTACGAACAGAATTTTCCAAAACGCTGACATATAGAACATGAAACATTCGAATAAACTTAAGCATTTTTAATAGAGAATTTACTTGTAGGTGTTCCATCTCTCTAACTTCAGAGAATATTGACATATTCAATTCTTGCCAGAAAAGTAGAACGTCTCTATAATAATAATAATAAAAAAAACTCGTTTAAAAAGATCCTTCCTACTCTTTGCTTTTGTGACAAGAATTCTGTCTAAATTTTAAAATTCTTGCTATAGTACAGTGGCGTAGCACACTTTTGCGGGCCCCCCCGCAAAGTATAGAGAAGGGGCCCCACTTGTAAAGCCGACACAAGTAAGGTGGAAGTTCTACTTCTTTAAAACTTTATTCATCGCAAGACTTCGGGGCCCCTATACATCGGGGCCCCCCAGCACTGCGGGGGTTGCGGGGGCAGCTGCTACGCCACTGCTATAGTAGTATGGCCTAGGTGATGATGAATCATTTTCTTCTACTGTTTTATAAACCAACTAGCAGCGTTCACCCCGCTTCGCTGCGGTCACCCCGGAACGCAATAAACTTTGTTACTTAGATAATTTTTACTTTTTCGCTTTCAAGTGATATGATAAAAACCATAGAAGATTGCAGTAAATCTTAACATTATATCGCCTGTCATTTATGTTAACCCGCCCCGCTTCGCTGCGGTCATCCCGGTGCTGGCATATTGTAAAAGTGTCTGTAAAAATAAGCAAATCAATTAAAAAATTTTAAACAGAAGATTCAAGCTATTTTCCGCTGTATATCGCCTGTCATTTATGTTAACCCGCCGAGTGACACGGTCATGCGGGTTGCATATAAATACGTTTATTTTTACCTATGATGAACTAATAACAAAGGATTTGTACGTTATGGACACTTGAATGGTCAATTATCTCAAGACACTGGTAATTAAAAATTAAAGTGATATGATAAAAACCATCTAGGGTCCAAATCCTAATAACCCCCCAAAAATGAAAGAAATTGGTTCAGCCGTATTAGCGTGATGAGCGGACAAAGGATTTTGTACGTTCTCTTTTATATATACTAGCAGCGTTCACCCCGCTTCGCTGCGGTCACCCCGGAACGCAATAAACTTTGTTACTTAGATAATTTTTACTTTTTCGCTTTCAAGTGATATGATAAAAACCATAGAAGATTGCAGTAAATCTTAACATTATATCGCCTGTCATTTATGTTAACCCGCCCCGCTTCGCTGCGGTCATCCCGGTGCTGGCATATTGTAAAAGTGTCTGTAAAAATAAGCAAATCAATTAAAAAATTTTAAACAGAAGATTCAAGCTATTTTCCGCTGTATATCGCCTGTCATTTATGTTAACCCGCCGAGTGACACGGTCATGCGGGTTGCATATAAATACGTTTATTTTTACCTATGATGAACTAACAAAGGATTTGTGGACACCTGAATGGTCAATTATCTCAAGACACTGGTAATTGAAAATTAAAGTGATATGATAAAAACCATCTAGGGTCCAAATCCTAATAACCCCCCAAAAATGAAAGAAATTGGTTCAGCCGTATTAGCGTGATGAGCGGACAAAGGATTTGTACGTTCTCTTTTATATATATAGATAGAAGATTTTTTAAATGTTTTTCCTTCAAGATAGGCCTACTTGTTTGAACAGAAACATATATGACATTGTTCATAAGTCAGAACATTACTTCCAAGTAAGCAACTAGTTATTTTCTCTCTCCCTAACAGAAACAGAAGAAAACAAGCAAGTGTGATATGCACATAATAAGCTAGTTTATTGAACCTGTTAGACTGCACGTTATAATCTAATTTCTAATATTTGATTATACATTTGCAATATATCTAGAACACTTTTGTTATTTAAATGAGTACGAACAGTAGATATATGTCTATTAATATAAAAGAAGTCCTGACTGATCAACGCCCAGGCTCTTGAAAGCAAGAATAAGAAAGAAACTATATATTAAAAAAAAAAGTAATCAATCCTTTTCGTATCTTTGTTTATGTGTTTGATTACGCCTGAGATATATTTTTCCTTAAGTAACATAGTATCGACTCGAAACAGTTTAGGACAGTGATAGCCAAACGGCGGCCCACAAGCCATATATGATCAGGGAGTATATTTGAAAGGCTGACCGAAAGAGGGGACCCAACTACACACCAGAGAAAAATGAGATTATGGTGGAAATGCATTGCGCTATCATCTGTCTATCAGTTTCCCAGCTAAGTGGATGTGTGATTCGTTCCTCGTGTCTTCAAAAATAGGAATGAAAATATATGACGGTTTGCGGCACAACAACTCGTGTCCTGAGAGAAGAGGTCCAACCACAGTCCAGCTAGAACGACCAATCAGAAGACACGTCTGCCTGTAAACAAAGATGGAGGATTCTGGTAGCACGCTACCAAACAACGGCAACAACAGATCGTAAACGTGTGTAAAATGCGGAACAGTGCAAACGAAATGTTGCTAAAAAGAAATGAAACAGTGGACAGCAGTACAATATAAAAAATGCCTACATGTGTATATTAGGGCGGAGCGAAAAATCATTTTTTTATATATCGAAAATGCAATAGTGCGGAAAAGTTGTCAATTGATATTGATAAAATACTGTAAAAATTTCGTTTCTGAAATCAAATATCTTCCGGTGGCGAATCGCCAAAAAAGATTTTGTGTCTTTGTAGAGTATGCAAACCCGCCGTACACATAACTTTTTTTGTCTTTGTATACACGACTCCAAAAGTGCATTACCACCTGCAATTCTCCTTTTCCTGCAATAGCAGGCAACCCAAAAAGCTCGGCGGTTGGGTTGGTTCCGAATTCGAAAGGCGCTGGACCAAACCTCAATTTTGTAATAAATATATCAGTGTGGCAAACTGCAAATAAGGGAATAAAACAAATTGTTAAAAATGACAATAATATTATCGTGACGGAAATGGATGACATCAAAAGTTACAAAATGACCTTACTTAAGCAGTTCAAACAAGATGAATGGCAAGAAACATATATCAGAGGAAAGCATTTCTCTCCTCACCTCCCACCAAAAGAATCTCATAAAAAAGAAAAAGTTACATAAAGTTACGTAAGTTTTAATATAAAAGCCCCACTCTATATTGTGAAAGTTGACACCAGAAACGCAAGAACAAATAAACCAAAGTCAATGAAATTGTGCACTGATATTGTAGACGTAAAAGGAGGGAATACGAGTTTCGTATTTTCCTGAAGAAACGGCTGGGTGGGGCACGGACCCCTCCAAACCTTTGATCACGAAATATCATAATGCTAGTAACAGTATGTCAGAAGTGTGTAAAAGACATGAAGAATTGTAACGGAACTTTTTGTATTGAAAATACGCAAAAACTAAAGGAATACGGGCTTTTTAAATTTTCTGCGGAAAAACGGATTTAGGGGCGAAAGGTCCCACTCAAAATTTTGAAACTTAACGCCCGAAAGGCAACAAGAAGTGAACCGAAGTGAACGAAATTAAGCGCAGATGTTGCAAACGTAACATGAGGATACGAGTTTTGTAGTTTCCTCGAAAAAACGGTTGGGTGGGGCGCGGACCCCTCCAAACCTTTGATCACGGAAAATCAAATGTGCTGGTAACAGCATGTCAGATGTGTGTAAAGGACATGAAGAATTTAATCAAACTGCGTGTATGGACAATACGCAAAAAATAAAAGAAAACATTTATTTAAATTTTCTGTGAAAAAGCGGTTTTAAGGGGAAAAAGCTCAAACCCAAAATTTTGAAAGTTGATGCCCGAAATGCAGAAGGAAGTGAACCGAAGTGAATGAAATTTTGCACAGATATTGTGGACAAAACGGGGAATCCGCGTTTCGTATTTTCCTGGAAAGAACGGTTGAGTGGGACACCGATCCCTCCAAATATTTGATCACGAAAAATGAAAGGTGTTAGTAACAGTATGTCAGTCAGATGTGTGTAAAGAACATGAAATATTGAAACGAAACTTCTTGTATGGATAATACACAAAAAATAAAGGAACACAGGATTTTCTATGTTCTTCGCAAAAACGGTTTTAGGGGGCAACCTCAAAATTTTGAAATTTGACGCCCGAAAGGTAAGAAGAAGTGAACCGAAGTGTAAGAAATTTTTCACAGGTATTGTAGATATAAAATGTGGGAATACGGGTTTAGTATTTTTCTGGAAGAAACGATTTGGTGAGGCACTAATTCCTCCAAACCTTTGATCACGAAATATCAAAAGTGCTAGTAACCGTAAAGGACATGAAGAATTGCAACGAAACTTTATGTATGGACAAAAAAATAAATGAATATTGTTTTTTTATTTCCCGTGGAAAAACGGTTTTAGAGGGGAAAAGCTCCCATCCAAAATTTTTGAAGTTGACGCCCAAAAGGCAGAAGAAAAAAATGAAATATTTGAGTTTTACGTCCCACGGTTATGCCGGTTAGACTAAAGGAGACGGTGATGATGAGGAATGAAAGAAATGGTGGAATGAAGAAAGTGGGAAGAAACGGAGAACCCCGAGAAAACACACGCACACGGTGTTTGTTTACCACAAGGTTCACTTGGCGGGGGCTGGGATCGAACCCGGGACACCAAGCACCAGAGGTGAACTCTACCACTGAGCCACCACGGCCACTGAAAGGCAGAAGTAAACCGAAGTGAATAAAAATTTTCACATATATTGCATACGTAAAATGAGGATACGAGTTTCGTATTTCCTTGGAAAAAACAGCCGCGAGGGGCACGGACCCCTCCAAACATTTGACCACGAAAAATAAAAAGTTTTAGTAGCAATATGTCAAATGTGTGTAAAGGACATGAAGAATTGCAACGATACTTTGTGTATGAACAATACACAAAAAATAAAAGAATACGTTTTTTAATGTTCTGCAGGAAAACGGTTTTAGGGGGCAAAAGAACCCACCCGAAAAGTTTGAAATTTGACGCCGGAAAAGCAAGAAGAAAGGAACCGAAGTGAATGAAATTTTGCACACGTATTGTGAAAATAAAATATGGGAATACTAGTTCCGTATTTCCTGAAAAAAACTGTTAGGTGGGGCAAGGACCCCTCCAAACATTTGCTCAGGAAATATCAAAAGTGCTAGTAACAGTATATCAGATTTGTGTAAAGGACATGAAGAATTCCAATGAAACTTTATGTACGGGCAATACGCAAAAAATGTAGAAGGGTTTTTTCTGCGGCAAAACGGTTTTAGGGGCAAAAGCTCTCACACAAAATTATGAAGGATGGCGCCCGAAAGGCAAAAAGAAGTGAACCGAAGTGAATCAAATTGTGCACGGACATTGTAGACATAAAATGAGGGAATATGAGTTTGCTATTTTCCTGGAGAAAAGGGGTGGGTGGGGCACGGCCCCTCCCTAACGTTTGATCACAAAAAAATCAAAAGTGCTAGTATGTCAGATGTGTGTCAAGGACATGAAGAATTGCAACATAACTTTGTGTATGGCAAAAAGTAAACGAATACAGGTTTTTCTAAGTTCTGCGGAAAAACGGTTTTAGGGGCAAAAGCTCACGCCCTAAAGTTTGAAAGTTGAGCTCGAAAGGCAAAAAGAAGTGAACCGAAGTGAGTGCAAATGTGCACATATATTGTAGGCATAAAATGAGGATACGGGTTTCATATTTTCCTGCAGAAAATGGTCGTGTGGGGCACGGACACCTCCAAACCTTTGATAACAAAAAATTAAAATGCTAATAACAGTATGTAGAAAGTGTATAAAGGACATGAAGAATTGCAATGAAATTTTTGTATTGATAATACGCCAAAAATAAAGCAATACGGGTTCTTTTATGTTCTGCTGAAAAATGGTATTAGGGGGCAAATGCTCCCACATAAAATTTTGAAAATTGACGCCCGAAAGGCAAAAAGAAATGAACCGAAGTGAATGAATTTCTACACAGATATTGTAGACGTAAAATGAGGAAATACGGTTTCCTACTTTCCTGGAAAAAAAGGGTTGGGTGCTGCATGGACACCTCAGAACCTGTGATCACGAAATATTAAAAGTGCTTCCAACAGTATGTCAGATGTGTGCAAACAACATGAAGAATTCCAACATAACTTTGTGTATTAACAATACTCAAAAAAAAAAAGTATTTTTTGTTCTGCGGAAAAACGGTTTCAGAGGCAAAAACCACCACCCGAAATTTTGAAAGTTGACGTCCGAAAGGCAAGAAGAAGTGAGCCGAAGTGAATGAAATTGTGCACAGATATTGCAGACGTGAAATGAGAATACGAGTTTTGTACTTTCCTGGAAAAAACAGTAGGGTGGTGCACAGACCCCTCCAAACCTTTTATCAAAAAATCAAAAGTAATAGTAACAGTATGTCAGATGTGTGTAAAGGAAATGGAGAATTGCAACATAACTTTTTGTATGGACAAAAAATAAAGGAATATGTTTTTTTATGTTCTGCGGGAAAACGGTTTTTGGGGGGCAAAACCTCCCAAACAAAATTGCGAATGTTGACTCCCGAAAGGCAAAAAGAAGCGAACCGAAGGGAGTGAAATTGTGCACAGATATTGTAGACATAAAGTGAGTGAATACGGGTTTCGTATTTTCCTGGAGAAATCGGTTGGGTGGGGCACCTACCCCTCCAAACCTTTGATCACAAAAAATTAAAAATGCTAGTAACAATATGTCAGATGTGTGTAAAAGACATGAAGAATTGCAACAAAACTTTTTGTATGGACAAAAAAATTAAGAAATATGTTTTTTCTTTTTTGCGGAAAGACGGTTTTAGGGGCAAAAGAACCCAAAACCAAAATTTTGAAAGTTGACCCGCGAAAGGTAAGAAGAAGTGAACTGAAGTGAATGAAATTTGGACAGATATTGTAGACACAAAATTAGGGAATATGGTTTTCGTATTTTACTGGAAAAACGGTTAGGTGGGGCACGGACCCCTCCAAACCCTTCATCACGAAATATCAAAATATCTAGTAACAGTATATTAGATGTGTGTAACGGACATGATGAATTGCATCAAACTGCGTGTGTGGACAATACGCAAAAAATAAACGAATACATTTTTAAATTTTGGTTAAAAACGGTTTTGGTTGGCAAAAGCTCCCGTCTACAATTTTGGAATTTGACCCCAAAAGGCAAGAAGAAGTGGACCGAAGTGAATGAAATGTGCACTAATATTGTAGAGGTAAGGTGAGGGAATACGTGTTTCGTATTTTCCTGAAAGAAAAAAAAACTTGTGAGTGAACCGAGGCGTTGAGTTGCGGGAGAAGTGGACCGTAGCGAAAGCAATTGTATGTAGATATTGGATATGTAAAATATGACCTTCCGTGTTTCACAAGTGTCGTGCCTCCATCCGATTTCTTCAAATTTGGCAGATCAAGTAACAGCAAACACAAACAGTATAGCGTATTTTATAGTATTTCAGGAGGCACCTTTAATCCTTGCAATGTTTTTTCAGCATAAAGAAAAACGCCATATCCATTTATTTCCAGTTTGCTATTGATATGCCAAATTTGAAGCAAGACGGATAGGAACACTTGAGAAACACGAGAGCCCTTATTTTACATATAATATCTACACACAATTTGATTTGCTTAGGTCCACTCCTTTCTGAGCTATTACGGTAATATTTTCTTTTTTTCGGATGGGACCTAGGCCCCAACACTGTTTTTCCGCAAAAATTAAAACATGTTTCATATACTGTTTTGCAAATAGTCCCTTTACGAAGTTTCGTTGCAATTCTCCATATTCTTTAGGAACTTTTGCGTATGTTTATTTGCACTTTTGATATTCCGTAATCAACGGTTAGAAGGTCCGTGCCTCACTCAACCGCTTTTCCCGAAAATACGAAACCGAATTATCTCATTTTTCGTCTACAATATCCGCGCACAATTTCATTTAATTCGGTGCACTTCTTCTTGCATTTTGGGCCTCAAATTTCAAAATTTGGGGTGGGGGCTTTTGCCCCCTAAAACCGTTTTTTTCGCAGAAAATAAAAGAAAAACCGTATTCGTTTATTTTTTGCGTATTGTCTCTACACAATGTGTCGTTCCAATTCGTCATGTCCTTCAAACACTTCTGTTATTAGCAGTTTTGATATTTCACGATCAAAGATCTGGAGGTGTGTGTGTCCCACCTAAACGGTTTTCTTTTTTTCTGGAAAATAAGAAAAACGTATTCCCTCATTTTATGTCTACAATATCTGTGCACAATTTCATTCACTTCTGTTCACTTCCTCTGGCCTTCGGGCCTTAACTTTCAAAATTTTGGGTGATAGCTTTTGCCCCCTGAAACCGTTTTTCAGCACAAAATAAAAAAAACCGTGTTCCTTTATTTTTTGGCATGTTGTTCATACACAAAGTTTCGTTGCAATTCTTTGTGTCCTTTACACACATTTGTCATATTGTTATTATCACTTTCAATATTTCGTGATGAAAGTTTTGGAGGGGTCCGATGCCCACCTAACCGTTTTTTCCAGGAAAATACGAAACACGTGTTCCCTCATTTTATGTCTGCAATATGTGTGTAAAATTTCGTTTACTTCGGTTTCCTTGGTTTTTGCCTTTGGGGCGTCAACTTTCAAAATTGTGGGTGGGGTCTCTTGCCCCTTTAAACCGTTTTTCCGCAGAAAATAAGAAACACGTATTCGTTTATTTCATGTGTAGTATCTACCTTCCAAATTTTATCAAAATCGGAGTGTTACATTTCAGAAGTGTTGCTTGTTAATAATAATATTTCTTTAAAATTGTATGAACAAATAGAGGGAATTAAAGCGAAAAATTGGGATCAATTGGAACTTTCGGCTCCTACCAACATTGAAAGAAATGACAGCACAAGTATTTGGATGCAAGGTAGACATGAAATTTAAAACAGAGATTTAACTATATTTCTGTCATGATTTTAATGCACACTGCGAAGTTTTTAAATGCTAATTAAGTCAGGATTTCACATCCAAATTAAGTTGGAACATAATAATTCTTGTTAGTAAACCCGAGTCGCAATGCAAATTTAAGATTAGCCAATACTTTAGATAGCATGGGAAAAAGGTGAAGACTGTAACCTAAGTGTGCGGCCAAGTGGGTTGCGAGGCGATTTAATAAATTGGATGTCTTCTACTCGGCAGAGTCCACCCTAACCGTTTCATTTTGTTTTAAAACGAAACATTTTTGTCATGAGTTACATTTAGGGATGCGCACGAGACGAATCATTACAGGATTTTCCTGACAAAATTCGAGTCGAGACACGGCACTTCCAATAGAGAAATATACATTTTTCGAGTCGAGACATCACTTTTACAGCACATTTTCGAGACGAGACAGCCACAAATCTTGTCTCGTGCGCATCCCTAGTTACATTAGCACACACTACATGAGTGACAATTTATATTATGATAGAATATACTATGAGCTTTAATAGAAAAAGTGTAGACACTAGATAATTATTTTACATAGTAAGATTTCAATAGATTCAGTGCTTGATCATGCCGTGTATGAAGTTATGAAATATGAATTGGTTTCAACAGGTGCGGATCCAAGAGGAATTTTATAGGGTCTACAGACCCCCCATCCATGACGCTTAGGTACATCCTGGATAGAGTGGGTTTCAATCCTACTTTATTTACACTGGGTAAAATTGGAAACTATGGTTTAGTCCATCCCTTGATCATATCCTGGTTCTGCGGTGTTAATATCTGGTCAGAACTTGCTGTTCTAGAAGCCTCAAGTTCATACGCGATAAAATAGTATTTCTGCATTATGCACCTTTTTAAACTATTTTCAATATTTGTATGTATCTTCAGATAAACCCTCCTCGAAAAGTTTGATTTATTGGATACTGTAATTCTGACAATGCTTCCATTATCAAATAGTGTATGTAGTTTTATTTAACATAGAATTGCATACGCCAAAACAGTAGAAAACATTCTCATTGTTATAACTTTTCTTGAGTTGATTTTGAGCTTAACATCCCTTTCAGCAGCGAAGCTATATGAAACGTGGACCTACTAATTAACGTCGAATCCGAATCACATGAACTCCCACCGGGAATCGAACCTGGGTCTTCCATGTGTTAACTTTACTTGAATTTGGAATCGAGCGCTCTCAAGCGGATTTGAAAAAAAAATGAAAAAAATGAAATGAAATCTTTGAGTTTTACGTCCCGCGGATATGTCGGTTAGGCTAAAGGAGACGGTGATGATGAGTGATGAATGAAATGGTGGAATGAAGAAAGTGGGACGAAACGGGAGAACCCCGAAAAACCCACGTACACGGTGTTTGTCCACCACAAAGTTCAATGGGCGGGGCTGGGATCGAACCCGGGACCCCAAGCACCAGAGGTGAACGCTCTACCACTGAGCCACCGCAGCCCCTCAGGCGGATTTAAGACGGTTGACTTGCCACCTCTGAGTTTTTCAATGAATGTATTTCTTAGTAATTATTTTAATTTTACTTTTGAAAAGGTGTAAGCATTTTGCTTTTTTTTTTAAAAAAAAGAAAATCCTTGAATTATACGTAGTCAGTGTTGAATACAGGTTTCATTTTTGTATGTGGCAATAGTAACTTTCATGGTCCCCTCTCTTCTACCTCTAGACACAGAAATATTGTTTTTAATAACCTCCAAATTACGATTTTTATCAATAAAGAGTAGCTGTCCTACTAACTCTTGTATCGATTTCCTGCTAAGCAAAGATAAAGTGAATCTGAAAAGGTAGGGGAACGGTAGGTAGCGGCATGACGTCACGCCGTCCCCCATGCCTATCTTTGCCCATTGTAATTTCTTAGGAACTGAGGGGACGCCGTACACATTTTTTGGAGGTGCGGGACGGCGTCCCCTGCATTCCCAAGCACTTTTACCTCTGCTGCTAAGTATTAATTGCTGTAAGGACTAACGAAAACTATTATATGGTACTACTACTACTACTACTACTACTACTACTACTACTACTACTACTACTACTACTACTACTACTACTAATAATAATAATAATAATAATAATAATAATAATAAAGGATCTGAATGATAAATATATTTTTTTTAACTTTCTAATACAATCCCTGTGGGCTTTCGCGAATCTGGATGTATTGTTTTTATGAGGAATAAAGAGGCTTCAAACAACAACCATTTGTATAAAAGTCTTATTAGGTGTTTCACACCTAAGGAACTCACAACTGACCATGTGTCTTTTTTTTAGCACAATGTTACAAGGCACCGAAGCCTGCGGGCATTCAAGACTTTCGTTCTGTCGTTGGCACGTGTCGAATCAGCTTGCTTGCTGTACGATGTTTTGCCTTCAGGCGATCGACTAGATACCTAGCTAGAAGAGTGAAGAAAGAAATAAACAAAACGATATGCTTGTTTCATGGAGATATGCTTGCTTCTTGGCATTAAGTGTTTATAAACCAAAACTGTTCTGAGTATCCATTTTGTTATTTCCATAATAAGTATAAAGGGAAATGTTAATTCTCATATATAGGGGGGGGGGTAAAACTTAGGGGGAACGCGATGGGAACGTTATATATATATAATAACATAGCATATTTCTTTCCAAAATTTTATAAAATCTACTTATTTTATAGAGTTCAAAATTCGGCCAAATGTTTATTAGTATTAATATTGCATGATAACTTTTACTTTTTCTTGCTAAGGTAATATTAGAGCGCGCTAATTAAAAAATTAACTTTCTTCCATTTAAAAGTTGTTTAAGATATTGGCCGCATTTTGCAACAGTGCAGAACAGCAGATAGGAAGCTAACCAGGTAGATTTCTTTCTTTCTCTGCCCTCGCTAGGTCACGTGCGTGAACTTAGGGTTGTCCGCGGAGAAAAAGAAACCGATGGAATGCACATTGACAGCAGATAAGAGCAAAGTGTGTTTTGTCTCTCTTCATAGATCGTAAAGATTTCCTTGATTCTACGTAAACATCTCCGCGAATAATTACCTGTACATGAATATTGCAGCTAACAAGGTACGACAGTTTCAGAAAATCTGTCTATGTTGTTTTCAAGTGAGGGAAGTCTATTCATCTTATAAAATGAGTTTCGAACTGTAGAGCGTAGAGCAAACTCGCTTATTTGTTGCACCAACTGACAAAAGTTTACACACAGATCAAAGAGAAGTCTTAGGAAAAACGGACGACATACTAAATGCTGGTACTTACTGTCTGTTAGGTATATTTATATCAAAATTTTCTAATAAATCTAGAAATGAGTAAAAATAAAGAACGGTCCGTACGATTCTTTTACTATATATATTTTATTTACATATCTGCGTTTTGAATGACATCGAGAACTTTTTTTAAAAATCAAACTTGAGACTACAGGGGCCTACGTTGCAAAACTACTAGTCTTGTAATGTTAGTGAAACTTCTCAAAATCAAATATTTTACACTTGTATATACTGTAAAAAAGCGGCAAATTAAAATTGTCAGCAATAGTACTTAGAAATGAATTTTACTATTATTCTAGTATTTCTGCGTCATGATATTTGATGGATTCTCAAAAAACATTACAAGACGAGTAGTTTTGAGAAATAGACCGTTGCTGTGTTAGACACACACACAACTGGCGAGTAAATTTAAATGCATTAATTAATTAATATTTATTTTAGAAAACGAAATGTCAAATGGAGCCGAAAGGCCATTTTATACCGAAACATTAATAACAAAGGCAAAGAAATGTAAAAATCAGGCAGAGCATATGTGGGGAGTACATCATCCTGAGGGCCGCGGTGGCTCAGTGGTAGAGCGTTCACCTCTGGTGCTTGGGGTCCCGGGTTCGATGCCAGCCCCCGCCAAGTGAACTTTGTGGTGGACAAACACCGTGTGCGTGGGTTTTCTCGGGGTTCTCCCGTTTCCTCCCACTTTCTTCATTCCACAATTTCATTCATTACTCATCATCACCGTCTCCTTTAGCCTAATCGGCATAACCGTGGGATGTAAAACTCAAAGATTTCATTTACATCATCCTGGTGATATTCGCCTGGTAGGACAGAAGAAAATTGTGGGTGAACTTTAATAATAATAAAAAATTGTTTCTTGATATCCATTATTGATTTTGCTCTATGGATCTATGGATTTGATTTTAGTTTGATTTCAGCTTCGAGTACCGTTCAGCAAGGAGGCTATATGAGACTTGGACGTGGGAATACGAACCCACCAGAAATCGAACCCGGGTTTCCCGCACCAAAGACGCGTATGCTATCCACATAGGCCTGAGGAGCTCTATGGAGCTATAGGGATCAATATTGAAACTGGAAGAGTAAAATTGTTTTACCATTTCCCGTTTCAGTAGAGAGAAATAGGTGAAGATGGTATTTTTCTTGAGATGCTCAATCGATTTTCGAAAACTGTCGCTATCTACTACCAATTTATTTTTATGGCGATCAATGTTAAAAACGAAAACGGTTTATTCCTACCTTTTCTGATTTCAATGCAGGATTAACGGAAGAAAGAAAGCTTATTCTTGAGACGTTGTTTGAATTCCCGAACACTTCTCGACCTCTCTGACAGTTTTTACTCTATGAAACTGAATATTGAAACCGGAAATAGTAGTAAATTTCTACCACTTCCGGTTTTAATAATGAGATAGGGTATAGGTGGTAAATTTTCTTGACGTTTGATCGATTTCCGAAATCCTCTCGTCCCTAGTTATTTCCGTATTTGATTTATGGCCATTAATGTTGAAACTGGTTGTAGTCGATTTTTACCACTTACGGTTTAAATATAAGGTTGTTGGAGGAGACGGACACGGAACCTATTCTTGGGGTGCTGAATGGATTCCAGAAAACTGCTTCTCGATATATCTTATCGTCTTTGCTCTATGAAAATCAATATTGAAACTGGAAGTAGTAGTAAATTTCTACCAGTTCCGGTTTTGATAGAAAGATAGGGGTAGAAATGGCACATTTTTGAGGGACATGGAATCAATTCCCTAAACTTGCTTGTCGCTAGCTATTATGACCCGCAAGTAGTCGATCTCTATCACTTCCGATTTATATAGAAGATTGACGGAGGAGATGGAACCTCATATTCTTATGACGCTAAATCTATTCCGGAAAATCCTTCTCAATATTTTTTTTTACCGCTTTTGGTCTGATACCTGTCAACAGGCAGAGCCGTTCTATTAGACTTCCAATACTTATGCATAACATAGTTTGGAAGTATAATAAGCACAGAAAGAAGAAATATTATTTATTAAATCTATTTTCGTGCAGATTAAAAATATGGGAATTTCAAGAATTCTTTTTGCATCAGTTATTATGCCCTGAATAATAACGGGGACCATAGTGGCTCAGTGGTAGAGTTCTCACCTCTGGTGTATGAGGTTCCAGGTTCGATTTCAGCTCGCGCCAAGTAAGCTTTGTGGTGGACAAACGCCATGTGTGGAGTTTTCTTGGGGTACTCACGTTTCTCTCACTTTCTTCATTACAGCATTTCGTGTTCATTCTCATCATCAGAGTCTCCTTTAGTGTATCCGGTATAAGAGTGGGATGTAAATCTAAAAGACTTCATTTCATTTCTAAATAATGACCTAATGCATTCTACAGCGTTCTATTCTTGGCTAAAAACCAATAATAGCGTACAGATTGATGATATGCTTGGAAATTGATATGCCATAAAATCGACTATTTATGCAAAAAATGCACCAACATCTCCCAGCTAGTCACTACAAGCAAGAATGATATCTGCTTCGTTCAGATAATGTTCCTCATGAGACGAGACGAGAAGTAAGATTTTCTCGTCTCGTCTCCTAAGTTTAATAGGTCTAGTCTAGTCTCGATCACTGAAAACATTTTTCGCTCTTGTCTCGAAATTTTATTGCTGAGTTTTTTTTGTGTTTAAAAAAATTATGTCTTATTTTTTCTTAATTTCAATTAGGAGTTTTCACAACCGTTCCGCGTCACGATTGTTCCACGAATAGTGTGATATAAGAACATTTAAACCACATTTATTATTGGAGTAAATTGGGTAATGGCTAGGATATTTTAAACGTAGATAAATGCTCTTCATATTGCTTTTATATCATCATTTGTGTTGTACGTATGATGCGAAAACATAATAATGAAATTATTTCTGTGGGTATTAGCCCGATAGCCCCTAAATGCGCCACTGGTCAAAAGATTTTTCCATAATTTTTAGTCATTAAATACAAATTCACTTCATAATTTTACTAAATACGTATGTTCATTGCATTGTTCATATAGAACAATATCATGGTGATGGAACAAACTTTCTAGTGCTGTATCTCAGTTACATGAGTTACAAGTTATCCGCCTACATAAATAAGTACTTCGTTTTTGAGTTGACGGGTTTTATCCGTAAATTTTCCAAAACAAGTGGCCACCTAATTCTTGTTCTGTCTCTCTATTTAATTAAATTATTTGGTGAGCGTGAAATGTAAAGATCTATTTTCGACGCAAGTGTTAATAAGCCGGGAAGTAACTACTTATCTATCTTTCTTTTCCTCTTTTAAAAATTAATAAAATCACTTATGTTCTGTCTTGTAGTTTATTTATGATAATTATTATTATTTTCAAAGTGTACAGTGAATATTTTAAATATATATTTCAAACATTCTATACAGAAGAAATCGCCACTGCAAGGTTTGGTCCCGCGAGAGTTTAGATGGCTAAGTTTTATCCCTCGATGATCTAGCCAGGCTAGATTTCGTCTGGCAAGATTTTCTTTATGTGAGATTTTCGCTAGGCGAGATTCTGGGCCGTGAGATATTGCTTGCGATGTTTCATTCGCAAATCATCAACAAATTTGAGTGGATAAACGGACCAATATAGCTTTCTGTGGATATACTTTTATTGATTTCATGCAATTTGTGATCATTCCTCTGCGACAAGGCCATTACTTTTCATGTGTCGGCCAAATGTGATTGAGAGTTTAAGATTCCTCAGCGGAAAATAATAATTCCAGTTTGCGACCAACCGATAATTGGTTCTTTATGTAAATCAGCAGAGTAGAAGTGATACACATTACAGGTATTTTTCTCTAAAATTATGGAGTGTTATGAACTACATAGGGAAAACAAGAATAAACGTCTCTTTGTTCAAAAGTGACGCAATTGTAGAAGTAAAGTAACGGTGGTCAGAAAACTGAGTCAAAATACTATAACACACACACACACACACACACACACACACACACACATATATATATATATATATATATATATATATATATATATATATATATATATATATATATATATATATATATATATATATACTGTTCCATAATTCGTGTAATTTTCTACAGCACTGGGAGAGGATGAAATTTTCACACCATTAATATAAAATTTGGCACTCTTATTGAGAAATATCTGAATTTTTCGAATTTCTAAAAGAAATAGGAGAAAATTGCTGTTTAGCCCCCCTTTTGGGGATGAAAACACAAAAGTACATTTTTCCTTAGGGAGATTCAATATTAAATTTTGGAAGCAGTTTTCTCCAATAATTATTCCTAAAGATTTTGGGGCAAATGAGTTGTATTTGTTATGAAATGCAAAAACACTCATTCACAAAGCTAGTAAAGCCGTCTCAAACATTATTTTGGGAAGCCCCCTTTCGGGGGGCAAGGGGCGTAAAAAGATGGTGGGTGATGTGTTACCAAAATCCCAAAATTTATTTTCGGAGTGCCAGTAAACGTCAGATTAATCACGAATGTCACAGAATCAATGCTCCTTACATGTAAGAGAGACTGATAATGGGGCTACAGCCCCCTTTCAAAAGTAAGAAAATCACCATAAATATCCTTAGTAGGGACATACGAGAAGAAGTTATTTTTTGTTAATTAATGTGAAATTTGGCGTCATTGTAGCAAAAGGGTATGCGTTTTTGAAATCTGGAATGCTATTTTGGTAACGCACCACCTTAGGGGGCACAGGGGACGAAGCATTAGATTATGTATCTTTATAAAAATTCAAAATTTTGTTCCGGAAATGCCAGTGAGCGTCAGATTTTCACAAATGTCACAGAATTAATATTCTAATGTTCCTTGCATGTGCCAGTAACTTATGTGGGGCTATAGCCCCCTTTCAAAATAAAAAATCACCATTTATATCCCTAGTAGAGACATACGAGAAGAATGATTTTTCTCAATTAATGTGAAACTCGGCGTCGGGTTAGCAAAGAGTTATGTATTTATCAAATCTGTAATATTTGTTTTGGTAATGTACCACCTTAGGGGGCACAGGAGGTGAAGCATAAGTGATTGGATCTTTTTAAAGTTTCAAATTTTATTTTGGAAAATCCAATGTGTGTCAGATTAATCACAAATAATACAAAATTAATATTCCGATGCTCCTTGCATGTGCCAATGACTGATATTAGACTACAGCCACCCTTCCAAAAATCACATAATTTACGGTAAATATCCTTAGTAGGAACTACGGGAAGGAGTTAATTATGCTTTACAATTAATGTGCAATTTGTCATTATTGTAGAAAAATGATTTAATTTCTTTTTAAATTTCGAATCTAGTGTTAATGAATATCGTTTGTCAGTGTAACAGATTGAGGATATAGCTTCGGTTTTTTTTGGCATCACTGGAATATAATCAAAGAATTTTGCGTTTTTAAAAACTAAATTTTTTCTTCTTATAGCATAAAATCATACATAAAGTTACCAGCATATTTTTTGCACACTTAAGCAAACCAACTCGAAATAGAACACAAAATGACAATGGAAAATGCCGCAGGTACCACGAACGAAAAGAGAAGTAATATTTTAAAAATTAAAATATTGTTTTCTTTATTCGTAGAAAAAGCGTATCTTTTCCCTACTTCTTCCACAATAACTTTATGATCCCACTTTCCACGTACTAGCCTACTCGTATACTGCACATGTAAGCACGTCAGGAAATCGTATACTATGGAAACATGGTTATAGTAAAAACAAATGTCTCGCGAGGGATAAGGATTAGGTTGAGTCAGGCTATACCTTAAATCCAAGAAAACATATTATCCCTTTCTAAAAACAATACTTTTCTTTGGCTCAGTTGTCATTAACTAAATTGCTTAAATGTTTCATTAATCTAAGTGTAAGACAGATAAAATGAACTTACTTTATTCGGCATGCTCTCGTAGACGAGCAAGACATGAATGAATTAATGCGATTTACTAGAGCCACTGTGAACACCTTTTCCAACATATCTGGATGACTATGCTCTGGACAATTCTTTGTTTTATGTTGCCCAATAAGGAGGAATGGACGTAATACAATTCCAGACACATGTACCATCATAGATACAAGCGAAAGAGTGTGATTGTATTTTCTAACTAAAAATGCAAATTTACCTATGTCACACTCCCATTAGGCAAAAGAAATTCCGAGTCCACGCCCCTGAAAGAAATTCACATATGTGTATTATCTTATTGTCACAAACATTTATTTTCTAAAAAATAATGCCAAATTTCACATTGCAAAAAAAAATGCTTCTGCCAGTAGGTCTTTGCGTAAGAATAATCATATTGAATTTATGATGCTTTTCAAAGATAGCTGTAGTAACATATTAGTCACTGGCACGTAAAAGCATTACGGAGTATTAATTCTGCGCATCTTGCAACTAATTTGACACACATGAGCACTCCCAAAATAAAATTTGGAATTTCTATCAGCCCCCTCCCTATGATCCCCAAAAGTACCAAATTACGCTCCGTGCCCTGTGCCTCCTATTCCCAAAATAATATCCCAGATTTTTACTAGCACAACGCCTAATTTCACATTAATTGACAAAATATAGCTTCTTCCGTATGTTCCTGCTAAGGATATTTATTATACATTTTTAATGTAATTGTTGAAACGGAGGCTGTAGCTCAATATCAGTCACTGGCACATGCAAAGAGCATCGGAATATTAATTTTGCATTATTTACGATCAATCTGACACACGCTGGATTTTCCAAAATAAAATTTGAAACTTTAAAAAGATCCAATAGCTTATGCTTTACCCCTGTGCCCCCTAAGCCGGTACATTACCAAAATAATATTCCAGATTTGGTAAACGCATAACTTTTTGCTAATTCGACGCCGAGTTGCACATTAATTGAGAAAAAAACATTCTTCCCGTATGTCAATATTAAGGATATTTATGATTATTTTTTTTATTTTTGAAAGGGGCTATAGCCCCATATAAGTCTCTGGCACATGCAAGGAGCATTAGAATATTAATTCTGTGACATTTGTGAATAATCTGACGCTCACTGACATTTCCGGAACAAAATTTTGAATTTTTATAAAGATCAATCATCAGATGCTTCGCCCCCTGTGCACAATAGGTGGTGGTTACCAAAATAACATTCTAGATATGAAAAATGCACACTTTTTTGCTACAACGACGCCAAATTTCACATTAATTGACTAATAATACCTTCTTCTCGTATCTCTACTAGGGATATAAATGGTGATATTTTTATTTTTGAAAGGGGGCTATAACCCCACATAAGTTACTGGCACATGCAAGGAACATTAGAATATTAATTCTGTGACATTTGTGAAAATCTGACGCTCACTGGCATTTCCGGAACAAAATTTTGAATTTTTATAAAGATATATCATCTAATGCTTCGTCCCCTGTGCCCCCTAAGGCGGTGCGTTACCAAAATAGCATTCCAGATTTCAAAAATGCATACCCTTTTGCTACAATAACGCCAAATTTCACATTAATTAACAAAAATAACTTCTTATCGTATGTCCCTACTAAGGATATTTATGGTGATTTTCTTACTTTTGAAAGGGGGCTGTAGCCCCATTATCAGTCTCTCTTACATGTAAGGAGCATTGATTCTGTGACATTCGTGATTAATCTGACGTTTACTGGCACTCCGAAAATAAATTTTGGGATTTTGATAACACATCACCCACCATCTTTTTACGTCCCTTGCCCCCCGAAAGGGGGCTTCCCAAAATAATGTTTGAGACGGCTTTACTAGCTTTGTGAATGAGTGTTTTTGCATTTCGTAACAAATACAACTCATTTGCCCCAAGATCTTTACGAAAAAAACTGCTTCCAAAATTTAACATTGAATCTCCCATAAGGAAAATGAACTTCTGTGTTTACACTCCCAAAAGGGGGGCTAAACAACAATTTTCTCCTATTTCCCCTAAAAATTCGAAAAATTCAGATATTTCTCAATAAGAGTGCCAAATTTTATATTAATGGTGTGAAAACTTCATCTTCTCCCAGTGCTGTAGAAAATTACACGAATTATGGAACAGTCTGTATATATATATATATATATATATATATATATATATATATATATATATATATATATATATATATATATATATATAATTCAAAATCACGTTTTCAGGCAAAAGTAAAAAAAACATTTCATTTGTTTATCTTTGGAATACCGATATATAATCTAAATGATCTAGACCCTCAAAAGTATTGTAATATTTATTTATTTATTTTGTATATTACTGTTACGCACACGCCTAAAATGCCATGATTTGTTCTTTCATTTTAGAAGATATTTCTTTTAAAGTTATGCCTTTTTAAGAAACATTTCGTATTTTGGAATGCAAAATGTTGATGATAATGCTTTTACAATAATTTTGTTTTCCTTCTGTCGTATCTTCCTTTTTCACCTCGCAAAAGTCGATGTATGTTCAAAAATGGTTGGAAAATGAAAATAGGAATATTTCACCCTGTTTAAAACGTCTTGTTATAAAATACTGAACTTAGAAGGTAAATTCTGTACCACCAGACATGTCAACTCTGACGCGAAATCGTAGCAGTTATAGTAGTATTAACTGTGGTCGTAGTAGTAATAATAGAAGTAGTAGTAATAGAATTAGTAATATTAGTAATATTAAAGTACTTTGCAGTCTTGAATAAAGAGTCAGTTTCCCAAACACACTGCGATTAACATAGACTGACAGTAAGACCGTACGAACACGGCAAAGGCAGGGGTAGTGGAGGACATTTAAGGAAAAAAATGACAACATTAGTTTCCAACCCGTCTTTGTGTGTCCGGGCCGAGCCGTGCCGGCGTGGCTCGGCCCGGAAATACATGCACCCGGTTCGGCCCTATAGCATTTGTGTCCGGGCCGAACAGGACACGCCCAGCCCCTGCAGGGCTCTGATTCATATCCACTGCAAACGCTGTTTTTGTTCTATTTTGACTCTTATTTTAGTACTCAGGCGAGAATTGTGTTCTATGTCTTAATTTTCTGCATTCTTTCACATATGGAAAGATTTGTTTACATATCTAAATGTTTCATTACGTATGGAGAGCTAAATGACAAACAAGCATGTGCTGATATTAATACAAAGTTTCGCAATATTGTATTATTAAGTATTTCAATCAATGTTGCTTTTTTATACAATTAATAACAAGTCTTATTATATTTAAAAGAAGAAAAACACATCTGCAAAATTTCTCCCGATTGCAAAGATTGGCCCCGAGGTTCGAACCTGGTTTACTTTTCCCCGAAGATACCCGAAGCTGGACTTAGAAAATTTTTGCCTCAAAATAGCAATAAAGAATGCCTTCGACCTTTGAGACAACATGGACCTTTCGGGAATCAACTTTCAAAAGTTTGGGGTGGGTTCTTTTGCCCCATAAAACCGTCTTTCCGCAGAAAAGAAAAAAAAGTATTCCTTTATTGTTTGTGTATTTGTCCATACAAAAAGTTTCGTTGGAATTCGTCGTGGCCTTTACACACATATGACATACTGTTACCAGCATTTTTTATATTTCGTGATCAAAGGTTTGGAGGGGTCTCTGCCCCCTAACCGTTTTTCTCAGGAAAATACTAAACCCGTATGCCCTCAATTAAAACCTACAATATCTGTGCAATATTTCGTTCACTTCGGTTCACTTCTTCTTACCTTTCGGGCGTCAACTTTCAAACTTTTGGTGTGGGTTCTTTCGCCCCCTAAAACTGGTTTCTGCAGAAAATAAAAAGAGTATTCCTTTATTTTTTTTTTGCGTATTTGTCCATACAAAAAGTTTCATTGGAATTCTTCGTGGTCTTTACACACATATGACATACTGTTACCAGCATTTTTTATATTTCGTGATCAAAGGTTTGGAGGGGTCCCTGCCCCCTAACCGTTTTTCTCAGGAAAATACGAAACCCGTATGCCCTCAATTTAAACCTACAATATCTGTGCAATATTTGATTCAATTTGGTCCATTTCTTGCCGTCTTTCGGGCGTCAACTTTTAAAATTTTGGGTGGGTCTCTTGCCGCCTAAGACCGTTTTCCCGCAGACCATAAAAAACCTGTATTCCTTTATTTTTTGCGTATTGTCCATACAAAAAGTTGTGTTGCAATTCTTCATGTCCTTTACACACATCTGACATACTAGCACTTTTCATACTTCGTGATCAAAGGTTTGGAGGGGTCGGAGCCCCATGCTTCCGTTATCCCCAGGAAAATACGAAACTCGTATTCCCTCATTTTATGTCTACAATATCTGTGCACAAATTAATTCACTTCGGCTCATTTCTTCGTGCCTTTCGGGCATCAACTTTCAAAACTTTGGGTGGGCTCTTTTGCCCCCTACAACTGTTTCTCCGCAGAAAATAAAAAAAACGTATTCCTTTATTTTTTGCGTATTGTCCATACAGAAAGTTTCTTTGGAATTCTTGGTGGGCTTCACACACACCTGACAATCTGTTAATAGCACTCTTGATATTTCGTGATCAAAGGTTCAGAAGAGTCCGGGGCCCAACTAACCGGTTTTTTTAAGGTAAATACGAAACTCGTATTCCCTTGTTTTATGTCTACAATATTTGTGCAAAGTTTCATTCACTTCCGTTTACTTTTTCTTACTTTTTGGCGTCAAATTTCAAAACTTTGGGATGGGTTCTTTTGCCCCATAAAACCGTTTTTCCGCAAAAATAAAAAACACGTATTCCTTTGTTTTCAGCGCATTATTCATACAAAAGTTTCGGCGCAGTTCTTCATGTCCTATACACACATCTGACATACTGTTAGTAGCACTTTTGATTTTTCGTTATCAAACGTTTGGAGGGGTAGGCGCCCCACCCGACTGTTTTCCCTAGGAAAATACGAAACCCGTATCCTCATTTTACGTCTGCAATATCTGTGCAAATTTCATTCAATTCGGCCCATTTCTTCTTTTCTTTCGGCTGTCAACTTCAAAATTTTGGGTGGGAGATTTTGACCCCTAAAACAGTTTTCTGCTGAAAATAAGAAACCAGTATTCATTTATTTTTTGGTTATTTTCCATACACAATGTTTCGTTGCAATTCTTCATGTTCTTTACACACATCTGACATACTAGCGCATTTGATATTCCGTCATCAAAGGTTTGGAGGGGTCGGCGCCTCACCCAACATTTTTCTTCAGGAAAATACGAAACTTATATCCTCATTTTACGTCTGTAATATCTGTGTAGAATTTCATTCACTTCGGCTAATGTCTTTTTACCTTTCGGGCGTCAACTTTCAAAATTTTGGATAGGGTATTTTGTCCCCTAAAACCGTTTTTTCGCAGAACATTAGAAACTCATATTCCTTTATTTTTTGCGTATTGTCCATACAAAAAGTTATGTTGCAATTCTTCGTGTCCTTTACATACATCTCAAATACTGTTACTAGTACTTTTGATATTTCGTGATCAAAATGTTTGAAGGAGTCCGTGCCTCACCCAAGCCATTTTTCCAGGAAAATACGAAACCCGTATTCCCTCGTTTTAAGCCTTCAATATCTGTGCAATATTTCACTCACTTCGGTTCCCTTGTTCTGACCTTTCCAGCTTCAAATTTAAAATTTTGGGGTGGGTTCTTTTGCCCCATAAAACAGTCTTTCCGCAGAAAATAAAAAACCCGCATTCCTTTATTTTTTGCGTATTGTCCATACAAAAAGATATGTTGCAATTCTTCATGTCCTTTACACATATCTCAGATACTGTTACTTGCACTTTTGATGTTTGGTGATCAAAGGTTTGGAGGGGTCGGCGCCCCACGCTTCCGTTTTCTCAAGGAAAATACGAAACCCGTACTCCCTCATACAATATATGTGCACAATTTCGTTCACTTCGGCTCAATTCTTCTTACCTTTCGGGCGTCAACTTTCAAAATTTTGGGGTGGGTTCTTTTGCCCGCAAAATAATTTTTCCGCATAAAATGAGAAACAAGTATTCATTTTCTTTTTGCGTATTCTCCATACACAATGTTTCGTTGCAATTCTTCATGTCCTTTACAGACATCTGACATACTGTTACTAGCGCTTATGAAATTTCGTGATCAAAGATTCGGAGGAGTCCGTGCCACACTTAACCGTTTTTTTTAGGTAAATGCGAAATCCGTATACGCTCATTTTATGTCTACAATATTTGCGCAAAACTTTATTCACTTCGGTTCACTTTTTCTTCCCTTTTGGCGCCAAATTTCAAAATTTTGGGATGGGGTCTTTTGCCCCATAAAACCGTTTTTCCGTAAAAATGAAGAACCCGTATTTACAAAAAATTTCGTTGAAAGTCTTCATTTCCTTACACACATCTCACATACTATTAATAGTATTTTTGATTTTTCGTTATCAAACGTTTGCAGGGGTCGGCGCCCCACCTAACTGTTTTCTCTAGGAAAATACGAAACCCTTATCCTCATTTTACGTCTGCAGTACTTATGCAAATTTCATTCACTTCGGCTCATTTCTTCTTGTCTTTCGGTGTCAACTTTCAAAATTTTGGGTGAGAGCTTTTGACCCCTAAAAGAGTTTTTCCGCAGGAAATAAGAATCTCGTATTGATTTATTTTATGGTTATTTTCCATACAAAATGTTTCGTTGCAAGTCTTCATTTCCTTTACAGACACCTCACATACTGTTACTAGTACTTTTTGATATTTCGTGATCAAAAGTTTGGAGGGGTCCGTGCCCTTTCCAACAGTTTTTTTCAGGAAAATACGAAACCCGTATTCACTCATTTTACGCCTACAATATGTGTGCACAAGTTCATTCATTTCGATTCACTTGACCTTGCTTTTCGTTCGTCAACTTTCAAAATTTTGGGTGGGTGCTTTTCCCCGTAAAACCATTTTTACGCAGAAAATAAAAAAACATTATCCGTATGTTTTTTGTATATTATCCATACACTAAGTTTCGTTGCAATTTTTCATGTTCTTTACACACATCTCACATATTGTTACTAGCACTGTTGGTATTTCGTGATCAAATGTTTGGAGAGGTCCGTGCCCTACCCCGCCGTTTTTTAAAGGAAAATAAGAAACCCGTATTCCCTCATTTTTTGTTTATAATATCTGTGCAGAATTTCATTCAGTTCGGTTCACTTCTTCTTACCTTTCGGGCGTCAAATTTCAAAATTTTTCGTGCGGGCTTTTGCCCCCTAAAACTGTTTTCCGCAGAACAGTAAAAACTCGTATTCCTTTATTTTTTGCGAGTTGTCCATAGAAAAAGTTTCGTTACAATTGAGGACCTTGCCGGACAAAGGGCACATAGAGTAAAAGTGTACTTTCGGGAATGAGCTCTCAAAGTTAAGAGTTGTAATTTATATTTAGTTATAATTAAAGAAACACCTGTGATGAATATTTTTTGGTGGGACATTTCATTCTTTATATGTTAGTGATATTACTATGGTGATTACTGAAAAGTACTTTTAGTAAAAAATAAAAGTTGTAAGACATGTTATGTGCCCTTTTTCCAGCAACCAGTTATCATGTTTGGAAACAAAACACAAGTTTTAAAAGAACAAACTTTATTACAAAATTACATACCTAAATCATAGAAAGGATGTTTTGTTAGGTCTAGTTAGGCCTCAGCGTTCTCTTCAAGCAAACTTTCCAGCCAGTTTTGGTCCTCAGCGGTCAAGTACTTCATCAGACTTCTAACATCAACCATTTTAGCTTGTGACACTTGAGGAAATAGCACTGTTGTTGGTTGAACTTGTGCTAATGTTGCTTTATTAACATTTTTCATGAACTTGAAAGGCGAGTAGGTAGGGATGAAATTGGGAGAACACAATACAGTTCCATCACATTTGTATTTGATCATTACATATTTCATGATAGTGAACTTCAGATGTTTTGAAGTCTTTTGAATGTTTAAAAAAAAAGGTTCAAGGCTCTCGTCCCAACTTTTGATCAGATTTCGATCCATTATTACAGTAAAGGGGCTGGGTTTCTGCCGAGCTTGAACCATAGCTTGAAGCCATGGTTTTGCAGTTCCAATGACCTCTTTCTTTTTTATATGAGACCGAACGAGCCCAAAGTTCCGATCACACTGTGTGAAAGAATGTCCCCTAACTGGAAACAACTGAATTAGTTCAACATTAAACACTTTGCTGAACCAAGAGCAAAACTTAATCATTGTAGCATTGCGGTTCTGTCCTCCCGCAGAGTCTGATAACAAAACAATAGTTTTTACTTGTGATGTTTCTACATATTTTTTAAGGCAATCATACAAAAATGAAGCCACACTGTTCGAGTTCTTACATGCTTGTGATTCCATGAAACAGTAAAAGTAAGACTCGTCATCATTAAAAACATGTACATTGAATGCATATAGCCATAAAAGCCTTTTATAGAATTGGCTGTTAACATTCAGCCTTGGCACCGCGTAGTTTTGTGCATAATCAAATTCACATACCAAAAAAGATGGATCATTTTTTGCTTTTTCAATGTACTCATTTCTTAAAGCTTGTCTTCTCTTATACTTCCTCTGATGAACCTGATACGGTACTTTGATTGGGTCATTAGGATTTCTTGCCAGTTTTTCTTTGCACTCTGTGCAATAATCACATACATCACTTTTAGGTGCTCTTATACCAAATTCATTACTAAACTTAGACTTAAAACACTTAAAATAGTGGGGGTAGCCCATTTTCAAGTTTTCATTAGTTTCAGCCCTATAAAACTCTTGAAACATAGTGTACAACGTTTTAATGTTGAGCTCTGGGTTGTCAAAGTATTTGAGAGAGGTTTTATTACCACTATAATGGCTTAGGCTGTGTGGAATTGATTCAAGGTGCGTCTTCATCAAATGCAAAACGTTCGGTTTCAATTTGTGGGGCCGGTTGGTGTGATGACCTCTCCGTTCTGTAAAGTCTTGTGAATTCAACATTTTTTGTTGGATTACCCTTATTCTTTTAGGACTAACTTGTAGTAGTTTCCTTAAGAAACCCTGACAAACTGATACATTCAAACCACCAACGTTTAGGCTATAGGTCCATGTATTGATTCGGGCCTTTTTGGGATGAATGGCGTGAGTTTTAAGTTCTGTTTTTGTTATACAATTAGAAATAAATGAGTCTTGGAGCTCTTTACCTTGATTATAAAAGAACGAAAATAATTCTTCCTGATGTTCTTTAGTAAAACGAATACAACACTTCTCACTACAACAATCAGGAACATAACCAAACTGTTTGCCACTTACAGTCTTCCCACATCTGTTTACATACATTTCACCTTTAAGTCGATTCACTTTAGCATTTTCACGTTTAAGATTTATATTGTTACTGTATGATTTACGTTTACGTTTAGCTTTTGACTGCTCCATTGCTTTAAATATCTGTTATTTAATAATAAACTTCCTTTATAAATGTAACCTCAAAACAACAGGCAAAATACGTAAACACCACTGTTGTCTGCTGCCGACTATTTCTTTGTTCTTTCCAGCTGCACAGATTCAAAAAAAGTTTTGCCACAGACTAACGAATAGAGATTTTTGTTTGAAACTTTCTGGGCACAATCACAACAACATGGCGGATCGTTTAAAACGATTGCCGGAAAAAGGGCACATAGACCTATGTTCCCTTTGTCCGGCAAGGCCCACAATTCTTCATGTCCTTTATACACATCTGACATACTGTTACTAGCATTTTTTATATCTCGTGATCAACGGTTTGGAGGGGGTGCGTGCCCCACCCTACCGTTTTTTTTTTCAGGAAAATATGAAGCCATTTTACGTCTGCAATATCTGTGCACAATTTTATTCACTTCGGTTCAGTTACTCTTGCCTTTCGTGTGTCAGTTTTCAAAATTTTGGGTGAAGCTTTTATATTAAAGCTTTCCTTTATGTAACTTTTTCTTTTTTAAAATTTTTTTTGGGGGGGAGAAGGAGAGAAATGTTTTTTCTGATATGTGTCTTTTGCCATTCATCTTTTCTGAGGTGCTTAAGTAAGATCATTTTGTAACTTTTGATGTCATCCAACTCCGTTACGATAATAAAAATGTCATTCTTAACAATTTGTTTTATTTCCTTATTTTTCAGTTTGCCACACTGATATATTTTTAAGAGAATTGAGGTTTGGTCCAACGCCTTTCGAATTCGGAACCAACCCAACCGCCGAGCTTTTTGGGTTGCCTGCTATTGCAGGAAAACGAGAATTGCAGGTGGTAATGCACTTTTGGAGTTGTGTATACATTAGAAGGCCATCATTAGTTATTGATAAGGACTGCTAGTTGAAGTCATTAAAATAATAAAGTGAGACCTACGTACATTGAACTTCTGTTAATCAGAGCTTGATTAGTTGTTGGTACTTTTGGACTTTCAGTTATAGGAAAGGGGATGGCATGTTTGCGTGTACTATCTTTCTAGAAACATTAGCTCTGACTTTCTCAAATGCCCCGTCACCATTACAAATCACAACTTTCAAACCAGATGACATAGAGCATTATGGTTCCTTGCATATTGTAGCCAATTCCACCAAGTTTTATTTGCAATTGAATCGTTTATTTCATAAACCTGTAAACCGACATTTTTTTCACAAAATGACTTTTGTACGGTATAAGTTACTCATACCGTAAACACACATTTTAATGCAGAAACCAGTCGCCTGCCATGGCGTTAAATGGGTTATTTTTTAAACCGTACATAGCGTTTAGTGTAGTAACCCGTCAAGGGATGTCACAGAACATGTTTCTGCAGTAAATCTAATGTTCCCACCAGAGTTGGCGTGGGTCAATGAACACTTGACCCACCACCCACTGACCCACCACTCATCGTGACCCACGACCAACTGACCCACCACCCACCATGACCCACTCTGACCCACGACCCACCATCAACCACTCTCATCCACGTGACCTACTCTGACTCACCAAAATCTCGTCATCAACTCTTACACATGATCCACGGCCTCTTCTACTGACTAAAGAGTTTACACTTGTAATAAAACAAGACTGTGAAATTGTCACTAATCGGAGTTTGAATTTCTACGGTCAATCGCTCAAACACCACTCTATTACAATAAAGGTGGATCTGACCTTTACGATATAATATGGTGAAGTGTTTGTCAGTGAGGAAATTGAAGCACTTCGAGTTGGGGGGAAATTAGTGTGTGCCTAAAATATACTTGTACTAAGAGAGTATTCTTGCGAGCGTTAATTTCTCAACGCATTCCAAAAGAAACTTCTACTCGCAGGAAAATACCCCTGTACAGCGGGGGACACTTCTAAATGGTACACCTTAGCCGTAAATCTCCATATGGCTGTACCATTTAGAAGTGTCCCCCGCTGTACAATATGGAAAAGGTTATGATTTCTCAGTTCACAGTATTTTTCTCCAAAAGACTTGAAAAATCAGTTTTCCATAGCATATAAAGGTGCTCGGGTACTGTCTGTAAGAGCATCTCCATAAAGTATGCTCATAATTGTAATTTGTGTAATTAATAAAACACCACGTTAAATTTAAGTTGCAAATGTGCATAATTGCAATTATTATGAATATTTATTCAAAGTAGTTTACCTTCTAGTTTATGAAAAGAAAAGAAGAGACTTATTAAAAATTAGGTACAAAATTAAAAAAAAAAACACTAGGGATGGGTACGAGCGAGTTCGAGCGAGTTTTCTTTGAAACTCGACTCGACTCGAAACGTACATCTTTCAGCTCGACTCGAGAACTCGACTCAAAAACTTTCCTCCAACTCGACTCGAATTTGTTTTGAGTCGAGTCGAGCCAAAACGAGCCAAATCATGTGTGTAGTTCTAAATACTCTCTTCAAGTATCCTACATAGACAATATAATTATTATCAATTATACTACTACAACACATTATTATTATTATTATTATTATTATTATTATTATTATTATTATTATTATTATAACATCATGTAAAAATATAAAGTGGTTTGAATCTGAATACTAAAAACTAGTTGACTGCCAATCTCGGTAGTCGTGAACAGAGTTGGCGTGGGTCAATGAAAACGACCCACGACCCACTAACCCATCACTCACTGTGACCCACGACCCACCGTGATCCACTCTGATCCACCACCCACCATGAACCACTATCATTCACTGTGACCTACTCTGACTCACCAAAATCCATCGTCATCAACTGTGAACACGATTCACGGCCTCTTCTGTACTGACTAAAGAGTTTACACTTGTAATAAAACAAGACGGTGAAATTGTTACTAATCGGAGTTTGAATTTCTAGTCAATCGCTCAAGCACCACTCTGTTACAATAACGGTGGATCTGACCTTTACGATATAATATGGCAAAGTGTTTGTCAGTGAGGAAATTGAAACAGTCCGAGGTGGGGGGTGGGGGGAAATTAGTGTGTCTCTAAAATATACTTATACTAAGAGTATTCTTGCAAGTGTTAATTTCTGAACGCATTCAAAAACTACAGAAATTACGCATGTAACCTATCTTTTTAAGTACGCCACATATAATTTTTTTTCTCAGTGTACAATCCAAACTTTAAAGTCCTGTGTAATTAAGCTTACAGTACAAATTTTATGCCTATTTTTCTCACAACTTGATGGGTTGATCGCTCTGTGCTGTAAGCGCTCCATATAATAAACATAAGCTTCAGCAATTATTATAGTAGAAAGCAATGAGTATATGAAGCCAAGCACTGTATTTTTTGTTTCTGATTTTTTTCTTAAATAACATCGATCGATTTCGATCATTTTTACAAACCAACTCACTACCAATTTTCCATATACTGTATAGAAAGTGCCCCCCCCCCCATAAAGGAGAATTTTAAAAATTGCTAGGACACATTCTGTTTATTTTCAATAAAGAGTTAATACATGAATTTCAGCTCCGTAAGATTAACGGCGTGCGAGATACTTTTTTTTTTCGCAAAAATTCGGATCCTCACTACCTCCTTAGGATACTATGCATTATAATGAAAGCAATACAACATCCCTGTTTGGATTAAGGCCTAATTATATATCAAAAGTAATTTCATTTGACTTTGCAATTTGACCTTTATGATCAGGCACACATAGTTACATTCAATTTTTTATATAATAATTTATATATTACAGTGATTCAAAAATGTAATTTTTCCAGTAGTTAACTCCTCTAAAAACTCACAGATCTCGAAAGCCAAGTAGTAGTATAAGCCCTATTGCTATTATTACAATTAAAAATATCAATATCCAAAAATGCCTGAAGTTCTTTTTTTCACTTGGTTAGATATACTCACCTCAGGTAAGTAGACAGAAACAAATGGAAAAGGAAGGGAAATGAAAGTCTTTAAAGTAAAACGAAGACAAATTCACCAGTCTTCAAAATATACTGTCTACAATGCAGTGAGCAGAGTAGGTCGGTATATCATACTGAGTCAGTGGGTCGCAGTGGGTCATGGTGGGTGGTGGATCACAGTGGGTCACGGTGGGTGGTGGGTCGCAGTGGGTCACGGTGGGTGGTGGGTCACATGCTATTGACCCACGACCCACTGACACACTCAAAAAATATTCCTCATTCATCCATACAACCCTGCAGCGTCATGTCAACTACAATAGTATGTACAGTGTCAGTGATACGCATGCGGAGTTTATCAATATTCTGAACAGGGATCCGGTAGACATAATTCTTAACTTACCTCAAAGTAAGAAAGAAAGAAAAAGATGATATAATGAGACCAAGAGGTACGAGATTGATTTTTAATGGCCTAATCAGGAAGTCCTGAACATCATGAGACCAATGATCCCTCGTTTTAAAAAATTATGAATGTCTACGACTGTGGACCCATGTTAGAAGCTACTATTCTAGCGCCATAGAGTAAGTGTTCTAGGTGATATTATCCCACTGAAGAAAAATGGGTTGAACATATTTATTTGCACCAGCCTACAACACAGAGGCACCTCAAAAATGTTCATGAATGGCATAGGAATTTCCAGAACACCATATTTGCGAGTTACGGTGGTGGTTAAAATGTCCTGACACATAGAAAATTGCTTAATCAGAAAAAATAAAAATCTTTAAGTATTCAGTGTGTTCAGCAATTTTGTCTAAGATAGAACAAGCAAATTCAAGATGCAAAGAACAAGCATTCGGCTACAACGCTTGGGTGCATTGCATTTTATAAATGTGAAAATGTAGCCACTTATGCAGAGCACTGTGAACAGATTTCGATACAAATAATTTCCGCGAGGTACTACGTATTTTAGTCTAAGATCTGAGGGGGGTCGACCATGCATGGAAAGCCTAACGCAATTTTATTTCTAATTATTGTTATAGGTACTATACTGATAGTGAAAACCGATGTCGCACCCGAGCGTGGTCGCCACCTTGGGGTAAGGGAGAAAGGGGTGGGGTGCAGAAAGTCGTAGACCTTCACGTTGGCGGCCCTAGTAGCCCTCCTAATTGTCACAGGGACATGAACCATACCTCGTTGGAAAGCTTATAGAACACAAATCCCGATGAGGTAACTTTTGTGCACTCCGTGCCCAACACGTAAAAGAACAACAAGAAGAAATGTTTTTAAAAATTGGAAGAAAAACGAATTTTTGTAAAATTTCTGGGACGCTGGCAACACTGTTGTTTGTCGTACGCAGGAAAAAATAATCTCACATGTATGCCATACATTGGCAACAATCATATTTTAAAATTAAGGGCGTAGACACAATAGCAAGAGAAATAAAAATTCGGAACTTCGTATCTCCGATGGTCACTCTGTACATATCTTTCGATGGACTATCGTCACATTGCCTGCCCTAGCGACGCCCCTAATTGTCACACGGACAAGAACGATACCTCGTTGGCAAGCTTATGAGACACAGATTCAGAGAGGTAACTTTTGTGCTACCCTGCGTACGACAAACAGTGTTGTCAGACTCCCACAAAGTTAAAATTGTTTTTTTTTTTTAATTTTTTATTTTGTTCTTCTTCTTTTACGGGTTGAGCATGGGGACCACAAAAGTTACCTAGTTGGAGTATGTGTTCTATAAGCTTTCCAACGAGGTATATTTTATGTCCCTGTGACAATTAGGGGTGTCGCTAGGGTTGCCACAAAAGTTGAAGGCAGATTACAAATATACAAATGAAGTACGAGCTTCCGAATTTCTTTTATCTCCCTCCGTATTACACCTACGTCCTTCATTGTTTTCATATGAGCAGGCACGTAGCCAAGGGGGGTCCGGGGGGTCCGGACCCCCCCTTCGAGACCAGAAATGAAAAAAAAATAAGAAAGAATGAAACAAAATAAAATGAGAAAAAGAAGGATCAGCGTTAAAAATAAAAACAAAAAACTACAGGAAGCTTATATGGTGGTGAGGTGAGCGAGATATCCTGGCAGAGTCAGGGAATTTGAAATTTCTAGAAAACTTACGGAATTCTCAGAATTTCTGCTACTAGTCTCGGAGATTTCAAGCTTCCGAAAGCATAGTGCCGTTGTGTAACAGCGTGGACAATTTTTTATCATAATATTTTGTTATCGCTTCTCTGCAGTATCAAATATGTTATTTCAAAAACAATTTTCTACTCCTCCTTTAACCTGTGATTTGGAAGAGACAGTAGTTGGCGGAATAATAAAAACAAAAATTTATGAGGAAAGTTCTGTTAACACTTGATTTAACATACAAAGGAATGCAGATATTGAAAAATATTTTACAAGACATTATTGAGCTTGCACTTTTTATAATAGTGAATATGTACTTTTTTATACAGGTTGTTTCAAAACAATACCGACGTTTGGGAGGTGATTCCTGACACTAGGATAAGACAAAAAGTATAGACCTATCTGGGTGCACAAATGCTTCCTTTTGGACTTATAGGCTGCGAAAACATGAAAGAATTAACTTTAAAGATCCATAGCCTCACAATTATAGGACCTATTGTAGTCGGGTCAAGACTTCACTTAAAAACTATTATATGCCCTATCCAAAAATGCACTTTTCAGAATCCTGAGGTACTTCCACAACCATTTTTATAGAGGGGGTATAGTTACGGGCATATAATTTGAAGTAGTCACAACTACCTCTATAAAAATTGTTGCGGAGGTACCGCATGATTCTGAAACATGGAAATTTGCATAGGGCACATAGGTCCCATACTTTTGGAGCTATGGGCCTTTAAAGTTCACTTTTTCATGTTTTCGGGAACCTATAACTCCAAAAGGAAGCCTTTGAGCACCCAGGTTGGTCTATACTTTTTGTCTCCTCTTGATATCAAGAATCACCTCCCAAACGTTGTTGATATTGTTTTGAAACACCCTGTAATAGTTGAGGTCATAATAAAAGGAAAATTCTTATATTTGGATAAAGAGAGGAAGGACGTAAATATTGTAAAATATTTTTAAATACGTCTTTTTATTATTTTACTCGAGATTTCTTCATAGTTTATTAAAATACTTACCAACATATTCTCATTTTATTCTTCTAACAAACAAATATATGTTGCCAGCGAGGTAATTAGATTGATCGAGCTCCTGGGCCTTCAGTATTTCTTGTTATCCCCCCCCCCTCATTACGAAATCCAGGCTAAACGAACCAATATATGTTTCAATAAAATAGTTTAGAATGATCGAGCCTCTGGTTTGATAACCACAGTATATCATGTCTCGGACCCCCCCCCCTTCACGAAATCCTGGCTACGTGCCTGATATGAGTGTTCCCAATGTCTGGCGTACATGTGAGATTTTTTCCTGTGTACGACAAATAACAGTATTGCCAGCGTTCCTCAAAGTTTAAATATGGGGCTTTCTTTTATAAGAAAATATAAACTGGAGAAATGTTCAAATTCATTACCCCCATTTACCCCTCGTAAGCCCAATGACAAAATGCAGGTTATCACCAGTTACTATATGTATTTATTTACATTGATACCAATTTTTATGCTTATAGCTTCTTTGGGATAAGTTTAAAGGCAATTTGAGTTTGGTATGATGGATAGTTTTTTTTTTGAAATGCATGTTTAGTTGTAAAATCATTACCATATTGTTAGTAAATGTAACTGAAATAAAAAAATAATATTAGCATTACAACAACTTTATTTGCACTGACCTTCATTTGTTGAACATTTGTGTTCCTGATGTTAATCCAACCAATTTCCAATGACAAATCACGCCCACATCTTCACGTGTTATGTTGTTTAACAACACCTCTTCATTTCACAAACGAACTGAATGATTTTCAAAATTTCCACTTCTTTAACTAAACATAAATTACTTGAAGCTTAACGTATCGTAACTGTTGCATTAAAGTTTGCATATCAGTTTAAAAATATATATCTAATACTAGTGGTTTGTTCTTCTTAATCATTGTAAATTGGGATTAATTTACTTAGTCACAATCGGCTTCTTCGCAGTAATATTTTGTCACAGGATATTTGCAATTGTCCTTACAAGCATAATACCTGCAGCAAGACGACTTATTTACAAAACACCTGCAAGACACTGTTTTGGAAATTTTTTATGTGCAAGATGGAATTAAAATATCTGGTACGGCAGGCTATGTCATCAGAAGTGGACGTATGGTTTTATTGTCATCTAAGAAAAAAAATCTTGCTTAAATGTAAAGGCTCTGCAAACTGAATTGTGGAGTTACTCCAATAGTACAGTTGAGTACTGCATCTCAGTGCATGTTGTGGGAAAGAGTCGGAGGTGCACGGTAAACAACCAATGTCATTAACTGCTGATGGGGATGACAGGAAGTGAAAGTATCTATTTTCATCAAAAGAATTTTCCTTTTTTTTAACAATCTGTGAATAGACAAGCTCTAATTGGTGAAGTTGTGTGTCATTTAGGTCTTGTTGATGTAAAAACTGTAGCACATCTAAAATAGAATCCAATATTCATGATAAACTGGAAGCATACTGTTTGGTTTCTACTTTGCTCGTCGAGTCACAGCTTGCAAAACATGATGAGCTGGTAAACATTTGGAGAATTTTATCCAAGTCCTTCTGAAGCTATATGACATTCTAGAGCTCTTTTCCTTTCTCGAACACCAGCGACTCACCACAAACTATGGCAAACGACGTCTTTCAAACCATGCCAGTATGATATGACCAACACGATCACATCCGTGTCTGGGCTGTGAATTATTAGCTATACACTTCCTTTGTTTCCAACTGAATCAAACACATGAAGAAAAATTCTTGTGTCTGCTTCATTCTGGTTAGTTTTCAGGTTTTCGTACGTTCTTGTTAACTGATCTTCATGTTTTAGATAACAGTCGTTTTATTTTTCAAAACTACCAAACACAGAATACTGTTTACCTGCAGGAATGATTAGTTTGTTAATTATATACTCTGAAATGTACTCGACTTAGTTCCTTTTGTTTTCAGGCAAAGCTATGTAACGGGACAACTGTTTTGGAATCTTTGTCAGATCACTATGAATTTTTATGAGTGAAGGAGTCTTCTCCGTACTTCTAAAATCGTTTTCACCCTTTTAAAGTGATGTACTGATGTTAATGTACCTCTCATACACAAGATCCACTCGTGTTGTTGCACTGTTGTAGAGAAATCTTTCAATTTTCCTTAGTTTTTGCTCGGCAAAGTCTTTGAAAGTCTTAAAACTTGATAAAACATTGTTTGGAACACTATGAACCAGACCAGACCCATTCCATCTGAAACTTGTACTTGGTTCCCTAGAGAATTTAATTCTTACAGGGGTTTATTACAAGAAGTCTCTGTTTCGATGACATTCATCAGCTCAGACTTCACATTTTTCTTGAGATGGCCATTCGGGTGTGCTAAAGTTGGCAGATAGTTCAATAGCTCATGACTCAACAAATCCTGGATATGATGGCTCCTTTCATTAGCTATTGGACTATCATATCCTGGACTATATGTGGAGAGTGCTCACTGTCGCGCAAAAACGAAAAAAAACCCTGGGTGGATGGCTGGAAAAGTGGCCGCATATCAATGGAGAAGGGAACCAGTCCTGGGAGGAGAATGACTGTGACTCCACCAGTGAACATTTCAAGGGTAGAACGGTTTATTCAAGACAGGTGCATCACGTTCACGGAACTAGAGGCGGCCACATGACTTGCCAGAATTACTCTGCACTGCATAGTGCACGAACACCTTAACATGGGTAAGGTGTCTGCCAGGTGGGTTACCAAATCTCTGAATGCAACACAAAGACAACAGCGCAAGGACGTGAGCGGTGATCATGTGCCACGCTACAGCCAGGATCCAGAAGGCTTCATCTCCAAACTCTTGACTGGAGACGAGACTTGGCTGCACTACCATGAGCCAAAGATCAAAGCCCAATCAATGCAGTAGATGCATAAAGGCAGCTCAAGCCACATCCCTCTGTAGGCAAACACATGGCCACAGTCTTCTAGGATAAGGACGGGAATCATCCTCTTTGACTGGCTGGAAACCGGGACCACAATTTACAGGTAATGAATGATACGTGACATTGCTAAAGAGTTTGCGCCGTGCAATTGACAGGAAGCGACCAGGAAAATGGGCGAAAGGTGTGCTCTTGCAATACAATGACGCTCGTCCCCATACGAATCAGGCAATCACACGACTGCTATTAATGAGCAGGAGTTCCAGGTGCTGCCAAACCCACCTTATTCTCCTTTCCCATCAGCAGTTAATGACATTGGTTGTTTACCGTGCACCTCCGACTCTTTCCCACAACATGTACTGAGATGCACTGCTCAACTGTACTATTGGAGTAACTCCACAATTCCGTTTGCAGAGCCTTTAGATTTAAGCAAGATTTTTTTCTTAGATCACAATAAAATCATGCGTCCACTTCTGATGACATACCCTGCCGTACCAGATATCTTAATTCCATCTTGCACATGGAAAATTTGCAAAACAGTGTCTTGCAGGTGTTTTGTAAATAAGTTGTCCTGCTGCAGGTATTGTGCTTGTAAGAACAATTGCAAATATCCTGTGACAAAATATTACTGCGAAGAAGCCGATTGTGACTAAGTAAATTATTCCCAAATTGCAATGATTAAGGAGAACAAACCATTAGTATTAGATATATTTTTTAAACTGATATGCAAACTTTAATGCAACAGTTACGATACGTTAAGCCTGAAGTAATTCATGTTTAGTTAAAGAAGTGGAAATTTTGAAAATCATTCAGTTCGTTTGTGAAATGAAGAAGTGGAATGAATAATACGTGAAGATATGGGCGTTATTTGTATTGGAAATTGGCTGGATTAACATCAGGAACACAAATGTTCAACAAATGAAGGTCAGTGCAAATAAAGTTGTTGTAATGCTAATATTATTATTTTTTATTTCAGTTACATTCATTAACAATATGATAATGATTTTACAACTAAACAAGCATCTCAAAAAATGCTATCCATCACACCAACCTCAAATTGCCTTTACACTTATCCCAAAGGAGCTATAAGCATAAAAATTGGTATCAATATAAATAAATGCATATACTAACTAGTGATACCCTGTATTTTGTCATTGGGCTTACGAGGGGTAAATGGGGGTAATGAATTTGCCCATTTCTCCAGTGTATAGTTTCTTATAAAAGAAAGTCACATATTTAAACTTTGAGGAACGCTGGCAATACTGTTATTTGTCGTACGCAGGAAAAAAATTTCAAATGTACGCCAGACATTGCGAACGTTCTTATGAAAACAATGAAGAACATAGGTGTAATAGGAAGGGAGATAAAAGAAATTCGGAAGCTCGTACTTCATTTGTATATTTGTCATCTAGTTTCACCTTTTATGGCAACCTTAGCGACACCCCTAATTGTCACAGGAACATGAAATATACCTCGTTGGAAAGCTTATAGAACACAGACTCCAACTATGTAACTTTTGTGGTCCCCATGCTCAATCCGTAAAAGAAGAAGAACAAAATCAAAAATTAAAAAATAAAAACAATTTTAACTTTGTGGGAGTCTGACAACACTGTTGTTTGTCGTACGCAGGGGGAGAACAAAAGTTACCTCTCTGAAATCTGTGTCTTATAAGCAGGGCCCGGATTTTGTTGACAAGTCAACTTTTTTCCGTTATGCATAAGACAAGGCAAATTCTAATAAAAACGTTATCCATCAACTCTAGGTTCTAAAAATATATATTTTTAGGGTCAACTTTTGGTCACTTTTTGCCGTTTTGAAATTTCGGGCTATTTTTTAATATTTTAAGGTAACTTTTAGGTCACTTATGGTCTTTTTATTTTTTTCTTCTCATAAGGAAATCTTTAAATGAACACGGTTTACAGTTGTTCAAAAGACGAAGTTGAATAATCTCTTTTCTTGCTTCCTGACTATTGGGGGTAGAAAAACTGCATTTTTAACAAGCTAATGTAAACTAAACTGTAACTGGTTAACGAAAGGTGGGGGTTGGTAGGTGCCCAAACAGATAGTTTTGGGTTGTTGACCACAAAGGATGTGATCACATGAATAACTAAAAATGAATGAGAAGGCTTACAAAGATTTTAAACAGGGTTTTTATCTATTATTCTCATGTAGTCTACATTTGCGAACTTTGATTGTTTAGGAGTGCTTCCTAGTTTCAACTCGGGAGTGAATTGATACTTTCAATACTTACAATGCCGTACAATGGACTGATCAATGAACATAAATGATCAATGGACTGCAACTAACTGAAACAAAACTTTTTGAATATGAGTGACAAACGTTAATTAAAATCCAAGGGATATTTAAAAAAATGTCAATGTTTTACGAAATAAACATTTAAGAAAACGCAAGTGAGTTTTAGGGGCATTTTACAGGAATTTTAGTGTCATTTTATAGGTCACTTTCTAGAAAATTTTAGGTCAAAAAGATCCGGGCCCTGCTTATAAGCTTGCCAACGAGATACCGTTCTTGTCCGTGTGACAATTAGGCCAACGTAACGATAGTCCATCGAAAACTATGTACAGAGTGACCATCGGAGATACGAAGTTCCGAATTTTTATTTCTCTTGCTATTGTGTCTACGCCCTTCATTTTTAAATATGATTGTTGCCTATGTATGGCATCATATGAGATTATTTTTTCCTGTGTACGACAAACAACAGTGTTGCCAACGTCCCAGAAATTTTACAAAAATTCGTTTTTCTTCCAATTTTTAAAAACATTTCTTCCTGTTGTTCTTTTACGTGTTGGGCACGGAGTGCACAAAAGTTATCTCATCGGGATTTGTGTTCTATAAGTTTTCCAACGAGGTATGGTTCATGTCCCTGTGACAATTAGGAGGGCTACTAGGACCGCCAACGTGAAGGTCTACTATTTTCTGCGTCCCCTCCTCCCCCCCCCAAAGTTGTCGACCACGCTGGGGTGCGATGACATCGGTTTTCACGACTAGTATAGTACCTATAACAATAATCAGAAAAAACTGCGTTAGGCTTTCCATGCATGCTCCACACCCCTCAGGTTTCGGCCTATTTATATTTGAGAGTTACGTTGAAGTGCCACTTGCATATTATTGAAAGTTTCTTGCATCATCCTGATCATCCACTCTGTTACAGTAACCCTCACTATCAGTCATCCTAAAGTTTTCTATCCATCTCAGAGTACTGCGTTTGACTCAGTTGTGGGAATGTCAATTGACTACTGAAGTCCCTTTGCATAGTTATTAGCCATTGGGTATCCGCATGCACGACACACACTGAGTTTTCTGTTGTAGTATCGTCACCTTCGTTTATTTAGAAAATCTGAAATGAAACCAACAATATCGGAAATTAGTGAGATAGTAACAAAATCTGGTCCCTACAAGTTTCACAAAATCGTATTGCTTTGTATAATTTAGTTTGAAAGTTGTGACTAATTGTAATGGTAACGGGATTTTAGGGACACCCAGTATTCTCTGTTCTAAGCCCTGGCAGCATTCTATATTATGCTTTGGATTCCTTCTTTTAGAAATATGAAATAGTAAGTACTTGAAGATTTTTCATTGTATACACGACTCCAAAAGTGCATTACCACCTGCATTTCTCGTTTTCCTGCAATAACAGGCAACCCAAAAAGCTCGGCGGTTGGGTTGGTTCCGAATTCGAAAGGCGTTGGACTAAACCTAGATTTTGTAAAAAATATATCAGTGTGGCAAACTGCAAATAACAGAATAAAACAAATTGTTAAAAATAACAATTTTATTATGGTGACGGAGTTAGATGAGATCAAAAGTTACAAAATGATCTTGCTTAAGCAGTTCAAACAAGCTGAATGGAAATAAATAGATATCAGAGAAAAGCATTTCATCCTCCCCATCCAAAAAAAGAATCTCCTAAAAAAAGAAAAAGTTACATAATGTAAAGTTTTAATATAAAACCCCCACTCTAAATGGTGAAAGATGACACCCGACAGGCAAGAACAACTGAACCAAAGTCAATGAAATTGTGCACAGATACTCCAGACGTAAAACTAAAGAATTCGAGTTTCGTATTTTCCTGCAAAAACGGTTGGTTGGGGCACGGACCCCTCCAAACCTTTAATCACGAAATATCAAAACTGCTACTAACATTATGTCAGATGTGTATAAAGGATTTTCAAATTTGACTCCCGAAACGCAAAAAGAAATGAACCGAAGTGAATGAAATTGTGAACAGATACTGCAGACGTAAAATGAGGATACGAGTTTCATATTTTAATGTAGATAACGGTTGGGTGGGGCTCGGACGCGTCCAAAACTTTGATCACGAAAAATCAAATGTGCTAGTAACAGTATGTAAGATGTGTGTTAAAGACATGAAGAATTGCAAAGAAATTTTTGTATGGACAATACACAAAAAAATAAAGGAAAAGGTTTTTTTTTTTTTTTTTTTGCTTTCTGCGGAAGAAACGGTTTTAGGGGCCATAAGCTCTCACCGAAAATTATGAATGTTGACGCCGGAAAGGAAAACAGAAGTGAACCGAAGTGAATGAAATTGTCCACGGATATTGTAGATATAAAATGAGGGAATATGGGATTGGTATTTTGCTGGGAAAAGGGGTTGGATGCGGCACGGACCACCCTAACCTTTGATCACGAAATATGAAAAATGCTAGTAAGAGTATGTCAGGTGTGTGTAATGGACAAGAATTATTGAAACGAAACTTCTTGTATCGATAATACGCAAAAAATAAAGGAACACCGGTTTTTCTATGCTCTGCGGAAAAACGGTTTTAGGAGGCAGAAACTCCCACCCCAAATTTTCAAATTTGACGCTGGAAGGCAAACAGAAGTGTACCGAAGTGAATGAAATTGTCCAAGGATATTGTAGATATAAAATGAGGGAATATGGGATTGGTATTTTGCTGGGAAAAGGGGTTGGATGCGGCACGGACCACCCTAACCTTTGATCACGAAATATGAAAAGTGCTAGTAACCGTATGTCAGGTGTGTGTAAAGGACAAAAAGTATTGAAACGAAACTTCTTGTATCGATTATACGCAAAAAATAAAGGAACATCGGTTTTTCTATGCTCTGCGGAAAACCGGCATTAGGGAGTAGAGGCTCCCAAACAATAACTTGAAAATTGACGCCCGAAAGGCAAAAAGAAGTGAACCGAATTGAATGAAATTCTGGACAGATATTGTAAACAAACTGAGGTAATACGGGTTTCATATTTTCCTGGAGAAAAGATTGGGTGGGAAACGGACCCCTCCAAACCTTTGGTCACGAAATATCAAAAGTGCTATTAACTGTTTGTCAGATTTGTGTAAAGACATGACGAATTGGCACGAAACTTTATGAACGGGCAATACGAAGAAAATAACTGAGTAAGGGTTATTTTCTGCAGAAAAACGGTTTTAAGGGGCAAAAGCTCTCACCCAAAATTATGAAAGTTGACGCCGGAAAGGCAAACAGAAGTGAACCGAAGTGAATGAAATTGCCCACGGATATTGTAGACACAATATGAGGGAAAATGGGTTTGGTATTTTGCTGGAAAAAAAGTTGGGTGCGCACGGACCCCCCTAACCTTTGATCACGAAATACGAAAATTGCTAGTAACAGTAGGTCAGATATGTGTAAAGGACATGAAGAAGTGCAACATAAGTTTGTGTATGGACAATAGCCAAAAAGTAAACGAATACGGGTTTTTTATATTCTGCGGGAAAACGGTTTTAGGGGCAGAAGCTTCCACCCTAAATTTTGAAAGTTCACGCCCGAAAGGAAGAAAGAACTGAACCGAAGTTAATAAAATTTGCACAGATTTTGTAGACATAAAATAACGGAATACGGGTTTTGTATTTTCTTGGAGAAAACGGTTGGGTTGGGCACCGACCCCTCCAAACCTTTGATCACAAAAAATTAAAAGTGCTGGTAACAGTATGTCAGATGTGTGTAAAGTACATGAAGAATTGCACCGAAACTTTTTGTATGGATAATACGCAAAAATTAAAGGAATACGTGTTCTTTTATGTTCTTCGAAAAGCGGTATTAGGGACAAAAGCTCCGACCCAAAATTTGCAAATTTGACTCCCGAAAGACAAAAATAAGTGAACCGGAGTGAGTGCAATTGGCACAGAAATTGCAGACGTAAAATGAGGGAATACGGTTTTTTATTTTCCAGGAAAAAAGGGTTGGATAGGGCACGAACCCCTCCAAACCTTTGATCTTCAAATATCAAAACTGCTAGTAACAGTATGTCACATGTGTGCAAACGACATTAAAAATTGCAACACAACTTTGTGTATTAACAATACGCAAAAAATAAAGAAATACGTTTTTTTTTGTTCTGCGGAAAAACGGTTTATGGGCCAAAAGCCCCCACCCGAGATTTTGAAATTTGACCCCCAAAAGGAAAGAAGAAGTGAACCGAAGTGAATGAAATTGTGCACAGATACTGCAGAGTAAAATGAGGATACGAGTTTCGTACTTTCCTGGAAAAACGGTAGTGTAAGGCACGGACAATTCGAAACCTTTGATCACGAAAAATCAAAAGTGGTACTAACAGTATGTCAGATGTGTGTAAAGAACATGATGAATTCGAACATAACTTTCTGTATGGACAATACGCAGAAAGTAAAAGAATACGGGTTTTTTATGTTCTGCGGGAAAACGGTTTTAGCGGGCAGAAGCTCCCAAACAAAATTTTGAAAGTTGACTTCCGAAAGGCAAAAAGAAGCGAACCGAAGTGAATGAAATTGTACGCATATATTGTAGACATAAAATGAGGGAATTTGGGTTTCGTATTTTCCTGAAGAAAACGGTTGGGTAGGGCACTGACCCCTCAAAACCTTTAATCACGAAATATCAAAACTGCTACTAACATTATGTCAGATGTGTGTAAAGGACATGAAGAATTGCGACGAAGCTTTATGTATGAACAATAGGCAAAAAGTAAACGAATACAATTTTTTATTTTCAAGGGAAAAATGGTTTTTGGGTCACAATCCCTCGTCCAAAATTTTGGAATTTCACCCCAAAAGGCAAGAAGAATTGGACAGAAGTGAATGATATGTGCACTAATATTGTAGAAGTAAGATGAGGGAATACATGTTGCGTATTTTCTTGAAAGGAAAAAACTATTGAGTGAACCGAGGCGTTGAGTGGCGGTATCAGTGGACCGAACCGAATGAAATTGTATGTAGATATTGGATATCTAAAATATGGCCTTCCGTGTTTCACAAGTGTCGTGTCTCCATCCGATTTCTGCAATTTTGGCAAGTCAAGTAACAGAAGTGCAAACAGTATAGCGTATTTTATAGTATTTCAGGAGGCACCTTTAACCCATGCAATGTTTTTCCGCATAAACAAAAACACGTGTCGATTTATTTCCGTATTGCTGTTGATCTGTCAAATTTGAAGCAAACCGGATAGGGACACTTGAGAAACACGATAGGACTTATTTTACACCTGGTCTATATAATACCTACTAACAAACTTGATTTCCTTGGGTCCACTTCTTCCTTCGCTATTATGGTAGTATCTTCCTTTTCCGGATGGGGCCTAGGTCCCAACACGGTTCTTCCGCAAAAATTAAAACATGTTTCATATATTCTTTTAAAAATAGTCCCTTTACGAAGTTTCTTGCAATTCTCCATATTCTTTAGGAACTACTGACGTATGCTTATTTGCACTTTTGATATTCCGTAATCAACAGTTTATAAGGTCCGTGCCTCACTCAACCGCTTTTTTTCGGAAAATACGAAACCCAATTATCTCATTTTACGTCTACAATATATGCACACAATTTTATTCAATTCGGTGCACTTCTTCTTGCATTTTGGGCTTTAAATTTCAATTTTTTTGAGGGGGCTCTTGACCCCTAAAACAGTTTTTTTCCGCAAAAAATAAAAGAAAAGCCGTATTCGTTTTTTTGCGTATTGTCCCTACACAATGTGTTGTTCCAATTCTTCATGTCTTTCAAGCACTTCTGACATTTTCTCTTATTAGCAGTTTTGATATTTCGCGATCAAAGTTCTGGAGGTGTCTGTGTCCCACCTAAATGGTTATCTTTTTCTCAGGAAAATAAGGAAAAAGGTATTCCCTCATTTTATATCTACAATATCTGTACACATTTTCATTCACTTCGATTCACTCCCTCTTGCCTTCCGGGCCTTCACTTTTGTTTTGGAGGGGTCCGTTCCCCACCTAACCGTTTTCTCCAGGAAAATACGAAACACGTGTTCCCTCATTTTATGTCTGCAATATGTGTGTAAAATTTCGTTTACTTCGGTTTACTTGGTTTTTGCCTTTCGGGCGTCAACTTTCAAAATTGTGGGTGGGGGCTTTTGTCCCTTAAAACCGTTATTTCCGCAGAAAATAAGAAACTCGTATTCGTTTATTTCATGTGTAGTATCTACCTTTCAAATTTTATCAAAATCGGAGTGTTACGCTTCGGAAGTGTTACTTGTTAGTAATAATATTTCTTTAAAATTTTACAAACAAATAGAGGGAATTAAAGCGAAAAATTGGGATGAATTGGAACTTTCGGCTCCTACCAACATTGAAACAAATGACAGTACAAGTATTCAATAGACATGAAATTTGAAACTGAGATTTAACTATATTTCTGTCATGATTTTAATGCACACTGCAATGTTCTTAAATGCTAATTAAGTTAGGATTTTACATCCAAATTAAGTTGCAACATAATAATTCTTGTTAGAAAACCCGAATCGGCAATGAGAATTTAAGATTAGCCGATACTTTAGATACCATGGGAAAAAGGTTGAAGAGTGTAACCTAAGTGTGTGGCCAAGTGGGTTGCGAGGCGATTTAATATATTGCATGTCTTCTACTCGGCAGCGTCCACCTCAACCGTTTCATTTTATTTGAAAACAAAACATTTTTATCATGAGTTACACTTAAGGATGCACACGAGACGAATCGAGACAGGATTTTCCTGACAAAATTCGAGTCGAGACACGGCTCTTCCAATAGGGAAATATACATTTTTCGAGTCGAGACATCACCTTTCCAGCACAGTTTCGAGACGAGACAGCCACAAATCTTGTCTCGTGCGCATCCCTAGTTACATTAGCACACACTACATGAGTGAGAATTTATATTATGATAGAATATACTATGAACGTTAATAGAAAAAGTGTCGACACTCGATAATTATTAGGTAGTAAGATTTCAATAGATTCAGGGTTGATCGTGCCGTGTGTGAAGTTATGAAATATGAATTGGTTTCAACAGGTGTGGATCCAAGGGGAATTTTATAGGGGCTATAACCCCCGATGACGCTCAGGTATACACTGGATAAAATTGGTTTCAATCCTACTTTATTTACACTGGGTAAAGTTGGAAACTATGCTTTAGTCCATCCCTTGGTCATATCCTGGTTCTGCGACGTTAATACCTGGTCAGAACTTGCTGTTCTAAAAACCTCAAGTTCATACGCGATAAAATAGTATTTCTGCATTATGCACCTTTTAAAACTGTTTTCAATATTTGTATATATCTTCAGACAAACCCTACTCAAAAAGTTTGCTTTATTGAATATTTTATTTCTGACGATGCTTCTATTATCAAATGCTATATGTAGTTTTAATTATCATAGAATTGAATATTTCAAAACAGTTGAAAACTTTCTCATTGTTTTAACTTTTCTTTAGTTGATTTTGAGCTTAAAGTCCCTTTTAGCAGCGAAGCTATATGATACGTGGACCTACTAATTAACGACGAATCCGAATCACATGAACTCCCAACGGGAGTCGAACCTGGGTCTTCCATGCGTTAACTTTGCTTGAATTTGCACTCGAATGCTCTCAAGTATATTTAAGAGTGCTGCTAACCCTGAATTTTTCAATGAATGTATTTCTTAGTAATTATATTAATTTTACTTTTGAAAAGGTGTAAGCATTTCGCTTTTTTTAAAAAAAAAAATCCTTGAATGATACGTAGTCAGTGTTGAACACAGGTTTCATTTTTATACTTGGCAATGGTAACTTCCATAGTCCCCTCTCTTCTACCTACAGAAATATTGCTTTTAATAACTGCCAAATTACGATTTTTACCAATAAAGAGTAGCTGTCCTACTAGGGTGGTTCTTATTTATATGGAAAAAATAAATTTAGGAATTTCCTTGGACGAGCCCTCTAAAATGGTTCCATATGGGACTAAATTAAGCCAAAAGAAAAATTAGATCCATTGAATAATTTTAAATGGTGCCTCAAGCGACCTAAAGTTTTGAACCCGACTACAATACGTAGTATATGGGAAAATCTGGAAGAATCCTTTGTAATTTAGAAGCGGTTTAAGGAAATGGGAAGATATCTTGAATAATGGAACTAGAAAAACAGACCAATCTAATCCTGTATAGCACTATCATGGCGGCCATCTTGAGTTCAGGAAAAAGTTTTAGATAGGAAGAGGGTCACAGGACATATCGTTGTGAGGTAGCGTTTTACCAGAAGCACAAATCTGGCATTATTTTCAAGATACGTTATTACACAATCATGTAAGAATTATTACACATGAAAAACGAAATGCTTCTTATTGTAGTTATAGACAACATATTTGTAAGAATTTTGATTTTTTTTTTTTTTTTTTACATAAAGTGAAACAAATTGCTAGAGAAACCTAAATCTTTGTTTCGCTATGAACTAAAAATAAGTATTCATCAAGATGACTCATAGACCATTATGAGGAAAGAGAAAAATTATAACTTGGAAGAAGTTTTCAATCTTATTTGATACACAGTTCACTTTGGACACATCTAAGAAAAGATTATCTGTGGACCTTCACTATCCGCAAAAGAAACTTTGTTCCTCATTTTTCGTAAGAACGTTGTTGTAATCTTCTATTTCTTTCACTTCTCTGTCTGCTGCATCGTGTGTTACGTGACTGAATTTAATAGTCATTATTATTTGACCATGAAACCTTATCACACTAAAGAAACCCTTTAGGTATTTTAAATCTCTCCAGGAAAATTTGTGTTTATTTTAACAAAACGACTGATTTCTCTTTTCACAAGAATTTTTATCGTATCATCTATTGAATCAAGCCTCTTTGCTGTTTCACGGTTTCCCCTTACAGTTTTAATTCTGTCTATCATTTTTTTCATAATGCTAACTACATAAAATTCTACGTGTTCCTTCGCCAAGTACCAGAGACAGCGAGAAAATTTAGAGAGAGAATTCAGCATCTATTTGTCTATAACTGTACAAACCTTTCAAAAGTTGCAGGTCTTGTAATGGTGAATGGGATGCTCAATCACATTTAAAGCAAGCTTGCACATATAGTCGTATTAGAAAAATGCATACTCTGCGAAGGCCCGTTTCTATTTGCTTTGTTAAACGTAATTGTTAGCAAAAGAGAAATGTTTCTAAACAGTAGATTGCTTTTCCCTTCCACCCTGCATGGTGAGTTGTTCCAGGCAAACGAAAGAAAACGCCTCGAGGAGGTATACCACCCAAGAATGTGATGACCAGTCCTAAAAATTCCCTGTAATCTTCCTGTGGTGTCCTGTTTCTACAAGTTTGATACCAAAATTTAACACTTCATTTTTTCCATCGGAAATATTGTTCCTTACATCATCATCATCAATTCCTGGAAGAAAGTTAGTGCAACTTATTTTATACCACTCGTTCTGAGAAACGCTTAAATAGAGGAACGTTCGGTGCAGCTGCAAACCAAAAACAACACTTATCAAATACACATTTTAAAACTAATTCATAAATGTGGTGTCTACAAGGAAGGTATAGAAGTTTTTTTTGAGCTTCTGCTTTAGCAGAATGCAAGCATCGTTGACCTCGTCCCTTCTGTCTTTGAGACAAAAGAAACTCTCTATCTTTCTTGATTTCAATTATACCTAGAGCATTAGTGTGTGCTATATCAAATGAATCAGGCAAGATATTTGAGAAGACTACTTCTTTTTGCCTTTGCACTTCACTCGACGTTTCATTGTTCTTCTGTAATGCTCATCATTTCTCATACAATACAATCAGTTTGTCAACACTGCGTTGGGTATCCTTTACCGAAATCCTTGCCTTTTGCCAAAATACCTCAGTTTCTTTAACAGCTAATCGTGCACTTTCCCTCACTATAATATTTACCGTTCTCAAGTTGTAGAAAAAGACACTCAACACTTGCTTGTTTGATGGTAATTTACTTCCCAAAATCTGTTCATTGGCACTACCAATTAAATAAATTCCTTTTCGACATATAATATGGTTGTATCCGCAGCTTGCATTATTCCATTAAAACTAACTAAAAAATTGAAATATTCAAATGTTAACCCTGACATTTGAACTAAAATATTTTTTTTTTTTTTTTTTTTGGTTTTAAACAAGAGTTTCATTCCCGGAATCATTTCATAGGTAATAATTCTTACACGACTAAAGCTATCTTTACAAACTGACAGATTTGTGTTTCTGGTAAAACGCTACCACAAAGCGATATATCACATAACCCTCTTCCTATTTAAAAATTTTGATCTGAATCCAAGATGGCGGACTTCAAGATGGCCGCCATGCCAATACTATACAAAATTAGGTGTATCTCTTCCTCTGGTCCCATTATCAAGGGTATTTTCGCATTCCCTTAAAGCATTTCTAAATTACAAGAGTTTATTCCATACTTTTCCCATATACTATGTATTGTAATCGGGTTCAAAAGTTTGGGTCGCTTGAGGCACCATTTAATATTATTCAATGGAGCTAACTTTTAGTGCTGTTGAATTTTTGTGACATTTGCGGTTTTCGGTTTTTGAGAAAACCGATTTTCTGAAAACCGAAAACCGCAAATGCGGTTTTCAAAACCGAAACCGCAAAAGCGGTTTTCAAAACCGAAACCGCAGATGCGGTTTTCAAAACCGAAACCGCAGATGCGGTTTTCAAAACCGAAACCGCAAAAGCGGTTTTCGAAACCGAAACCGCAAAAGCGGTTTTCAAAACCGAAACCGCAGATGCGGTTTTCAAAACCGAAACCGCAAATGCGGTTTTCCAGACTGAAACCGAAAAAGCTCTTTTTGAAAGCGAAAGCCGCCCGAAACCGTGTTTGCGGTTTTATAAGGGATTGTCCTTTTCAAAGCAGAAACAATGTTTGCTGTTTTTAATTACACCTTTTAACAATTGTGAAAGCATCTATCGATCGAGACAAATGTATTGATTTATATGTGTGTTTTAACTTTTTTTTATTTGCTCCAAGACTATTATGGTAATATGTGCAGCACAGTGCGAAAGGGATAATTCGATGGTTGTACAAGTCACAGCTAAATTAGGGTGACAAATAATGACGTTCGATCCTTAGCTTTTTTTTTTTTTTTTTTTTTAGTTATTTCTTTGACGACACTTTCAATGTACCTTTCGGCTGCAGGGAAGCAAACCCGGTGGACCCCACCTGATTTTCATATATGTTGTAAATTAGACCACATGGAACACGAATCTGAAGGAATTTTGACATTTCGAATGTCGGAACTCAAGATATTCGAACATAAGTTGACCATTGAAGCAAACTGGACCCCACCTGATTTTTATATATTTATATTTTGTAAAGTAGACCACAAGGAACACGTATCTGAAGGAATTTTGACATTCCGAATTTCGGAACTCGAGATATTCGAACATAAAGTGAAAACGGAAGCAAACTAGACCCCAACTGATTTTTATATATTTTGTAAACTAAACCACGAGAAACACGAATCTGAAGGAATTTTGACATTCCGAATTTCGGAACTCTAGATATTCGAACATAAAGTAACCAGGAAGCAAAAAGGACACTATTTGATTTTTATATATTTTGTAAACTGGACCAAAATTAGCAATTATCTGAACGAATTTTGACATTCCGATTTCCCGATCTCGAGATACTAGAACTTATACAGTAGTTTTATGTAATATGTATAAAAGTAACGAAGAAAGTTCTGTCGCTTTTTGACCTATCACTTAGAGCATAGATATGTCACCAAAGACGTACCTGGAAGATCAAAAATAGTACCCATCAGTATCAATGACCTTCTGCCAACGTTCGGGATGGGCATGGATTCCTTCGCGGTAGAACTTGGTTTGCCGTGAAGCGAAGAAGGTATCAAGTGCATTTAGCACCTCTACTACGGAGTTGAACTGGAGTCCTCTAAAGTTCGTGTCCAAGGAAAGGAACAGGTGATAACCGGACGGTATAATGTCCGGACAGTATGGCGGATGCAATAGTGTTTCCCATTCAAGGTGTAGGATGGTGTTCCGGCTCATTCTAGCTATGTGGGGCATAGCGTTGTCCCGTAATGGGGGAACCCCTTAGCGATTGAGAAGTGTTGGCTCCAGGGTTTTGAGTTTTTCTTGAACACGGCTCAACTGCTGACAGTAGACAGTTGCATTGATGTTCTTCTCTGACCGCCCTGTAGCAGTTCCCGATGCACGATGTCGTGAGCAGTCCACCAAACACACAGGAGGACTTTCTGGAACCGGAAACAAATCATCTGGGACACATAGACCCAACTTGTAGTGCTTCCCAAATTGATGGAGGTGCTGGCGAATGGTTTCTCGACTAACATTGAATGTTAGCACCAGTTCCTCACATGTCTGTTCGGCTCAATTGCTACCTGAAGATCCTCATTTTGTACATGTGTTGGTCTTCCGGCACGTGTGGTGCGTCTTTCGTGAGTGTTCCGTCGCCGTCCTTAAATTTGCTAAACCACCCTTGCACTGTCTGCGTAATCACGACACCCTCACCAAAGCCCTGAGGTATCTTCCGCCCCGCTACAGTGGCGTTTGATCCAAGTTGGAACTCGTACAGCATACACGCCCCTATGACGCTCTGTGGAGGTTCCATATTCACTCCGTCCTTACATACGTTTACGTTGTAACTGAACTTCCACAACCAGGTAGAATGTCGGATATACCCACACCAACAACTGACCTTCGCCTTATCTCCATTCGCATTAAACTCACGGTATGAGGGTCAATTTTACACAGAATTCCACAAAAAGCGACAGAACTTTCTTGGTTACCTTTATATATCTCTCAGGACATATGTTTCGTATAGAGAATATTGTGTTTTTTTCATATAACGTCTATATTAAACTTTAAGTTTTAATATCTCGAGTTCCGGAGGTCGGAATGTCAAAACGCCTTCAGATTCGTGTTCCTCGTGATCTAGTTTACAAAATATATAAAAATCAGGGGAGGGCCAATTTGCTTCCCTGCGTCTTACTTTTCAAACGAAACAGTTTTCCAGAGTGTACATTTTGCTTCAAACTGAGTTCTGCCCTGGCTAAGAAACGTAAATTCGCTTCTATAAGAGTCTTTAAAGTTACACTTGAAATTGTCGTTCGGCATTCTTGTAGCTTGTGAAGGTATGAATAATTCAAGTATGTTTGTTACAACATCTACAAACGAATACTCATTCGTATAGAACCTCCAATACATTACATAGAAAACACATGAACTATACAAAGAAAACCATTGTGCATTAGAGCAGATCTCTTTTTATTAGCAAATGATTCTGCACACGCGCACTGCTCAGATAGCCCAGAACTTGAGTCTGAGCGCGAGTCCAAATTTAACTCAATCGCGATTGAGATTGTCAAAGGTGTAGCGGTTTACGTTGAATATACCATACCAACACTTTATCAACTAAGTCCTCTTAGATTTTTCTCCAATCCCAAAAAGCGGGTGGTTTTTCGTGATTAAGATATGTTTAAGCGGGGGACGAATATATAACCTGAAAATCGGGTGGTACCCGCTAAAATAGGGTAATAAGCCAACACTCAATAGAAATAAGGTATATCCCTATTTAAGATCACTACACATGCAACTCATGAAATTCAATTTGAAATATCATCCACTTAGACTGACATCTTTTATATTATTATTACTCTTTCCCCATATTTTTAAAAATACTGTAGTACTGCCACTCTTTCTTTTGTTAACAAAAAGGCACCACCTCCCTTTCTTAATATAAAGAAAGAGAAAAGAAAGAAAGAAAATCTCTATCACAATACACAATTTTATTGTTGATTTGTTGCCACTCCGATAAATGTGAATGTTGTGGTTTTGCATGTGTCGACTGGCTTCTTATCGCAAGTCCCAGACACCTGCAATAGTTTATACTAGACGGAAACACCGATCATATTTTATTCTGTATCTTTTTACTTCCCAATAACGATAGCCGTGCCTCTTTAAGAAATTGCAACTTTTTTTTTTTTTTTTTTATTCTGCCAATTGTAAAAGTATAGAATTTCCCTACACTTTAGGACATTTTAAGAAAAAATACCTTCTTTTCCTTCTGCAAATTTTGATCATTTTTTTCTAAGCCGCCGAGGGAAATTTCCCTCCATCTGGCAACTGAGAGCCGGTGTGGGGAAAGATTCTTTGCTGTTTTCTCGTCGTTACTTGATATTAGTGCTGTAGAATTTTTGACATTTGCGGTTTTCAAAACCGAAACCGCAAAAGCGATTTTCAAAACTGAAACCGCAAAAGCGGTTTTCAAAACCGAAACCGCAAAAGCGGTTTTCGAAACCGAAACCGCAAATGCGGTTTTCAAAACCGAAACCGCAAAAGCGGTTTTCGAAACCGAAACCGCAAAAGCCGTTTTCAAAACCGAAACCGCAAAAGCGGTTTTCGAAACCGAAACCGCAAAAGCGGTTTTCAAAACCGAAACCGCAAATGCGGTTTTCAAAACCGAAACCGCAAAAGCGGTTTTCAAAACCGAAACCGCAAATGCGGTTTTCAAAACCGAAACCGCAAAAGCGGTTTTCAAAACCGACATTTCGGTTTTATGAAATTTCACTTTTTTCAAAAACCGGTTTTCGGTTTTTTCAAAAACCGATTTCGACAGCACTACTAACTTTTCTCCTGGCTTAACTTAGTCCCACATGGAACTATTTTTGGGGGTCTCGTCCAAAGAAATTCGGAAATCAAAAATTAAGGACCACCCTACCTTTTCTATCGATTTTCTGCTAAGCAGGGTCTGAATCTGCTAAGTGAATCTGAAAAGGTAGGGGACAGTAGGTAGTGGCATGACGTCACGCCGTTCCCCATGCCTATCTTTGCCCATTGTAATTCCTTAGGAACCTGGGGGGACGCCATACACATTTTTTGGAGATGGGGTCGGCGTCCCCCCGTGTTCCCAAGCACTTTTACCCCTGCTGCTAAGCATTAATTGCTGTGAAGACTAACGAAAAAATATTATGTGATAGTACTACTACTACTACTATTACTACTACTACTACTACTACTACTACTACTACTACTACTACTACTAATAATAATAATAATAATAATAATAATAATAATAATAATAATAATAATAATAATAATACAGGTAATAAAGGATCTGAATGATAAAGATATTTTTTCAACTTTCTATCCTGTGGGCTTCCTTGAATCTGGATATATTGTTTTTATAAGGAATAAAGAGGCTTCAACAACAACCTTCTGTATAATAAAAAAAAGTCTTATCAGTTGTTTTAGTCACAGAGCCACGCCTGCGGGCATTTTGCTTTCTTTTTCTTTTGCCTGGAAGGCAGCTTCAGTACTAAATTCAAGACTCATTCTGTCGTTGGCACGTGTCGAATCAGCTTGTTTGCTGTGCGATGTTTTGCCTTCAGGCGATCGACTAGATAGATAGAAGAGTGAAGAAGAAAGAAATGGAACGATATGCTTATTTCATGGAGATATGCTTGCTTCTTGACATTGTGTTTGAAAACCAAAACTATTCTGAATATCCATTTTGTTATTTCCATAATATGAATAAAGGGAAATGTTAATTCTCATATATTGTAGGGGTAAAACTGAGGGGGAACGTCGGGGGACGTGGCCCCTGCACATCCAGAAAATATCTGAGGCAACCTTCCACTTTCTAAAAATTTACAATGGGTAAAGATAGGCACGGGGAGCGGCGTGACTCATGCCTTCCCCTACCTTTTCAGATCCACTTTTACCCCTGGTATATAGGAAGAAAGAAAGAAAAAAATATATTTCACACAAATAACAAAATAAAATATTCTACTTAAGTTCGCTTTGGCCTTGTGTGTTTCAAAATTGTTCAGAATGTTTTCCTAACTCCAATAGAAAAATGATGGATTAAAAGTAATTCCTATCGAAAAAGAAAAAAATAGAATTTCACTTATTAAACAAAAAGAACAAGATAAAATATTTCAGTATGTCTTTGCAATTCCAAATGCTTAGAACTATTTTTTCCCTTCTGCTCGTGAACACTTCAAACTAATATTAGTCTTGAACAAAACAGTCTTCAATAAACATAAAAATCTTATAATTTTAAACCTAATAGTGTGTCCACGAACCAATATTATCTATCACCGCATTCATTCGAGGCGGCATGGAGTCAATTAGTGACGAACGAAGACAGGAATGGAAAAGGAAGGAGGTGAACTGGGACCTGTATGTTAGGTGCCATCCCGGCATTTGCCTGGTATGAATGAAGAAAACCGAAGAAACACCTCACGCAGAATGGTTGGACTGAAAAAGCTGTTACACCTTTTCGACCAAGTGTCCCCGTACACATAGTGAATGAAACCTCTTATTTCCCAGCATTTTCAATCAACAGTCTTCTTGGAGCGTTTACATGAGATCTGATTCTTGATTATTTAATGGAAGATGAAGATGTCTGGATCATTCTCCATCTGAAAATAAAATTTTTCGTTTCGTGTGGGCAGCATAATATTCAACTTCAAGGTCTTTCTTATTCCTGTTATCTAAGGGTCTTTTTCCTGTTACCTAAGGGTATTTTTCACTACTTCCTTCAAGACTAAGGACGATTCTTTCTTAATCTCTTAATCTCACTTATAAAGAATTTGTGATCCAAACTTCCTCCTTAACAAAGAGAAATAATAAAACCTGTTAAGTTAAACGCGTGAAACAATATTGGTGAAACTTTCACGAGCAGCAATTACGCAATAGATGATTAGGATATTTAAAACACAACTTATACGATGGTAGAGATGCTACAACTATAAGATCTTTTGATTGCAATGTATGACGAGTAAACGACACGCTATAATACTGAAAACTGATACACATGCTATTTACTGATGCGTGTGTTATTGTGTGCAGAAAGTAGTTGCTGAGGAAACGACACAAGACGACATCGTTCAATAGAAATAATTAAACCTTTTTCAAAACAAAATTTAATTTCCATGATACTTCACGAGACGAGAGCTCCCCTTCGTGAACAACACTAGCAAAAATCACGAAGTTGACGTCGTTGTTTATAATGGTATGTATACGTTTCGAATATAAATAACCCTCACAACTATACTGATGTAATCGCAGTTCTCATTCTTGATTCCTGGGCATTGAAGATTAAGAAATAAACGCTTATACCTTGTTCTGAGAGATCATATGTTTAACCCTGTAGTTGTAAGAAGTTCTAAAAACAAAGATAGTTAAATAAAAATTTACTGTTTCTGGGTGTAACTGGGTAACATTTACTGTTGTCTGGGTTTAACAAACGGTTCTGCGAAGTAAAAATATTTTAACCACCGGTTCTAGCGAACCGGCTGAATAGCACCACTGAGCCGTGGAGAATTCCCTCGTAATAGTTAGAGTGCTCATTTTCGGCACGGGAGACCCGGGATCGATTCCTGGTGGGAGCTTATGTGGTTCAGATTCCACGTTAAGATATAGGTCCACGTCTTAAATTGCCTCGCTCTGAATAGAATAGTAAACTCAAAATCAATCCACCACCCAACCAATCGACGTCGGAATCGGGAGCGCCTTTCCGTCACAATTAGAGTAACATGAACGACTTGTTACACATCACAAGCCGAATTAATTATAATAGGTAATCTGGCACTTGTAAACTACTATGCATGAATTATTTGTTTTCCTCGAAAACAAATTCAGTACTGTTTTCCTTGTCTGTCTAAAAGCACTAAGCTTAGTATCGAAAAGAACATTGCTTGTCAGCAGATACTGGATTTGTTTGGGAAAGATGTCTACAGACCTCGCGTGAAAGCAGAAGTCTCTCGCAGAAGTTAACTCACGTGAATAGAGTTGGGAATATTTTCTCCTCTTGCCCGCCTGACTTATTTTTTTCGTGACTGTATGTTGTAATCCCTTCCCCTCTTTTGCACAATGTGTGAAATTTAACTTGTATACTATAGTGAGTTACAGAAATGAGAATGCTATTTTTTAATAAATGACATCAAATAAGATTGATAATTATCACAATATATTCAAGATAACAAATATTCATTTAACAGTCATCGTACGTAGTTGTCTGCACTGAAATTACCATAATGTGCTTTCTTCTTCACTAATATGAGCTCCGAGCTTCGTGGCTAAGTGGTTAGCGTACGCGCCGTTGGCGTGAGAGACCGCGGTGAGAGCTCATGTGGTTCGGATTTCACTATTAATCAGTAAGACCCGTCTCATATAGCCTCGCTGCTCAAAGGACGTTAAACTCAAAATCACATCAACTAATATGAGCTCCTTGGCAATGTTAATGGGTTATTTCATAACTTCTTCGAGAAGATCTTTGTAGGAATGAAGATTCATCAAGTAGTTAATCTATGTTGGGTCATGGTAGGCCTGCTCCGAAGATAAGATTTCATTCTTCATAAAGCCGAAAATAATCTTTCTGGTGTCACTGAAGTCATATAAATAGCAAGATAAAGAATTGTTAGCTTAGTAACTTCCGAAAACAAATAATGAGTTATCATTTTTGGTTGAGATTTCAATGAGACAACCAGATCTTGAACACCTTCAATGACGTTCAAAGAATCATTTTTGCTTCGGTGAAGCGAGGAAAGTGCTAATAACAGTATGTCAGAAGAAATTGAAGAAACATTGGAACGACACATTCTTTAGGGACAATACACAAAAATAAACGAATACGGAAAAACGTATTCGTTAATTTTCTGCGAAAAAACAGTTTTAGGGGGCAAAACCCCCACCCAAATTTTGAGTGTTGTGGTCCTAAAGGCCAGAGGAAGTGAACCGAAGTGAATGAAATTGTGCACACATATTGTAGACATAAAATGAGGTAATAAAATGAAGTTGGATTTTGATATTTGCAATTGTAACAATGGAAATGGCACTTATTACTTGGCTTTTGAGATGCAGACTGTGAGTTTTTAGAGTAGCTAACTACTGAAAAAATTGGTTTATTACAAATATAACTTCTTTAGTCAGTAGAGAGGATGGTTGATCACGGATCAAAGTTAATGGCAATGTATTTTAGTGGGTCTGAGTTGGTCACAATGGTTCAGAGTTGTTATAGTTGGTGCTGGGTCAGAGTGGATTATGTTGGGTGAATGGGTTACGTTGGGTGCTGAGTCATTGTGGGTGACGGTGGGTCGTGGGTCACGATGTGTTGTGGGCCAGTATGTTGTGGATCAAGGTTTCATTGACCCACGCCATCTCTGGTTAACATTGTACTAAAGAGAAGTGGCTTCGAAGGTGCTCGTCGGCGATTTTCTCAAATTTTACACATAGATGTACCCCACCAGAAAGAAAGAAATCTCGAAACGGTTCACAGTACCATCTCACAGAACTCAACATAGAGGGATTTGTTTGATTGGCTAAATGAAGACCTCAACAATTTATTCTTCTACAAGCGAGATTTTCTTCATCCTTTCCGTGGCGAAGTCAGAAAAATACGCGGCTAGTAAACTTAAGGTTGAAGGTTCGCGCCCAACTTGGGGTACTTGCTTTATTTTCTAGTGTTCTTACTAGGGATGGCCAGAAAGTTCCGGTTCCGGTGGAACCGGTTCCGCGAGGAACCGGTTCTCGGAGATCCTGTTTTCAGAACCGGTTCGAGTACCGGATCCGTTCAGACCCGAAAACCGGCTCTGGCCATCCCTATTTTCTTACTCACCTGAATATAAACAAATCAGGCATATAGACGATTTAACATATTTTGGGGGAGTAATTTTGTGGTTCGTTGGCGTTCCGTTCAGTCTCTGCCGCTGGTGGTATAATTTTCATAACAAAAGTGGAGCACCACGGATCGTAGCTGTGGTATCACCAAGTTTTGGCGAAAGGTCGTCAGTTGCGTATTGGTGGTTCACTGACGCTTACGGCATGGGGGCTTGTATCTGAAAACTAGGGAATAAAGAAGCATGGTATCCATGAAGCCCGTTGGCACTCCTAAAAGTCTGAAACGATGAAACAGATGTCAAAACTGGAAAACACGTATTTTATAATTTCAAAGGTATTCCTTGTTGAGGTAAAAGGATTGCGCCAAGGTCCCCAGGAGAGGTGCAACTCAAAATTTGAAAATGGCAAGGGGAATCCAGTAGTATATTTAAAAGTATTGCCAAAATTATAAGAGATAGTAATAGACTCGAGTCTTTATGCTAAACTTGTGGAAAATAGCGAGTGTTTAAGATGGTAATAAATCCTTCATTGAAAACTCCGTGACCACCTCTAGAAATGTGAAACTGTGGAACTGATATCAAAAAAGGTAAACATTTGTCTTACCATTGCAAAAGTATAATGCACCAAGGTAAAACAAGAAGTGCCCCATTGTGGGTTTATTACATCATTAATATTAAATTCTACGTTCCATGGTTGTGTCTTTAGGCTAAAGGACAAGTTGAGTGTGAATTATGAAATTAATGGTAGAATACAAAAATTTAAGGAACGTTGGTGCATTATACTTTTTGTTCTACGTTGGTGGATTATACTTTGCAATGACAAGACAAGTGTTTACATCTTCTGATATTGGTTTCAAAGTTTCACATTTCTAGAGATGGTCACGGAATTTTCAATTAATTTATTACCATCTTGAAGACTCGCTATTTTGCTCAACTTTAGCATAGAGACTCCAGACTTAAAATATTCCTTCTTCTAGCAAAACTTTCAAATGATTTACTAAATTCCCCTTCCATGTTCAAATTTTATTTTATGTTGGACCCAACCTGGGACCATCCGAGGGGCCCTTTGGCATATGTTTTACCTCGACACGGGGTACGTTTGAAAATATTAAATACGTGTTTTCCGATTTTCATATCTGTTTCACCGTATGAGATTTTTAGAGGTGCCAACGGACCATGCCGTAAGCGTCGGTGGATCACCGATGGACAACTAACGATCTCTCGTCAAAAATTGACGGCCCCGCAGCGACGATCTGCGATTGCTCCACTTCAGTTTTGAAAATTATAACACCAGTGGCAGAGACACGACGGAACCCCAACGAACGACAAATATACATCCCTAAAAATATTTGGTCTAGGAATTAATTCGTGCGGGTGGACAAGAGATGGCGCAACGAACGGAGCGTCCCACAGTTCCGTGTATCCACACATGTGTTGCAAACCCCTGTCATCGCGTATCGTTCGTAGTATAGGGCAGTGGATTAAAGCGTCAACAACACCAGTTTGTAGTTAAGTGAACATGGCGCAATTTGTGCCTGATAAAGTGTTTTTGCGGGGTGTAGTAGTAGTCCCCCCGTTATGCGCGAATGACTCATCCTCACTCTCTTTTATGACCGGGGTGAAAGGTCAATGACCTGGCCCGGGGGCAATGACCTAGGGGTACCTAGGACCACCCCCTCTAAATTTTGGCAGGGGTACCTTGGCCCACCCCCTAAATTTTGGCAGGGGTACATAGGACCACCCCCCTTAAATTTTGGAAATTGCCAAATCTAAAAATTTGGTATGGTAGCCTAGGACCATAGTATGTACATCTATCAGTATTGGGTGTCTATGTCGTTCCTTTTCATGGGTAAAAAATTGCCAAAAATTCAAATTTCGGAGGTTTTTGACCTAATTTATCCCCTTGGATGAGGTGTTATTACCCTATATGGTTATATGGGCGTATACAGGGGTTCATTACCTATCATAAGACATGGGTATATTAATGCACCCCTTGAAATTTTTGGGAGGGGTACCTTGGCCCACCCCTTAAATTTTGGAAATTGACCAATTTCAACATTGGGTATTATAGTACAGGACCCTAATATGTATTATGATAAATTTGGGTGGTCCACCTCGTTCCCTTCTAGGGGTACAAAATTGCCAAAAATATAAACGTAAGCAATACGTAGTACCACGTGTTTGGTTTTTGGTCGATTTTATTCCCTTTGATGAGGTGTTATTACCCTATATGGTTATATGGGCGTATACAGGGGTTCATTACCTTTCATAACATATGGGTATATTAATGCACCCCTTGAAAAATTTGGGAGGGGTACTTTGGCCCACCCCTTAAATTTTGGAAATTGATCATTTTATATATTTGGTATTATAGTACTGGACTCTAACATGTATTATGATAAATTTGGATGGTCCACCTCGTTCCCTTCTAGGGGTACAAAATTGCCAAAATATAAACTTAAGCAATACGTAGTACCACGTGTTTGGTTTTTGGTCGATTTTATCCCCTTTGATGAGGTTATTATCCTATATAGTTATATGGTCATGTATAGGGGTCCAGTACCTTTCATAAGATATGGGTATATTTGTGCACTCCTTTAAAAATTTGGGAGGGGTACTTTGGCCCACCCCTTAAATTTTGGAAATTGCCCAATTTAAACATTTGGTATTATAGTACCGGACCCTAACATGTATTATGATAAATTTGGGTGGTCCACCTCGTTTCCTTTTAGGGGTACAAAATTGTCAAAATATAAACGTAAGCAATACGTTGTACCACGTGTTTGGTCTTTTGGCCCAATTTATCATCTTGGATGAGGTTCTATTACCTTATATGGTTATGTATAGGGGTCTATTCCATATCATAAGATATAGGTACATTTGTGCACCCCGGGAGGGGTACTTTGGCCCACCCCTTAAATTTTAGAAATTGCTCATTTTATATATTTGGTATTATAGTACTGGACCCTAACATGTATTATTATGATAAATTTCAGTGGTTCACCTCGTTCCCTTTTAGGGGTACGAAATTGCCAAAATATAAACGTAAGCAATACGTTGTACCACGTGTTTGGTTTTGACCTAAGTTATCCCCTTGGATGAGGTTCTATTACCTTATATGGTTATATGGTTATGTATAGGGGTCTATTCCCTATCATAAGACATAGGTACATTTGTGCACTCCTTTAAAAATTTGGGAGGGGTACTTTGGCCCACCCCTTTAATTTTGGAAATTGCCCCTTTTACATGTTTGGTATTATAGTATAGAACCCTAATATATATTACTATAAATTTGGGTGGTTCACCACGTTTCCTTTGATGGGTACGAAATTGCCAAATTTTAGTACAACCACGTGTTTGGTTTTGGCTCAATTTATCCCCTTGGATGAGGTCCTATTACCTTATATGGTTATATGATCATGTATAGGGTCCATTCCATATCCCCTTAAATTTTGGAAATTTTCCAATTTAAGCATTCGGTATCATAGTACATGACCTCAACATGTATCATGATAAATTTGGGTGGTCCATCTTGTTCCCTTTCATGGGTAAAATTACTAAAATATAAACATAAGCAATATGTTGTACCATGCGTTTGGTTTTTGGCCCAATTTCTTCCCTTTGATGGGGTTCTATTACCTTATATGGTTATATGGTCATATATATGGGTTCATTTCCTATCATAAGACATGGGTACATTGAGGCACCCCTTGAAAAATTTGGGAGGGATATTTTGGCTCATCCACTCGGTTTTAGAAATTGTTTTAATATAAGCATTTGGTATCATAGTACAGGACTTCAATATGTACCACTATAAATTTGGATGGTCCACATCGTTCCCTTTCATGGGTAAAGAACTACCAAAAATCGAATTTCGGAGGTTATTGACACCTATTTAGCACGTTATATGGTTTATTACCTTTATATGTTTATGTTCCCTTTTAAATTTGGGAATTATCAAATAACAAAATTCGGTAAACGTTTTCTAGGACCCATTGGTGTTCCTCTTATGGCCAAATATTCAAAATTTAAATGTTATTGACCGGCTTTATTATTGAATAAGTACAGGATTTATTACTTTTTTTCATAAGACACAGGTGTATTTGTGTACCAATCTTAAATTTTGGGAGGGGGTACATTTCTTATTGTCGTATCAATAATTGGTAATTGGATAGTATATCATTCATTGGGTAAATCATTGTCAAATATGAGTATGATCACGTGATCAGTTATTAACCTATGATGGGATTAGGAATCCAGGACATTGGTACATTAAAACTTTGTAGTATAATTTGAGAATGCGTCATTGGTTTTGATTATTCACGCCAAATATAAACGTAAGCAAGACGTTGTACCACGTGATTGTCCTTGATGAGGTAGTGTACAGGGATTCATTTCCTTTGTTGTGGTACTTCTTAAGTTTGAGTACACACACTTCTAGAAAACAGTTGGTTCTACTCAGGTAAACAATTGACGGACATTATTGACCTTATTGAACATATAATAATATGATTAACTCTAAGACTTAGGTATATCAGGAGAAGTATTCTTTAAATTTGGGAATGGTGATAAACAGAATTTTAACATAAGGTGCGAAATTAGAAACAATACATTGAACTTTTTAGTCACAGCTCATAGTTTAAGATCATTGGTGGTGATTGATTTTGAAATCTGATAGCTATCCTTATTGAATCTTATGACTCATAGACGAAAGGCAATACATGCTACAACACTGGCAAAGTTATTGTTAATGCAATTTGATTGGTTGATCACTATCTTTCCTGCAATCTGATTGGTTGATCACTATCTTTCGTGCAATCTGATTGGCTGATGATTTTCAAATCTTTGCTGTATTCAGTTTTAAGTTTTGTTTAACATTTAAAAATCTTGGTTTCGTTCAACATTTTGCACTCACTGATAAATATGATCAAAACCGTTTATTTGTTAATCGAATAGTTAAAAACCGGATAAAGTTTGACGGTTAACCGTGAAACGTAAAATTTTTTATTTTTAAAATTTTTTGTTTGAAAGTTTTTGTTTGAAAACTCTTGTTTCAAATTTGTGTTTGAATTTTTTTGTTTCAGAATTTTGTTTGAAAAATTTGTTTCAAAATTTTTTGAAAATATTTTTGTTTGAAATTTTTTTGTTGCAAAATTTTGTTTGAAAATTTTTTGTTTAAAATTTTTTGTTCGAAATTTTTGTTTTGAAATTTTTCGTTTCCAAATTTTTTTGTTTAAATTTTTTTTTCAACATTTTGTTTGAATTTTTTTTTGTTTCAAAATTTTGTTTCCAAATTTTTTCGTTTCAATCAGTTTTGCATCATCGTTCGCGTTAGTATTCATGATAACATCATCATGGCTACTTGTCTGCAGTTTCTAAACACACGTGATGTGATGAAATCATTTACCAAGATTACTGATTTACAACAGAATGTACCTTATAGAATCTTAGCTAGCCAAATGATCCCTACAGAGTTTGGATTTAGAATCGTAGTGAAGCTTGAAAATGATAAGAATATAATTTTACCAGCAAGATATTTACCCATGGAACCATCAAAACAAGAAGAACTGCTGCGTTTCTTAAATACTGGATCTGTATCTTTATGTTACAAAGGATTCTTGGGTCGAAGTCATCAACTTGAATTTAGTACACAGCCAGATTCGTCAGCCATTGTGATGAAATCATGAATTCAAACGTCTTGCACATTTCTTTCCAATGACGTCAGCCGTAGTTGTATGAATTTGGTTGGTCAGCATGACGTCAGCAACTGTGATGAAATCATGAATTCAAATGTCAGCACATTCCTTTCCAATGACGTCAGCCGTAGTTCTATAAATCAACCAATACACTGTCATCCCACGAAATCATTTGAGCAAGTGCTTTTCAGGAGGAAAGATGTGTACTTCTAACGATAAAGAGTTCATCTTCACAGGCTATTATCCAATAAATATATTTCAAACAAAACATGTGATGATTGGTATCAGTGCTAGAACATTTGAACCTGTGATTCGATTGGGCAAAGCAGAACAATTTGTTGTACAACTGACCTGTGAAGAATGGCACGAATCGACCAAATGAACGATTATTTTCATGATGAGCTAAATGTGACCATAGTCAAATCATTAGGCTCAAATCATGAAGTGGTGATGCGTACAGTCCTCGAAGAGAAGATGGTGCTGTTACGTAAAAAGAGTACATTTCATGTCCCTCGCAATATGGTGTATCTAACACAAACGGAATGGAACAAATTCATCAACGTATTTCAATGTGTGAAACATGCAGTGGAAGTGTGCAACAAAACTAGTATATTCCTGAAAAAGTACTATTTTGAAAAATGTGTTATGCATATTGTACAACATGTATCTAGATATTGTGATGGTTGTCAACATCGTTCTTGGGTGCATACCTGTATTGATAAACAGTTTATTTGTGATCAAATGGACATTGAGTTTCCACCAATTGATATTGCATTAGACCTTAAAAGACTTCAATTGGAATTAAAATTATATGCTAAAGACAAACTAGTGCAAGAAGTTCAAAATACATTGTATCGACAATATCCAGAACCACAATCTGGTATGGATGTATGTGGAGTGTAATAAAATGATCCATTTCAATGAATTGTGTTTTTTCATTTCAAGTACAACCCCATGTTCTGACGTGTACTATTGCACCACAATGTTGTCAAAGGTTTTTGTTCTAAACAGTTCTGGTTCTTTACTAATAGGTGCACAAACTTTTAAAAATGTCAACTCAAACTTTGAAACAAAAATTTCAAACAAAAATCTTTGAAACAAAATTTTGAAACGAAAAAAAAATCAAACAAAAAATTTCAAACCAAAAAAAATTCAAACAAAATTTTGAAGCGAAAAAAATTTCAAACAAAATTTTGAAACAAAAAATTTCAAACAAAAAATTTGGAAACGAAAAATTTTAAACAAAATTTTCGAACAAAAAAATTTTCAAACAAAAAATTTCAAACGAAAAAATTTTCAAACAAAAAATTTCAAACGAAAAAATCTCAAACAAAATTTTGAAACAAAAAATTTGGAAACGAAAAAATTTTCAAACAAAAAAATTTCAAGCAAAAAAATTTCAAACTAAAAAAATTTTACGTTTCACGGTTAACCGTCAAACTTTATCCGGTTTTTAACTATTCGATTAACAAGTAAACGGTTTTGATCATATTTATCAGTGAGTGCAAAATGTTGAACGAAACCAAGATTTTTAAATGTTAAACAAAACTTAAAACTGAATACAGCAAAGATTTGAAAATCATCAGCCAATCAGATTGCACGAAAGATAGTGATCAACCAATCAGATTGCAGGAAAGATAGTGATCAACCAATCAAATTGCATTAACAATAACTTTGCCAGTGTTGTAGCATGTATTGCCTTTCGTCTATGAGTCATAAGATTCAATAAGGATAGCTATCAGATTTCAAAATCAATCACCACCAATGATCTTAGACTATGAGCTGTGACTAAAAAGTTCAATGTATTGTTTCTAATTTCGCACCTTATGTTAAAATTCTGTTTATCACCATTCCCAAATTTAAAGAATACTTCTCCTGATATACCTAAGTCTTAGAGTTAATCATATTATTATATGTTCAATAAGGTCAATAATGTCCGTCAATTGTTTACCTGAGTAGAACCAACTGTTTTCTAGAAGTGTGTGTACTCAAACTTAAGAAGTACCACAACAAAGGAAATGAATCCCTGTACACTACCTCATCAAGGACAATCACGTGGTACAACGTCTTGCTTACGTTTATATTTGGCGTGAATAATCAAAACCAATGACGCATTCTCAAATTATACTACAAAGTTTTAATGTACCAATGTCCTGGATTCCTAATCCCATCATAGGTTAATAACTGATCACGTGATCATACTCATATTTGACAATGATTTACCCAATGAATGATATACTATCCAATTACCAATTATTGATACGACAATAAGAAATGTACCCCCTCCCAAAATTTAAGATTGGTACACAAATACACCTGTGTCTTATGAAAAAAAGTAATAAATCCTGTACTTATTCAATAATAAAGCCGGTCAATAACATTTAAATTTTGAATATTTGGCCATAAGAGGAACACCAATGGGTCCTAGAAAACGTTTACCGAATTTTGTTATTTGATAATTCCCAAATTTAAAAGGGAACATAAACATATAAAGGTAATAAACCATATAACGTGCTAAATAGGTGTCAATAACCTCCGAAATTCGATTTTTGGTAGTTCTTTACCCATGAAAGGGAACGATGTGGACCATCCAAATTTATAGTGGTACATATTGAAGTCCTGTACTATGATACCAAATGCTTATATTAAAACAATTTCTAAAACCGAGTGGATGAGCCAAAATACCCCTCTCAAATTTTTCAAGGGGTGCGTCAATGTACCCATGTCTTATGATAGGAAATGAACCCATATACATGACCATATAACCATATAAGGTAATAGAACCCCATCAAAGGGAAGAAATTGGGCCAAAAACCAAACGCATGGTACAACATATTGCTTATGTTTATATTTTAGTAATTTTTACCCATGAAAGGGAACAAGATGGACCACCCAAATTTATCATGATACATGTTGAGGTCATGTACTATGATACCGAATGCTTAAATTGGAAAATTTGCAAAATTTAAGGGGATATGGAATGGACCCTATACATGATCATATAACCATATAAGGTAATAGGACCTCATCCAAGGGGATAAATTGAGCCAAAACCAAACACATGGTTGTACTAAAATTTGGCAATTTCGTACCCATCAAAGGAAACGTGGTGAACCACCCAAATTTATAGTAATATATATTAGGGTTCTATACTATAATACCAAACATGTAAAAGGGGCAATTTCCAAAATTAAAGGGGTGGGCCAAAGTACCCCTCCCAAATTTTTAAAGGAGTGCACAAATGTACCTATGTCTTATGATAGGGAATAGACCCCTATACATAACCATATAACCATATAAGGTAATAGAACCTCATCCAAGGGGATAACTTAGGTCAAAACCAAACACGTGGTACAACGTATTGCTTACGTTTATATTTTGGCAATTTCGTACTCCTAAAAGGGAACGAGGTGAACCACTGAAATTTATCATAATAATACATGTTAGGGTCCAGTACTATAATACCAAATATATAAAATGAGCAATTTCTAAAATTTAAGGGGTGGGCCAAAGTACCCCTCCCGGGGTGCACAAATGTACCTATATCTTATGATATGGAATAGACCCCTATACATAACCATATAAGGTAATAGAACCTCATCCAAGATGATAAATTGGGCCAAAAGACCAAACACGTGGTACAACGTATTGCTTACGTTTATATTTTGACAATTTTGTACCCCTAAAAGGAAACGAGGTGGACCACCCAAATTTATCATAATACATGTTAGGGTCCGGTACTATAATACTAAATGTTTAAATTGGGCAATTTCCAAAATTTAAGGGGTGGGCCAAAGTACCCCTCCCAAATTTTTAAAGGAGTGCACAAATATACCCATATCTTATGAAAGGTACTGGACCCCTATACATGACAATATAACTATATAGGATAATAACACCTCATCAAAGGGGATAAAATCGACCAAAAACCAAACACGTGGTACTACGTATTGCTTACGTTTATATTTTGGCAATTTTGTACCCCTAGAAGGGAACGAGGTGGACCATCCAAATTTATCATAATACATGTTAGAGTCCAGTACTATAATACCAAATATATAAAATGATCAATTTCCAAAATTTAAGGGGTGGGCCAAAGTACCCCTCCCAAATTTTTCAAGGGGTGCATTAATATACCCATATGTTATGAAAGGTAATGAACCCCTGTATACGCCAATATAACCATATAGGGTAATAACACCTCATCAAAGGGAATAAAATCGACCAAAAACCAAACACGTGGTACTACGTATTGCTTACGTTTATATTTTTGGCAATTTTGTACCCCTAGAAGGGAACGAGGTGGACCACCCAAATTTATCATAATACATATTAGGGTCCTGTACTATAATACCCAATGTTGAAATTGGTCAATTTCCAAAATTTAAGGGGTGGGCCAAGGTACCCCTCCCAAAAATTTCAAGGGGTGCATTAATATACCCATGTCTTATGATAGGTAATGAACCCCTGTATACGCCCATATAACCATATAGGGTAATAACACCTCATCCAAGGGGATAAATTAGGTCAAAAACCTCCGAAATTTGAATTTTTGGCAATTTTTTACCCATGAAAGGGAACGACATAGACACCCAATACTGATAGATGTACATACTATGGTCCTAGGCTACCATACCAAATTTTTAGATTTGGCAATTTCCAAAATTTAAGGGGGGTGGTCCTATGTACCCCTGCCAAAATTTAGGGGGTGGGCCAAGGTACCCCTGCCAAAATTTAGAGGGGGTGGTCCTAGGTACCCCTAGGTCATTGCCCCCGGGCCAGGTCATTGACCTTTCACCCCGGTCATAAAAGAGAGTGAGGATGAGTCATTCGCGCATAACGGGGGGACTACTACTGGTGTCCTGCTGCATTACTTTAACATGCAGAAAAGTGCGACTGAAAGTCATCGTATTTTGGTGGAAGTGTATGGTGACCATGCTCTAGCTGAGCGAACGTGTCAGAAGTGGTTTGCACGGTTTAGAAGTGGTGATTTCGGCTTGGCAGACCAAGAGCGAGCTGGACAGCCAAAAAAATTTCAAGACGAAGAATTGACAGCATTGCTCGAGCAGGATTCGTGTCAAACGCAGAAACAACTTGCAGCAGCATTAGGCGTTGATCAAACAACAGTCTCCAAACGCTTGAAAGCCATGGGAATGATTCAAAAGATGTCACATTGGGTTCCACATGAATTGAAAGACAGAGACGTTGAAAGACGAAAAACCATTTGCGAATTGCTGCTTCAACGACAGAGCAGAAAGGGGTTTCTGCATCGAATTATTACGGGTGATGAGAAGTGGATCCATTACGAGAACCCTAAACGAAAAAAGGCCTGGGTGAAACCAGGTGAACCAGGTTCATCACAACCAAAACGAGATATTCACTGTGCAAAGGTTATGCTGTGCATATGGTGGGATATGAAAGGTGTGGTGTACTATGAGCTGCTGCAACCGGGTGAAACTATGAATGGAGAACGTTATCGACGACAATTAATGCGTTTGAAGCAAGCTCTGGCCAGAACACGACCAGAATGGGAGAACAGACATGATAAACTTATTGTTCAACATGATAACGCTCGCCCACATGTCGCAAAACCGGTCAAAACCTATTTAGAAAATGTCGGATGGGAAGTTTTACCCCACCCGCCGTATTCACCAGACGTTGCTCCTTCTGACTACTACTTGTTCGATTGCATGAACAACGATTTGATTGGACAGCGGTTTACTTCTTCAGAAGATATCAAAACATGGGTCTCTGACTGGATCGCTTCCAAGGATGAGGACTTCTTTCGCCACGGAATCCGTACATTGCCTGACAGATGGGCGAAAGTGGTGGCTAGCGATGGACAATTTTTTTCTTAAGGTATTTATGTATTTTGTGTTTGTACTACAGCTTCAATGTGTGCGTACCAACCGCACGAATTAATTCCTAGACCAAATACGTTAAATCTCCTATATGCGTGCTTTGTTTATATTTAGGTGAATCAGAAAAAACACTAAAAGAAATACCCCGGGATGGGCGCGAACAATCAACGTTACGATTACTAGCCACGTGTAATTCTGACTTCCTCAGGGAAACGATGATAAAAAGCTTGCTTGCGGTAGGATAAATCTTTGCGGTCTTATTAGCCAAACAGACAGACCCTTATATCTCGAGTTCTAAGAGGTGGTACCGTGAACTGTTTCAGATGTACTGCTTTCTGGTGGAGTACAATTTATGTGCAAAATTTGAGCATAATTTGGTGCCTCTTCTCTTGAGTACAATTTTAACCAGAGATGGTGTGGGTCAATGAAAATTTGATCCACGACTCACAATGATCCACCATCAACCATCACCCAAATGACCCATTGACCCACTCTGACCCACCACCAACCATGAACCACACTGAACCATTGTGACCAACTCCGACCCACACTGAGAAAAATCCATTATCCGGACAGCGGTATATTGTACAAATACAAGGATTCGTTATGTTTACTAAGGAAATCTGTACGGAGCGTACTTTATCCATATACTACATAGGTACTGCCTTTTACCCGCTTAGATATTACATCATGTCGCTGGAGGATGTCTGACATCTAACAATCTTCCGTATTTTACATACGTATACGTATGTTAAATACTTCAGCTATATGTTAAATACGTCCATCTGTGTGTGAGATCCAGGCCGCCTATAGACACCTCTTTCTTTCGCCATGGCTGACGTCATTGAACTACCGTCTTTTGCTTGCGAAACGAGGTTGTTTACAAACGGAAAAGAAGAGAGGAAGGAAACAAGTGCTTGGGTAAGTACACTAGTTAACTATTACTTTAGTTAAATATTCCATTAATTATATATTCTTTTAGTGTAACTTGCTTTAATATAGTACTAAGTAAGTAATGTAGTTTATGAATACAATTCTTACTATTGTAAAACTCGTTAATGATTGAGGACAATGGAATGGGTGAATCTGAATTTTGAGAAATCTTTGAATATTAATGTTTTGAAACATTTTACATTTCAAGGTAGCAAAATGAATGTTATGTGTTTATTCATTCCGTTTTATATGTGACGATTTATTACTTGGAGCAGTTTTACTACAGGGCTGCTTAACATAATTGCATAACTAAAGGAAGAAAACGGCCTGGGACCTATATGTTAGGTACCACTCCGGCATTTGCCTGCTGTGAATGAGGAAAAGCCAAGGAAACCTCATTCAGGATGGCTGGACTTAAAATCTTTTGATACTTTTTCGACCGAGTTCCCCCACCGGGATCGAACCCGGGACCGTTCGCACCGAAGGCGAGAGCGTTAGCGAATACGCTACGCGGGGCCACTAGTGTAGTTTAGAAAACTCATTTTTACTAGGATATTTGCAAGATTTTTTTTTCTTTTAGTTTAACGCCCCATGATTGTACATCAATGTAAGAGAGAAGGTGACGATGAGATACATGATAATGGTGGAATCAAGAAAATGTAAGGAAACTGGAAAGTCTTAAGAATAACCACAACTACAGTGTTCACCAAAAGCCTATTTGTCGGGAGCAGGAATCGAACCAGGGACCTACCGCGTCAGAGGTAAGCGCTCTCAGAGCTTTCTTTTGTTTAAAGAACTTGTTTACAATGAATATATATATATATATATATATATATATATATATATATATATATATATATATATATATATATATAACGAAGATATTGACATATTTTACAGCCTCACTGAAATTTAAAAAAAAAAGTAGTCAGGGAGAGCTTACTTGTCAGGTTTTTATTTTTTAATTTAATTTATTTTTATTTATTTATTTTTGCTTTGTTATGTTCCCTAGTTAATTAATGTTTGGGTTACTGAAAATTAAAACCTTTTTAGTATTATTGTTATGTCATCACTTTGGAACCAAAACGTTAGATTTTTTTCTTGTGTTTTCATATAGGAAGTTGGTGAGTTTGTGCCTTAGCACTGGTTTGGTTTCTAGAACGTAATTGAAGGTCATGTTGAGTTGAGTCTTGGTGGGTTTGAGTTCGTGAAGTGTCAGGCACTGCTTGTGCCCCTGTCTTCTGTTTGTGATGTTTCCTGGCTTTGGGCTGTGACGTATTTATGTTGAGGAGTACCAACGCAGGCCGCGTGATATACAGGTAGCTGCAACACAGCTTCAACAGTTAACGAGTGCCAGGTCTTTGAATTTCAGCTTTCGTTACGGCGTGACTAATGCAGTATAGTGCTAGATTGAAATTCTATGGGTGGTAAAAACGGTATGGTAAGAAATACAACGTAATTGTTATTAGTTTAATTAGTGTTTCTTCATAGTATTGTTTCACTATTTCTAGAAGGAATTAAGTATTAACGAAGTAATGAATAAGCAAAAGCACACATTGATTGACGTTTACTATTTCTCATACTCCATTGAGAATGTTTTGATCAATTGCGCAAACATCCAGTGTGCGTTTATTTTCTTTCTTTTTTGGGGGGTTTACACTGCCTCACAGATGAGCTCCCTCGTGGCTAAGTGGTTAATGAACACGCCTTTGGCGTGGGACACCCGGGTTCGATTCCCGGCCGGGGGCCGCGGTGGCTCAGTGGTAGAGCGTTCACCTCTGGTGCTTGGGGTCCCGGATTCGATCGTAGCCCCGCCAAGTGAACCTTGTGGTGGACAAACACCGTGTGCGTGGGTTTTCTCGGGGTTCTCCCATTTCCTCCCACTTACTTCATTCCACCATTTAATTCATTGCTCATCATCAGCGTCTCCCTTAGCCTAACCGGCATAACTGTGGGACGTAAAACTCAAAGGTTTCATTTCATTTTTTTCTTAATCTCTTGCACCGACCGACCGTTCTCGATCAAATTTCCAACGTAGATGCGGTTCTGGCCTGGGAGTGTTTTTAGCTATTTACTTTGACAGAACTTAGGGGAGGGGGAGGAGGGGGACAGAAAAAATAAATGACTTAATTTACTTTGAAGTGTAAAAGTGCGAGCGTTTTCTTCTCTCTCTCTCTCTCTCTCTCTCTCTCTCTGTCTCTCTCTCTCTCTTCACTCCTCCAGTCTCCTCTCACTTTTAGGGCCGCGGTGGCTCAGTGGTAGAGCGTTCACCTCTGGTGCTTGGGATCACGGATTCGATCCTAGCCCCGCCAAGTGAACCTTGTGGTAGACAAACACCGTGTGCGTGGATTTTCTCGGGGTTCTCCCATTTCCTCCCACTTACTTCATTCCACCATTTCATTCATTTCTCATAATCACCGTCTCCTTTAGCCTAACCGGCATAACCGTGGGACGTAAAACTCAAAGATTTCATTTCATTTTTTCCTCTCACTTTGATTTCATGATTTCGCACTCTGATGAAAAGTCTTAAATACCGCCAGGAAAAGTACTAATATATAACCTCTCTTTTAGGCGCCCCTCCAACCACGCGCCCGGGACACGTGCTTTGCTTGCTCGCCCATAGCTGCGGCTCTGTGAGCTACATAAGTAACATACAATGCTTACGTAATACTTTGGGTCATAAGTACTATTAAGAAAGGAAGAATTGCATTTTTTTAACTTTGGGAAAGGAGCTACTATGGGATTAAAGATAAGGAAGGAAAGGCAACACATTCCAGTCTATGCTTTCACCCAGCAGACATATTGTTTGGAACCAAAAAAAATGTGACTTTTGGAATCTTGTACTTAGGTTCACAGCGGAAGCGACGAAATAACTTGAATCATCCATTGTAGCTCTCCCCGCAACCAGTTTCTAAAATGTTGGCAATAAGTTTGCGAAACGAGAGGTGACGACTCCAATTTTGGGTGAAAAGTCGCTATAAGAAATAATCGAGAAATTCATTGTCTATAAGCATTGTAAAAGTTGTAGATGTAAACTAAACAATATGTTCTACTCACTGGCGCAAATCCAGGGGGGGGATGACGGATACATGTCCCCTTCAATCTTGGAACTGAGGGGGACTTCTCCCCAATAATCCGATTTGAAATGTGTTTTTTGGGAGAAATTTGATGATTTTTGTCCGATTGCTACAAAGGAACGTGAGATGTCCCCCAGAATAAGAATCAAATCTGCAGCCTCCTAACGCTAAAGACAACTCTGATCCTCCACAACATTGTTTTTCAACTTCATAAGTATTTTGGACATCGCCAAAAAAAGTATGGTAACGGTCTTACCCTCTCCCCCCCTCCCCCCAATGTTGAAGACAGATTTGCGCCGCTGGTTCTATTCACATCTTTGTAAACAGGGCGTAACCAATCCTTTAATTCAGGGATCATTTCAGGTTGTTTCGGGTACTTTTGTTCATGTTGTGGTCAAAATAGTTCCGAAATAATTAACACTACAGTACTTACGTTAAGCAATTTTTTGTAAAAGAAAAAGTGCAGAATAATTAAAAGACAACAGAGGACAAATATAACAAACACCTTCTTCTTCGCCTTTTTTCACGCATCTATAGCTAATCTTGTTGCTATCGGTAATGATGTATTACGTGTGTCTCTCAACGGAAACTCTGCGAACTAAAGGACATCAAGTTTGTAGTTATTCTTCGTTAGAGGGCAAGGGTAACATAACAATGCAGGATTGTGGAGTAGTGAGTACGCTGTATTTCCAAACTCTTCATCACTTGCGCTGATTAAAACAAACAAACAGAAAAAAAGAACGTAAAAACTGTTTTGAACTAATAATGCTTCTCTACAGATGAACATTTTGTTTGCAGCAAAAAGTCGCTAAATGTGTAAGTAGGTAAATCGTTATTTAAAAATCACCCAAAAAAGTCTCCAATCGGATTTTTTTTTTGTCGTTATCGTAGGGCGACCATACGTCCCGTTTTGACCGGGACAGTCCCGTTTTAGGGGCGTGTCGGGGCCGTCCCGTCAGTAGATGGAAAAAAGTAGTATTCGTCCCGTTTTATGTAAATGAAAGAAGTAAATAACAAACCCAGTACCTTTACTCCTTTTAAAAGTATTAATAATAACAAAGCGGCAAAAATTGAACTGAAAATCCCTATATTAAACATACTCTATAGTTCGCAGTACTGCTCGAAAGGCAGCAGAGGTTTTAGCAGTTGGTTGTGTGTTAAACAAACTTCAACGTGTCTTTCCTTTTTCATAAGTACCCGCTCTGTAACGAAGAGAGAGAGGGGGAACTCTGATATCAAGGCACTGATAAGAACAAAGGTAGATCTAAAAGTCTAGTGTTGCAAGAACCTGTCCCGTTTTTAACTGAAAATTTTATGGTCACCCTGCGCTATCGTTGAGGTCGAATTCCCCTTATTTAGCGACTTTACCCAAAATTGGCAACATTGACCCCCACCGAACAACACCCCGTCATCTTGAGCCTAGCCAGCATAATAGTGGGACGTAAAACTTAAAGATTTCATTTCGAACAACACTCCCAGAAACCTACTGTTATACTATTCTCAAACCACCCTTTCGTACAGTTCTCCCTATTCGAAAAAAAAAATGTAAATAGCAGTGTTCATACATAAATATGGAACTCAATTTCCCTGAATTTTGCAGGTTTTCCAGGTATTAATTTTGCAATTTCCAGGTCTAGTGGAAGAAACTAATAGTACGAGAACACATAAATTTTAAGAATACTATATTTATATATTTGAGAATGGCCACCCTTCTCCCCAATGAACGATTGCAATTAAATATTGAGCCACAAGAAAATAAATAATTAAAATAAATAAAATTTAAGTTGAAAAATATTAAGTTGAGAAGCCTACTAAGGGAATTATATAATACTTTTGTTCCATACTTGAATACATTCAAAATATACAAAAAAATATTGGCTTGGGGAAGAAAAAAGGGCCCGCGAGATTTTAACTGATTCTTGTAGTACTCGACGACAGAAATAGATTACTGAAAGAATTTTCAAAATCGGCACAGGCAAACATGAAGAAAATCGCATTTTCAGGTACCGGTTCAAAATGAGAAGAAAAAAGGACCGCGAGATATTAACTGATTCTTGTAGTACTCGACGAGAGAAATCGATTAGTGAAGGAATGTTCAAAATCGGCGCAGGCAAGCATGAAAAAAAAATCCCACTTTCATGTACCGGTTCAAAATGGGGAAGAAAAAAGGGCCCGCGAGATTTTAACTGATTCTTGTAGTACTCGACGACAGAAATAGATTACTGAAAGAATTTTCAAAATCGGCACAGGCAAACATGAAGAAAATCGCATTTTCAGGTACCGGTTCAAAATGGGAAGAAAAAAGGGCCCGCGAGATTTTAACTGATTCTTGTAGTACTCGTCGAGAGAAATCGACTAGTGAAGGAATTTTCAAAATCGGCGCAGGCAAGCATGAAAAAAAATCGCACTTTCATGTACCGGTTCGAAATGGGGAAGAATAAAGGGCCCGCGAGATTTTAACTGGTTCTTGTAGTACTCAACGGGAGAAATCGATTAGTGAAGGAATTTTCAAAATCGGCGCAGGCAAACATGGAGTAAATGGCATTTTCATGTACCGGTTCAAAATGGGGAAGGAACAAGGTCCCGCGAGTTTGAACCGCTACGATGTATGTTCACGAATGTGCCCGTCTTCTCAAATTTAGTTAATTACTGTGACACTGAAACATGTGACACAGAGTCACATTGTGGATGACTCTGCAATCGGCAACCACTGCACATATATTCCTCCCGCCCCACAGTTTGATTATTTCGATCCATTCCTCACGTGCTAACGGCATGGTTCAACATCTGCAAGAAAGAGGTAAATGTAACGTTCAATTGGCAATAGCTTTTCACCAAATTAAGCTGCATGAAATCTGATTGCATATTTGACATACTGAGAAAATTCTAGCCCGTGGCCATATGTATCACATATCCCACCAGTTCATAAAAAGTTTGAACACAAAATTACGGTCGTCCGTGTGACGTACTCCCAAAAGGCCTAATGTGTATCACCCACCTCACATTCAATGAAACCACATCCGTGTAGAATTAAGAAAGGAACCTCTTATGATGTATACAGGATGTCTCAAACGTTCCCTGACATAGGGTAACTCTGTTATTATCAGAGTTACGACAAAATGTAAGAGGAAAAACATCTCGAAATATGACGTTTTCAATCTAAAGTGAACACTTTTTTAAAAAATCGGACAAGATGAATGTGCTGTATACTCTTTATGCACCCAATTTTAAATGAAAATGCAACGTTGTCATTTACCTGGACCCACGACATAAGTGAATGAAGTTACTGTTTGAAACGGGGGCTGGCCATCGACATGTTAGCGTAAAAGACAGTAACTTCACTCACTTCTGTTGTGGGTCCAGGTAAATGGCAACGTTGCATTTTCATTTCACATTGGGCGCATAGAGAGTGTACAGCGCAAACGGGTCATCCGATTTTAAAAATTCCTTCACTTTAGATTGAAAACATCATAATTGGATATGCTTTTCCCTCCTACATTCTGTTGTAACTCTGATAATAATAGAGTTACCCTATGTCAGGGGACTTTTGAGACACCCTGTATACCTTTTTTAATGTATGTTTGATGTCACTATAACTGTAGTATAATTTAGTTGGTTTAAATTTACAATTTAATACAAGTAGATTCGGATTTACATGCGTAGGATTTTGTATGCATCTAACTAATGAATTCTTTTATTTTTATGCTTAACTTAGTGACTTGGCTTTGGACTGCAACTGATTATTGTAACCCATTATTGCTTGAGAAGAAACAAGATATCCGAATCTTCATTTGGAGAAATCAAAGGTCTATTGGAAAGCTGGGGATTACAATCATTAATTTCTACATTTCAAGGTGCGTAGTAAATTATATATTGTGTTTATTGTTAAATTACTATTATTGGGTTTAGAATCAATGAAGCACTTCATGATATTTTATGGGGATCAAGATGGGTGCCGGATAGATAAGTATTTGAGCGTCAGGCTCTTATTTCTTTTCAATTTAATATTTAATCAATGATTATTTTTCTCCCTCATTATTCCACCAAATCGTATTCCAAGATCATATATCCATTTTTGTTCGATATATCCATATTTTTGATCTCTTTCATATTTCTATATTTTCGATTTTTGATATTGTTTATATTTCGATATTGATGTATTTTTCGATATTTCGAACAAGTTTCGATAGTTTGTCGACATCGATTATCTATATCTAAATTCGGATATCCCAAAGCCCTATCGAGCACCCTCCGAAATGAAGTTTTTGGCTATGGACCTGATTAGGGATGCGCACGAGACAAGACGAGACAATTTTTGTTACGAAATTCGAGACAAGATAGAGCTTTTCCAATAGAAACGGATCCAGTTTTCGAGACGAGACAACTTTCGCGGCACCTTTTCGAGAGGAGACAACCTCAAATCTTTTCTCTTGCGCATCCCTAGACTTGATCATGAGTTATCAAAAAAAAAAATGTTAATGAGAAATAACATGTAAATACAATATAGGTAGCTAAAACATTTTTGTTTTCATTCTTCAGTAATGCATTGTTATTATTCTCAGGGGGGGGGCGGTGGCTCAGTGGTAGAGCGTTCACCTCCGGTGCTTGGGGTCCCTGGTTCGATCCCAACTCGCGCCGTGTGGACTTTGTGGTGGACAAACACCTTGCTCGTGGGTTTTCTCGGGGTTCTCCCGTTTCCTCCCACTTTGTTCATTCCACCATTTCACTCATTTCTCATTATCACCGTCTCCTTATCCTAACCGGCATAACCGTGGGACGTTAAACTTAAAGATTTCATTTTTTATTAATCTCAGCATTTTATAGTGTATTCTTAAGCTTAAGGTGATGTATAATTAAATTTTGAATTCAGTTAACTTATTTTGTTTCTCAGATTGTTTTTAAAATGTATGTACAATTGTTTATGTTCATTCTCGAGAGTTTAAAGTGACGTATAGTTATTAAACATAATATTTAATATTGTACTCTTAACGTGGAAGTGATATACAGTTAACTTTTGTATTCAGTTAACATTTTTCTTTCTGAAATTGCTTTAAAAAGTATGTAAAAACGTTTTTATTTTCTTTCTTGAGTGCTAAAAGTGATGCAAAGTTATTAAGCTTACTACTTTATATTGTATTCTCAACCCTAAACTGATACACAGTGCGTTTTTGAATAAATTGTCAAGTTATTTGAGTGATGAACACTGGTAGAAAATCCTGACTACTACTGGAACATTTTGATTTTAAGGTGACGACTACTGGTGCAAGGATTTTAAAATATTGTTTTTCCTTCGAGGGCTACTCCTTTTTGAATTCTGACTACATGGTCACTATAGGAAGGATCAGTGAGTCTTTCCAACTATGGTACAGCTCCGACAGATTCACGATGCTCAGAGAAGAGACAAAATAGTATGTTTTCAAACTTAAAGTGAGAACCACTGGCGTTTTTACCTTGCTATGCAAAAGTAAGTGAGTACTCCAATGGGGTTCCAATGCGGTACCTATTTTCTGCATTTTAGATATATGGAAATACATGTCTCTAAAATGTAAAGAACTGATTTTTTTTAGGGGGGGGGAATAAACTATAGGTATGTGGGGCTTGCATACTTGACGCTACAATTCGGAAATTGAATTAAAATATGACTAACGGCTATAAAGATGTTGTCAAATAAAGGGAGGACCAACACAGTTAAGGGGTTTTCGTGTTAGATGCTAAAATTTCCGAAATCGGTCATGGAAAGTTAATAAACACCAGTAGCAATTTCATCTTAAAGTAATTAGATATCTTCATGGGGTGTTAGAACATCATGGAGTCTACCAAAATTAAATTTTAAAAGCTTTTGAAAATATAATCTGACATTTGTAAACAGTATTTGAAATATGTATTTACCCAAAACTTCCAGCTAGTACATCTAACATCTGGAGAAACACTGTGAAATAAAAGCTTGAAATTTCGGAAACAATTATTGGTCGCAACAAAATTAAATAAGATGGTACTTCTATGGGTTAAATCAGTACCTCAGTACAATTTCGATCGAAAGATTAGTTCAGTCCTAGGTTTTCTTCAGGCAATTCCAAGGGTTCATCGAGCTGTGCAAAAGAATGAAAATTCGCTGTCAATATCTAAGATAGTAAATAAGATATAAGGAATTATATATTTTATGACGTGAAAATAGAGATCTTTATGGATTTGTACTTTTGGGTCTTTCCTAAAAGAAAAAAATTCAGAAAACTACTGTATATACCTTAACAGACAATTCAGTGGGCGGGGACACAGTAGCTTAGTGGTAGGGTATTTAACTAATCTTTTTTTTTTTTTTTTTTTTTTTTGCAGAAACTATTGGAGTATTCACTTAACCCATGGAAATACGATCATACTTAACTCCCTATTTAATTTTAAAATTAAATAAAAGGAAATATTTCAGTGTAGCGACCCACGATTATGCATTTTAGTCTCAGGGAGATTATGATTAAAGCAAGTGAATGTTGTTGACAGAATTGATGGAATGCAAAGGTGGGAGGAGAGTACCCCGAGAAAACCCACGAATACGATGTCCACTACAAACTGACTTGGCCGTGGATCGAACCAAGAACCCAATACACTAGAGGTAAGCACTCTACCACTAAGCCACTGTGCCCCCGCCCATTTAATTGTCTATTAAGGTATATACGGTTGTTTTCTGAAATTTCTTCTTCTTACAGCAAATACTCAAAAGTACAAATCCATGTGGGTCTCTATTTTTACGACGTCATAAAATACATAATTCCTTATATCTCGCTTGCTATATTAGATATTGACAAAAAATGTTCACTTTATTTCAGAGCCCGATGAACGCTTGGAATTGTCCAAAGAAAATTTAGAGCTGAATTAATCTTTCGATCGAAATTGTACTGACGAGTCTGAGGTTCTCACTTAACCCATATAAGTACCATCTTATTTAACTTTTGTTAGGATCAATAATTGTTTTCTGAAATTTCAAGATCTAATACGCTTTTATTGTATGGTGTCTCTCTAGCTGCTAGATGTACTAGCTGGAACTTTTAGGTAAATACATATTTCTAATACTCTTTACAAATGTCAAAATATATTTTACAAAACTTTTAAAATTTAATCTTGGTAGACCCCATGATGTTCTTAAACTCCATGGAAATACCTAATTATTTTAAGATGAAATTGCTACTGATGCTTATTAACTTTACATGACCGGTTTCGGAAATTTTACCACCTAACACGAAAACCCCATAACTATATGGATCCTCCCTTTATTTGACAATATCTTGATAGTCATATTTTAATTAATTTTCTAAATTGTACTGTCTAATATGCAAGCTCCACGTACCTATGGTGTCGCTTTTTATTTCACCATATTTCGGTAACTGTTAGGCGTACCGACTTGCGGTTTCGGTAAACACACACCTCTAACGTTCTTTAAAACGTTATTAAGACATATTTTAGAATATTTAGAAATGAGAGTTCTGGGAATATCATGGTACCCGAAAACCCCCATCAGGGCGTGTGTGTAGTGTATTTAATTGAAACTACTTTTGAGGTTGTTGTAAGCCCTCGTAATTACGTTTCCGAAACTGCACCATCTAGTACGCAAACTCCACAGTTCTGTAGTGTCGCTCTTTATTTTCCCATATCTCGATATCCATAAGGCTTACCGAGTTGAGGTTTTCGGTAAACAGATGTCAGTTCCTTACATTTTAGAGACATATATTTTCATATATCTAAAAAATACAGACATTAGGTACCCCATGGTAGCCCGAACACCATTGAGGTACCCACTTACTTTTGAATGGTAATACATTTTGAGTTGTTGTTCAGCATCAATAAACACTTCATAGTTTTTCTACGTGCAACCCAAAAGTCCATACCTGACCGAACAGATTTTGTCCATTTAATCTCAAAAATGTTAAGATACTTTGTATTGTTAAGTACAACCAAATTAAGCACACTGAATATAACATTTTAAATATTTTCTGATTTTTGTTGCAGGTATTTCGTGCATCAAACCAGGATTCTGCTTGAAAGACAGTCAAAAGAAGCAGTGTAGGTTGTGGCTAAAAGTACGCCCTTTCTGAAGACAGACTCAGTTGTACTTACATTATTTTGTACGAATATATAACCCTAATAAAGATACTGTACTACAAATTATTTCTTTCTTCCATAAATTATAATAAAATATTATCTCTGTTTAAAGAAAATGATTGTTAATGTTAAGTCATTTTAATTCTTTTTCTCTGTAATAAGAACATTATCCCTAGCAATATTTTTTATCTTTGTGCTATTGCGATTGGATGAAGTAAAATTCTATACGAAGCACTATTATTTCAGACATGCATTAATAACTAATGTATTGTTCTGTATGTAAGACAATGTGTATACTGAACATGTCTAGCGAAGGTGTTGTTTTAATACAGAATCTATAACTCAGCTTTTCAGTAGTCAACTTTATTGGGAATCCGAAGAAAGAAGTTAAAAAAAAAATGTTGGACTTACCAGCGTGTGTGTGTTCGAATTCTGGACTAATCCAAATTATCCAGAGAAATCATTATATATTTCTTTGTTGCTATTTCAGATGTATCCTTTATCCAAGTCGTATGAAACGGAGACTTCATACATCGCTATACTTTGTATGAACTATGTTCCGTATTTACTTAATCACTTTGTAACTTTCTCTAGTGTTGACAAGGCCGCAGGTGTCAATCGAATAGTTTAGTGTTTCACTCATGTCACCTTGTGACTAAGGTACGTCCTGTCGGTATATATATGGTACTGGGTTCAATTAGCGATAAAATACATTTTTAGCGTTAAACAAATGCAAAAATCTACACGAAATGAGATACCGTGATCTCTGACTTACGGATAACACCAAGCAACTAATGGTACTGAGTGTGATTGAGTTTACTAATTACTATTTGGCTAAAATCAGTGTTCCTTTATCTATAGTTCTTTTCGTGCTTTGAATTGCAAAGTTTGAAATAACCGTTTTAAATTATTGTGTATATATATCTTCCGAGTAATTCTGAGAATCATTGCTCTTTCTTTAAGCAATGTATGAGACTGTTAAATTGCTCTTTCCTTAAAATGTTGCACTAAGAAGGATGCATCCAGGAAAGTCCAAATTTGCAGAATGTCTATAGCAGGGAAGAATAAATATGTTTAGTCGATGGCTGCACAACGCCTCCGCTGTCACCACGTTGTCACACAGCGAATACAGCGAACGTTTAAGAGTATTCTGCACTTACTATTAGGTATCGGCCTGGGAACTTTGGCGCATCTACCCAGTCTCCTACTTGGTGTTTCATTTTTAATGGCGAGTACTGAGTAGGAATAATATTATAAGCGAATGCGTTTCCGGCTGACACCACACTTTTAATTATTGCGACATTTAAAAAAAAAAAAAAACCCTGTTAATTAAAATGTACAGAGAAGTTATTTCTGGAAAATTCTATTCAGGCCTCTTGTGGTAACAACTGCACTTTAGTAGAAGATACTATTAAGGAAAAGAATGAGGTAAAATAATCTTTATATCGTACAAGCAATGGATGATAACAGCTTAATAAATGATTGTACGTAAATCTTGTTTGAGTTTGAATATAGGATTGTATAAGGCTGTGCATTTTGCATTATTATTGAGGTGCTGCAACTAACTAACTGCAAACCATATGATAAATTCTTACAGTAATATATCACATATTGATTTACTCTGTATGGAAACGAAAATAGTTTAATATATGGTTAACCTCCTTTGTGCCAGGGGCGGATCCAGAGGGGGGCGATCGGGGCGATCGCCCCCCCCCACAACAGGAAACTTTCTTATTTTATATATAAATAAACCCATCCATAACAAGTTTGGAGCTCTTAAAAGTAGCAGTATTACCGCCGACCGCCCCCCCCCCAGAAGTCCGTCCTGGATCCGCCCCTGCTTTGCGCCCATAATTTTAAAATTAACGCTTGTGTCACTTTTCAACACTTGACTTTGCAGTAGCTTTCCAACGAATTAGCAGGAAGCCCAAACTTATAGGACACCCTGCAGGTAAATACATTTCTTTGGACAGTTTCACTGCTCCAAACTAAGATTTGAAAAGTGTAGTATTGTTAATTTTATTATTATTGGCACAAAGGAGATCAACCATATTTTAAGCTATTTTTGTTTTCATACAGAGTAAAACAATATTTGACAACATTACAGTAAGAATGTATCATGCACTTTGCAGTATGTTGCAGCACTTTAATAATGGTGCACTATACGTACACTCTAGATCCTGCATATGTCCGATCCATACATTACAAGAAGGCAATACGTATTCGATACAGGTAAAATCTGTATATTTCATATGGACAACCTATTAGCTATATACATCCAATCTATACATTACATATGGCCAACCTGTACGCGACATACGTATAATCTATATGCTGCATGCAGACAGTCTGTAAGCTACATATATGCACTCTGTATGGTGCATACGGATATTCTGTATGCTGTATCTGGACAAGCTGTGTGCGACATAAGGAAAATCTGTATAATACATACGTACAATACGTATACTGTATCTAGTCGTACGTATGGGGCACAAGTACAATATAGATGCTATCTCGGGGTTGAACGCAAGAAACATACGTACAGAACGTATATTGCATACTTCTTGAAATCATGCTCCGTCCTGATAGTCAGTGTATGTCGTCATTATTAACCCACATGCTACATACGACCCTGACGTCACAAAGCTAGATATTACCTCCGTATATACTTGTTACTGCAGATAACGTCACACGAATTACGTCATTGCACTTGTGCAGACAGTACGTATAATACATACTTTTTCAGCTATACGTTTGCTGCAGGATGTTATATACGGTTGTACGTTAAGTCCAGAAACTACAGGAATTACGAATGTAACCTACGTTTTTAAGTATGCCACCTACATTTTTTTTTCTCAGTGCACCAAAACCCATCGTCATTAACTCTGAACCATGATCCATGTCCTCTTCTCTTTGACTAAAGAGGTTACACTTGTAATGAAACAAGACTGTGAAATTATCACTTATCGGAGTTTGAATTCCTACCGTCAATAGCTCAAGCACTGCTCTGTTACAACACCGGTTGATCTGACGTTTACGATAAACATTGGTAAAATGTTTCTCATCTTCCTAATTAAGATGAATTTAAATTTATCATATATAATTATTTCTTTGTTGGCTTACAGATACATTTCGGCAGAAAAAGGATGAAATTTGAAAGTCTCAAATCAAGATCAAGTAGATCAACATAAAAAATAAAACTAGTTTTCCATATAATTAAGCATGAAGTAATAATTTAAAAATGCCTTTGTAATTAAACTTGGAATGTAAATTTTATGGTCATTTTTCCCATAACTTTATGGCTTGATTGCCTTATGCTCTGAACGCTCCATATATTAAAAACCAGCTTCAGCAATTATTGTAATAGAAAGCAGTGGGCATAAAATGCGAAGAACTGTAGTCTTCATTTCTCATTTTGTTCCTCTACTAATATCAATCGCTTTCGATTATTTTTACAAACCAACCCACTACCAATTTTCCATATATAGAAAATGCCCCTCCACCATCATAAAAGAAAATTTTAAAAAATGCCAGGAAACGTTCTGTTTATTTTTAATAAAGAGTTATATACTGAATTTCAGCTAACATGAACGGCTTGTGAGATACTCAATTTTTCGCAAAAATTCGGACCCCTATTCCCCCCCTAAGGATATGTATTATAATGAAAGTGATACGCGTATGATAACTTCCCAATTGGGATTGGGGCCTGATTACATACCAAACGTCATTTCATTTGACTTTGCAATTTGACCGTGATGATCACGCATAGTTACTTTCAATTTTTTATATAATAATTCATATATTACAGGTGATTCAAAAATATGTTTTTCTAGTAGTTAGCTTTTTTAAAAGCTCACAGAATGCATCTCAAAATCGACCTCCTATTGCTATTGCCACTCTTAGAATTGTAAATATCAAAATCCAAGAGTACCTGAACTTTTTTCATTGGAAACAAGAAAAATGGAGATCTTGAAAATAAAACGTAGACAAGCTCACCAGTGTTCAGAAGATGCTGTCTACAATCCACTGAACAGAATGGGTCGGTGGGTCAGTGTGAGTCACAGTGAGTGGTGTTTTGCAGTAGGTCACGTCCTTTTGATCCATGATCCACTGATCCACTCACAAATCTTGACCCATTTCACCCACTTACCAACCGACCCATTGACCCAGTCCATTTTTGATTTTAACATGTCTTATTTCATTTAAAAGATTAAACATACATCCACACAATTTTTTCATCGATTGCGAAGGTTGGATTAATAGTTGAAATGGTCATTTCTTCTCACGGTGAGAAATTGACACGATTAAAAAGTACCTCCCACTTCCAAAATTCCATACTACTACAATATTTTCTTCTTAGATTGAAAGTAATATGTCCCAAAAGTTTGGAAAAAGGTTGTTCCAGACATTCCGCAGTTAGACTGGAATATTCATTTATACAGAAACATTAAAATACTTAGAGCAGTACTTAAAATACTTAAAATGCATTCTATGCTGCCCCTGTAAATTCGAAATCCAGCTGACATGTTCGTTCAGAAGTGTTGCTATTGATCTCTGTTATAACGAAACTATGGACTCTACACTAATATTGGTCGTTTTGAATCATTGGATATGTTACTCCCTTCAACTCTCCTTATTAGATGTGCTATGGAACCTTACACCTACAGGAAGATGAACTTAAAGGTCATCAAAATTGCTCCCAATGAACTTGGGGATCCCGAAAGATATGGATTCGACACTAACATTGGTCAGTTTCAATTACTTCTACATGTCATTTTTCACACACTCCTTCAGGGTGCTAATGGGAGAGCAAACGGATGCTGAAATCGCTATTACTACATTTGGTTTTAAATAGCATTAAAATATCTACCAATTAATTTAGCTGCCAGTGCTGCATTTAGAAGCTCTGCGTCCCTACGCACTTTTGCTCTCGCCGCCCCCAATTACTACATATTTCTCCGACCCTTGATCCCTAACTTAAAAATAAAACAATTAGTGCTTAATTAGTGAATTATTTACAGTTAAACACCACTCACTAGATACTATAGCTACAACTACGTAACAAAAAATATCAAATGGGAAATATGTTCTGAATTATTTTTAGATTTCTTACGCTTTCATTAAACATATTAGAATAGTAAAAGAGGATTGTTTATGAAATAGTATATTTCCTCATGATTTTTTAACTTTTTCATGCGAAAAAAATGAAAATATTTAATTTTTAAACATTTCGCTCTTCAAAGGTGTTGCTTATAAGGCACGAGCCTAGTTCGACTAATGGGAAATACGGCACAGTTAGCGGCGCTGAAAAATTACGATTCGAATGTAATATCGGTTGTTACGATATTTTATGTCGCTACGTAACCACTCTGGGTGCTAATGGGAGCTTAATTGGACTTGGATTGAAAGTAGAACTATTTACCTAAGCGAACTATGGATTCGATACTGATATCGATTCTTTTATAACATGTTTATATGTATGACGACAGTACTCTTTTCCCTCTTAAGAAGTATGGTTAAAATTGCTCTAGACATATCAGAATTATATATACCGATCGAGCGAGCGAGCGAGAGAGAGAGAGAGAGAGGGCGACCCAGGGCATCATCACTTCAACATTGCAAAAGCATATATCAGGTGTTGAATTGAAAATCTATGTAAAGACTTTCTGCTGTGGCATGCTTCATAAGGACAATTCCAGTCTGCTCACGTGACCTTTGACGCTCATGAATTTCTTGCGAACGTTCCGACTTTGGATTCTCTGTTTTTACCATCGTTTTATGCTTCGGATAATTTTTCAAGAACATAAATGTCATGTTGTAATATGAATGTTGAGAAGTAACCTATATATGACAAATAGCTGCAAATAAATACACTATATAACCTACTTCTTGCTATGGTATTATTTTCTTAATTTGTATTTTACATTCTCATATATAATACCGACCTACTGTGAACACTTATATCAGATGTTATATTTTTATCATAATAATTACTATGTTCTGCTATGATTGTTATATATATATATATATATATATATATATATATATATATATATATATATATATATATATATATATATATATATATATACAACTGATGTATTTTAATGCAATTATTTTATATAATTTTTCATGCATTGCAGAAAATAGAATTTTAAAAAAGCAAGACCCAGATGGGAATCGAACTCATAACCTTATAATTTGAAATTCAATGGCTTGCCACTTTTTTTAAAAAAAACTTCCAGAGTTATTTTCTACTTTCACCACTTTTCAGGACTACTAGACTCGACAGGGACACAAACATAGAAACAGCGAGGGCAGTTACAATTCCACCCTTCATATTCAAAGGGATTCGAACCCCCAATGGGTTTCACCGAACGAACGTCAGCCTAACGCCTCAGACCGCTCGGCTACACCCACCGGCATCCACTGAGCCAACGCACGCACTCTTCGGAACGTGCTTCTAGAGATGTATTCGGCTCTCTAGATAATTATGACATTCATATTAGAGTCCTGCAAACCCAGTCCCGAAGACGGCCCAGCCCGCCCGGCCCGGATGGACCTGTATTCTGTGCCCGGCTCGATCCGGCCTTGCCCAGTGAAAAATGAGAAATGTGTCGTCATAATATTGATGTCCTTTTGTCCTTCTTGATTGGGAAAATCGTTTGAAAGGTTACCCAAGGTTTACTTTCTATATTCTATTCTGTCTGTCTATTTGTTATCTGTACTTGCTCTGTCCAGCCATGTTAATTATACAATAATACAGCTCATGGAGGTAAATTCTTGTACTACACTCATTATTGCGTTACGAGTAACAGAGAAGATATGTAAAACTGCTACACTGTATATAATACTAATACTACTACTTCTACTGCTAATACTACTATTACTATTACGATTACGAATGATAGTGCTAATTCCACTATTGCTGTCACTCCTACAAATATTACTAATACCACTACTACTACTACTACTCATTGCTATACCAATACGACAGCGAATGCCACTACAGCTATTACTAATAATACGAAAACAAAACAATGAAAATGAAATCTTCGAGTTTTACGTCCCACACTTATGCCGGCTAGGCTAAAGGAGACGGTGGTGATGAGAAATAAATGAAATAGTGGCATTAATAAAGAACGAGGAAACGGGAAAAAGTCGAGAAAACCCCCACACACGGTGTTTGTCCACCACAAAGTTCACTCGGCGCGAGATGGAATCGAACCAGGGGCCCTATGCACCAGAGTGAACGCTCAACCACTGAGCCACGTTCCAGGAACACCTAATAGACCCTGGCGTCTTGGTGATTTATTTTATCATTATATTTTGTTATATTTGTAGTATCAAACTATAAACAATACAGGAACATGTAACACCATTTGGTATTTGCCTTGCTAATTGAACATTACTAGAAATTGCACTGATCTTATGAACACGTCAGTTCACGGTTTCGGCCTCCGTGGTCTAATGGTAGCGTACCAAATTTATTTAGTAGGTCAAGTCCTTGGCTTCATCATACGTTCTTTAGGCAACTACGGCTCAGGCCATATGGATGATGACGGGATGAATTAGTGGAATGAAAACAGTGGGAGGAAACGGGACCACCCCGAAAACTCCCACGTACACGGTGTTTGACCACCACAAAGCTCACATAGCATGAGCAGGAATTGATCCGACAACCTCTAGCACCAGATGTGAGTGCTTTATCTACTGAGCCACCGTTGTCCCTCGTAGATCAAGGATCGCTTCACATTCTGTAGAGACCGTTTCTGTTTCCGTTTCTAGCGTTTCTGTTTTTTTCTGTACTAAGAAGGTAAATTCTGTACCACCAGACATGTCAACTCTGACGCGAAATCGTAGCAGTTATAGCAGTATATAGCTGTGGTCGTAGTAGTAATAATAGAAGAAGTAGTAGTAGAAGAAGTAGTAATATTAGTAATATTTCAGTACTTTGCGGTCTTGAATAAAGAGTCAGTTTCCCAAACACATTACGATTAACATAAGCTGGCAGTAAGACCATACGATCACGGCAAAGGCAGGAGTAGTGGAGAACATTTAAGAAAAAAATGACAATAATAGTTTCTAATCCGTCTTTCAGTGCCCGGGTCGAGCCAGACCGGCGGGGCTCGGCCCGGAAATACATGCGCCCGGTTCGGCCCTATAGTATTTGTGTCCGGCCCGGTTCGGCCCGAAATGAGCCGGTCCAGTTAGGGCCCCTGTCCAGTTTGATATTACTTGAAACGGTCAGGGCCGGGTTGGATCGGCCCGGGCAAATTCCGGGCCGAACCGGGCATGCCCGGCCCTTGCAGAGCTCTGGTTCATATCCACTGCAAACGCTGTTTTTGTTCTATTTTGACTTTAATTTAGTACTCAGGCGAGAATTATGTTCTATGTCTTAACTTTCAGCATTCTTTCACATATGGAAAGATTCGTTTACGTATCTAAAATTTAATTACGTATGGAGAGCTAAGTGAAAAAAAGCATGTGCTGACATTAATACAAAGTTTCGAAATATTGTATCATTAAGTATTTCAATCAATGTTGCTTTTTCATACAATTAGTAACAAGTCTTATTATATTTAAAACAAGTAAAACACATCTGCAAAGTTATTCCGGATTAAAAATGTTGGCTTCGATGTTCGAACCTGGATTACTTTTCCCCGAACATACCCGAAGTTGGACTTGCCTTGCCGAAAGAACGCTTTCGACCTTTGAGACAAGATGTACCTTTCGGGAGTCAACTTTCAAAATTTTGGGGTGGGTTCTTTTGCCCCTAAAACCGTCTTTCCGCAGAAAACAAAAAAACCGTAAAATTTTTGCATCAAAACAGCAATAAAGAACGCCTTCGACCTTTGAGACAAGATGTACCTTTCGGGAGTCAACTTTCAAAATTTTGGGGTGGGTTCTTTTGCCCCTAAAACCGTCTTTCCGCAGAAAACAAAAAAAACGTATTCCTTTATTTTTTGCGTATTGTCCATACAAAAAGTTCGTTGCAATTCTTCATGTAATTTACATACATCTGACTTACTGTTACTGGCATGTTTGATATTTCGTGATCAAAAGTTTAGAGAAGTCCGTTCCCCACCCAACCGTTTTCTCCATTAAAATACGAAACCAGAATTCTCATTTTATGTCTACAATATCCGTGCAGAATTCCATTCACTTCGGTTCACTTCTCCTCGTCTTTCGGGCGTCAACTTTCAAAATTTTGGGTGGGACTCTTGCCCCCTGAAATAATTTTTCCGCAAAACATAAAAAACCCTTATTCCTTTATTTTTGCGTATTGTCCATACACAAAGTTATGTTACAATTCTTCATGTCCTTTACAGACACCTTACATACTGTTACTAGCACTTTTGATATTTCGTGATCAAAAGTTTGGAGAGGTCTGCGCCCCAAGCAACCATTTTCCCCAGGAAAATACGAAATCCGTATTCCATCATTTTATCTCTACACTATCTGTGCACAATTAGTTCACTTCGGCTCACTTCTTGCCTTTCGGGCATCAACTTTCAAAAGTTTGGAGTGGGCTCTTTCGCCCCCTAATGCTGTCTTTCCCCAGAAAATTATAAAACCTATTCCTTTATTTTTTGCGTATTGTCCATACAGACATTTTCTTTGGAATTCTTCGTAGCCTTTACACACATCTGACATATTGATACTAGAACTTTTGATATTTCGTGATCAAATGTTTGGAGGGGTTCGTGCCCCACCCAACCCTTTTCTCCAGGAAAATACAAAACCCGTATTCCATCATTTTAAGCCTACAACATCTGTGCAATATTTCATTCGCTTCGGTTCACTTCTTCTTACCTTTCTCGCGTCATATTTAAAATATTGGTGTGGGTTCTTTTGCCCCACAAGACTGTCTTTCCGCAGAAAATAAAAAAAAAACGTATTCCTTTAGCTTTTGCGTATTGTCCATACAAAAAGTTTCGTTGCAATTCTTCATTTCCTTTACACTCATCAGACATTTTTACTAGTACTTTTGATATTTCGTGATGAAATGTTTGGAGGGGTCCGTGCCTCACACAACCGTTTTTTAAAGGAAAATAAAAAACCTGTATTTCCTCATTTTATGTATATAATATCTGTGAGGAATTTCACTCACTTCGGTCCACTTCTTCTTACCTTCCGGGCGTTAAATGTCAAAATTTCTCGTGGGGACTTTTGACCCCTAAAACTGTTTTTCCGCAGAAAATAAAAAAAACGTATTCCTTTATTTTTTGCGTGTTGTCGATAGAAAAAGTTTCGTTACAATTCTTCATGTCCTTTACACAGTTCGGAGATACTGTTACTAGCACTTTTGATATCTCGTGATCAAAGGTTTGCAGGGGTCCGCCCCACCCTACCGTTTTTCCAGGAAATTACGAAGCCTGGGTTCCCTCATTTTATGTCTGCAATATCTGTGCAAAATTTTATCCACTTCGGTTCAGTTCTTGTTTCCTTTCGGGTGTCAACTTTCAAAATTTTGAGTGGGGCTTTTATATTAAACCTTTACTTTATGTAACTTTCTGTTTTTTTAAATTCTTTTTTTTGGGGGGAAGGAGACAAATGATCTTTTCTGATATCTGTCTCTTGCCATTCATCTTTTTTGAGCTGCTTAAGTAAGATCATTTTGTAACTTTTGATGTGATATAACTCCGCCACGATAATAAAATTATCATTCTTAACAATTTGTTTTATTTCCTTATTTGCAGTTTGCCACACTGATATATTTGTTACAAAATTGAGGTTTGGTTTAACGCCTTTCGAATTCGGAACCAACCCAACTGCTGAGCTTTTTGGGTTGCCTGCTATTGCAGGAAAACGAGAAATGCAGGTGGTAATGCACTTTTGGAGTCGTGTATACATAGTGAATTACAGAACAAAATGGATAATTACCTTAATATCCGCTGATTCAAACTTGAGTGCTTTCTGTGGCAGACTGTTTACGTACTCATAGTTCACTTTCTATTGCTGCAATTTTGTGTCTGCGTTCAAAGCGAAGAGAAAATCTTATTAACCATTTTCTTTTATAACCTAATGGAATTCTGTATTCAACATCTACGGAGTTCATTCTCTGCACATCTCGCGAGTAGACCTCAAGCTGTTTCACAAGATTAGACTCCATTCTCTCAAATGCAACATTACTTAATTACCATTGCATGTCACAGCACGTAATAAAAAACAACTGTAATTTTAGATACATCTACACAACTGGGATGAAGTGTTATAACTTCAGACTCCATTAGAATTCAGTGTACTGTGGAGCAAGCTAAAAGTTACCTTTTTGCTTCTTAAATGAAACAAGAGATAGGTTCTTATTCAAATATCGTTAATTGGCTTATTCAAATACTTAAATTATTTGCATGACAGATAATTAGAATATTATTTCCACAATTTAATGGATGAATAAGATCCAGTTTAAAGGCTAAAACCAAAAATCCGAAAAGTCTAAGAAATATTTATTTTTAAGAATATTATTTTAAAAAGTCTTCTAACTCCATTCTACATTATATCAACATAAAATTTTGTACGTAAGTAGCTTCTACAACTACATATAAAACTATCTTCTGTAATGAAGAGTATGTTTATTCTTATGGCTTCTTTATTATCACCGTCTCCTTTAACCTACACGACATAATCGTGGGACGTAAAACTTAGAGGGTTTTATTTCATACTTTGTACAACTAAGAATTTACACCTACCGATTACGGAAATATTAATAGTGCTTCAGGTCAACACCTGTTGTATAATTTTCAATTGGAATATATATTTGTAATTTTTTTGTATCGTGTATTAATAGAATTCTCATATTCTTAAGTTAATTTTTAAACTATAGCATTAATAGGCGATTACGTATTAGGGTAAATTTCCAAATCCGTTTCAGTGGAGAATGCAACATGGTTCAGAAAATGTTTGGGGCTTGTTCATGACGGTGGTTTAATTTTGTCTCTGTATCATGTGTGGTTTTATACGAAGAAGCTTTTATTTTAAAGCAACGTGTCAGTACATTATTATTTTGCAGAATACAAGTACCATGCTAATGTCATTAGCAGATTTGAATAGTTGGATCCTTCCACTCCGGAATTGAGTGGTTTTGTCTTTGTCGATCAGATCTTGGCTGCACAAATGTCTTTCTATTCCATGTGAAATACACTATAATAGTCTTACTAACAGTTTCTAACAATACACTAACATAGTAGTGATGTACTTACTGACTTCTACCACACTCTCAGTATCCAATTATGAGATCTTGGGTAACCTCGGTCATCTCATAGTCAAGATCACGTTCACTTGTACTGCTTACATGATACTCATTAGTCGCTTGCATTCGCTCGGCTTTTTTCCAGATTCAAAAATAAGTCAATAAATCATTTTGGGTGTCTGTGATGAGTGAAGAATATATCAGTCCGAAGAAACGATTTGAAATTGTTACTGGCTTTCTCAGCTATATATGTGTGTGAAATAATTCTATCTGCTGCCTGCAATTAAGACAACATACAGAAATAGATTAGACATTGATGATCCTCTACATCTTATAGTCTACATTCAATCACTGAATCGACAAGATTTTGACAAATATAATACTCAGCGTCAAATGTCGCATTGAGGCCATAAACAGTAGTTTTCATATGAAATATATTAATAGAGACCGCATGTTAGGCAAAATGCCTATTTCTTAATATTAAAGATATGATCAAAAATAACGTTTTAAAGTTTATATGGGGGGTTATAGTTTCGATTTAAGCCAATTTTATTTTGCCTATTTTGCCTATTTCGACCTTTACTGCCTAAATAATTGCTTTAGTGCCTAATATTGCCTATTCTATGCATTTTCCTCAAAATAAGCCTTCATTGGGAAAATATATAATTTACGTAACATAATACACACATATTTACTTATATTATGTGTTTGTAAACACAAGCTCGTGGTACGTTACAATATATATACAGGATGAACTTCAAAGATGTTCACATATTTCGGGAAATGAGCAAATTCCAATTTGACACCCCTGTCACTCGAACACGACGCAGAATTCGACAACATGCAACAGCACTTTTGTCTTCTTTTCATGTCACGAATCACCTCCCGAAGTATGTGCACATCTTTCAGATTCACCCAGTATGTGCAATGCATAACATGCCTCGTTTTTGTATATACAGTAAAAGAAGATATTATTTAACAAACAAGTATGTTTCTATATTCTTTGAACATTATCTATGGCTTGAATCTATTTTCTAATGGTATTGAGTATTTATCTTCATTATTTCGAGTTACATTTTAGTGCCTATTTTACTGCCTATTTTTTTAAATTTTAAGTGCCTATTTGCCTGCCTAGTTTCCAGGTTTTTAGTGCCTAAACATCCGGTCTCTATATATTAAATAGTTGTGTTGCTGTGAAATTTCCTGCAAGTAAAATTACGTTGTGGCTTTTAAATTCATAATCTTTTAAAGTTCATTATTTCAAAAACAAATAATAGATAATGTTATAATGAAACCTAGAAATAAAAATATAAATGGAATGTGCCACTTTCTACTTTGCCCGTCTCCAACATTTTCCCTCTTTTGCTAGTCTGTGAGTATCGAAAGGTTGAAAACCACTAATCGAGGGAAACACAAATACCATCGTTTAGAAAGTAAATTGGAAGTATAGTATTACCTCTCCTAGTATATCAAGAGTTCTCATTCTAAAATTCCCTCATGGAGCACGGTATTGTACAGTGTTCATTAAGAAGGGAGATAATATCAAGGATATACATTTATCGATCCAAATAAGTACGAACTGAGCACTAATGAATTGCCTTATTATTATATCTGGCAGCATAACAAACTTCATCTCGTTTCGAGACTTCATCAGCAATATTTAGAAGAAAAAAAATCAACCATATAGATTGCATCTTTGTACAAAAATCAGGTCTTTTTAATAACATGACGCAAACTTGCTCATTCTCAAGTTCTGACGTCAATGGTATTGAAAACTGAAAAGAAAAGGGGGAATAGTAGTTTTTAATCAATGTTTTGTGGTTTAAATGAAACCTTCGTAATTAGTCCTCCTGATTGACGTTACTTTGCAATTTCTATATTACATATTTTAGTTCGGAAAGTGTTCTTTTTTTAATCCTTATGATCTCGTAGATCAAATATTTATCTTATTTAAAACATATTCGGGATTACCTACTGCTGCAAGAAATTCCTTCAGGTAATTAGCATCCCATCAGAAACATAAATGTGGAAAATGGAGCCAAGTTCTTGTACGTTAATCACTTCGTTTGGCCAGAAATGCAATAGAGATCTGATACGAAGCCAAGTTCTATTGAAATTGGAAAATTAGAATATGAAATTTGCAACTTTAGTGCTGAAAACAATTTCGCAGGCAAAAGATACTGTTCTGTACACTAGATACTATATAGCTACAACCCGTTTTCATTTTTAAAATTGCAAATTTCACCTCCCAATTTTCATATTTTAATAATACTTGGCAACATTTCAGATTTCCAGGATTGAAGACTTGTGTATAAGTATTCTGAAACATTGCCATTTTTTTATTGAAATCTGAAAATTGGAAAATGAAATTTGTAACTTTTAATAATAATGAAAACAAGTTCGAAATAGTGTCGCCTCGAGAGGCTTTTGCTTGCCAAGTTTTTCTCACAAGGATTAAAGTTGCAAATTTCAGATTCCGATTTTCGAATTTCGATAGAACTAGGCTTCGTTTCATATCTATATTGTTTTTCTGGCCGATCGAAGTGATTTATGTATACACGATCACAATTGGAATACGCCAATATTATTTGGAACTATGAACTTCATTGATTGTATCGAATCAAATCAAAATAACTTACTCACTTGACTTCAAGAAATATAATAATAACTTTGAAGAAATATAATAATATGAGTTGTAGCAGATATACGTCGTTAGCTGAATTTGTTACCCTTAAGTGATAGGTGTCATTTCTTTGATCTCAAGCTTTTCCACATATTCTTCATAGCAGTTTATACCTAGATCGATTTATAAGAATTCCATATAACCAGGTAAGGAATTTCAGTCTTGTTCCTGTTTCAACACTTTTTCTTTTTCAAAATCATCTTCTATAATTATGTAGCACCGGAAAATAAATTTCATTTTGTTCTTTATCTTTTCCAAATTAAACTTCGTATGTTTCGTCAACAATTTATCAATCATCCAAGAAATCTTTATTTTTTTTCTATTTCTTATCAGATACTACATGTATTTCTTTAAGCTGCTTGCTTAAACATTTGTATTGTTTAGTTACTGAATTTATTTATTCTTTGATGCAACGCCATGAGCCAAGGCTTGGATTTTTACCGTAGTTTAACTATTCATCTATTTTTATTAATAGGATGTTTGTAATTTGTATACTCCATTACTTATTTGTATATAATGTCTTGAAAAAAGTATATATATATATTGCCAGTATCTCTAGTTTGCATGTTTTTATTGTTTTTTTTCAATGTATTCATTATACCCTATCTAATATTTATCAGCAATTATTGTATGCTCATATATATCTTAGTGTGTTTGGTTATGTTACCCATATCTTTTTATTTATATTACTTTTGCTATTGTAATCTCTCTTTTGTTGTGGGCATTCGCTGTGTGTTTCCTATAAACCAATAAAAATTAAATTATTATTATTAAATGGAATCAATGCTAGTCAAGAGTGCCATTTAAGATATAAAATTTCGTTGAGAGAGCGAGCGTGAACTATTTCTTGTCCACCCTTGTTTAGTCGTTATTCCTTCTTGTTTCCCACAAGAACAGACATTTTTATCACAATATTTTGTCCACTGAGTGTATCAAAATGTCAAGAAACATTATTGGGACATTATCGAATGTTATTCCCAACTATGAGTCGACCCACTCCGGGACAAATATTTGACTATAGGTCTGTAGTTCATTTATCTGAGGAGGAAAAGACGTTCAGGAAGTTAAATAACGAGTTACGAAGGGAAACAAAACAAGGAAAGAGTTTTTTTTTTTTCAAAAGAAATTGCGAGGTCATAGAAGAATTAGAAAGAGTTGGGAAATATGAGGAAATGTACAATCAGCGCAAAAATTCTTTCCGTTTGGAAAAAATTATTTTGGGAATAACGGTGGTATTCCTGAAACGTACAAAAAATTACATTCCTTTTAATTTGCTGAAAACTGTACTCAAATTGTCCTTCCATTCTGAAGCTTTTTGAAGATCACAGGGGAAAAAGGAGGTAAGTCAAGAAATGGTCGAAAATGGACTAAATCCCAGAATAAGAAGAAGGTGAGAAACTAAGAAATTTAATGCTGAAGATTTCGCTTACAAGGAAAGGAGGAGGTAAGTCAGTGGAAAACAGGGCAATTGTGTAAAGTTATTAAAAAAACTGACTTGCCTCCTTTTTCCCCTGTAGTCTTCAAAACTAATTTCATCGAAGGGATAAAACTTTTCTCATTGACTGTACAAGGTGAAATCTATGGAACTTCGGAGGAAACAAAGTAGTATTATGATGGCAGTGGAAAATTAGAATGGGAAGGTAGTCAGCGAAAGAAGTGAAAACTTAGGAAGATGGAAAGAATATGTTAAGCATTTATGTGAGAGTAGAGATAGACCGTGTGGTCTAGATGTTGAAGTGGAAAATGAAGTACGCGAGGATGATAAAGGATTTATAGTTCAGTGCAAACCAAAAAAGGGCAAAACCCGAACATTCAAGGAAAAAAAGCCGAAACGTTTTCTAAAATGATATGATACTCTATTCAGTAACTCAGAGAAAATCCCAAAAAATCCTGCGTCGGATTTGGTCACTATGGCCGCCATATTGGATAGCCTATTTCCAACGCCAAAAGTTTTCGTGGAGACCTAGCATTTATAATACAGATTGTATATAAACCATACCTTGTTGAAAAGATATTTAATTAGTTGTTCTTATTGTGTAAAAATTGAGGAAATTTACATTTTCCCGAAAGGGAAAAAAGGGAAATTCTACAAAATTTCTGATAAGTGAAAAATGTTTTTTTTTTTTTAAATATTTATTACAACATTGTAGGGAGAAGAAAAAAACAGTCCGAAACATTTTCTAAAATGATCATGGTTATTCAGTAACTCAGAGAAAGTCCCAAAAAATCCCGCATCGAGCTTAGACACTATGGTCGCCATATTGCGTAGCCTATTTCCAACGCCAAAGCTTTTCGTGGAAACCATAGAATTCATTTTAACTAACTATAATATAGGTTGTAAACACAGCAGAGATATAAACCATACCTCATCGAAAGTATATTTGATTAGTTGTTCTTATTGTGTGAAAATTGAAGGAATTTACATTTCCCGAAAGAAAAAAAGGGAAATTCTACAAAATTTCTCAGAACAAAAGTGAAAAATTGAGTTTTTAGTTTTTTATTACAACATTGTAGAGAGAAGAAACATAAAATATGTACAAAATTATTGGCATTAGTAAAACAAAAATACATATCTTCTAAAAGCTGGGATTTTTAAAATTCATATAAGGGTCATTCCATGTCAAATCACCTAGAGCACTGTGCTTCAATGTCTCAGATTCTCTTCATTTTTTTTTTCATACATTAATACCAATGAAATTATGCTAAATTAACTTTTTCCGATTTTTTGCATGAGAAATGGGCCGAGGAGAAATTTGTGAAAAATATGAATTTTGCTTCAATTCCACTTTCCGGCACTCAGAATCATGGAACTAAATTACCATAACTTCCTTATTTTTGAATTTATTGGGCTCATCCACGTGTCAAATGAAAGCTTATTTTTTCTCTTTCAGTAGATTCTAAGTAACCTTGCAAAAAGTTACATTGTCAAACATTAATGGGCATAAAAAGCCAATTTTAGGGATTTTTACAAATTGTGCCATTGCTCAAAAGTTACAACTATGAAACTTTTGAAACTTTTTTTTTTGTACATTCATCTTAACACGTACATGGTATGGTTAAAAAATAAAGAGGGTGTTTTTTGTATTTTTGTAATTATTATTTTTTATGTACGGAAATTTATAGTTTTAAGTTTTGTTACAAATTGCGTCATTGCTCATAAGTTATAACTATGAAACTTTTGAAACTTTAAAAATAGAATTAGCTTAGCACATACATGATATGGTTAAAAAAATAAAAAAGTGTGCTTTTGGTATTTTTGTAATTTTTTTTTTTTTTTTTTTTTTTTTTTTGTATTTTATATGTATGGAAATATACAGTTTTAAGTTTTGTTACAAATTGTGTCATTGTTCGTAAGTTACAACTATGAAACTTTTTAAATAAAATCATCTTGGCACATACATGATATGGTTAAAAAATAAAAAAAATGTGCTTTTGGTATTTTTGTAATTATTGTTTTGGTATTTTACATGTACGGAAATATACCGTTTTAAATTTTGTTTTGTTTTGTTTTAAATTTTGTTTTACAGGAATTTCCCTTTCTCCCTCTAGGGAAAGTAAATTTTCTCAATGTTCACACAATAAGAACAACTAATTAAATGTTTTTTCAACGAGGTGTGGTTTATATCTCTGCTGTGTTTACAACCTGTATTATAGTCAGTTACAGTGAATGTTGTGGTTTCCATGAAAGCTTTTGGAGTTAGAAATAGGCTATCCAATATCGCGGCCATACTGACCAAATTCAACGCGGGATTTTTGGGGGAATTTTTTCTGAGCTACCGAATAGAGCATTGTAATCATTTTAGAAAAAGGTTTTTTTTTTTTTTTTTAATGTTCGGGTTGAAACCTAATTGCACTGTACTATTAGTATTCTTCGGGATGAGATTGAAAAAGCTATATCCGAGATTAGGAATGGAAAGGCAGCCGATATAGGTAATACACCAATCAAATTCATTAAGAGTACGGGACGGAAGAGCAAAAAAGAATTGTTCCAACTGTGCAATGAAATATATGAAACAGGTAAGTGACTAAAATACTTCCTGAAGACCCATAGTTATGGCATATTCCACTCAAAAAAAGAAAAAAAATCAGGGTCATACTTACTGAGACAGAAAAAAATTAACAAGATGTTGATGCTACTAGAAATATCAAACAAATTATTTTCTTAGAATGTCTTGTGTTTAAAGGATTCTCAGTGCAAATTTTTAAAAAATATTCATGAACATATACAGAAAAGATGGAAACGCCAATTTGTTTTTCTTACAATCGCTGCAGCTGGGAAGATCAGTCGTCACCTCAACTGAATTTTCATGTCTGTACTTTTCTCGGGAATGCGATATACATTGCAATTGCGATAGTTGCAAACTTTATTTATTTATTTTTGTAACTAATAACGTATATTTAATATTCAATAGACGGAAGAATGCATTCTGAGTTTTTAATCGTCCCATGAACAAAAAGATTCCTCCTGGGTAATGTGTGTGCTTTATATTACCAGTATGTCCTAAAGGACATGCTCTTCACAACAGCGAAGTGTAATCACAATTTATCTCGGCTCCGGGAAGGAGATGTATTGGGGGAAGACAAAGCTTCTCCCCTCCGAAAGTATACCTGGAAGAAATAATGCGTAAAAATCTTCTCCTCTGTGACCTTTAACACATCATGCAAAATTTTGTGAAAATTGTTTTTGTCTGGCACGAGTTTTCTAATAAAAAGTGCTACCGCTCGCTTTACTCAATAAATACCATCGTGAAAAAGCGCAGGAACATCTTTACTTTAAGTTTCCATAAAGCTGGATTCCTGGTGAATGTTACTTGTTATTATGGGCGAGTCATAAATAAAATAAAATCTGCCGTCAGTATTTTATAGCTTTTTTTTTTTTTTTTTTTTTTTTTTTTTACATTATTCGACAAATTGTACTTTTTAAATGCTTAACTGCTCCATCTGTAGTGGCAGTACCAGTTCTCGGAGCGGGAATCAAAATGTGTCACACGTAACATCAACAAATCCATGAGTAGTTCCACAGAGTGCTGTTGTGTGTTCGTGCACCTTCGTTTGTTTAGCTGTGATCTCATCTATCGATCCCTTCAACTCCTTTTTTTCCTGTTTCCCGTGGCGAGGGCGGCGCCCGAGCTCTAGGGCGCGTTCAGGAGACTTCTTAGCGTTTTTATTTTCTTTTTCTCTTGTTTATTTTTGGCTTCTCTTTTATTTACTTCTTCATCCGTGGATTATGACGAGCAAATCCTACTTTGGTAGATTTCTGGAGCTGGACTGTCCTTGAAAGTGTGAAAAACTGAAAGAAAGAAAGCAAAATAGACAGCACCACGTTATTAAAAAGTAGTTCCTGCTGTTCTGTCGAAAAATTGGTGACTAAGCACAACGAAAATAAAGTGTATAGCACTCATTACTTTTCCTTCTTCTTGTGTAAAGATGTCATCAGGAAATGCTTTTTAGAACTTGGGCACGAAGGTTTCTGAAGTTAGTTTTGAAGGCCAAATGAGACACAACGTAGAGCGAAATGTTTTCCTGTGTAAATATTTACAGCATTTTAAGAATGTAGTCTGTTATTAAGTTACTCTTAATATACTAGTAGTAATAATTATATCAGCATATTTTTTCCCAGATTCTACCCAAGAATATAGTATTTTCCCAGAGCTTCAATGTTTGCCTAATACCTGTTACTGTTCTTATTAGGCGAAAGTTAATTTTGTTTGAAAAACTTCATTTAGTTCGCATATGTTAGTAGTCCTTTACACAAGCGTCTCTGGTGGGAGGACATGTCCTCCCCAAATATATAATGTAGAAGATGACATGTATTTGCAAGAACAAACCGGCACTGTTCGAACAGTCGTATCCTCTTACTAGTGACATTGTAAGCTAATGTGTATCCAACAACGTTGTCATAGTTTTGGTCTCCGTTATACTGTGATTTAGATGTAGGTCTACACATGTGGGCTTAAGAGGTCACTTTCCTCTCTTTTTCCCCTTTGCCGTGGGTTTGGGGTTTTACTTTGCTCTTTTCTCCCTCTCGCCAACAAAAGCTAGATGCTCCATTTTGTGTTAATGCTAGTAAATAAATTGGAATAGAAATAAAATATTTTCATACACACTACCACATCAATATTTTAATATTTCAGAGTACATCATATTTTTATTGTTTGGTCTATCTACAGCAAGAAATAATGTGTAGTATTCCTTATTTACTGCAAATGTTATAATTTATTCTTAAAGGTATGTTTTAAAATATAAAATATACACCTCTTTAAACTATTAAGAAAAATGAATTCTGTTATTTATTTATTTATTTTGTTTATTTCAACTTTGTTTCAATGAAATTAAGAAAATTAAATAAACTGCCCTATCATTCCCTTTAACCGAACCTCACAAGTAAACCTTACGTTTGGGTGAATCGAGTTGCTGACTGAGACACATATGAGAAAGTAGTACTATATGTGGTCAGTATTTCAGTGAAGTTGTAGGTGCGAAGCTCCAGGGGTTTAGGAGATACAGCTACCAGAACATCACATGGAAGTACAGAATAGTCTTCATACAGTTGGAGGTAAAAGCTCTGTAAGACCTCTTGTAACAACAAAAGGTGAATAACAAATATATGGGCACATATTAGGACTAGGGAGAAGTCATATAGTAAGGGTATACCTGACGGCGGCCATCTTGAAATCCGCCGTTTTGAATTAAGGTTAAGTTTCCAAAATAGGAATAGGGTCATGTGATACATGATTTAAGGCGCAAATTTAATTAGCAGAACAATGGTGACGTTAATTTTGATTTACGCGCAATTGGTAAAACGTTACAGGGAAATTAAATATTGTTGCAGCATATGTATTAGTCCTTTACCCCACCTTGTAAATTTTGTGTTAATGTTAATAATTAAATAAAAAGCAGGTGGATAAATATTAGGTCTATGGTAAGAGTTGCCTTGATGGCGGCCATGTTCAAATCCGCCATTTTGAATCAGACAAAAGTTTTAAACAAAACGCATAACAATGACACCTTATTAATAGGAAATTTTACCATAACTACAACGGTATAACCATTTTTGCTTTATCATTAACCAGTACAAAATTAAATGGATCGCTCCTTACGACTACTGCTTTGACGGAATTGTTAACGACAAATGTGTCAAGTGTAACTCGATTGCCTTTGTCAGATGTGCTCACTGTGAGCAGAGCATTTGTGTAAGTCATGTACTCCTTTCTGAACTACATATTGATTGTACTAATTGAGGACTTTTCTGGAAGAAAGACCCAAGTTCAAATATGACTCAGTTCCACTTTGGTCATTTTTCCTTAAATTAGCAACTTGTTTATGCGATAACAATTGCTGGTTGATGACAAAGCAAAAATGGTTATACCGTTGGATTTATGGTAAAATTTGCTATTAATAAGGTGTCATTGTTATGCGTTTTGTTTAAAACTTTTGTCTGATTCAAAATGGCGGATTTGAACATGGCCACCATCAAGGCAACTCTTACCATAGACCTAATATTTATCCACCTGCTTTTTATTTAATTATTAACATTAACACAAAATTTATAAGGTGGGGTAAAGGACTAATACATATGCTGCAACAATATTTAATTTCCCTGTAACTTTTTACCAATTGCGCGTAAATCAAAATTAACGTCACCATTGTTCTGCTTATTAAATTTGCGCCTTAAATCATGTATCACATGACCCTATTCCTATTTTAAAAACTTAACCTTAATTCAAAATGGCGGATTTCAAGATGGCCGCCGTCAGGTATACCCTTACTATATGACTTCTCTTTAGTCCTAATATGTACCCATATATTTGTTATTCACCTTTTGTTGTTACAAGAGGTCTTACAGAGCTTTTACCTCCAACTGTATGAAGACTATTCTGTACTTCCATGTGATGTTCTGGTAGCTGTATCTCCTAAACCCCTGGAGCTTCGCACCTACAACTTCACTGAAATACTGACCACATATAGTACTACTTTCTTATATGTGTCTCAGTCAGCAACTCGATTCACCCAAACGTAAGGTTTACTTGTCAGTTTTAACAGAATCGCTAAAATAAATAAGCATTTAGTCGTACACTACTTTTATTTTAAAATACCAACAATGAGTAAAATATTTGTTTTTAATTGAGTAAAACAAAAAAAAAAAAAGGCTTCTTGCAATCGATTTAGTGTCCCAAGAATACGTTCTAATCTCCTCTTTGATTCGCATAGTTTGGAAGTCTTAGTTACAGTGAAACGATACTCACTTGTTATATTATCAAAATGCATATGCTAAAGTGGAGGAATAGGGTTTAAAATGTATGTCAAAAATAGAGTATTTCATGACATGTTAGGGAGAAGAAACAGTATGTAAACTCATTATTAAAAGTAAGTTAACACTTGCTCCAGCATTTCGTTGAATTTTCGTTGAAAGGATAAAAACATTCTAAGATCACGGGATTGAAACAAAGAATGTCACCAAAAAAAAAAAAACTGTCACTAATGTTGATAGTAAGGTGACAGCAAATAACATGCCAATAAAATAAGTGAGTGCAGTTACACTATGTAGCCACTATGCAGTTCCATTATGCATGATAAATTTTGTCTTGATATCTGGAACGTTTTTTGCTCTCTCCTTTGGATTTGATTTATTAATAACGTGTTTTAATGATTAACAATATATTGATGGGCTTGTGAACAGTTAAATATAATGTATGCTTTTAAAAAAACAACAGAAGGTAAATTTATCTCTAAATCCTTGACTGACCTCAATTCCAAGCAATATGGATAGTTCTTAAATTTCAAATGCAACACACAAGCACACACTTATACACAAAACATCTTTCATGAAAATCAGAAAATTTTACAGAAATTGTTGTTAATTAGTTAGATTTGAGATTAGCGTCGCTTTCAGCAGAAGGGCTATATCAAACGTAAATGAAACGTGAACATACAGCTTAGTGTGGGATCCGAAGATAGCTCCCGCCAGGAATCCCACTCCGAAGGCGTGTACGCTATTTACATACCAACAAGAGAGCTCACAGAAGCTGTTGGGACATACTTTCTTATGAGGGATGCATTTATTTTCTTACTTTTCACCGAGTTCAATCACACCATCAACCGAGGATTGGTAATTCTCGGTAAATTATTGTTTCATAAATACGTGATTCATAACAATCTGATAATATGAGCTAACTCATTTGCCCTGAAAATATCCACAAGAGGTAGTTTACTCGAAGGGGTGAATTTTCCGGACGATTTTTTAATATATATATTTCGTAAATAAATGTTTGATTACTGACCTAACAAAATAGCATAATTCATTTATCCTGAAAAATCCACAAGAGCTAGTTTACTTTTGGGGTGAATTTTTCCGGACGATTTTTTCAACAACGAAACAGGAGATACATAATAATTTGGTTAATAACCATATAAGAGGGTTAAGTGATTCCTCGTGTATAAATCCGCAAGGGGTAGTTTCCTAATAGGGGTGAGTTTATTATTGGATGATATTCTCAAAAGCAACTCGAGTTTATGTATCATTAATAATTCTGTAATGTTGCGTAAATCATTCCGCAAGAAAATATCTACAGGAGGTAGTATTTTTTTCTTTTCTTTCTTTCTTTCTTTCTTTCTTTTTTTTCTTTTTTTTTTTTTTTACAGTTTCCTTAAACACGACTCATGTGATTTTGTTGATACCTCACAAACCAATATTTAATTAATAACCCTAATATACTAGGGTGCCATTTGTCTCTTCTTATGAAAAAGTTCGTGTAGGTCATTTTCTTTGAACGAAATTTTCTCCAAACATAATGTTGTTGGTATTTCATGTTGTAAGTAATAACTGCAGCATAATATGATATAGTTTAAGAAATTGTAGCGAGAAAATTTAGTAGAGTGGCCTGGATCTTTTATTACATAGTGAGAAAATAATTATAGAATTTTTCTCTTAAAGCGGAATTTCAGAAAAGGCTGGAGCAAGTGTTAACTTACTTTTAATAATGAGTTTATATACTGTTTCTTTTCCCTAACATGTCGTGATATACTCTATTTTTGACATACATTTTAAACCCCATTCCTCCACTTTAGCATATGCATTTTGATGACATAACTTGTGAGTATCATTTCACTGTAACTAAGACTTCCAACCTATGCGAATCAAAGAGATTAGAACGTATTCTTGGGACACCAAATCAATTGCAAAAAGCCGTTTCTTGTTTTACTCATTTAAAAACAAAAATTTATACTAATTGTTGGTGTTTTTAAATAACAGTCGTGCAAGAGTAAATGCTTGTTTCATTTAGTGATACTGTTAAACTTGAGACTCGGTTCAAGAGAATGGTAGTGCAGTTTATTTAATTTTCTTTATTTTATTGAAACAAAGCTGAAATAAGCAAAATAAATAAATAAATAAATAAATAACAGAATTCATTCTTCTTAATAGTTTAAAGGAGTGTAGGTATCTAGCTTTTGTTGGCGAGAGGGAGAAAAGAGCAAAGTGGAATCCCAAACCCATGGCAAAGGGAAAAAAGAGAGGAAAATGACCTCTTAAACCCACATGTGTAAATCATAAATCAGAATATAACGGAGACCAAAATTATGACAACGTTGTTGGGCACACATTAACTTACAATGTCACTAGTAAGAGAATACAACTGTTCACACAGTGCCGGTACCATCCACTAAGAGCTTTCTTGTTCTTGCAAATACAATAACGTTGAACATACTTCCATGGAAAAAGTAAATACCGCATTGGTCGAAGTATGAGACACTTCCCATTTCCTGTATTCATTTTTTTAAGGAGTAATTTCTCTGCACATATATTTGCCAATATAAAACAATATTTTCAGCAAGGAAATAATGTTATTTGGGAACACATACTGGTAATTACTGATTGATTGAACTGCGTACAAATGAAATACTATTGGACACTGTCAGGCAACAAGAAAGATGTCAAAGAGCACAGAATCCAGAAAACTTTGGCAAATTGAACTAGCCAAATCTCTGAATAGAGTATAAGATCCACTTTCTTTTTTTTTTATGTATTTACGTACGTGTATGTCATATTTCTTGTAAAAGTAATGTTATGATCCATTGTGTACCTACATTAAGATTGATACGTTTTAAGGATTTAGAAAAAAACTCATGTTCGTAATTCCACAACTTTATTCTCTTTCTTCGTTAGGGAGATGACATAATTCATGAAACATATCAACTTTTATGTAACATGTACTAATACTTAACAACTAGTGCTCTTTCTCTCCTGCATACGTATTCTATATCGCATAAGCAGTTTCAATATTCAATGGTTAGGTAATTCTAATGGAAGAAATTAGTTTCAAAAAAGGAGAAATTATAGAAAGGGTAGAATGTTTAATGTTATGAGTGATATAAATGCTTTTGTGGGGAAAGGACAGTAATGTAATATGACAGGTAAATGCGACTGCGAGGAAAGAACTGTAAGAAGTGTGTGAATTTTCGTCAACAGAACTTGCTAGTAATAGAAAACATATGATCCAAGCAAGAAAAGTTAAGACCGATCTGGAAATCTTCATTCTATGAACGGAGACGCTAAATAGATTCAAATTGACAGATAGTAAATGGGAGTAGCAGAATTTTGAACATTTTGAGTAGCAGATAACAACAGAATATTGTGAAAGCTAAAAAGGATCGTTATAGAAGAAATGTTGAAGAAAAAGAATGAAATAAAAGTATGGAAATGAAATGAAATTGATGAAGTATACAAATTTGTAGTAATTTAATTTTTTTTAACAAGAAGAAAGGCAAAGCAAGCGAAGTTTATAATAGATAAATGTATATTTTTTTAATAGAAAAGACGAAGAAACTCTAATAATGTATAGGAAGGTAACTTTAATGGGAATGGAAAGAAAAATGAAGTACAGAAACTAAGATTGAAAAATCTTTTAGGATAACAATGGAGACACGATGACAAATCAAGATGAAGCATGGGATACCAAAATTAACAAGGAAGTAGGGAATTACAGAATGTACGAGGTGTGGCAATTAAATAACGAGACTGCCCACCTACTGTCGCGCAGGATCGTGGGAGGGAGGTAGCTAATGATGTGTTGTTGATCTTGAACCTTCATGAGCAGCCACTGTTTGTTTCATGATTCTGAAAGCTTTTCTTTTCTTTGCAGGCTTGCATGAAGAGGACGGAATCATGGTATACAATGAAGTTGAGCAGCGCATTAACATCAGATTTCTGGTGAAGTTAAACAAAACACCGACGGAATTTTGTGCAATGTTAAAAGAGGTATATGGTGATAACGCTATGTCACGTGCGCGAGTTTTCGAATGGCACAAACTATTTTCAGAAGGGGGGAGGAGGTTGAAGATGAACGACCCGGCCGCCCTTTGAGTTCAAGAACGGACGAAAATGTTCAAACAATTAATGAACTTGTGCGGAAACATAGACGTCTGAGCATTCGGATGATCGCAGACATGACGAACATTAACAAAGAGACAGTAAGACAAATTTTGCATGACAATTTAAACATGACAAAAGTTTGTGCAAAAAGTGTCCCGAAAAACCTCTCTCAGGAACAAAACAAAAAAAAAAAAAAAATCGAAAGACCATTTGCTGTGACGTCATGGAACGACTCAAAGCAGAACCAGACTTGCTAACACGTGTCATCACATGTGATGAAACATAGATTTTCCAATATGACCCCGAGGCTAAGCGTCAATCCATGCACTGGAAGACTCTCACATCACCAAGAATGAAAAGCACGAATGAGCAAGTCGAAAGTGAAGGCAATGCTCATCGTTTTTTTTTTTTTTTTAATATATATATCAGGGGTATCATCATGATTGAATGGTGCCTCAGGGTCAAACGGTGAATCAGACCTACTACAAAGAAGTCGTAATCAAGCTGAGGGAAAGAATAAGGAAGAAGAGACCGGATTTGTGGAAGAACGATTCATGGATCTTCCACCAAGACAATGCACCTGCCTATAATGCCCTTTCTGAGATGCAGCTTTTAGCAGCCAAGCGCATTCCTGTACTCGACCATCCTCCGTATTCCCGTACTCCCTGTGACTTATCTATTTCCAAAAGTGAAAAGTGCATTGAAGGGAACACATTTTCAGTCTGTGGAAGAGGTGAAACGAAAAACGGCAGAGTTGTTGAACAATGTGTCATCTGATGACCTACAGCATTGCTTTGAACAATGGAAGGCACGTATGCAGCGGTGTATAGATAGGGAAGGGAAGTATATAGAAGACGATAACAGTCAACTGTAACTTTCTTTACAATACATAACATTTATGACACCAGTCTCGTTATTTATGATCCCGAAACAAAGGAACACTCAAAGGAATGGTGCCATAGTGATTCCTCCTGTCCCAAAATGTTCCGTACCCAGAAATCGACCAAAAAAGCCCTCGAGTCCGTTTTCTGGGACTAAGGTTGCATTATAATGATGGACTATCTACCGGTGAGTATTATGCTAATCTTCTAGACTAGCTGAAAAAGGCAATTAAGAAGAAACGCCGTGGGAAGTTCACAAAAGGGATCATGATGTTGCACAATAATGCACCCATCCACAAGTCTAACATTGTTGCTGCCAAAATTGGCCACCCTGTGATTCCAGTTGGTCGACTACCCAGCTTACTCCTCAGACATGGACCTTAATTTCAATGTTCTAGCTTAAGCGGTTTGGTCTGGACTCATCCACATGGGGGTAAACCGGGTCCGGACCCCCTCGCCTCAAAAGTTCGTAATACATTTGTATAATTTCTTAATAAAATTATTATCAGATAAGTGATTGATACAGCATAAAGATTTGATTTTACGCTTCATCTGTATACTTTCTTTTCTTACAAGAGCAATCTAGTTGTGAGCTTTTTTTGTGAGAATTTTTAGTTTCATGTCCAGTGACAATAATTAACAATTAATGGTCATTTCGGGTGCAGAATAACACCAGTTCAATACAACATAGACGTAGTGATATATAGTATTGGAACGCCCAAACTTTGGACTCCACCCAGAGAATTGATTAGTCAATCAGTCAGCAACTCACTCAGAACTTCTTTTATATTACCATATACTTTTAAAAATTTAACAATTTAATATTCCCTTACATCCTAAAGAAAATAAGAAAATTACAATTTTTCATAAATCAAGCTTCAAATCCTGGATTGGATCAATTGTCTTTGCCCATGAAAAAGGATCGTCGCTAGAGGTCTAAATAAAATGAAATGAATGAAAATAGTGTTGTGCTGTTCAATAAATCAGGTACAATAATGAAAATAATTCAAACCTAGTCTTTGGTTACAATACAAATATCTTCTTGTTTGCAACCATAGGTTGGTGGGCAACATGGAAATTTTTATAACCTCTCTCTCCCTTGGGAGAGCTGTTTTATACTTTGATAAGGTCTCTTTTTCGTAACTACATCTAAATATTTTATTCTTGGTCTTCCTCTTCCTGTTTTTCCTTTTGCCTTTCCGTCTATCAACACGGTGATCCAATCGGAGTGCCGAATAAGATGGCCAAGCATGCTGTTTCTTCTTTTTCCTATTATCTTCATGATATGTCGTCCTTCATTAGCTACCTTTAGTACGTCTTCATTTCTTTTCCTTTCGGTCCATGATATGCGCAGCATTCTGCGCCAACACCACATTTCAGATGCTTCCAGCTTGGATATTTCAGCTTTTTTCAATGTCCACGTCTCTGATCCGTAAAGCGCTACGCTCCATACCAGTGTCTTAATAAATAGTTTACGAACGTCCAGCGACACATTTCTTGATGTTAGTAGTCCTCTTTTCCTACTGAATGCATGTTTAGCCTGCGCTATTCTGGAACTTACGTCTTTTTCACTTCTTCCGTCCGAGGATATTATACTTCCTAAATAGGGGAACGTCGTAACGTCTTCGATTTTCTCTCCATCTAGCCATACGTTTGCCTCTTCCTGTCCTGCTCTTGTGTACTGTATCACTTTGGTTTTCTTATTATTTATTTTTATTTTGCATGTTTTTTCAGTTGGTTGTTCAGATTTGAAAGTGCTTCCTGCAAGTCATCTTCGTTCTCCGCTATCAATGCTATGTCATCAGCAAACCTTATTGTGCTGAAAACCTGACCATTTACTTTTACGCCTTTGTCGTTTTTATCCAAGAATTCTTTCATAGCCTCCTTTATATAGACATTGAACAGGAGAGGTGAAAGTTCACTTCCTTGTCTTACTCCTTTAATTATTCTTGCTTCCTTCTGATCTCTTCCTATAACAGCTGTCTGGTTCCTATAAAGCTGGTATATTATTCTTCTGCCTCTGTAATCCACCTTCAGATTCTTCAATGCTCTGATCGTGATATTTCCATGTACGTTGTCAGTTTTTTTTTCTACATCTACAAATGCTATCACAATTGGTTTGTTTATTCTGATGTGCTTTTCCATGATCAATGGTAGGCTCAGTATTGCTTCCCTTGTTCCCCCTTTTCTTCTGAATCCAAACTGGTCCTCCGATAGCCGTTCTTCGATTTTCTCTTCTATTCATTGTGCGATCATTTTACAGAGCATTTTTGACGTATGGGAAAGCAAACTTAACGTTCTGTGTTCTTCACATTTCCATGCACCGTTTCTCTTCGGGATAGAGACCAATATGCTTTTCTCGAAGTCTTTTGGTATTTTTCAAGAGAAGTACATTTCTTTAATAAGATTAAATAGTTTCTTCTTTGCTGCTATTTCGAGATTCTTAATAACTTCCGTTGGTATTTAGTCTATTCCTAGGGTTTTACTGATCTTGCATCGTTTGGCCTAATCCTCGTTTCGCCTAACCAATTATCTGACACTTTTATGACAGATAAAAGATAAGCTTTGTTCCCGCCATTTTAGGCGAAATAAGGATACTCGTTTGGCCTAATCCTCGTTTTGCCTAAAATGGTGGACTATAGAAAAAATCGCGGAGATAAAACTGGAGGGAAATTTTTCGGGAAAAAATCCCTACTATGTGAAGAACTGAGAAATATAAATTAGTTTTCCCATAACTAATTTGTAATAGGACTATTTGCTTTCGGAAAAGTGTTTCGACAATTGTACCAGATTTCATTCCAGTTTCAACGCATTTTTGTAACTGTTGATGCATTACAAGGGATCCTATTGTGATTCTATTGTAATTACAATTCGTATGAAATTTGTAGCTATTTCGAGCTACATCTGACAAAAGATCCGTAAATTTGCTCATAACTTAACAATGGACAACTGTGATCGAAATGAGTGATTTGTGACAAATCGCTCTGCTGACAAATTGCTCTTTGGATAATTCCACAATTCAAACATCTCAATGTGTTACTGACAAAGAAAGAAGAAAAATATATTTCATTTCTTATTATTACTTTTGAAATTACAACTTTTGAGTTGAATTTCCACTCGTTTCACACACTACCGGGAATGTCCATAGCATAAGTCTCTAAGATGTACAATGAGACTGAAATCCGGGCTTCTCAGTGGTTGTTTCAGCAGGAAGAAGTTGAATGCTCCTCCAAACAGATGTTGGCCAACCGGGATCTGTTACGAGGGTGGTTGTCCTGCTGGTACACTCCATTTCCACTCGTATGACAGAAATAAAGATAGGCCCATAGTTGACTCTGGTGATCTTCGTACTTCGATACAATACGGGTGAATAGTAGGTACCAAAGGTCCAAAACATTACTAACAGAAAAACACTATAAATCAACATGGTCTCCGTTATTTTGTACAATTCCAACCTGACATGATTTCGTTGGGCTGGCACCAAATTATTGATCACTATCGGCGTGATGAGATTGAAAACGAGACTCATCGCACCAGGATTTGCTGCTTTAAACCAGCTGTTAAAAATAAATAAATAAATAAATAAAACTGGTTTAAAGCAAAACACGAAAAATGTTCGTAAAAGTGTAAGTGTTCGTACAATCTTGATGAACACACACTTATGGGTTATTACGTTTCACTCCCGTATATTATTCGTATTATATTCAGACCTAAAAAGTGCCATTCATTACTCAAAAAGATTATACTACAAAAGCAACTTTTGTATTTTGTTTATAAGTTTATGAATGCTTCTTTTGTGATTTTTTAATAGTTTGTTATTATTGTTATGCAATTTCAATCAAAGAAAAATTCTAAATATTGTTTTGTTCTAATAATGTTTACTATTGATAAAATACATCGAAATGCTGTAGTTTTGGGGGGAGGAGGGTTCATGCAAATCCCACGAGAGTCATTTATTGAAATCAGAAGTATCTTTGGTATTTATTTATGTATAAATAGGTCAGAGCCAAAGTGGACTCAAATAATTCGTATCTTTATTCACTTTTCTTGCTGATATGCAAATTAAATCTATTTCTTCTTCTTCTCGTTGTATTTCTTTAACTTGGACTAATAAGAGTCGTAATAAACTAACTTGGACTAAATCAGTTCTTCTGTACTGTGCAGCATTTTGAAATTGTCCATATGTAATTCTGTATAATGGTTTCACTTGTGCAACTGGTTAACTTTTTGTCCTTCTGAAATGACTCTTGACAGTTACTTTTACAAGTACCTAAAGATCAGCACAACGTATTTTTACCAGGAGTCGTTCATGAGTGAGTCGGCAGACATATCGCATTTGTGGTCAATTAGTCCCGGTTTCGAGTTCAAATGGAGGACAATTTCTCTCGGATGTAAGCCGAGAAGCGGTTTGATTCCGCTTTAAGCTTATGTGACCTCTTCCAGCATAACCCGGTTGTTGCACAATAACCGAAGATGAAACAAACTTATTTCTCTATATATGTGATATAAATACATACAGCAAATTATTTAAACAAAAAACCTGGTTCAAACCCAAAAAATACCGGGTTTAAACAAAAAAAACAGGTTTATTGTTTTGTTTTTTTAAAACATGGTTTTTGCCAACCCTGTTTAACCATGTTACTCGTTTCTATGGTCCAGTCACAGCATTCTGTTGCCAGTGTAAAACATTAACGGTAGTGACATATAATGACAAGTAGTAACCTCGTGGGTTATCGGCTTCTGAAGTCCATACGATGAAGCGAACGTTGTCTACTAACTATCCGGCTGAACCCCTTATTCAGTTGGGTGTCCGTCTTGGCTAAGGTTTACTGGTGTTCGGTGCAGTGAGCAAAGTTATGAAAACATTTATACCTTGTTCTCTTACATGTGAGTTTCTTTTACATTGTTAAATTACTGTAGATTTCCAAATTATGCAGATTCAATATTGAAACCGGAAATATATCTATAACTTACGGCAGGAATAGAGTGATAGTGTGAGACATGCAACCTGTTTATCGGAAGCTGAATTCTCATCAAAAACGATTTCTCATTATCTCTTACAATTTTAAATATTTAGGAATCAATATTGAAACCGAAAGTTGTACTAGTTCTTACTTTAATAGAAGACTCAAGCTGAGATGAAATATATTCTTAAGATTTGGAATCCATACCATAAATCGTTTGGATCGTTAGAGAACGTGTCGATATATATGCGATATATGAGTAGGCCAATGGCAAAACCCGTTAAATTCACTTTAAAAAAAATGAGATAGTGGTTGCTCTGGAAACCTTAGTTGGAAAGCTATTATTTCCAGACAGTATTCAGTAGAAAAAGCCATTTTAACTAGTTGAAAATTGAGATTGAAATATGTGCCAATTACCAAAACTTGTTAAATCCATCATGACAACAGGTGCAAAACCAGTTAAATTCCTCTTCCATATTCAGTTTCATAAACTGTTAAATCCCAAATCTGCAAATAACCTCATGAGAAAAGCAGAATCAAACCCGGTTAATTCCATATTTCAAACAATTTGAGGTTTCGTACTGTATAGGATTATCTGAATTTAGTTTAGTATATGAGTTTATGAGTTCAGATTAAACTATATGAGTTTAGTAATCTGAATATTTATTGCAACTCTTCGTAAATCATTCGAAATTTTATTTGACAGGATTTGAAGTGTGTGCTTTTATTTTTTATTTTTGGACTGAAAATTGAAAAAAAAAATGAAAATAAAATATTTAGTTTTAAGTCTCACGGTTATGCCGGTTAGGCTAAAGGAGACGGTGATGATGAGAAATGAATGAACTGGTGGAATGAAGAAAGTGGTAGGAAACGGAAGAACCCCGAGAAAACCCACGAGCACGGTATTTGTCCACCACAAAGTCCACACGGTTTGACGGTGGGATCGTACCAGGAACCCCAAGCACCGGAGGTGAACGCTCTACTACTGAATCACCGCGCACCCTGGACTGAAAATGAAGACACTATATGTCTTAACCTAACTGTTCGTGAAACTTTTCTGTGCTTATATTCTTTTCTCTAATAATTACTAGACAAATGCACACAAAATCGAAAGAAAACGATACTCTAGGCAGCGATGAATATAATTTAGTTATCAGACAACACCAAAATTGTCTAGAAAACGTACAAGACACATGAAAAACTGGAAACGAAATGTAGTCTAAAAGACAAGGTGAGTGGACTATCCTATGCTTAAAAGTCGTTTGTTTTGTATTTCAGGGTAACTCTTTACTTTGAACAGAACATTGTTGGATTAGGTTCTTCTCTAAACAGTCTCTTCAGCTTCAGCAGAACCTCTTTCTTAAAATGTCTCGTGTCAATTATCATTCAAAATTTTAACATGCTTCTGGTACAACATGTTTTTAAAAAATTGCCACTTATTTACCATTTCTGATTCTCTTTCTGCCGCTGTTTTGCTCAAACTCAACATTTGCACATTTTGGTTTGCTATATTTCAAATTCATATATTGGGATAGTTGGCAAATTAATATTCACCCTATGTTAGTCCATAAAAAGTTACAAACTCTTCCAAAATATAGTCATTCAGTTTAGAAATGTATACAGATAGGTATAATTAACTCCGCTTGTAGTTACGAAGGGTTTGACGATTGAAAGCAGCTCAAAGCTCACGCTTTACAAAGAGGTTTTTGAGGAATAGAAAACCGAGAAAATGGTGATGCACCAGAGGACGACGACGATATGGATTTCCATTTAGTAGATGATGATGGAGAGGAGGTTACATAACTCAATTTTTTGCACATTTGGGTCCATTGTTTTCAATTTAGAACAAAATTAATGTAGCATTTATGTATCCATATTCATTTGTGCCAATCTTGTGCAATGTATAGTTGATAATACATTCCCCCCCCCTTCCCCAATATTTTAGTAGGCATAATACTGATTTCTGACTCTGGCTCCCTTTCTTTGTGATAGGTTTTGTATCTTGAGCCTCAACAAAAATGGCCGCTAGTCCAGATGCAAAAGCTGTTATTTCCATTTACATACGCAAAACCTGTTAAATCCAAACTTTTTCTTCAATAACGCAATTCACAGACTAATGTGATTATACAGCTTTCCACAGACCAACACTCACATTCTTAATTGTTTAATGTTCTCTACTTTCTAATGTTATTTTACAATTCTGACGTGTTTAAACAGTTTTTCTCGATTTGTCACAAATTTTAAAATGTGAATTTAACGGGTTTTGCTATTCGCTTACTTATATATATTCGTATATATCCATGGTCCTAGTAAATACATAAACAAGTTTTGGTAATCCTAACTCCTCGAAAATAGTTAATATAATATTAATCTATATATTTTGCATTTCTTAATTCTTTATATACTAGGGAATTTTCTCTTATATAATTTCCCTGTGTTAAATTTGCACGGTTTTTTCTTATTGTCCGCCATTTTAGGCGTAACGAGGATTAGGCCAAACGAGGATCCTTATTTCGCCTAAAATGGCGGACACAAATCTTATCATTTATCTGTCATAAAAGTGTCAGATAATTGGTTAGGCGAAACGAGGATTAGGCCAAACGTGGCGACACGGGTTTTACTATGTTGCATTTTCTCCAAAGCGTTATCAAATTCACACTGTAAAATTGATTGTCCTTGATTGATTGTTTGTTATCTTGAACTGTCTTCTTTTCTCCATCATTTCCAATATTTCTGCTGTTATCCAAGGTTTATATTGGGTTCTCGCTTCTCTTCCTATGTGCTCGTCAGCTGCTTTTGTAATGTCGGTTTTCATGACTTCCCATTTGGAGTTGATGTCATCACCCGCTAAATCTACCTTAGACGTGTCCCAGTCTGTCCCTAGGGATGCGCACGAGACGAGTCGAGACAGGATTTTCCTGACAAAATTCGAGTCGAGTCACGGCTCTTCCAATAGAAAAATATACATTTTTCGAGTCGAGACATCACTTTTACAGCACATTTTCGAGACGAGACAGGCACAAATCTTGTCTCGTGCGCATCCCTATCTGTCCCAGTTGCAAATTCCCTTTTGGTGTTTTCATCTCTTCTTAGCTTGATTGTGTTCCACCTTTTGTTTGCTGCTACCACTCTTTCCTTCTTTTTAGTCGGAGTTCCCTCATCAAAACCAAATTATGGTCTGAGTCAACATCCGTACCAGTATATAGTTTATTTGATATCTTTCTTTGTCTACTGGTCTTGTCCTTGTGTATCTTCTTCCTAGTTTTTGTAAATAGCTTGTAATGGTACAACATACTGTCTATTATGAAGCATAATACTACTCTACAGTAATACTACTCATGAGTATTCTAAGATTCTTGCAACTTAGTATATATAATATTTACAAATAATTCTCTAATTTCTACATAAGCCGCTGATTACAACTGCAAATAAGAACACCTTTTAAACAACAATTCTTTTCGACTTAATCCCAGCACTGTTTATCCGACATATATTTCGAATACATACATAATTAATTGTGGATAATTTAATATTTAAGCCCGTAGAGTTCGCTGACCTACAAATCTAGGCATTCTGGACAGCGCACGGAGAGCTAGCAACGATAGTTGTAGTCACAGATCACATTAACTAAACCATATATGTAACAAATACATATAATTAGGTTGTTAAACATACGGTTACACAAATGAAGCATTTACCGAATAACCTTGTATAGCACATCTTGGAATGTGTTGAATTACCAGTGGAGACAGGTGCTGCACAGAACATGACTGTCATGCTGAAAGACCTATTTCTCCACTTAAGCGATAATGGCATTAGCATGTTTGCAAACTGTTTTTTGAGTGGAACAATGCTGAAGTCCAGGATCATACTACAGTTTCTGTTCTTCTTAAACTCACTTGAATTGCCATATACCGCAGACTTGAACCCAGAAATTCTTGTTGGCAGGGACACAAGCTTTGGGGTTGGGTCCAATACTACAAGCCACTACATTTATGTAGTATTGAATGAGTATTATTCTGGATCCGAAAAAAAAGGTAAGTAATCGTATAATACTTTCACCAATGTTTTCTTAAAAATATAATAAAACTAGATTGTTTTTATAAGAGAAAGAATACAGACGAAATGTAAGATCAGATTTTCATACTACATCAATTATTTCCCTGTTAAACAATTATAGTTTTATTGAGCAAGTATACAAATGTATTTTGAGTTAGGAAGTTTTCGGGGGAAAAGGAATTCGAACCCGGTGGACCTCATATGGGTGCGCTCCTAATACAGCGTTATTCGGTAGAATGCTTCAAATGCTAGTACTAAAATCTTTATATGGTCACAACTTAAAATAATTAAATTGAAACAGTACAGTCTTAAGTTGGAATAAAATCGTCACAGTCTATATATTAAAATGCTATCTACCTATTAAAATGCTACAAAAACTATAGAAACGCTTGAACTCCAACCTCTAACTTTGGATTTCAAACCTTTTACTTACGGTTATTTGTGATTTCACGTTTAACAAAGACAACATTTTAAAGTATGTGTACCTTAAATAAATTATTATTTAAATGCATCTTTTCTTTTATAAAGTTTATGTTTTAAAGTTATTGTTCAAAGCCTTTGTATTTTAATCAGCCTTCTCCAAAATCAATGCAAATGAATTATGCTGCCATCTTTGGAGTTCTTTTAAACTACATGTTTGTGGACGTTTATGTGTTTGTGGCCAATCCTTTCGACAATGAGATCTCGAAAACTACAGGCCCTAGAAAGATGACATTTTCACTGATCGATTGCAAATTTTCCATAGATTGTCCAGTTCTAATTGAATATTAAAAAAAAAAACATGGCCATTATTTCTTTATTACATTTTTACGGGTACGCTGGAAGTGTTGAAATTAAAAAAAAACTATAGCATCGTATCCTACGCATTATACATTCCAACACCACATTGTATTTACGGGTTGAATATGTCTCAGGCGTTTGTATCCTGGCCAAATAATACTGAAAGAGGAAGAATAACCATTTCTCCAGTCTAAGATGAATCTTTATTTTTGGAGTGTTTTGCCAAATGAACACCATATATAACTGACATTGTAATTAATTATGTATGCAACGTATTTGCTTATTACATACTGCATGCAAGAAGAAAGAAAAAACTTAGAAACTCCAACCGGAAGTAGGCTTAAATTTTGCAAACAGTGAAAGATATTGAGAAAAAATAATCGAAAAAATCTCCCCTTTGTGATACTCCTTGCCGATTTTTTTTTTTTTTTTTTTTTATCAAGAGGTATTTCACTTGTGTCTGTAAAGGGTCATGTACAGATGATGTGAGGAATGAGATTTATGCTCATATGCGAATGATGCGCTGTGTAGAGAGCGCAGGTTCAACTAGTTTTTATATGTTTGTGGTCAAGGAAAGTTTGTATGTTTGTCTCCAATCTTTTCGACAACGAGATGTCGAAAACCACAAGTGCTAGAAACGTGCCGTTTTCGTTTTAATTGATCTATTGCAAATTTTATGTAGAGTGTCCAGTTCTAATTGAATATTAAAAAAAAAAAAAAAACATGGCCGTTATTTCTTTATTACACTGTTTAGGGGTACACTGGAAGTGTTGAAATTTTAAAAAAAGTAAAACATTACATCGTACGTCTTATACTTTCCAACACCACATAGTTGTATATAGAGGTTGTATATCTCTCAGGCGTTTCTTTCATGTCCAAATGATAATGAAAAACGAAGGATAACCATTTCTTCAGTCTAAGATGAATTTTTATTGTTTGAAGTGTTTTGCCCGATAAACACCATAGATAACTGATATTATAATTAATTGTATATGTAATGTATTTACTTATTACATACGGCATGCAAGAAGAAAGAAAACATTGATCATACATGAATTAAAAGCTCCAACCGGAAGGAGGCTCAAATCTTGCAAACCGTTCGAGATATTGAAAAAATCTCCCCTTTATGGTATCCCTTGCCGATTTTTTAAAAAATTATCAAGACGTCTTTCACTTATGTCTGTAAAGGAACATGTACATACGATGTGAGAAATGACAAGGAGATTCATGCTCAGATGTGAATAATGCGCTGTGTAAAGAGCGCAGGTTCAGCTGGTAGATATAAATCTGCAAATTGCCTCCACATTTTACCACCCGATAGTGCAGGTAGTAACATATATTATCGTCAGGCAGGCAAGCGATAGCGCAGGTGGTAGCGACATCTATTAGCGACACTTTATTATTAGGGTTAGGGTAACGCGCGGACTGAGACGTTTGCAATAACCATTTAGGATTGGTGTTCACAAATCGTCCTTACACCCACAATGTTGCCAAATTACAGAGAAGCAGTGGCGAATATCCTCCCACCACACTGTTGATAAATTACAGTGATCATTCGTATAGACAGAAACTGTATTGTGAGTTAACTTCTGTAGAAATTTGAACAAAAGATTGCATAAGTATCACTCTGACGGCACAGAACTTTACGTCGTAATGCAGAAAACTGCTGCAAGATGGCAGCACAAACTTGAATGTAAAGCATTATCTTGACAAGAAGGTGGCGTTCAGTTTGACATGCAAATGATACATACCTGACTTACATCACTCTGTTCTGTAAACGTTCATACTTACGTTGTTAGATTAGAATTATAACGATTTATATTCAAATGATATATACAAATCGTTGTACATTAAAACCTATGTTGGCTACCGTGGCCAACTTACAGAAAATATGTGTGACTGGTATTTTTAGAATAGAATTTCTACTATTATTCGACTGTAAAATTTTAATAAACAATGGCACGACAGCTACTTTTAAATAATGTATATAAAATGACGGCACATATGCATATTCTGATTTTGTAGTTCTTGTATCGTCTACCTCTTGTTAATGAGCTACAAGTGTTTCCCTCGGAGCAGGAGATGTTTTAAGAAAATCTTAAGAAAATTCATGTATCAAAACCTCCCTACCTTTCGACAAGCCGTCAGGTACCAAAACGAGCGTCTCTGGCAGGGGACACAGGGGGGACGTTTCCCCCACAAATATTTTGAGTACGAGATAAATGGATCAATGCTGAAAATATTTAGATGTATGTGGAAGAAGTAAAAACATAGGCTGAAAGTTATGTCTGTTCGTAAACATTAGGTTAATGTGATTAGAATGTACGCCTGACGTGGGTCACTTTCAATTTTTTTTTTTTTTTTTAATTACGCTTTTTGGTTAGTCAAAGTAGTCTCGGCTGCAGGCACACAATTTTTTCATTGTTTGACCAGCAACAATTGGTTTCCATGACGAAGGGAGATTGAAGAAGGGAAGGGAAAGATGTATAGAAAGTTTATCTGCAAATTAAGAAGGGAAATCTACAAAGACAGGGAAATATACAATAGAAGCGAATGTAACAAGAAGAATTTAAAAAGATAGAGAAATTTGAATATTATACGAGAGTAAATTTCATTCGAATACTGTAGAAAGGCAGCAAGGGACAACTACTATGTCAATATAGAAACTAAAGATAGAAATGAGTGTTTAATGAGCGAATTGAGTTTGAGGAGGATGGAAAGAATACATTGAGGAGCCGAATGATAGCAAGAATAATCTGTACATTTTAGACATTAAAACGGAAAACGAAGCAGTCGAGGATGGTTCATTGGACAAGTTCAAAAACATACAGCCTAATGAAGAACAAAAAGATAGATAATATACCTTTTGAGTTTATGAAGAATACAGAAGAAGAATGAAAAAAAAAATCGAAATTCGCCATCAAATCAAGCATCATCGTAAGACTTCTTTCAGAGATTTTGTTACCTCAAAAATCCAAAAATATTGTTACTATAAAGGTACTCTGCCGCAAATACGTTTAAGAACACTGAGCAGGAATTCACCCCTAGGAATGTCAGGTGAAGAAATTACCTAAGAACCATATTATATATAAACTTAATTTCTTTTCGGTAAGTAGTCTACCAGTGATGGAAGAAAATTATGATGAATTGTGTTGCTAAAGGTAGAAAGAGCAGATGCCATTAGTAAAGTAGATTCCAGTTGACTTATAATTTTGACGTAACTTTAGTTGGAGTCTACTAGCATTCTAGTCATCCCCGTCCCCCCAATTTTAACATGCCAGAGACGCCCATGGGCACCAATAGTTGACAATTGAGATGATTAGCTTTAACCTAGAGAATTTTCCGCCGGAGTTACTGAAGCTTCCAACTGATGAAAAGGGCCGATATAGCTAATGGTTTTACCAAAAACAGACAGGGTAAACAAATACGTACAACCATTTTCTGAATTCCGGTATGTGTTTTTCTTATTCACATCTTTCTTCACCACCCTTTTATTAGGGTAGTGTTCTGGTCATTGACCTTCAAGAACAAATCGTTGGAATCCATGCTTCTGTGTCTCCAGTCACAAATACAAGACATTTGCCTCTCATGGGAGTACGAAAGAGTAAAGAAATATAACAAAACGGTATTTTGCGTGGCTAACAAAACGGTATTTTGCGTGGCTAAGATACGCAGGTAAATTTATCATTATCATCATAGGGTAAACATTGCTTCAATGCGGCCAACTTCCAAGATAGATAGAGGGCTAACTTACAAAGTAATAAGTAATTGAATGTCTTAATTGAAAATGCAGGTTCAAGACAAACCAGGCCAAGATGAGCAGGTGGCCAAGCTGACAGGTTTTACTGTAATTCACATATCAAAGTTTACAGTGTTTGTTATTATTATTATTATTATTATTATTATTATTAGTAGTAGTAGTAGTAGTAGTAGTAGTAGTAGTAGTAGTAGTAGTAGTAGTAGTAGTAGTAGTAGTCGTAGTAGTAGTAGTAGTTGTTGTTGTTGTTGTAGGATCAAATACTCCCAGTTCACAGCTGGGTGAAGGTCTCCCACATTTTCTCCATAGACATCTATGGTGAGCAACTCCTCTCACCAGAATTACTATCATATCTACTTGTATGAGAATATTTCTTAGATCTCTTCTCGAATTTTGGTGTCCATAAATCACGTTTATTCATCGGTCATCCGTCCTTCCTGCAATATGTACTATTTATGGACTTTACTCTCATGATAGCTATACCTTCATCATCTTTCTGATCCATGTAGTCATATTTCTATCTTCGCGAATTGTTCTTATCTCTCCATCCTTATCCCATGCAGAATATGATTGTTTTTATTTATTTATTTATTTATTTATTTAATCGAGAACTTCTGAAAATTTCTCTATTATTTCCCAATTTTGGAGATTATTCAAACTAAACTTACATCAAAGCAAAGGCCACTCAATTAATTTCAATTCAAATCAGAAATATTTCTTATTTTTACTTTAATTAGTGCTTCAGTTGCATGCGTCTAAGTAACATTCTGTCATTTTCTCAAAAGAGAAAAATATTTTTATGTGTAAGTTTTAACTACATATTTCTACCAAACCAAACGGTGGTCGAGTTGTAAAAATTTGCATTAGCAAATGCTGAATAAAACAAAAGCAGAAAAAGTTAGTATCTATTTCATTGGAAGGTTTGTTTGTAAGACAAATGAGTCTATATTTCAGGATATTAGGGTGGTCTATTATTATTATTATTATTATTATTATTATTATTATTATTATTATTATTATTATTATTATTATTATTATTATCACCCCGTAAACTGGTTCCATATCAGATCAAATTACAATCCATGAGAAAAATTAGCTCAATTGAAAAGTCTTGAATAGTGTCCGCAGCAATCTCAGATTTTGAATGTATTTACAGTATTCAATATGAAGCAAAGGTACCTTGTAGGTTTGAAACAGCTATAGATAATCCATCTCTTGGGTAGCAGTAATGGAGCTAGAACCAAATCTATTATTTTATAGTACACTCTTGGCGGCCATCTTGAAGTCCGCCATCATAGGTTTAAGTTTAAAATGTTTAATAGGAAGGGAGTCAAGCGCCATATCGTTTTGGAGTAGATCTTCACCACTCACATATGATGTTTTTTTTTTTAATTTATGCTAATTTAATAGTTATTATGTGTTTATTAACCTACAATTGTCTTTCCAAACTTACAAAGTATCTTTGCCTCATGTTGAATACTGTAAATGCATTCAAAACTTGATGTCACTTGAGGCACCATCTAATGTTAATATAATTCATTGAGCTATACACATATGGTGACCCGCTTCATATAAGGTTGAATGAGTAGTTTTGTAAAAATAAATTAATAATATAATATAATATCTAATGCTACAGAAAAAAACATACACACATGTCATTAATGAAAAGATCTGTACTCACCAAAATTACAAAAAAAAAAAAAATGCTAAAAATATTTTTTCCTATATCAATGCACTTTTGTGCATGCCTTAACATATTGTTATACACTCTATAGAACTCTGCTACGTGGAATTTTCTAATTTCGATATGGATATTGTTTTTCAAGCCTTCTAATGTTATAGATCTATTTGAGTATACTTTACCATTCAAATTGCCATAAAGATAAAAATCACAAGTAGATAGATCTGGTGATCACAGTGGCCACAATCCTTTACTGACTGTCTTTCCTCTGTGAATATCTCGCGAATTAGTGAGAGCGACGCACGGGAAGTGTAACAAGTTGCCCCATTCTGATGATAGAAGTCATAATTGCATTCCAAGGGTGTCAACTGTTCATGAACTTCTTTAAAAATTAGAGTATACACCTCAGTATTTATTGCTGACTCAAAAAATATGGGAGCCACAATCTTACCTGCAAACACAGCACATCAGACTTCGGTCTCTTCGTCATGGAGGGACTGTTGATGAATCATGTGAGGATTTTTCACGGACCAATATCTGGTGTTCTGCTAGTTTACGTGCCCTGACAAAGAAACCTATGTTTCATCACTCTGAAACACAACATTGGACTCATCAAATCACTCGCAATTATTTGAAGAAGCCACGTACAGTAATCGTCATATTTGGTCTTGTCTTTCTCTTTGAGTTCTTGGACGCATGCTATTTTGTACGGCTTCATATATAGATTGTGTAAATCATGTTGACACCTACTGCGTCATATACTCACTTCTTGTGATAACTTACGAATTGACTTCAGGGGGTTTCTTGACATCGTACTTCGATATCATTTACCACAAAGATATTTGAACGGACTGCGTTCGATTCTTTTTGGCGTTTGGAACTGATCCTCTTGTTCTTTTCATCAAAACTTTAAATACTGCTTTTTGTAGGAACACTTAGACCAGGAAACTCGTCTACAAAAATTTCCTGCGTCTCCTTAAAGGTGAACACAAACGTCTCAACTATTGCTATTCTTCGTGAATGGAATACATCTTGTAAATAACCCTCAAACACTCGTCTGCACCTAATCTTCAAGGTTTTATACCAGCGTTTCCCAACCAGTGTGCCGCGGCACACTGGTATGCCGCGAAGGGCCGCTAGTGTGCCACGAGGAAATCAAAACAAAATTATTAATTTTTATAGCAACCAAATGGCAAAACACAGGAAAAATGTATATTTGTATTTGTCATTATTATGAACCTCTACAATTTAAACAAATACTGTAATTGTAAAACATTATTGCACAAGGTGATTGTAATTAAAGTTCCAGTTTCAAAATTCTGTAAAAAATGAGCCACTGGTCAGAATGATTTCAAATTTGAAATGATAATACTTGAAGAAGGGAGAAATGGTATGCTATAAGAAAAAAAAAATCCAATTTTTGTTTTAAGTCGACTGGACGAGATCGCCCACGCCTTGAGTGTGTCGTCTGTGGGGAGCAATTGAAGACTTTGGGGCAAAAACCCGTCTAGTAAAAAAAATGAAAGTGTAAAGGAGATAGGTTCACAAGGGTTTCTCTTCATCTGATTTTCTTCAAACTTGGCACATATATACTAGACCAAAAATAAATCGACACGTATTTTTTTTTTTGTTTCTTTCGGAAAATAGGGTAAGGGGAACAAAGGATCCCTTTTCAGAGAAGAACCCTCTTGATTAAAAGGGATACTTTAAATAAACTGAACTCTGCCGATGCAAAGAGGACTTCAAAGTAGGATAAACGGGTTTTGCTGTTTTTGCTAGAAAAGGGTTGCAGAGGCAATGCCCCCTTCGAAATGACAAAGGACCCCGCACAATCCTTACGGAAATTGTATTTTGGTGGAATTGCTTAAAATCATGTTATGTTATAGATATCGTGTTTCTGAGAAAGAGTCTCAATGAGCACAACCACAAATCACTGACCGTTTGGCCACTACAGGGCCAGTATTTTGAAAACAACCGAAGATAACGACATTCTTGATTTCGGTAAAAATGACTGAAACCGTGATATGTTGCAGATATTGTGATCCCGAGAAAAAATCTTAATGGGCATAACCACCAACCAATGATCGTTTGCCCACTACGAGGCCACCTTTTTGAAAATACTTGAAGATAACGACTTTCTGGATTACAGAAAACATGACTAAAATCGTAATATGTTGTAGATATTGTAATCCTGAGAAAGAGTCTCAAGAACTACAAGCACCAATCACTGACCGTTTGGACACTACAGGGCCACATTTTTGGAAACAACAGAAGGTAACGTTATTCTGTATTTCGGTGGAATTGCTTGAAACCATGATATGTTGTAGATATTGTGATCCTGAGAAAAACTCTCAATTTGCACAACCATCCATCACTGACGTTTGGGCCACTACAGGACAACTTTCATAAAAAGAGCTGAATTTAACGGTATTCTGGATTTCGGTGGAATTGCTTGAAACCGTGATATGTTGTAGATATTTTAATCCTGAAAAAAGTCTCAACAGGCGTAGTCACCAATCAATGACCGTTTGGCCACTACAGAGCCGCTTAAATAATAATAAATAAAAAAAATGTAACGATATTCTGGATTTCGGTGGAATTGCTTGAAACCAATATCATTTTGACTGAAATCCACACGGAGAAAAAAAAATGTAGGTGGCATACTTAAAAACGTAGGTTACATTCGTAATTCCTGTAGTTTCTGGACTTAACGTACAACCGTAAATAACATCCTGCAGCAAACGTATAGCTGAGAAAGCATGTATTATACGCACTGTCTGCATAAGTGCAATGACGTCATTCGTGTGACGTCATCTGCAGTAACAAGTATATACGGAGGTGATATCTAGCTTTGTGACGTCAGGACCATATACAGCATATTAGTTAATAATGATGACACACGCTGACTCTCAGGACAGAGCATAATTTCAAGTAATATGTATTATACGCTATGTACGTATGTTTCTTGCGTTCAACCCCGAGACAGCATCTATATTGTACTTGTGCCCCGTACGTACGACTAGATACAGTATGCGTCATGTACGTATGTATTATACAGATTTTCCTTATGTCGCACACAGCTTGTCCAGATACAGCATACAGAATATCCGTATGCACCATACAGAGTGCACATATGTAGCTTACAGACTGTCTGCATGCAGCATATAGATGATACGTACGTCGCGTACAGGTTGGCCATATGTAATGTATGGATTGGGTGTATGTAGCTTATAGGTTGTTTGTCTGAAGTATACGGATTTTACGTATGTCGCATACGTATTGCCTTTTTGTAATATACGGATTGGACGTATGCAGTATATAGATTATACGTATGTTTCTTGCGTTCAACCCTAAGACAGCATCTATATTGTACGTGTGCCCTGTACGTACGACTAGATACAGTATACGTAATGTACGTATGTATTATACAGATTTTCCTTATGTCGCACACAGCTTGTCCCGATACAGCATACAGAATATCCGTATGCACCATACAGAGTGCACATATGTAGCTTATAGACTGTCTGCATGCAGCATATAGATTATACGTATGTCCCGTACAGGTTGGCCATATGTAATGTATGGATTGGATGTATGTAGCTTATAGATTGTCCATATGAAATATACGGATTTTACCTGTATCGCATACGTATTGCCTTGTTGTAATATATGGATTGGACATATTCAGGATCTAGATTGTACGTATAGTGCACCATTATTGAAGTGCTACAACATACTGCAAAATGCATGATACATTCTTACTGTAATGTTGTCGCATAGTGTTTTTCTCTGTATGGAAACAAAAATAGTTTAAAATATGGTTGATCTCCTTTGTGCCAATAATAATAAAATTAACAATACTACACTTTTCAAATCTTCGTTTGGAGCAGTGAAACTGTCAAAAGAAATGTATTTACCTGCAGGGTGTCCTGTAAGTTTGGGCTTCCTGCTAATTCGTTGGAAAGCTACTGCAAAGCCAAGTGTTGAAAAGTGACACAAGCGTTAATTTTAAAATTATGGGCACAAAGAAGGTTAACCATATGTTAAACTATTTTCGTTTTCATACAGAGTAAATCAATATGTGATATATTGCTGTAAGAATTTATCATATGGTTTGCAGTTAGTTAGTTGCAGCACTTCAATAATAATGCAAAATGCACAGCCATATACAATCCTATATTCAAACTCAAACAAGATTTACGTACAATCATTTATTAAGCTGTTATCATCCATTGCTTGTACGATATAAAGATTAGTTTACCTCATTCTTTTCCTTAATAGTATCTTCTTCTAAAGTGCAGTTGTTACCACAAGAGGCCTGAATAGAATTTTCCAGAAATAACTTCTCTGTACATTTTAATTAACAGGTATGTTTTTTTTGTTTTTTTTTTAATATCGCAATAATTAAAAGTATGCTGACAGCCGAAAACGTGTTCGCTCACAAGATGATTCCTACTCAGTACTCGCCATTAAAAATGCGACACCAAGAAGGAGACTGGGTAGCTGCACCAAAGTTCCCAGGCAGATACCTAATAGTAAGTGCAGAATATTCTTAACCGTCCGCTGTATTCGCTGTGACAACGTGGTGACAGCGGAGGCGTTGTGCAGCCATCGACTAAACATATTTATCCTTCCCTGTTCTAGACATTCTGCAAATTTGGACTTTCCGGGATGCATCCTTCTTAGTGCAACATTTTAAGCAACGAGCAGTTTAACAGTCTCATACATTGCTTAAAGAAAGAGCAATGATTCTCAGAATTACTCAGAAGATATATATGCAATAATTTAAAACGGTTATTTCAATCTTTGCAATTCAGAGCACGAAAAGAAGTATAGCTAAAGGAACACTGATTTTAGCCAGATAGTAAACTCAATCACACTCAGTACCATTAGTTGCTTGGTGTTATCCGTAAGTCAGAGATCATGGTATCTCATTTCGTGTAGATTTTTACATTTGTTTAATGCTAAAAATGTATTTTATCGCTAATTGAACCCAGTACCATATATATATACCGACAGGACGTACCTTAGTCACAAGGTGACATGAGTGAAACACTAAATTGTTCGATTGACACCTGCGGCCTTGTCAACCCTAGAGAAAGTTACAAAGTGATTAAGTAAATACGGAACATAGTTCATACAAAGTATAGCGATGTATGAAGTCTCCGTTTCATATGACTTGGATAAAGGACACATCTGAAATATCAACAAAGAAATATATAATGATTTCTCTGGATAATTTGGATTAGTCCAGAATTCGAACACATACGTTGGTAAGTCCAACGTTTTTTTAAATATATATATACTTCTTTCTTCGGATTCCCAATAAAGTTGACTACTGAAAAGCTGAGTTATAGATTCTATATTAAAACAACTTCGCTAGACATGTTCAGTATACACATTGCCTTACATACAGAACAATACATTAGTTCTTAATGCATGTCTGAAATAATAGTGCTTCGTATAGAATTTTACTTCATCCAATCGTAATAGCACAAAGATAAAAAAATATTGCGAGGGATAATATTCTTATTACAGAGAAAAAGAGTTGAAATGACTTAACACTAACATTTTCTTTAAACAGAGATAATATTTTATTCTAATTTATGGAAGAAAGAAATAATAATTTGTAGTACAGTATTTTTATTAGGGTTATATATTCGTACAAAAGAATGTAAATACAATTGGGTCTGTCTTCAGAAAGAACGTACTTTTAGCCACAACCTACACTGCTTCTTTTCACTGTCTTCCAAGCAGAATCCTGGTTTTGTTTTGATGCACGAAATACCTGAAACAAAAATCAGAAAATATTTAAAATATTAAATTCAGTGTGCTTAACTTGGTTGTACTTAACAATACAAAGTATCTTAACATTTTTGAGATTAAATGGACAAAATCTGTTCGGTCAGGTATGGACTTTTGGGTTGCACGTAGAAAAACTATGAAGTGTTTATTGATGCTGAACAACAACTCAAAATGTATTACTATTCAAAAGTAAGTGGGTACCCCAATGGTGTTCGAGGTACCATGGGGTATCTAATGTCTGTATTTTTTAGATATGTGGAAATTTATGTCTCTAAAATGTAGGGAACTGACATTTGTTTACCGAAAACCTCAACTCGGTAAGCCTTAGGGATATTGAGATATGGGAAAATAAAGAGCGACACCATAGAAGTGTGGGGTTTGCGTACTAGGTGGTGCAGTTTTGGAAACGTAATTACGAGGGCTTACAACAACCTCAAAAGTAGTTTCAATTAAATACACTACACACACGCCCTGATGGGGGTTTTCGGGTGTCATGATATTCGCAGAACTCATTTCTAAATATTCTAAAATATGTCTTAATAACGTTTTAAATAACGTTAGAGGTGTGTGTTTACCGAAACCGCAAGTCGGTACGCCTAACAGTTACCGAAATATGATGAAATAAAAAGCGACACCATAGGTACGTGGAGCTTGCATATTAGACAGTACAATTTAGAAAATTAATTAAAATATGACTATCAAGATATTGTCAAATAAAGAGAGGATCCATACAGTTATGGGGTTTTCGTGTTAGGTGGTAAAATTTCCGAAACCGGTCATGGAAAGTTAATAAGCATCAATCAGTATCAATTTCATCTTAAAATAATTAGGTATTTCCATGGAGTTTAAGAACATCATGGGGTCTACCAAGATTAAATTTTAAAAGTTTTGGAAAATATATTTTGACATTTGTAAAGAGTACCGTATTAGAAATATGTATTTACCTAAAACTTCCAGCTAGTACATCTAGCAGCTAGAGAGACACCATACACCATCTTGAAATTTCAGAAAACAATTATTAATCCTAACAAAAGTTAAATAAGATGGTACTTATATGGGTTAAGTGAGTACCTCAGACTCGTCAGTACAATTTCGATCGAAAGATTAATTCAGCTCTAAATTTTCTTTGGACAATTCCAAGCGTTCATCGGGCTCTGAAATAAAGTGAACATTTTTTGTCAATATCTAATATAGCAAGCGAGATATAAGGAATTATGTATTTTATGACGTCGTAAAAATAGAGACCCACATGGATTTGTACTTTTGAGTATTTGCTGTAAGAAGAAGAAATTTCAGAAAACAACCGTATATACCTTAATAGACAATTAAATGGGCGGGGCACAGTGGCTTAGTGGTAGAGTGCTTACCTCTGGTGTATTGGGTTCTTGGTTCGATCCACGGCCAAGTCAGTTTGTAGTGGACATCGTATTCGTGGGTTTTCTCGGGGTACTCTCTTTCCTCCCACCTTTGCATTCCATCAATTCTGTCAACAACATTCACTTGCTTTAATCATAATCTCCCTGAGACTAAAATGCATAATCGTGGGTCGCTACACTGAAATATTTCCTTTTATTTAATTTTAAAATTAAATAGGGAGTTAAGTATGATCGTATTTCTATGGGTTAAGTGAATACTCCAATAGTTTCTGCAAAAAAAAAAAAGATTAGTTAAATACCCTACCACTAAGCTACTGTGTCCCCGCCCACTGAATTGTCTATTAAGGTATATACAGTAGTTTTCTGAATTTTTTTCTTATAGGAAAGACCCAAAAGTACAAATCCATAAAGATATCTATTTTTACGTCATAAAATATATAATTCCTTATATCTTAGTTACTATCTTAGATATTGACAGCGAATTTTCATTCTTTTGCACAGCTCGATGAACCCTTGGAATTGCCTGAAGAAAACCTAGGACTGAACTAATCTTTCGATCGAAATTGTACTGAGGTACTGATTTAACCCATAGAAGTACCATCTTATTTAATTTTGTTGCGACCAATAATTGTTTCCGAAATTTCAAGCTTTTATTTCACAGTGTTTCTCCAGATGTTAGATGTACTAGCTGGAAGTTTTGGGTAAATACATATTTCAAATACTGTTTACAAATGTCAGATTATATTTTCAAAAGCTTTTAAAATTTAATTTTGGTAGACTCCATGATGTTCTAACACCCCATGAAGATATCTACTTACTTTAAGATGAAATTGCTACTGGTGTTTATTAACTTTCCATGACCGATTTCGGAAATTTTAGCATCTAACACGAAAACCCCTTAACTGTGTTGGTCCTCCCTTTATTTGACAACATCTTGATAGCCGTTAGTCATATTTTAATTCAATTTCCGAATTGTAGCGTCAAGTATGCAAGCCCCACATACCTATAGTTTATTCCCCCCCCCCCCAAAAAAAATCAGTTCTTTACATTTTAGAGACATGTATTTCCATATAACTAAAATGCAGAAATTAGGTACCGCATTGGAACCCCATTGGAGTACTTACTCACTTTTGCATAGCAAGGTAAAAACGCCAGTGGTTCTCACTTTAAGTTTGAAAACATACTATTTTGTCTCTTCTCTGAGCATCGTGAATCTGTCGGAGCTGTACCATAGTTGGAAAGACTCACTGATCCTTCCTATAGTGACCATGTAGTCAGAATTCAAAAAGGAGTAGCCCTTGAAGGAAAAACAATATTTTAAAATCCTTGCACCAGTAGTCGTCACCTTAAAATCAAAATGTTCCAGTAGTAGTCAGGATTTTCTACCAGTGTTCATCACTCAAATAACTTGACAATTTATTCAAAAACGCACTGTGTATCAGTTTAGGGTTGAGAATACAATATAACGTATTAAGCTTAATAACTTTGCATCACTTTTAGCACTCAAGAAAGAAAATAAAAACGTTTTTACATACTTTTTAAAGCAATTTCAGAAAGAAAAATGTTAACTAAATTCAAAAGTTAACTGTATATCACTTCCACGTTGAGTACAATATTAAATACTATGTTTAATAACTATACGTCACTTTAAACTCTCGAGAATGAACATCAACGTTTGTACATACATTTTAAAAACAATCTGAGAAACAAAATAAGTTAACTGAATTCAAAATTTAATTATACATCACCTTAAGCTTAAGAATACACTATAAAATGCTGAGATTAATAAAAAATGAAATCTAAGTTTAACGTCCCACGGTTATGCCGGTTAGGATAAGGAGACGGTGATAATGAGAAATGAGTGAAATGGTGGAATGAAGAAAGTGGGAGGAAACGGGAGAACCCCGAGAAAACCCACGAGCAAGGTGTTTGTCCACCACAAAGTCCACCAAAGAAATATCGAAAAATACAGCAATATCGAAATATAAACAATATCAAAAATCGAAAATATAGAAATATGAAAGAGATAATGTTAAAAAATATGGATATATCGAACAAAAATGGATATATGATCTTGGAATACGATTTGGTGGAATAATGAGGGAGAAAAATAATCATTGATTAAATATTAAATTGAAAAGAAATAAGAGCCTGACGCTCAAATACTTATCTATCCGGCACCCATCTTGATCCCCATAAAATATCATGAAGTGCTTCATTGATTCTAAACCCAATAATAGTAATTTAACAATAAACACAATATATAATTTACTACGCACCTTGAAATGTAGAAATTAATGATTGTAATCCCCAGCTTTCCAATAGACTTTGATTTCTCCAAATGAAGATTCGGATATCTTGTTTCTTCTCAAGCAATAATGGGTTACAATAATCAGTTGCAGTCCAAAGCCAAGTCACCTAAGTTAAGCATAAATATAAAAGAATTCATTAGTTAGATGCATACAAAATCCTAAGCATGTAAATCCGAATCTACTTGTATTAAATTGTAAATTTAAACAAACTAAATTATACTACAGTTATAGTGACATCAAACATACATTAAATAAGGTATACAGGGTGTCTCAAAAGTCCCCTGACATAGGGTAACTGTTATTATCAGAGTTACAACAGAATGTAGGAGGGAAAAGCATATCCAATTATGATGTTTTCAATCTAAAGTGAAGGAATTTTTAAAATCGGATGGCCCATTTGCGCTGTACACTCTCTATGCGCCCAATGTGAAATGAAAATGCAACGTTGCCATTTACCTGGATCCACAACAGAAGTGAGTGAAGTTACTGTCTTTTACGCTAACATGTCGATGGCCAGCCCCCGTTTCAAACAGTAACTTCATTCACTTATGTCGTGGGTCCAGGTAAATGACAACGTTGCATTTTCATTTAAAATTGGGTGCATAAAGAGTATACAGCACATTCATCTTGTCCGATTTTTTAAAAAAGTGTTCACTTTAGATTGAAAACGTCATATTTCGAGATGTTTTTCCTCTTACATTTTGTCGTCAGGGAACCTATGTCAGGGAACGTTTGAGACATCCTGTATACATCATAAGAAGTTCCTTTCTAAATTCTACACGGATGTGGTTTCATTGAATGTGAGGTGGGTGATACACATTAGGCCTTTTGGGAGTACGTCACACGGACGACCGTAATTTTGTGTTCAAAATTTTTATGAACTGGTGGGATATGTGATACATATGGCCACGGGCTAGAATTTTCTCAGTATGTCAAATATGCAATCAGATTTCATGCAGCTTAATTTGGTGAAAAGCTATTGCCAATTGAACGTTACATTTACCTCTTTCTTGCAGATGTTGAACCATGCCGTTAGCACGTGAGGAATGGATCGAAATAATCAAACTGTGGGGCAGGAGGAGTATATGTGCAGTGGTTGCCGATTGCAGAGTCATCCACAATGTGACTCTGTGTCACATGTTTCAGTGTCACAGTAATTAACTAAATTTGAGAAGACGGGCACATTCGTGAACATACATCGTAGCGGTTCAAACTCGCGGGACCTTGTTCCTTCCCCATTTTGAACCGGTACATGAAAATGCCATTTACTCCATGTTTGCCTGCGCCGATTTTGAAAATTCCTTCACTAATCGATTTCTCCCGTCGAGTACTACAAGAATCAGTTAAAATCTCGCGGGCCCTTTTTTCTTCCCCATTTTGAACCGGTACATGAAAATGCGATTTTCTTCATGCTTGCCTGCGCCGATTTTGAACATCCCTTCACTAATCGATTTCTCTCGTCGAGTACTACAAGAATCAGTTAAAATCTCGCGGGCCCTTTTTTCTTCCCATTTTGAACCGGTACCTGAAAATGCGATTTTCTTCATGCTTGCCTGCGCCGATTTTGAACATTCCTTCACTAATCGATTTCTCTCGTCGAGTACTACAAGAATCAGTTAAAATCTCGCGGTCCTTTTTTCTTCTCATTTTGAACCGGTACCTGAAAATGCGATTTTCTTCATGTTTGCCTGTGCCGATTTTGAAAATTCTTTCAGTAATCTATTTCTGTCGTCGAGTACTTCAAGAATCAGTTAAAATCTCGCGGGCCCTTTTTTCTTCCCCATTTTGAACCGGTACATGAAAATGCGATTTTCTTCATGCTTGCCTGCGCCGATTTTGAACATTCCTTCACTAATCGATTTCTCTCGTCGAGTACTACAAGAATCAGTTAAAATCTCGCGGTCCTTTTTTCTTCCCATTTTGAACCGGTACCTGAAAATGCGATTTTCTTCATGTTTGCCTGTGCCGATTTTGAAAATTCTTTCAGTAATCTATTTCTGTCGTCGAGTACTACAAGAATCAGTTAAAATCTCGCGGGCCCTTTTTTCTTCCCCAAGCCAATATTTTTTGTATATTTTGAATGTATTCAAGTATGGAACAAAAGTATTATATAATTCCCTTAGTAGGCTTCTCAACTTAATATTTTTCAACTTAAATTTTATTTATTTTAATTATTTATTTTCTTGTGACTCAATATTTAATTGCAATCGTTCATTGGGGAGAAGGGTGGCCATTCTCAAGTATATAAATATAGTATTCTTAAAATTTATGTGTTCTCGTACTATTAGTTTCTTTCACTAGACCTGGAAATTGCAAAATTAATACCTGGAAAACCTGGAAAATTCAGGAAAATTGAGTTCCATATTTATCTATGAACACTGCTATTTACAATTTTTTTCGAATAGGGAGAACTGTACAAAAGGGTGTTTTGGGAATGGTATAACAATAGGTTTCTGGGAGTGTTGTTCGAAATGAAATCTTTAAGTTTTACGTCCCACTATTATACTGGCTAGGCTAAAGATAACGGGGTGTTGTTCGGTGGGGGTCAATGTTGCCAATTTTGGGTAAAGTCGCTAAATAAGGGGAATTCGACCTCAACGATAGCGTATGTTGACCATAAAATTTTCAGTTAAAAACGGGACAGGTTCTTGCAACCCTAGACTTTTAGATCTACCTTTGTTCTTATCAGTGCCTTGATATCAGATTTCCTCCTCTCTCTCTTTGTTACAGAGCGGGTACTTATCAAAAAGGAAAGACACGTTGAAATTTGTTCAACACACAACCAACTGCTAAAACCTCTGCTGCCTTTCGAGCAGTACTGCGAACTATAGAGTATGTTTAATATAGGGAATTTCAGTTCAATTTTTGCCGCTTTGTTATTATTTATACTTTTAAAAGGAGTAAAGGTATTGGGTTTGTTATTTACTTCTTTCATTTACATAAAACGGGACGAATACTACTTTTTTCCATCTACTGACGGAACGGCCGCGACACGCCCCTAAAACAGGACTGTCTCGGTCAAAACGGGACGTATGGTCGCCCTACGATAGCGACAAAAAAAAATTCCGATTGGAGACTTTTTTGGGTGATTTTTAAATGACGATTTACCTACTTACACATTTAGCGACTTTTTGCTGCAAACAAAATGTTCATCTGTAGAGAAGCATTATTAGTTCAAAACAGTTTTTTCTGTTTGTTTGTTTTAATCAGCGCAAGTGATGAAGAGTTTGGAAATACAGCGTCAGGGCCGGCGCGAGGGGGGATCGAGCCGTGCCACCGCCCAGGGCGGCACGTCTAGTGGGCGGCAAAATTTGAAAAAGAAAAGAATATTATTAAAATATAATGCTTCGTAATAGGCCCACATGGAAAAATAAAATTGTGTTCCCTGAGAATGTAATTTAAACTTACTTCACTCAGATTCAGGAAATTCAAAGCATTCCCCCTCATTTTCAATTATCAAACTACTAGCCACAGGTATCTCGTTCAAGATTTCCCTTGCAGCAGCGTAGATAAGATTTTTAGCTAGAGCGGGTAAGATTGTCAAGTGTCTTATATATTTTTTTCTATTCAGCAATATTCTAACGCTCCACTCCAAGTACGCAAAAGGTACACTCCCACTTGAGACAGGCGGTTCTAGCCTACAGCACCTAGAGACATTTAGGTTTTAGCAGCGAGTTTTTAACCAATTTACAAATTGTTCATTATCATGTCTTATCAACAATATATATAAATATATATATAATTGTTTTTATATTTAAGCAATACAAATCATGGCCGAACACATTAAAAGAACCATGGGAGGGCAAAATAAATGCGACCATTACTGAGGAAAAGATGTCCAAAATTTTTTAAATTCCTATTCTTAGTGAGTAAATTGAAAGTAAAATACTGTTTTTGTTGAGAGCTGCAACATATTATACTATAGTGCTAGACTGTACACCAGATATTTCTGGTACAAAGGATCGTTCGTTTTGTACAAATCACATACAATAATGGAGAATGGCTTACAAAAATTTGCGAACACTTTCTTGGTTTCGTACCAGTAAAAGACATCACTGGTCTAGCTAGAACTGACAGAAGTAATAATTAAACGGCTAAAAGAAATGAACTTCTATCGAAGATATGAAGGGCCAAAGATATGACAATAGTTCCAATATGAAAAGAAAAAATAAATTCTCAAGATTTACATGTTTCTTTACTAAACTTTATCGTTAACGATGTAGCCACAACATCTCAAGTCCACCGTTTCATTTTTTTTTTTTTTTTTGTATAGTTAAAAAAAAGTTTCTGACTTCTTTTCTGCGTCAGTTCAACGTTGGGCCATACTAAAGGAACCTATTAGCAGCCTCACTTTAAAACCATTCAGCACCACAAGATGGGAGAGTCGAGTTGATGCTCTGACTTCACTTAGATATCAAATAGAGGCTTATGATACCTTACTTCAAATAAGTAACGACAATATAATAGAATGATCGCCCATGATGTTCTGTGTATAGCAAACCACCTGCGTGGCTTTACTTTCTTTACTCACTCGTTATGTGGTATGACTTTTCACTCCACATAAACATAGTAAACAAAAGTGTGTTTGATCCAGTAGGGTTTCTTTAAAACAAATCTGAGAACTTTCAGAGGAGCAGAAATGATGCAAAGTTTCAACCTTGCTTAATTGATGCGATGGAGTTGGCATCAGCATTAGATATGGATGATCCATGGATAGGCAATACAGTGCAAGCTCGAAGTCGAAAGAAGAGACAGTTTCAATAGAAGGCAGAAGATGAAGCTATTGAAGATCCACAAACAAGATACAAGATCGATTTTTATTACAAACTTCTAGACGTGATTGTGTTAGATTTAAGAGAAAGGTTTGGGCAATTTAAACATCACAGCGAGTATTTCGATTTTCTTTACGATATAAATAATCTGAACGATATGCCACCTGAACTTTTGTCTGAAAAGTGCCTGCATTTTAATACGCGAAGAATCGAAAGATATTAACCCGTGATTTGAAAGACGAACTGAAACTATTAACCGCTATAATTAAGCCTAAAAGTTCATCAAAAGAGACTAAAATTAATCAAGAAATATGACTTTGCTCCCTATGTCAGTGTTGCAGTTATGATTTGGTTTATCTTACCAGTAACCGTGGCAAGTTGAGAAAGAAATTTTTCGAAACTTACTCTAAGCTTATTAAAAACTATCTACATTCTTCCATATCTCAAACACGTTTAAGTGCTTTAGTGATGATATCAATGGAACATCAATTGGCTGAAACATTGGACTACGCGAATGTGATAAAGGAATTTGCTCATACCAAAACAAGAAGAGTTTTTTCAATTAAACTATGTTAAATTGTGTATTTCTATTGTGTTTTAGTACATTATAAGTCTTAAGCTAATTACTTACTTTTGCCGTAATATTTGACTCACTATATTATCTTTTTGCTCCATACTCTATTGGAAACACCTTTTGATATAAAATAAGCTTAAAAATTAAAATTCTTAGTCGAACTAAAGCATACATTAAAAAAAAAAAAACTGTATGCCCTGCTGTATATCACGTACAGCAAAATCGAGCATACTGAATATTGTGTCATGTATGGAGTCGTTTAAATATTAAAGCATTCGAGAGAGGCAGTTCAATTTTTTGTTTACTTTTCCTTTTCATACATGTTTTTAAATATGGTATCTTACTTTTTCTTAATATCTGAATGTCTTCTGTCAAAATAAGGTTTGTGGATTAAAGGGGCGGCATTTGAAAGTACCGCCCAGGGCGGCAAAACTGCTAGCGCCGGCCCTGTACAGCGTACTCACTACTCCACAATCCTGCATTGTTATGTTACCCTTGCCCTCTAACGAAGAATAACTACAAACTTGATGTCCTTTAGTTCGCAGAGTTTCCGTTGAGAGACACGTAATACATCATTACCGATAGCAACAAGATTAGCTATAGATGCGTGAATAAAGGCGAAGAAGGTGTTTGTTATATTTGTCCTCTGGGGTCTTTTAATTATTCTGCACGTTTTCTTTTACAAAAAATTGCTTAACGTAAGTACTGTAGTGTTAATTATTTCGGAACTATTTTGACCACAACATGAACAAAAGTACCCGAAACAACCTGAAATGATCCCTGAATTAAAGGATTGGTTGCGCTCTGTTTACAAAGATGTGAATAGAACCAGCGGCGCAAATCTGTCTTCAACATTGGGGGGGGGGGGGAGAGGGTAAGACCGTTACCATACTTTTTTTGGCGATGTCCAAAATTCTTATGAAGTTGAAAAACAATGTTGTGGAGGATCAGAGTTGTCTTTAGCGTTAGGAGGCTGCAGATTTGAGGCTTATTCTGGGGGACATCTATTTTATCTCACGTTCCTTTGTAGCAATCGGACAAAAATCATCAAATTTCTCCCAAAAAACACATTTCAAATCGGATTATTTGGGAGAAGTCCCCCTCAGTTCCAAGATTGGAGGGGACATGTATCCGTCATCCCCCCCCCCCGGGATTTGCGCCAGTGAGTAGAACATATTGTTTAGTTTACATCTACAACTTTTACAATGCTTATAGACAATGAATTTCTCGATTATTTCTTATAGCGACTTTTCACCCAAAATTGGAGTCGTCACCTCTCGTTTCGCAAACTTATTGCCAACATTTTAGAAACTGGTTGCGGGGAGAGCTACAATGGATGATTCAAGTTATTTCGTCGCTTCCGCTGTGAACCTAAGTACAAGATTCCAAAAGTCACATTTTTTTTGGTTCCAAACAATATGTCTGCTGGGTGAAAGCATAGACTGGAATGTGTTGCCTTTCCTACCTTATCTTTAATCCCATAGTAGCTTCTTTCCCAAAGTTAAAAAAATGCAATTCTTCCTTTCTTAATAGTACTTATTACCCAAAGTATTACGTAAGCATTGTATGTTACTTATGTAGCTCACAGAGCCGCAGCTATGGGCGAGCAAGCAAAGCACGTGTCCCGGGCGCGTGGTTGGAGGGGCGCCTAAAAGAGAGGTTATATATTAGTACTTTTCCTGGCGGTATTTAATACTTTTCATCAGAGTGCGAAATCATGAAATCAAAGTGAGAGGAAAAAATGAAATGAAATCTTTGAGTTTTACGTCCCACGGTTATGCCGGTTAGGCTAAAGGAGACGGTGATTATGAGAAATGAATGAAATGGTGGAATGAAGTAAGTGGGAGGAAATGGGAGAACCCCGAGAAAACCCACGCACACGGTGTTTGTCCACCACAAGGTTCACTTGGCGGGGCTAGGATCGAATCCGGGACCCCAAGCACCAGAGGTGAACGCTCTACCACTGAGCCACCGCGGCCCTAAAAGTGAGAGGAGACTGGAGGAGTGAAGAGAGAGAGAGAGAGAGAGACAGAGAGAGAGAGAGAGAGAGAGAGAGAGAGAGAGAGAGAGAGAGAGAGAAGAAAACGCTCGCACTTTTACACTTCAAAGTAAATTAAGTCATTTATTTTTTCTGTCCCCCTCCTCCCCCTCCCCTAAGTTCTACTGTCAAAGTAAATAGCTAAAAACCCTCCCAGGCCAGAACCGCATCTACGTTGGAAATTTGATCGAGATCGGTCGGTCGGTGCAAGAGATTAAGAAAAAATGAAATGAAACCTTTGAGTTTTACGTCCCACAGTTATGCCGGTTAGGCTAAGGGAGACGCTGATGATTAGCAATGAATTAAATGGTGGAATGAAGTAAGTGGGAGGAAATGGGAGAACCCCGAGAAAACCCACGCACACGGTGTTTGTCCACCACAAAGTTCACTTGGCGGGGCTGGGATCGAACCCGGGACCCCAAGCACCAGAGGTGAGCGCTCTACCACTGAGCCAGCGCGACCCATGATTTAACAGAGAAAATACATATATTGTACATTATAATTACATTACATTACCAATCTTTCGCAATTAATAAACCACAAGTCATTACACAAGCGTGGTTGGTTCGAAGTTTAGCATCCAATTCAGGTCCGAGGCTATCTGAGACTTGGTTCTAGATCTTTAACGTGGAATACGCACCACATGAGCTTCCAGAAGATTCGAATGAACGGGAGGATGAGGAAGATTTCCCCTCTCCAAGTAATTTAATAGTGTTCACTCTAAAGATAAACCGTATATAACTCTATAACTCTCAATCTTTGTCGTTGCAGGGCACTAGTTTGAAGTGAGGTGATCGTGAACAAAAATTGACCTGATGGGAGAGCATTTTCGTATTATGATTTATTACGATATTTGGCAAGGGTTAACACAACAACAATGTGTTCATCAGATAACTGTTACTTTTCCTGATGAAGCCCCATCTCAGACAATTTACAGGTGGTTTCAGGAATTCACGTGTGGTCAGCTCAGCCTGACTGATGGAGATTGTGCAGGTAGTCCATCGACAGTCATTGTGCCCAAAAACGTTGCTGCTGTTCGTGAAATTATGAACACTGATTGGCATGTGACTTATCGCGAAATTCAGGAAATCTTAGGCATTGTAATGAGCCAAATACAAATAATATTGCACTATTATTTACGTGTAAAAAAACTTTGCACTCGTTGGATCCCACACAATTTAAGTCGCGCACAAAAGACGCCCGTGTAAAGTGGTGCAAAGTTATAACGAAACTGTTCAAGTCTGGATCATCTAATTCGGTGTTTAACATTGGAGCAGGTAATGAAACTTGGATATATACGTACGAACCGGAAACAAAGCGACAATCTGCTGTGTGGGTGTTCCGCGAGAACCTAAACCAATCAAAGTTGTTCATGCACACTGTGTCTCCAAACAAACGATTGCATAAGTTTTTGGTAAATCAGGTCATATTGCAACTGTACCATTGGAGAATTGCAAAACAGTCAATGCAGAATGGTACACAACCATATGTCTATCAGAAGTACTGAATGTGAGCAAACAGTTCAACCGTCGTATCATTCTGCACACGACTATACGAGCTCGCACACAGCAGCTGCCACAAATGATTTTCTGGACCAGGAAAGCGAAGTCATGACATCCGGCTTATTTCCCTGATTTAGTTCCCAGTGATTTCTTTTTGTTCCCAACAATAAAGAACATGTTGCGTGGGAAGCGCTTTTGCACCTCCAGAAGAAGCCATCGAGACATACAAACTGCAGGTTTCACAGATACCAACCTCGGAGTGGCATACCTGTTTCAAGATTTGGTTCTATCGCATGAAAATGCACTGCTATTCATGGGGAGTACTTTCAAAAGCAATAAAAAAAATGCACTTTCATGTTCTTGCGTTCTATCATTTTCCCGAAACTTTCAGTGCAACCCTCGTATTGCATCACTGAGATATAAATAGCTTTGATTGTATATCTAGAAAAGTCACCCTCTCGTAAGAAGCTTCATTTGAACCCTTCGAGTTACTGCACTTCCCACCTGGATACAACAGGGTAAACGTAGTCTCAAGCAGGCCCGAAACCAGCCACATATGTTTAGAGGGACCATGAATATATTAGGGGGGCAAGTCATCAAAACTTCTCTTACAAATATCTAAATTGTGTTTTCTGTATTGAGGTCTGGAGGGGCCATGAAAAGTTTAGGGGGCAGTTGCCCACTAGCCTCCCCCTCTACTTACGGGCCTGGCCTCAAAACAAAACACTAGAATGTGCGCAACTGGGGATCAAAACACAAACGGAATAGGAGAAATAATTCAAGTGAATCAAAGCCTAGCATAGCGAGTTTTTGCGTATTAGTTGCTTTGTTAATACCTAATTCCTTCTAGAAATAGTGAAACAATACTATGAAGAAAAACTAATAACCGAATGAATCTCAAGGAACCGGAATAATTTCTGACTGATTAAACTAGTTATAAATTCTATAACTTACTGTTCCGTTGAAGGTCTCAACTCCAGCAAGTAGACCTACACAAAACCAAAACTAGGGAATTAAAAATTATTTTTCTTTTTTCATGTCGCACAGCTACGACCTTAGGCCAAAAGAGACTGACAATTAATAGAAGTGAACGCGTTTATGGAAGTAATTTGTTTCCACTCTCCCACCGAGAATCGGACGAGGGGCCACGTTTAGCAAGGCCACACGGAAATCACTAGACCAGTGGGGAAGACTACTAAAATACAAAGTAACAATATATTTAATGTATAGTAGAAATCAAATTAGTGTAAAGAATTGAGAAGGAATCTTATTCTAAATGCCAACAGGGTATATAGTATGCTATTTAACGCAGTTTATCTGAAATCGTGAACTGTGCACACCAGTGGCGTATTTAGGGGGGTGGCTTCCGGGCTTAAGCCCTCCCCGAAATCTTACTTAGTAAAGTAAATGAAATATCTTGCAGAATTTTCACATTTCCAGGCAAAGCCCCCCCCCCGAAAGTTAACAAAGCCCCTCCCGAACAAAATCGTAAATACGCCACTGGTACACACCAATATCACGGAACGATTTTTATGACGGTGCCCTTAAACTATACCAACTAAAGAAGTAGACCCAATTATCTTCGTGACATTAGGGAATGCAGGCAGGCGCATTAGCCCAGGTTGGGCACAGCTATAAAGAAAACGCATGGAAACAAAGTAAAACATCTTTCAGTTTTACGTCCCGCTTGTAACCAGAGTCTGATCTAGAAGGTAAAAACTGGGGGTGGGGGGGGCAGAACCCAGACTATGGTAGGTATATCATGAGTTTACTATACACTTTGAAAGAAATATTAATAATACCTTAAATTATATCTGTCACTCAAAAAACTGGGGGGCCTAGCGCCCCCGGACCCGGGCTAGATCCGCCACTGCTTGTAACGTAATAAAATGTAATACAAGTACTTGATTAATCAAATCTGGTTATCATACCGTGAACCACCACTCGTAAAACAATGAAAATACAGTTACCAACTACTATGTGGTCTTCACGTTGCTGTTAGTAACCACATTATATCTTTACTATTACTTATCGATATATAACATGCTCTGTCTCATAACATCTATAGCATCTGTCCAAGTTAAAATTCAGTTGTTTTACGTTTTTACCAAGCACAGAATATGAACCCAGTCCAATCCTACAATAGTCTCACTGTGAAAGGTGAAATTAAACTGCCTGGCATTCGAACCCATGTCAGGCATTTGCTTTAACGTCCGTTGCAGACTCTCGTGGCGGCTTGCGTGCATACCCATGGCTTTCAACTATGGTTTAGTAACCAAATCAAGTGCCAAGACAAATACAAATAGCAAACACGCCAACTCTCCATATCAAGTTAACGCAGATGGGAGGGGAGGAATGTATACCTAAATTCCAAATTTATGTATCCAAAACAATGAAAACATGTTTTAATTTTGAAAATTATGTTTTCTAGACCAAATATGAACTAACCAGAGATTTCAAGGAACCAGTTCGTCATAAGCTAGAACCATCGCATATCACTAACTATTCAAAATTATATTACTAATTTCTAATATTTCAAACTACTAAGGCAAGGGAATGAGTTAATTTTTTGTGGAAGCTAATTTGAGCTCATTTTACTTTCATATATACATACCAATAAGCTGAAAGTTTCAAGAAGGCCTGAAGATGGTCAAAAAGGGTTCTCAAGCCCTCTCTCCTGGCCTACATCCTAGCTACGGACATGACCGTGTTATACTACTCTATGTGAAGATACGTTCCTCAACCAACATAGGACATTTTTTTCGATTACTTACGTAAAGAAAAAATATTTTATGCAACCTATATACACCTTTGAGTAATTTCAAAATGCTCCAAGATTTCAAATGACTTAATCCAACAGTCAATATTGTATGATATTTAAGTTATGAAATGAGAGCTCGGACCACGGTGGCTCAGTGGTAGTGTGGTCACTTCTGACGTGAGGAATTACTCCCTGTTCAATCCTTGTTCCAAGGTTAAGTACCATAAACTCCGTCGGTCCAGACCTACTATGTAAGTGAACCGGTAAAAATGCACTTTAAACAGAACATTCATAGGAACCAATACTAAACCGAGCCCTGCGGGGTGTCTAACCCCGTTCGCTTGCTGTCACTCGCTCAGTTATATTTCCCTTAGTAAGTAACACTGGAGATCTTATATTTGCAGGATTGGGGGAGAAACTAAAAGATACCCAAAATCACTTGTTCTGCTCAAAGTGCACTCTTACCAGTGAACGAAAATTAAGCAAACCTAACCAAAATATATTTATACGTAATTATGCCAGTTTTTTTTTCCTTTTTAATAGAACCACTCAATCGTAGTAAAATAATCACCCTGACTACTAAGTAATCTTGACTCGCTATCGCTCACTTGGCATTACTATGTGAATTGAATATTGAGCTTTGATGAAGAAAGTAACCATCCTGGGTACCAACTCTCTTTACTTATATATGCGCACCAGCATTCTAGAACCTTCCCCGTAATTACTGTCAAAGTTGAAGAGCTATTGGGGCTTAACGGAATAAATAGGTCTACACTGTTCCCAAGTGCTTTGTGATGAACAAACACCATGGCCCTTTTTTCCACAGAGTTCTCTCGTTTCCTCCCACTTTCGTTATTCCAACATAATCATTCATTTCATAATCAGTCTCCCTCAGCCCCAGTGCATAATCGTGGGACATTAAACTTTAAAAAAAAAAAGAAAAGAAAAGAAAGATTAACGTAGTCTACACAAACTGCTACTTCTATAAACATACCTTCATACATTTACGTAAATAAAAAACAAACGAACTTACGGAATCTCGCAGCACTGAGGTGAAAGTAAAACAAAACTAATTGAAATGTAAAGTAGTAGATCTTCTAGTGCAGGAAAACCAACTTACTTGAAATCCTAGGTGAGTGACCACGATCAAAAATGCTTCCACTCTCCTTCTTATACTAATTTTGCACATCAAATGTCAAGCCAAGACGAAGCTAAGTCGCTTCTATGCTACTGAATTCTGGGTATTACAAAAATAATGACAACCCGCCCGCTAATGCTACCAATGAAAAGGATCCACCAGTTAGTAACCCCTACGGGCAATTTTACTATTGGGCAATGGAAATAAAAAAAAAATGCTTTTTACGTTAAGCAACTGATAGCAGACACTGATATATTACTTGTTTTCTCTGTTGTTTTTTAAACCTTTCAATACCCACGTATTTTTTCTGTAGTGGGACTGGGTTGTTAGTACACAAGATATACATGGAAAGATACAGCAGGCGGCGCGGTGTCTCATTGGTAGAGCGTTCACCTCCGGTGCTTGGGGTCCCTGGTTCGATCCCAGCTCGCGCCGTGTGGACTTTGTGGTAGACAAACACCGTGCTCGTGGGTTTTCTCGGGGTTCTCCCGTTTCCTCCCACTTTCTTCATTCCACCATTTCACTCATTTCTCATTATCACCGTCTCCTTTAGCCTAACCGGCATAACCGTGGGACGTTAAACTTAAAGATTTCATTTCATTTTCAAAGATACAGCACCGAGGCTACTAGGCTATATTAGACGTAGATCCGTAGCTTTCATTCAAACCACATTAGAGAGCATGGTGGCTCAGTGGTAGATCCTTATCTCTGTGGCGTGAGGTCCCTTGTTCGATCCTCGACCAAGTAAGTTTGGGGTGGGCAACATCGTGTGCGTGGATTTTCTCGGGGTACTCCTTTCCCTCCAACATTCTCATTCCATCAATTCTTCCATCATCATTCACTTACTTTGATCATCGTCTCCCTTACCCTAGCGGACATAAGTATGGGACGTTAAACTGAAAGATTTCATTTCAATTCATTTCATTTCTCAAACCACAGTACCTACCATCGAGAATCAAACCTGTTCTGCATAGGCAGCGAAGTTCTAACTACTTGGCCATGAGGAATCCCATCAGGGGTGTCATTTAGAGAGGGCAGGGAGGGGCAATTGCGCCCCTGAGATTGAGATTTATATAGATTTTATCAATAGAATAGTATTAAATCAGTAAGAAAACGCAAAATTTTACTTATATCAAGAGGTCTTACCCCCCCCCCAAGCAAAATCTGAAATGACGCTCCTGAATCCCATCGATGTATGTTTGGTTTGGTCAACAACATATTTTCCTCCTTTGCTTCTTTCTTTAGTGGTTGAATAATAATAATAATAATAATAATAATAATAATAATAATAATAATAATAATAATAATAATAATAATAATAATAATAATAATAATGAGTTTCTTCGTGGTTAAGCGGTTAGCGTACGCGCCTTTGGCATGAGAGACCCGGATTCGATTCTTGGCAGGAGTTCATGTGGTTCGAATTCCACGTTAATCAGTAGGTCCCGTCTCATATAGCCTCGCTGCTTAAAGGGACGTTAAACTCAAAATCAACTCAACTCAATAATAATAATAACATACATCCAGAAATGCTTTAGAGGTGGCTGCAAATCGGATGATTAATATGTATGCTTCATATACATAAAACAAAACGTAATAGACGACTAGTTAGCTTCCATGGGCACGTTGTATTACAGAAAGATCAGTATTATAAACGTAATTTGGAAGATGGTATAAATATAAAGAAGGCAACAATGTAATCCTGGTATCTTATGCGTTCATCACAGGGATGATACTGCATTGTAATATATATAGAATATAGGAATAGTCTATAGTTGTTTTAAGACATCGGAGAACTCCAGTATGTGACGTAAAATAAAGTGATAAACAATTCCGCTTTTTTCGCCTGTGATCAGTACTCCAACTAAGATTTTTTTTTTTTTTTTTAAAAAAGGTACATTGGAAGCTTGTACGGTGGCGTCAACTGCCGTGTCCCCGTACGAATCCTTCCATTTAACACAATGCTTCTTCACGACTGCCGGGTACGAAGAGTTGCTCGAGACAGTTGTTCTAAAGCTAACGGTGGCGGCGACTGTTTTAGAGGAAGCAACTACAGTTGCCCCGTACAAAAGCTCCAATTTAAGCAATACTTCACAAGCAGTGACATAACTCGGTGGTTGCGTGTTAAAAGGACATTAGAAGAACTAAAACACGTAAATGACGTAATCGAATTTTCCGAAGAAATAAAATAAATTTCGATGATTTTTTCCAAACCAAACTTTGACTTTCCGCTGAATAAAATGAAATGAAATGAAATCTTTAAGTTTAACGCCCCAGGAATATGCCGGTTAGGCTAAAGGAGACGGCAATAATGAGAAATGAGTGAAATGGTGGAATGAAGAAAGTGGGAGGAAACGGGAGAACCCCCGAGAGAAACCAAGAGCACGGTGTTTGTCCACCACAAAGTCCACTCGACGCGAGCTGAGATCGAACCAGGGTCCCCAAGCACCGGAGGTGAACACTCTACCACTGAGCCACCGCCCCCACCCCCGCTGAATAAAGTCGAAGTCACTACTTCAAAAATGAAATGAAATGAAATCTCTAAGTTTTACATCCCACGTTTATGCTGGCTAGGCTAAAGGAGACAGTGATGATGAGAGATGAGTGAAATGGTGGAATGAAGAAAGTGGGTGGAAACGGGAGAACCCCGAGAAAAAACATGCACACGACATTTGTCCACCACAAAGCTCACTTGGCGCGAGTTGGGATCGAACCAAGGACCCCATGTGCCAGAGGTAAAGGCCTTACCACTAACCCATCATGGCCTCTATTAATAAAATTGCAAACTTTTTTTCATGTTATAAGTGTACAGCATACAGTACATATATACATTGTATTATTTATACCTTTTATAAACCATGAGTTGTAAGTAACAGACCGTCTAACGTCGTAAATATATTTCACGTGAATTACTTTTCTATATTGAAAGTATTTATCACGAAAACCTATCAACATAATATTTTCAGATTTGAAACGTCAAAAACTGGAATGTTACGCGCTTACAAGTAGGTCAGATAAGCTAGTAAATTTGCATGCATAGTAAAACTAAGTAAAGTTGACTGATAATAATTTCCGCCCCATCACATTTGGTGCCTTAACTCTCTGTGCTACTCGACTATTTTTACAAATTGATTCCCTCCCTTCACAGTGTTTCACGAAACAAATCTTGGACCCGGTAGAGTTCTCACCTCTGACGCCTTGGGTCCATGGGTCGATTCCAGCTACTGTCAAGTGAGCTTTTGGTGGGCAAACACTGTGTGCGTGATTACTCTTAAGATTCTTCCGTTCCACCCCACTTTCTTTTTGCAACCATTATCACCTATCTCATCATCACCTTGGTGGATAATCGCAGGACGTTAAACAAAAAGCTTTATGTGAAAATATTCTAGCAAAAATGGCTAACAGTCTTTTAGACTACACGAAGACGATATTCGCGCTGAAAACGGTTTCTAAGCAAACATGTTATGAAGTTATGAGATTTACTCTATGTTATAGTAATTCTCCTCCGAGGAAGGGACCGTCTAAAAAGAAATAAATAAACACAACATTTACTTTGTGCACCTTGAAATGTAGAAAAAGTTTATAAGCGCCAATGTTCAAAGAATTCTCAAAATTCAGATTCGCCCATTCTTTCTTCTTAACTAACGGGTTAAAATAGGAAGAGTTGCAACCAGAAGTCACGTTAACATGTTAGTGATTTATTAAGCTTAAAGAGAGTTATACTAAAGTAATCGGTAATTAAAGGAATATTTAATTAATGTTATAGTTAACTATTGTACTTACTCAGGCTTTTGTTTCCTTCCTTTGTTCTTTTTAGCTGTAAACAAACCTAGTTCAGTAAATGACTCTTCTTCTTCTTCTTCTTCTTCACCAATTTAATGCCCGAGGCAACAAATATCGTTGGATAGTTAGTAAATATATGAAGCGTATAATAAATTAATAAGATCGTGTTACGTAGTAAAGTATTAAAACTATAAAGTAGAAGATATAGAATGAAGGGTGTTACGACCTCCCACGCCGTGACACGATATGCATAAACCGACCCGCAAGAAAACGACAGTTGTTCTTTGTTCAATGACGTCACTCATGATGAAAGAAAGAACTGTCCATGGGCGGTCAGAATCTCACATACAGATGGATGTATGAAATATATAGCTGACGTATATAATATACGTATACATATGTAATATACGGAAGTTTGTTCGATGTCAGACATCCTGCAGCAACATGATGTAATATCTAAGTGAGAAAAAGGCAGTAATTATGTAGTATATGGATAACGTATGCTCCATACAGATTTCCGTACTAAACGTAAGGATTCCATATATTTGTACAACATACCGCTGTCCGGATAACGGATTTTTCTCAGTGCAGAATATCACTATCTGCGGCTCGGCTGCCTTCAAAAAAGTGGCTTCGTAGTGGCCAAACAATCAGTGAGTGGTAGTTGTGCAAATTAAGACTTTTCCTCAGGGTCACAATATCTACAATATATCATGGTTTCAAGCAATTCCACTGAAATCCAGAATAACGTTGCCTTCTGGTGTTTTCAAAAAAGCGACCCTGTAGTGGCCAAACGGTCAGTATTTGGTGGTTGTACCTATTGAGACTTTTTTCTCAGGATCACAATATCTATAGCATATCACGCTTTTAGTCATTTTTACTGAAATCCCGAATGTCGTTATCTTCGGCTGTTTTCAAAAAAGTGGCCCTGTATTGGCCAAACGGTCAGTGATTTGTGATTGTGACCATTGAGGCTATTTCTTAGGAACGCAATATCTTCAACATATGACGGTTTCAAGCAATTCCACTGAAATCCAATTTCCGTAAGGATTATGCGGAATCCTTTGTCATTCTCAAGGGGGCCATTGCCCCCTGCAAGCCTTTTCTCGCCAAAACGACAAAACCCGTATTTCCTACTTTGAAGTCATCTTTGCATAGGCAGAGTTCAGTTTCTTTAATGTGGCACTTTTAATCAAGGAGACCCTTTTTTGAAAAGTGTCCCTTTGCCCCCCTTAATTTATTTTCCGAAAGAAACAAAAAAATACGTGTCGATTTATTTTCGGTCTAGTATACAGGGTGGTAGGTAACTCCACCGACAAACTTTGGAATGTGATTCCTTATATGAAATAAAAGAAAAAAGTTCTAATAAACATAGGTCGAAAAACGTCTCCTTTCAGAGTTATGAACCGCCGAAAATTCGAAAAATACGTTTCGAAACGCCCTGCTTGAGAAACTATAGGACCTATTCCAAGCGGTTTAAGGAATTACACAGGAAATAGTATGCACTCTATCTAAATATCTGTTCTACCATGGTCCGTTATCGGCGAAATGAACTGTAAAAAGGAAGTTAAGGTACAGGGATACTCCTTTGAGTACTAATGGCGCGTTCGTTTTGCCGATAACAGAGGATGGTAAAACATGGATATTTAGATAGATCGCATACTACACTCGCCGCGACCTTATCCTGATAGCCGAGATACGCAACTTCGATTCGGGCGACTCCGCGCATGTTACATAGTTCTTCACGTTACACACGTAAAACATTACTTAGGAGATCAATTCAAAGAGCTAATTGAGTTCAAGTATATAAAAATGTAAATACAGAAACAATATTTAAAATAAAAGGTACTAGATTTATTAGTAACGGGTTATGAAAATGACGTCACGACTCAGAATCGGAAAGCGAGAAGGAAAGAAAAGAGTGAAAATCCGGTAGCAAAGATGCGAGTCTCTTGCAAGTGTTGCAAGATTATAAACTTGAAAAATCTTATATCAAAAACAGAAGACCAGTAAAATTAGTTAATTGATCAATGTTAGAAATCGTCCACAATTGATAGGAAATGGCTTAATATTTTTATATGATATATAAATTAAATAGAGTTGCTACCCCGTAAGAAACTTCTATGCCTGCTGATAAATGAAACAAAAGAAAGAACGGGACTCACATGTAACTCCTGCAATTTTTGTGCAGAGAGTAACACTGCTCTGTCAAATATCGTCTTCGCGCGTGCGTTAGTATGGGTACGTGGGTGTAGTGAAACTGAAACCATGGAGAGTGTTAAGCGCGAAATTGAAATCATGAATGAATCCGAATTATCTTCTCAGCATTATCGCAAACACGAGGAAGGGAAACCTCTTTAAAGTCAAGCAAAGTAACTTGTCAACAATGTGTACTCTCGACTAAGAGAAAAATATGCAGACAAAACTGTTGAAGAAATTGTTGATATGATTGTTGCCGGCTCGCAGCTGGTTTACTCATTGCTAACGTAGAGTTGGTGTGCTTTGAAAAAAAAAAATAATAATAAAAATCGTTTTTTAAATTTATTATGTGGGAGGGTGGCTGCTTGTGTGTTTCTGTTTATGATTGACCTTTTCCAGGTAGATATATGAGAGTAACTTCATTTCTTATCCTTTCTTACCTTAATCAATTGAAATGAATAATCAAAATAGTTTTCATGCTCACGAGTTTTAATTGTGAGGATTGGAAATACATCACGTGCGAATTTCCAATACATTTATTACTATTGTCGTGTCTTCATGAATTATTAAAAACAAATAAACCAAGAAACAGTTTTCGTAGTGGCAGGAAAAGAACGAGAAATCACCGCTCCGCGCATATCAGCTGAGACCCAGAGCAGCGCCAGTTGAAACCCTGGCGAATGAGAACCCAACCAAAACACACACACACACACACACACACACACACACACACACACAGGCTTCCCTGCGAAAAGGTTCGCGCGCCAACATGTACTAATGCGCTTATGATTCGGCTCTCAAGTTAACATTGCGTTTAGTATAGTTCCTGTATAATTCCTTAAACCACTTGGGATGGATCCTATAGTGTTTGAGGCAGTGCGTTTCGAAACGTGATTTTTCGAATTTTCGGCGGTTCATAACTCTGAAAGGAGACGTTTTTCGACCTATGTTTATTAGAACTTTTTTCTTTCATTTCATATAAGGAATCATCTCCCAAAGTTTGTCGGTAGAGTTACCTACCACCCTGTATATATGCCAAGTTTGAAGAAAATCGGATGAAGAGAAACTCTTGTGAAGCTATCTCCTTTACATTTTCACTTTTTGGACTAGAAGGGTTTTTACCCCCAAAGTCTTCAATTGTCCAATGAAACAATGGTACTAAGTTAAAACTCCATTTTTATACCAAACATGCCAATTTAAAACATAAACCGTTGAAGTATTTTAAAAGAACCTTGTCCCAAGAAGCCCACAAGTCAAAATTTTCACAAAATAAGTTAGTATATCTGATAAAAGATAAGAAGCAAGCTATGCTGTGACTGAAATAGTTGCTAAAAAAAAAAAAATACAACAGCTGAGTTTGTAATTTTATCTGCATGTTCGAAATTGTAAAAATAATGTTTAAAGAAGACATAGAAAAACAAATAAAGAAAATTCCCATAAACAATACTATTAGTGCACACATTCAAGACTTGTCTAAAAATATTGAATCTCAAACTATAGAATTACTCCATCACGTTGAGTTTTTTTTTTTTTTTTTCTGTGATTGGACGAGTCAACTGACGTCACAAATCAAGCACAGTTAATAGCATTTGTCAGATTCTTCCATGATGAAAGCATTATTGAACAGTTTTTATTTTGTAAAGCGCTCTCCCAAATAACCAAGGAAGAAGATATATTTGATTTAGTAAGTGATTATTTTGATGCGGCAGATTTGTGATGGAAATCTTGTTTGAGTATTTGCACTGATGGCACTCCCTCTATGACAGGTTCTGCAAATGGATATTTGACATTAGCAAAGCAAATTAATACGGAAATAATATTTACACATTGTTTTCTCCATATAGAAGCATTTGTTTCACATTCACTTGTTTCTGAACTTGCAGAAGTATTAAATCAAGTGGTAAAAATGGTTAATTACATAAAAGCAAAGCCTCTTAAAACAAAGATATTTATAGATCTATGTTCTGCAATGGATTCTGAATACATTCAGTTGCTTATTCACCCAGAAGTGAGGTGGTTGTCTCGTGGTCGCGTATTGTCATGATTTTATGCCTTTAAAGAACAACTTCTATTCTTTCTGTCAGAAGAAAGTGAATATGTCGATTTCTTTAGTGAAGATTCTTGGTGCAATAAAGTTGCTTTTCTTGCCGACATATTGCAAACATTGAACGCACTGAACAAAAGCATGCAGGGAAAAAGCGAAAATATCATAACCTCAAGCGAAAAAATTTGCTCATTTAGGGAGAAACTCTCACTTTGTGAGGACAGAACTAGAAAACAAAATAAATGCGACATGTTTTAGCTTACGAAGTGCTGTAAAACTGACACAAACCTCTCGTTGAGAAGTGTTTTCCGAAGTTTCAGTTGACTTCGTTTGACTGGGTGAGGATCCCCTTTTGCGACTTCTGTCCTACAGTCAGCGGAATTAACTGTCTAGGAAAAAAGTGAATTGGTCGATGTGAGGAATGACCGGAGTTTGAAGCTCCAGCAGCACTCACAGCAAGACATGCAACATTCTGGATTTCTCTCCGGAGAGAATATCCAGCTATTTATACCAAAACTGTGAAAATTCTCATTCCCTTTTCCACATCCTACTTAAGTGAAGCAGGATTTTCTGCAATGAACACAATCAAGTGTAAGAACAGGTCACAGCTGTTAACTCCAGTACACGATATAAGGGTGTGTTTATCAACTGTCCGTCCACGATTGAAGAAAATTATGAAAGAACATCAAGCTCAAGTTGCACATCAATTTTGCTTCTTGCATCGACTTATTTTTGAAAATTGTAACCTTCATATATTATGATTAAATAATTGTAACCTTCAATAGATATTATTAAAAATTATTACATTACTAATATTATTGGACAATTCTAGCCTTCATATAAAATTTAAAAATTCCAACGTATATTAACCATGTTAATAAATTATAAGTTTCATACTGTATAACTTTTCTGTACATTTTTAATGTTGAAAAAAGTACTTGCTATTATTGTTATGACCATTATCAATTCTTTATTGTTGCAAACTATTTCATAACTTGAATTTTTAAAATATCATTCAATCCTTTCGACAACGCAAACATGCATACAAATTACCTACATTGTGTTTTAAAAGTACAAGAGATTTGATGGTTCCTTCGTTATTTAGTCATCTTCCTTCTTAGTGAAAGGTTGGCTATAATTTTCAACAAAGAAAGTGTATTTTCATAAACCTGAGTCCTATATTTCATTGCAATTGTTTTCTATTTGGGACATCCCATGTCAAATCAACAAATCATCAGACTTGACCATCTCAGATTTTTGTAAAAATTGGTGCACAGATTTATTACAATCGGAGATGAAAAAATCCCAAATATTACCCCTTCCTCCTGAAAGTGTCTCCATACAGGGTGTTCAAAAATTTCCTAAATGGTCATTTTTTTCAGTTACAGTGATTATTAAAAATTGCCATAAAATTGTTAATATATGCAGTAGAGACAATGAAACAAATACCATTGGAAAGCTTAAAGATTGCTCTACAAGTTGTACTACATTTAAAAACCTGTGTGATAAAAAACAGCACTTCAAAAATTAAAATTAAAATTTGAATTTTGAGTTTCGCACAGAAATGTCCCCGCGAATTTTTCAAAATGTCCTGATTGTAGTCTCGTATGTGTACTAAAACCTCATAAAGTTTTATTTTGGGCACTCAATAGAATCCGATTCAAAATTCAACATAAATCAAACATTGCAAGATATTGACCGTGTAAATATCTGGGTTCAGATCGATAACCATTTGCCTGTAGCTATTTACCTGCAGCATCAAAGGAATTTATATTCAACTTAATTTGTTTTTTAATGTATTCATTTGAATTTACACAGTTAACAACCTTTCGAGTTAGACAGATATTACGTTTCCGAACATTACTCAATAGAGGTCATAATTCTTGTTAGTTTGTATGGATGTTTCTGAATTTACATTGGCTACATTAATACATGATGTTATTTTCATTGCTTTGTTTCAGGATTGCTGTTACAAACATGTGGAAATGCATCATTGAAATAGGAAAAAGAATTTATTGACTAACTGTTTGTGCTGAAAGTGTGTGAAGTGATTGTGAAGAGTGTTACTGTGTTTCATAACGCATTTGATACAGATATTGTGAAAGGGGGGGAAATATATCCCTCCCTTTCATAATAGGTTCTGTAACTGGGATCCTAAAACAAAGAAATGAAAATAACATGTATCAATATAGTCAATATAAATTTATAAACATCCATACTGACTAACAAGAATAAGACCTCTATTGAGTAATGTTCGGAAACTTAATACCTGTCTAAATAACTCGAAAGGTGGATAATTGTGTAAATTCAAATGAATACATTAAGAAACAAATGAAGTTGAATATGAATTCCTTTGATGCTGCAGGTAAATAGCTACAAGCGAATGTTTATCGATTTGAACCCAAATATTCACACGGTCAATGTCTTGCAATGTTTGGTTTATGTTGAATTTTGAATCGGAACTCTTTGAGTGCCCAAAATTAAACTTTGTGGTGTTTTAGTACACATACGAGACTACAATTAGGACAATTTTGAACAAATTCACAGGGACATTTCTGTGCGAAATTTAAATTTTAACTTGAATTTTTGAAGTGTTGTTTTTCTTACACAGGTTTTTTAAAAATATAGTACAACTTGTAAAGCAATCTTTAAGCTTTTCAGTGGTGTTTGTTCCATGTCTGTAGTGCACATATTAACCATTTTATGGCAATTTTTAGTAATCACTGTAACTGAAAAAATGTCCATTTTGGCCATTTTTAAATACGCTGTATGGGGACAATTTTAGAAGGAGAGGGTTAATATTTGGGATTTTTTTCATCTCCCACTGTAATATTGCTGTGCACCAATTTTTACAAAAATCTAAGATCGTCAGGTCAGATTTTGTCATTTGATTGGTTGATATCACATGGAATGTTCCATTTTTAAATTAGAATGAAAAATAAGCATAATGATTTATCACGGGGGGAAAACAGTGATCGAGCTTTATTCTCTGTGAGATCAATAATCACAGAAAAAATTACCACGGTATATTGCATTTACATATAGTAATAATATCTATGAGTGTGCCGCGATAATTCAAGTTACACCCGTAGTGTGCCGCAATTTGAAAAAGGTTGGGAAACGCTGCTTTATACTGTCGTGGATATGCAATAACAATGAGGCCCCTTCCTACCTAACAGCCGTAACACACAAGGAATAGCAACAATTACTAGTGTCGACTGTGCCGGCAATAACAAAGAATTTCATTGCAAACATCCAGGGAGCCGGTTTTTCGTGGGCCACCCGATATATATATTGGGTGACAAGGATGTGGCTAACTTGAGTTCATCGTACGTTCATAGGTTCTCAGTGTACAAATTATATTTTTATGAAATATTATTTTTCTTAATGATCTACCTAGAAAAAAACTTGGAAATGCATTAAACAATTAGCAAAGTTTAATGTCATTTTAACAGCTTCTGAAAATTGAAAATTGATTACAATATGAGTACATAATTCTCTCAAGTGAAGATAGTGCATACCTGGAACCATCTGGAGGAGGATATATCTATATCTATATCTAATATATATATATATATATATATATATATATATATATATATATATATATATATATATATATATATATATATATATATATTGCTTTCTCTCGAGAAATGGATGGGCCAGAAGTACTATTTTAAATTGGATTCTCTATTCCGTCCCACAACCAAATAGTACCTGTTTTATTTTGTTTTTGCTTGCAACGAAATAAGATGTAAGATTTTGTAACTAATTATTATTTTATATTTATTTTTTGAATAGCTATTTTATCTAAGCCAGTGATGGGCAAACACTGCGTCCTCCTGAAAAAAATCTATCCGGCTCGCAACATAGTACCTAATCTGAGCTTAGGTTGTATTAGAAACAGACTGACAGATGATCATTTTACTTCATTATTGAGAACGGCGAAATTAATATTCGCTGCAGCGGTATCACAAAAACCTAGAATGAGCCATATAAAACAATTACATATCATCCGCCCCCCATCCTAGTTCGAACTGGATTGTGGGAAACTTCAAGAGCTTACTATTTCAAGAATTTTGTGAAATGCACAGTGCATCATTGTTGTTTTCAGCAGATAGAATTAATACTGGGCCTCTTAAGTTTTTATGCTTTATTTGACCCTCTCCTTTTAAAAAAAGTGTTCATCACTGATCTAAACAAATAAATGAAAATTTTGCGGAAGTTGAAGATGGTCCCAGGAGCTGATCTTCCCTGGACAACCGCAGATATGACTATATTTGTATGTATGTTGGTAAATTACATATCTCATGAATACCTAGGTATTTTGTTTTAATTACGTATAGACTGTTATGTCACTGCAGTCACGTATGAGCCAGTGTTCATAGGTTACCCTATGAAAATTTCCCTCGACTGACACAAAATTTTCCCTTTTCTTATCAAATTTTCCCTAGTTTGTTGAGAGTCCAATTTCTATGACAGAAGTTTAGTTTAGCTATATTAAAGGATTTGCCAACCACATTTGTTTTATTCATTTGGTGTTTGCTTCTATTTCTTTTTCTTTTTCTTTTTTTTACTTTTTCCTTCACTTTTTTTCTTTTTGTTTACAAAAGATACAAATACACCCAGCAAGGAATGGGTGCAAATTACGCTACTTTGAACACACACGCATACATAAACTATTGCAATTGTATTGGTTTATTTCTGAAAAACAAAGAAAAATTTAAGGATTTATATTGGTCACTCAGCCAGCGCAATAAGTTCCCTGGATTTTCACGTCTTATAGAAAAATTCCCTTTTTCCCTTTTTGCTAAATTTATCTCAAACTACGAACACTGGTATGAGCTTTACCTATAGGATTCATGTTAAAACTTGTTTCTCGCAATCAGTGTTCGTAGTTTGAGGTTGTAGGTAAATTTAGCGAAAAGGGAAAAGGGATTTTTTTCGATAAAAGTGAAAATCCAGGGAAGTTCTCGAGCTGAGTGAATGACCAATATAAATCTTTTTTGTTGTTGTTGTTGTTGTTGTTGTTGTTCAGAAATAAACAAACACAATAGCAATTGTGTGTGTGTATTCCTCTCTGTCTGTTTATAAATAGTCAGTGGCGTATTTAGGATTTTGTTTCGGGGGAACCATGCAAAACATGTGAATAACTAACTAACTCTATGGCCTATGGAACCCGAAGGTTCAATGCCGCGTCGTTCACAAAAGCTCCTTAGCTAACTGCATAAAGTTTCTACCTTGTATTCCAATCTCTGCGAGATCCATCTTAATATTGTCCTCCCATCTGCGCCTAGATCTTCCTAATGGTCGTTTTCCGATTGGTCTTCCAGTCAAGACTTTGAAAGCGTTTCTACTTTCTTCCATTCTAGCTAAATGACCCGCCCACCTAAGCCTCTTAGACTTGGACGATCCTAACGATGTTGGGTAAACCGTATAAATTATGTAGTTCCTCGTTATGAAGTTTTCGCCATTCCCCATTCCCGTTCCTCTTGGGTCCGAATATTCGTCTCAGGATCTTGTTCTCAAATACTTTCAATCTATGTTCTTCCCTCAGAGTAAGTGACCATACAGAACAACAGGCATGATTATCGTTTTATATATTTTAAGCTTCAAATTCCTCGACAGAATCCGCGACAACTAGAGATTTTGAACCGAATAGTAACACAAATTCCCTGCTTTTAGTCGACATTTAATTTCTTTGTGAATATGATTTTCCTCTGTTAATATTGATCCTAGATAATTGAAACTATCCACTTTATCAAAAGGATTATTTAATATTTTAACGCATCTATAATTTGCTGTATTACGGTCCCGACGCACTTCCATTTATTTAGTTTTCTCTGTATTTACTTCTAAACCCATGTCCCTGCAAGCGTTTAATAACATCTCTGCATTTCTTTTTATTGTTCTCCTATCATCCCCTATTAAATTTACATCATCAGCATATGCCATAACCTTGTGAATATCGTTCAACTCTAGGCCCTGGTTGCTATCTTTGATTTTACTTATAGCGTATTACAGAACAAAGTTAAATAATAATGGCGACAACGAATTTCCTTGTTTCAGGCCATTTTCGACGTGAAAGCTCGTGGACAAAAATTTTCCTACCCGGACTTTACTTTGGGATTCATTTAAACATATCTTAATTAATCTAATTGGGTTTCTCGGTATTCCAAGTTCTGTAAGAACGTTGTATAATGTTTCTCTTCTAACCGAGACGTACGCCTTTCTAAAATCAATAAATAGTTGATGTACCGGGGTATTGTATTCCCACTTTTTTTCGAGTATTTGGCGAATGGTAAATATTGGGTCGATAGTTGATCAATTTCGTCTAAATTCGCACTGATAATCTCCAATCGTTTCATCTGCGTATGGGGTCAATCTTGCTAATAGCATATTTTAAAGAATTTTATATGATGTTGACAGAAGAGAAATACCTCGATAATTATTACAGTCAGTTTTGTCGCCTTTCTTGTGAATTGGAACAATGATTGATTCTTTCCTCTCTTGTGGCAATTCTTCCTTGTTCCAGATAAGGAGAATGAGTTTGTGTATCTTGTTCCACAATTTTTCGCCTCCAACTAAAATTAACTCAGCCGGAATTTCATCTACACCCGGAGATTTGTATTTCTTTAATTTCTCCTTTTACTTCTATTCGGTTGGTTCTGGAATATACGGTTCTGCGGTGTGTCTCTCTTTTTCTCCACGCACACTAGTTTTTGGTTGCGTGTTAAGCAATTCGTCAAAGAAATCTTTCCATCTATTTAAGATGCTATTCGTATCAGTGAGAACTGTACCATCCGATTTCTTTAATATATAAGCACGAGGTTGATAGCCATTCTTAAATTCGCTGATCCCCTTATACACGCCCCGGATGCTTTTATTTTTACTATTATCTTCAAGTTGCTTAATTTTAGCTTTCAAAAAATCGCGTTTCGTTGTTCTGAAAGTTTTGGAAGTTTCCCGCCTGATATCTGCGAAATTTTGTGTAGTTATTTCATTCGGATTTTGTAGCCAGCGTGATTTCGCCTGTTTTCTCTTCTTTCTTAGTTTAATGCGTTTCTGGTCGAACCATGGTTTGTTCCTACGTATTTCCGCGTGTCCCAATTTTTCTTTTGCTGAAATTTTAATGCTATCTCTAATTTCAATCCAGGTATCCTCAACACTAGTGCACTCCGAATCTTCTAAAGCCGAGAATCTATTCGAAACTTCAATCTGGTATTCCTTTCTTACCTGGCTCTCTTCTAATTTCTTTCAATTGAATCTCCCCGTTTTCGGACAATGAATATTACCTTTATTCAACGATATTCTCTCTCGTATTATCGCTGCTACCAGGTAGTGATCAGTGTCACAATCAGCCCCTCTAAATGACCGGACATCAATTATGCTAGATTGCCTTCTTCTATCTAGTAAAACGTGATCAATTTGATTATGTGTTTTTCCGTCTGGTGATGTCCAACTGTATTTATGAACGTCACGATGTGGGAGTTTTGTACTCTTCACGATTAGGTTTTTGGATGTTGCAAAGTTCACGAGTCTAACACCGTTGTCATTACTTTTCTTATGCAGACTTTCGTTCCCTATAATCGGTTTGAAAATATCCTCTCGTTCTACTTTCGCATTGAAATCTCCTAATATAATTTTCATATGGTATCGCGGGAGTTGGTCAAATATCCGTTCCACTTCTGCGTAAAAACTGTCTTTTATATCGTCATCTTTATCTTCAGTTGGGGCATGTACATTTAAAACAATGATATCACACCACCGTCCCTTAAGAGTAATAAAAGAAAGTCTGTCAGTAACAAATTCAACCCGTTTAATTGCTGGTAGTATTCGTTTGTGAACGAAAAACCCTGTTCCTAACTGGTGATTTTTATTTCCTTCCCCGTAAAAGAACGTAACATTTCCGGAATTCACAAATCCATTTCCTTCTCACCTAACTTCCTGAACTCCTACTAGGTCCATCCTGTATTTCTCTAACTCACTCGTTACGGATTTTAACGCTCCTGCCCTATAAAGACTTCTAATATTCCATGTTCCAAATCTCATGTCCATTTTCTTTTGCTGAGGTCATGCCAAGTTATGTCCTTGTCCGATGCTTTTGTGAATATTTCTAAACTTTTTTTTTTTTTTTTTTTTTTACAGGATGAAGTTGTTAGCCTTACCCAAACCCCCAAGCTGGAGGACCACTCCTAGTCGGCTGTCCGCGACTGCTTATTCAGTATATTCGCATCTAACCTCTATATCTAGAGGCCTTCTGCTCGATCCGCAACCTGAGGACGTGCCATGCCGTGGTGACAGGAACCCACGTTACACGGAACATGTGAATAAGCTCTTATATTTTTCCTTTTGGGCCGACAAATTTTAATTAAGTTTTGGATATAACAAATTTATTTCGGGGGGGCTTGAGCCCGCTAGCCAACCCCGTAAATAAGCCACTGAAAATAGTACTATAAGGTGCACCCATTGTTGGCAGCGTATAATTGTATAGATTTGTTGTTGTTGTAAAAAAGTGAAAGAAAAAGTAAAAAAAGAAATGAAGAAACAAATGTGGTTAGGACGTAGTAGTTAAATTAATTGTATCACGTAACTTCTGTTATACTCAGGTATTGGACACTCAACATACTAGGGAAAATTTGATTTTAAAAAGGGAAAATTTTGTATCGGTCAAGGGAAATTTCCTTACGGAAACCTACGAACACTGCTCGCAATGCAGTTTTATTCCTTTTTTTATTTTTCATGATTTTTGTAGCATAGGTGAGAACACTTTATAAGTGTAATAATTTGCTACTAACTCGTGGTTATAAATAAGCTAAAAGAGCTTTATCCTTTTATTGTTTATAAACACATATATGTATATACGTTTAAAAAAATAAAATAAGAGAGAAAAGAAAAGAATTGATACGGTTGTTGCACCTTTATAATAAGTTACTGTTAACTGACTCGAAGTTACATTACACGGCGAAATTAATATTCGCTGCAGCGGTGTCACAATAACCTAGAATGAGCCATATAAAACAATTACATATCATCCACCCCCGCCCCCTTGACTAACGAACACTCATATATTGAATATTGGCAAATGTGCCTGTTATACAGGTATGTGAAATATTCTGCAGGTCCATTGTGCATGAAAACATTGATCAGATAACGTTCTGGATTTTAGTCAGGGTTAATTAAAGACCATTGATCAAAAAGAGGAGATATTAATGACCCATTATGAACGCGTGAGTAAATACAAATCACGTTCCTTGATATCCGATATACAGTTGTGTGGTCATTATTTTATGCGCATGTGTATATATGAAAAAAAAAGAGAGAGAGAGAGAGAATAGTTTCCCGAGCTTTCCTGGTCCATCAGCTTACACAGATGTAATAACTCGAAAATAACATGAGGGAACAAATACACTTTTACGATTTTAAACATATAATTGCAGAGAAAAGTGTATCAAATGGGTATGCATTAAGAAAAAAATCATAAAATAGTAGCAATCTATGGACTTTACAATGTAGATTTTTAGAATGTAGTTGTTAATTTTCTGCAAACGTATTTAAAAGTCAATATACATATTGTAATATAAATAATGATGATAATATACTGTGGTTTTCTATCTGGTAAATGTTCTGGACGAAAATTGCAGACATTTAGCTAAGTGATGTGTGCTTAGCACATCGAATTTCAATGCTCTTTTTTTTTCTGGCTTTCTTAGCCCTGCATACCTTCGTGATGATGGGTTTAACCGCGAATATTCTATCTGGATTTATACTGTTTACCTAATATTGTTAGGGTCATTAATTTAGGTGGTTAGGAGGGCCGGCCATGTAGCCAGAATGGAATAAAGTAGACATGCATTCAAGATTTTAATTAAAAACACAATCGGAAAAGACAATTAGGAAAGTCTAAGCGCGTATCAAGATGGACTTCGTAGAAGTACCGTACTGCAAAGTAGAAACTCGATCCAGTTAAAATTTAGTTAATTCTATTTGGATTTAACAGCAAATATCTTATCTGGGTTTAATGCTGAATGTTCTATCCGGGCTTAACAAATTCAACGATATCTTATATGTGAAACCAATTTAAGATTCGGAGGTGATTTTACACCTCTCAACTTGTGAAAATTTTATGTGAGAAATCAGTTAAGGATACGGAAGTGAATTCACATCTTACAACTTGAGGAAACATGTTCCGTTATACATTACTTGTGAAAGCGGTTTAAGATTCAGAGGTGAATTTACATCCTACACCTTGACAAAGCATGTCCCACCAGTGCATTTTTTAAGAAATCGCTAGTGGGTATCCAGGCAAAAAATGGCCCTTGACACACATAGCAAAATTTGAACGCACAGAGATCTTTTAAAGTTCATTTTTGTATAATGTATACTTTTGAAATAATGACATACAAAATGACGTATTTGTCAGATTTCTGCTAACCGTTTCATTTCCGATTCAACACATCGCCATCAATAACTTACAAGAGCGGACATATCTTTTTTTTTTTTTTTTTTTTTTTTTACATTTTGGCTCAGATTCGCCTTCAGGCCGGTATTTAAAGGTAAAACCGTACTGTGTTATCATAATTGGATACTTTTCTTCATCTATTTATTAATTTTTATATCCATATTTTTAAGTTGGATATAGTCAGGACAAGGACATAGAAATGCGATTGGTACAGATGGAGAGGATACAAAACACACAATACAAGACACAAACAAGGAAATAACAATACGTGAACTTGACTAAACATTTCCCTAACGAAATCATGTTATGTGTATACCTATGTATTCAAAACTAAATATTACTACCAATACTTTAGACTATTTTTTTAAGAAACAATGTAATCATAAATTTATCGTTATGGTTTAAATCTTATTAATGTTTTCAATAATAGCATGTAAGCCTTTTTTGTCAGTGGTTCCATTTCTGCTATAATTTTTACACTTTAAATCTCAAACTGCTTCACATTGTTTGTTTTCTCTCCTGTTTTAAAGCGTGTTATTCCACTTGCAACTGGTTAATTCTAATATTATTTTTACACTTCAAATTTTAACCTGTCCCATATTATTTGGTTTCTTACCTATATTAAAGCATTTTTGATTATTTATGGTTAAACTCTTGCTATTATTTTCACACTTTAAAGCTGAAACTGTTTCACACTGTTTGGTTTCTCACATGCTTTAAAGCGTGTTATCCCAGTTGTTATTGGTTACACTCCTGCTATTATTTTTACACTCTATATCTGAATGTGTTCTGTATTGTTTGGTTTCTTACATGTTTAGAATATAATTGAGTAAGCTCATTTAGTTATCGTAGGTTTGACAGAGCTGTTAATATCACTAGCAGTCTTAACACCTGTATTACTGTCTCATGATCTATTACCACCGAATAAAGGGCACTGACTGATAACGCATCGCAACAGAGGCCAATGTGATATAAATATGTTGATTTTGAATGTAACAGATTATTCAACTCTGAAAAACTTCCTCACAAACTCCCTCCTTTTATAGATACCGATATCAGGCCAGCTCTCCCGTCTGTCCTTTTGCTTCAAGAATTCCGCTACAGCCAGTATTGGGTGATAGTTTGCAGTACCCGTTCCATTTAGCGATATCATAAGTCGATAAGTAGTCATGTGTTCACTCATCGACAAACGATGAATACTTCGAAGCAGGTTATAGTGTGAAACAGCTCGTACAACTGACATGCTGTGAGGCTATATTCCAAGTAAGGCAGAAAGAAGTTTCTGTAGCATCCCAGAGGAGACTGGTAATAGTCTCCTCAGTCTCACAGAATATTTTATTCCTGCATCAGCATGATAAACTAGTAATGGTACTTCCTCAATTCCTGGCCAGCCGTCGCATACATTTGAGGCAAACATTTGTACTTCTTCTTTTCCAAATATTGTTTCTACTAATGGACGAGCAGCATTTATCATCGACTGTGCTGAAGATGCGGACAATGTTGTCTGAATGGAGCTGAGAATGCCGTCATCTTGTACGTTCAGTCGAACACCAAGGAAGTTTAAGCACGACTGAACTATTCCTTCAAATCACTAAGGAGCCATCGGCGTCGACACTTTGAATCAGCAGCTCGTTATTGCTCTACATCTCACCGTTTTCGATCTAAGGTTGCCAGATCATAAACACAACTGGCTATCGTCTCAATGCAAAGTGTTCCCCAAAATTGTGAAAGTTCTGTTTACAATACTTTATCAGAAATAATGAGTGTTAGTTGTAACAAACCAAAACAGTGTTGCGAGCTAAAGGTAAGTAAAAATTCCATTTCATAAAAAATAAATATCCAAATAGCAAGTTGTTTCCTTCTGTTATTTTCTCTCAGAGACTATTCAAGAAGTATATAAGCCAAAGGTCATTTGAATCGTTATGTGTGAGAGTTCGGCTTCAACCTTTCTCCCTCTTTAGTCGATCTATTAACTTTCTCGGTATTAGAGTAGAATGAAAGTGCTAGCATCTCGAGGTGGACAAATGAGTACGCGAAACGAAAGAATGAGGATTATCTAAACTTTCAAGAATGAAGGTCTTCAATTTTATACCTATCCACAGAATACAAAATAATACACAATCACAAAATGAATTTTATAGTCACAAAACGAAAGTAGATTGAAGTAATTTTAATTTACAGTAATTCAAGGAATTTATTGTTCAAGTACTCTTCCAGTAATTTAAAGATTTATGGAGTGCACTGGGTATCCAAACTGCTGGGCCTGGGTATCCAAGTGCTGGGCCTGCGTATCCATTTGGATACAGAAAGATAGCTTAAAAAATGCCCTGTGTCCCACGATATTTTATGTTTGAAATCAGTTAAAGGATACGGAGGTGAATTTGCACTTCAGAACTTGAGAAAATACGTTCCTCATTTTATGTCTAAAAGCTGTTTAGGATTCAAGGTGAATTTACATACTTTGACTTGAGGAAACATGTTTCATGTAAAAATATCCTGATTTTCATGAAACATGACATGAGTTTTCTTTGTGTCATAATTATTCCAATTCGATGAAGGGTAAGAAGAGAATTATAAATAAAATTATATATATATATATATATATATATATATATATATATATATATATATATATATATATATATATATATATATATATATATATATATATATATATAATATTTTTGAAAGTGCTCTTCCCTAGTAGTCTAGGGCTAGATCGCCCGCGTTTGGCGTACGTTATCTCAGGTTCAGTTCACTATTGAAGAGCATTTGAACGCATTATGGTGGTTCGAATTCCACTATGCCTCGTATAGTCTGGGTGCTGAGAAAGGGCGCTGAACTTCAACAAAAATTATTAAAATAGTTTAATTTGCAATTAGAACAGTGGTTAAAAAATATTATTTCCTTTTCCCATTACTTTGATGTATGCTGTGTTTTTCTTCTTATCCTCTTTGAACATCATATGAATTACAAACACTGGGAGAAAGATTTCGCGTTTTGCGACATGAGCTACTTTTTTTTTTTTTTTTTTTTAAGTTCGTACTACATTTGCTGAAATAGCGTGACTGTTATTCCCAGTGCATTGGTCGATAATTCTGATTTCGGCGCCATGCACCGGACTTCCTGTCCCACTTAAAACCTCCTTGCAGCTTATAATCCGACCCGGCGACATCGTTTTCGATACCTTGTCTTGCCCTCTACTCAAAAAGCAGTCCGTAGACACTCAGACTCACCTCCCCGCCCCCCCTTCCATCAAGAGAAAAAAATGTATTGATTGCTGGTGTAAGACAACAGCACCATTTCTTACTTAACAATCCCTCACGATTCAGTGCACACACGGGTATTCAAACATTTAAGAGCATATCTCCCCAGCTTCATCATTAAAACAACAGGGGTCACTGGGAAAAATACGGTCTCAAGAAGAGAGACTCTCTTACTGACATCAATGTGGCTACCCACATGTGGGCTATTGCGCATGCTATCTTCTCTCCTTTAAATGATCAGCGAACACGATTTAAGTTTCCATATCGTGATTGATGGTTAATTACAATATCCCAGCTCTTATCGGGATTTTGCTGTCATCTACATAGACCAAGTTATAGAATTATCAAAGGTCTTTTCTCAGCATTGAATTGCACTGTTGAACGTGGTTTTGTTTGAATATGTAAATATCATATTTTGAGCGGCTATTATAAATAACTAGTAAATTTCATAATACCTTTGATAAAAGGACATAACATTCAGTGTACCGTATATGAAGAAAGTGACAGATCACATGTAGACCATTTAAACGATAATAATAATAATAATAATAATAATAATAATAATAATAATAATAATAATAATAATAATAATAATAATAATAATAATAATAATAATAATAATAATAATAATAATAATAATTTTTATTGCATGATTACAGTCAGAACTGCCCACTTACAATTTCCATACAAAAAAAAACATTAAAACAAACATGCTGTTATATAAAAGAAAGTAATACTCTCAGCTGATTATGAAATGATTATATAACTGTCTCTGTATATTGCTAAAATTATAATCGAAAATGTCAATAACATTGGCAAAATCATTGGTCATTGATAAGATTTTATACAGAGGAACATCATTGAGAAAGTGAATAGGTTTAAATACTTTCGGATTTCTTATATGATAACTGGTTATACACAGAGTTATTATTGATAACAGATTCAAATTACCATGAAGAATTGATTGTAGCATTTTAAGATCCAGAATAATTCTTCTTTCTGACAACCTTAACATACCTAAGGACAACCCAACTTCATCTAACGACATACCTTCATAACACTTAAACTTCCAGCGTAACCACACAAGAAAAAGATTTTGAATTGTCTCCAAAGTAGTAGATATATAATCTATACTTCTATTCCATATAATTGAACAATATTCAAGATGACTTCTAGCATTGGAATAATAAAGAATAAGGCATGTTTTGACAGAATTAAAATCTTTGGACATCCATTTCAGAATTCCAAGATTCCTTCTCGCTTTGGAGGTTATATTCTCAAGATATTGTTTGAAAAGCAATTTAATGTCAAAGCAATACCTCAATCTTTAATAGTATCTACAATTCTAATTGGAGTATCATTTATATTATAAGTGAAAAAAATGGATTTGTTTTATTCGTAATATTCATTGTAAAAGTTTTGTTACAATTTAAAGGTAATACATTGTTTTTAGACCACAGTAGTATTTTATTAATATTATTTTGGGGCACCAAACAATCATCCAAATTTACAATGGTTTTGTAGAGTCATCTGCATACATCAAACATTTACAATCCAAATTTTCAGTTATATCATTAATAAACATAAGGAATAGAAGTGGTCCGAGATTTGATCCTTGCGGAAAACTGGAGTAAATGTTATATCCATCTGAAAGACTACCCTTATACCTAACCACAAACTTTCTTTGGGACAAATATGATACTAACCAAGCAATAAATACAATGGAAAGATCATAATGTTTCAATTTGTAAATTAAGATGTCATGTGGTAGCTTATCAAAGGCTTTAGAGAAATCGAAATAAATTACATCGATCTGACCATTACTCTTAAAAATAAGAAGAGTATCAGCCATAAAACATGTCAAGTTAGTTATAGTTGATCTATTTTTCATAAAGTCATGTTGATAGATAGTAATATTAGGACAATATCAACTTATCAAAAACCTTGGGTATGATACTCAACAGAGAAATTGGTCTATAGTCGGATAAATTTTTCCCATCAGTCTTGGGGATAGGAACAACAATGACCATCTTCCAATGTTCAAGATAAACAGAAGTAAGCAAACTCCAGTTGAACAAAGATGTTAAAACAGGCGCAATGATGGATACAATGCCCTTCAGTATAAAAGCAGGTATACCATCTAAGCCACAAGATTTGGTATTAAGATTGTTTATAGCCTTAATTACTTGCTCAGTTGTGATAATAGGATAAAAAGAATTATTACCCGCTAAATCTGATAAGTCAATATTATGAAAAGAAGGACGCCTTTGATATATAGTCTCAAATAATTGGGCCCATGAATTAGCCAAAGTTTTAGCATTAGTTACATACACATCATCAACCATAAGTCCAGTGGCTTGGTTCATTTGGCCTTTATTTTTGTTAACAAACTTCCAAAACTTTTGAGGTGAATTGTTTAATGCATTCTCCATATTATGTATTTAAGCAAGCTTGTCCAACCTTAGCCTTTCTTTAAACTGTTTTCGCATAAGCAAAGACATTATAATCTTCATTTGAATCAGTAAGTTTAAATCTCTTATGAGCATTTTCTTTCGCTTTAATTAATGAAATCAGATTCCTGGAGTACCAAGAAGGATATTTTCTAGATTTAGGTCTATTCAGAGGTATGTTCTTACCCATACTGGATTTTATTAAATTTTCTACAGCAATGACAGTAGTATTAAGGTCTGGATTCAACAGAATATTAGTCAAATCAGCTTCAAGAAGTTGTTGATAAAGGGCTAAGTAATCGCTCTTATGATAAGCATAATGAGAAGAATTACCAACTATCGGAGTATTGAAGTAAAAAGGAAACATAATTTCAACAGGATAATGAAAACTATCAGGCACGACAATCGGTTGGACATTGTTGGAAGCACATAAATTAAAATTAGATATTACCAAATCTAAATCAGATACATTATAATCAACATTAAGATTAAGATCATCTAGAAATGAAAAAAAAAACAATTTTAGCTTTACATTTAGCATAATAATGAATACCTGTTAAAAATTGTTTCTTAGCCCAATCCACTTTGAATACATTATAATAACCAATCATTAAAATGTCATAATGTAAAATATCTATTTTATTAGAAAAGGCCTCAAAAAATTCACTAAATACATTCAATTGCAAATTAGGATGAAAATATACACAATATAATAAAAGATTTTTTCCCACTTTTCTTGGAAATTCTAGACAAACACTTTTCTCAAAGAATTCAAAATCAGTTCGCCTCACTACTTTAATGTTTTTCTTCACTGCATAGAGAACACCACCACCTCTCTCACAAATATGAGATTCATAATGTCTATCGGATCTAAAGCAAGAGTAAGTGTCGGGAAAATAATCATCATTAAAATAAGTGTTACTTAACAAGTCTCAGTAACAGCAACATCATATTTGCAGTCTGTCACAGAACTATAAAATAGTTTATTTTTAGTTCGTAATCCACTTACATTTTGGTACCATAACTCAATGTTCTCCATGGCGAGTCTCTATGATTTCATTCACTTCTTCCATATTATTTGTGACATTTAATTTTAGTTTTCCATAGAACGGACCAACTAAAATACATTTAAGCCAAATTTCAGGATCACTTATAACATTATAATCAAACTCAGGGACCTCAATATGAAATGAGGAATAAGAGTCATGTTTGGTTTTGAGTTTACTACATTTGATAGATTTTACATATTCATTTAATAATTCTTCAATATCCTCAACAGAAGTGGATGGGCTAAATCTTGTAACAAACAAAGCCTTTTTCCTTGCATTAGAAACCAACTCTGTTTTATAATAATAATAATAATAATAATAATAATAATAATAATAATAATAATAATAATAATAATAATAATAATAATAATAATAATAATAATAATAATAAACAAATAATTTAATGCTCAATTCTTATGCATAAAACTGAATGCATAAGTGTTAGTTTATATGTTTATTCTTTTTACAATGACTTTGCATACTTCTAGGGTAACTGTAAAGAAGAGACCGTAGATCATTTACAATTAAAATTAGAATTTTACATAAAAGGTATGGGCCATTGCACTAAACTTACTCACTCCAACTCCTTAAACTAAATCATTTTGTACTGCAGTTATTAATGAAACGTTTCCTTCTAAAATTAAAAAAAAAAAGTCGTTTTCAGACAACCTCACCCATACAAAACTCGTCCCTAATAAACTACATGTAGATTTTTCCATAGGAAATGACTTATGCCATATGTTAAGGTTATTAATGAAATATTTGTTTATAAAATAACAACAAAATCATATGAATGGAATTTTCATTAATTGTAAACAAAAAATAACTCATCACAAGAGTAAACTACCCCTTGTGGATATTCTGATGCAACATGATAGAAAAACATAAAATATTTACTTATGAAATATGAACAGAATCGCTTGAATCGATTTTTTAGAAATTTAGTCTGCTGAGAAATTCACCCCCACGAGTAAACTACCTCTTGTAAATGTTTTCGTGAGGTGTAAATTACAGAACATTATAGAGTTAGTAATGGAATATTTATTTATGAAAAATTACCTGTAGAAAGTAGTCTGCTAATAAATTCACCCACAAGAGTAAACTACCTCTTGTTATTTTTTCGTAGGGTGTAAATTATCCAACATTATAAAGTTATTAATGAGTATGTACAACATTGACTGGGTCGTTTTTGAGAAAAAGTCTGGAGAAACTCTCTCAAAAATAAAGTAACCCTCGTACATTTTTAAAACAAATTAGTTACACCATATTATCAGGTTTTTAATGAAACATTTATTTATGAAATATTAACAAAATCGCCTGAGATGTTTTTGAGAAACTCATATCAGCTACTCTTGTTTTACGGGATGGGAAGAAAATTCGAAAAAAATTCCCTGAAGAATCACGTAAAAACCTTAAGTTTAAAATTTTGTTGAGATAAAATGATCCTAACAACCAGATTCATAAAAGCGCTAATTTATCTGTTTTCATATTTTGTCATGACTCGTGCCTTCAAAATCTCTTTATACAATATATTCAATCAACACTATTGTGCTGCCAAAATGTCTTGAGCCGTGGCAAAAATGAGAACTAAAACACACACTCACACACCCACGCGTTTAGCCAATAGCGATTCAGCTGTTGCTAAACGAGAAAAAGCGAGTGGAATTCCTTCAGCCGATAGCAGCGCTTGCTACGGAAAACTAGGGATCAAGTCAATGTGGCATATCTTTATCTTTCTATTATGCAACTGAACGACAATCTTGAGTGGAAATAATTTTCTGCGGATAAATAATAATTCGAAGTAATACGTTGAACTATAGTATAACAACTAACTTAAACAACCTTTTACAAGGATTCTCCTATAAATTAAAATATAACGGAGATTTCATGGAAATATATATAGTATTATACATAGCCTAAACTTCTTTCTTGAACCTTCTATCAATAAAATGGGATTAATATGGAAACTTAATGCAATCTATGATTTACTTTTGACTTGTAATTGTCAAATTGAAACTTCAGAGGGGATTGCTGAAGTGTTTGTTTTTGTTTGCATTAAATATCTTGTTTGTTAGCCTAATGTAGTTAACCGATTCACAGAGAATACATTTTCTAATAAAATGTTCTAACCTTTAATGCGCAATTTTTCAAACCAGACTGATTTTTTCTAAAATTTGGAGTGGTTTCAGTGTAGGAAACACGGGATTTAAAATAAAATAATGCAAATATTATGGGGTCTATGGGAGATTTTATGGAAAGTCGCGCGTTGACATCTGCAAAGTCCACTAAAAAGAGATAAAAACCAATAAAACGCGACGAATTGTCAGCGAACTTGCACTTATTACACTTCTGTCTGATACAGAAACAATCAACAGTTCAAAATCTGTCCACTTAAACGAGCAAAGAAAGCTCAAAGATGACAATATGATAACTCCGCGTGCAGGAAGTAAGACAGAGTCCAACGCTGGCTTACTATGACATCTAGCGGGAATTTCAGAACTTCCTTAGTGAAAGGACATCTTCGCTGATAAGCAAAGCTGTTTTTCTGTGTCCAAACTAGAAACTGCATGCTGCAATACAACTTCAAAGTAAACTTTGCATATTTGCAAAGCTGCACACTAAAGGGTTAAGCATTTCATGGGTTATGCCCATGTGTTAACATGTCATGATTATGTATATATGTTAATATATCTTGGTTTTGTCCATGTGTTAGCACATCTTAATTATATATATATATATATATATATATATATATATATATATATATATATATATATATATATATATATATATGATAATATATCACGATAGGCGAAAAGAAAACGGATAATAAATACAAATTAATGATAATGAAGAGGAATCCGTTTAATAAGAAAGTGAACGTCAACCAGGGACGCCCCCAGCGCCCGGTGCCCGGTGCGACCCCAGATGTGCCTCCAAACCTGCAAGACTATCAACTACTGACTGCCAACAGATTGAATATATGATTGAAATTAGCGATCCCGCCTCATTTTTACGAATGCTACAGTCAGAGTAGAAAATGAACAGGAAAACTCTAGTTCCATGAATGATGAAGTTAGTGCTCCCCCCACATCAGCTACGAATGTCACTGTCAGGGTGGAAAATGAACAAGAAGGTTCCACTTCCATGAGCTTTGAAAATAGCGAGCTTCCAATATCAACTACGATTGTTACTTTCAAAGAAGAACATGAACAGAAACACTCCAGTTCTAGTGATACCGATTCCATTCCGAAGTCAGTGAAAACATTGAAAAGCATGATACAGCAGGAAATAGAACAACGAACTCTTTCATACGTCCACAAGCGGATGATATCCTCAAGTTTTTGAGTTCCATCCCCATCAACCAAAATAAAGTATAACTTTTAATCCTGAGTTTGCTTATAAACGAGCACATGGCACCAACAGGGCTTGGCTGTCATTTTGTCCTGCTCAAAATGCGTTTTCTGCAGCGTGTGGACAGCTTATTCCGCAGATTAAACAAAAACGTTTCTTAAAGGTTCTGTATGTAACGAACGTAACACTAAACACGCTTATCAGCGAGTAAGAAAATACAAGCCTTCCTGAATACATCAGACCTGCGTGGATACTTACGTATCTAACAAAAGAAAACATTGTTAAGAATCTACACTTTCTCATGGACAGATAAAACAACGACAGTATCAAGTTGAGAAGAACAGACAGATAATGCATCGAGTTGTCGAAGAGCTGAATGAAACTCATTGGTTGAAAAAGGCTCACTTACAGAGGTAAAGGAAATGAAGCAGCCTATAGATTGGAAGACACAGCTACAGATCATGGAAACTTTTTGGATATTATTCTTTCATTAAGTGAATTTAATCTTCCCCTTAAAGGTAATTTAGAGAAGGTAATCGAGAAGAGTAAACTGAGTCATGTACAAGGAAGTGAGCAGGATTGTGGTCACATAATTTTCAAGAAACAGGGTGAATTATGTTTCGGATGCTACCAAAACATTTATCAGACAAGATATTTCGAAAGAAATCTCTCAAGTTGGAATGTTTTCTGTTCTATTAGATGTTACTCAACAGGCTAATGCTATATTGTTTTACGGTGTGTTGTTAAAGAAAGAATTATTTCCATTGTAAAATGCATATCTATCACAGTCCTATTTTGCGGTTACTGCTGGAAATTCTTCCGAGTTGAACCTTGATATTAGAAAGTGTATTGGAAATTCAACCGATGGTGCAAGTAACATGCAAGAACAACATTCGGATGTTTCAAAACACCTATAATCAGTTACACCTGTCGTGTTACGCTCATATACTCTATCTTGTCGTATGTGATCTGACAAAAAGTTGCATTGATTCTGTGTCATTGTTCTGCTGAATCACTGTGTGACATTTATGCGTGAGTATTATCTGCGAATGTACATTTGGAAGATAAAATGTCAACAAAGGCATCTTACAGTTGTTGCGTAAACAAGATGATGGAAAACATTCTGCTTTGCAGAAAAAGTTTGGTCATTTTTCGAACTCAGAATGTGCTTTGTACATAGAGTTGACCATAAGAATGAAGAAAATTGCTTCTACAGAAAATATCAAACAAGAAGCTAACTTGTTAGTGTAAAGCGAAAGGATATATAAAAATCTTCTCATTTTCGAAATAATTCTGACAGCACAAGTGTTCCTGAGAACGACCCTCTGTCAAACTATCTCCAAGCACAGGGTGTTGGTGTATTGTAGTCGTATCCAATGGTCAGACTACTCTGTCCCGATCGAAAGAGCAAAGAGTTGATTTTGAATCTGTTTGCAGAATGGGTCAATAATAAAATTTGAAGAATTAGAACGTGACTTCTTTATTTCTATTGACCTGTCGACAACTCACCTTCGGAGGTGGAAAAGGGTGTTTCGCTATGAATATCAAGATGAAGCTGCTTCTGATCCAATGACTAGATACTGCATCAATTCAACACAACAATGGATATGGTAATTTCAAGCATTTCTTCAAGATTCAAGAAGCAAGATACTTTATGGATTGTTTGGACCCTAGAAACTTCAACTAAGTAAGAGAACTTCTAGATACGGCTTTCGATAAACTTACTCACCTTCTGAAAAAATTCAATGATGAAGTGTTCAAGGATTCTATAAGTCTTCTCTTGGACTTTTCAAGGAAATGGGAATTCTTGAAAGTCAGTCTTGATTACAAGTACAACCGAGAAGAAACGACTTATTGTGTTGATGGCAGAAGTGATTCAGAATTAGAAGAAAATACATTTCTTCAGAAGTAAGGCGAGTGCCAAACGTTTTGGAAAAATTGTCCAATGTGCCTTTTTTAATTTTGCAGACTTGTAATTTGTACAGTAATGCTTATCCAGGTTTGCTACTAGCATACAAATTTCTATTGCCTTTGTCCGTAGCTCAGATAACATGTGAAAGAAGTTTTTCAAAACTGAAATACATTAAAAATAGGTTAAGCAGTACCATGTCTCAGAAACATTTGGAAACATTTATGTTGATGTCTATTGAAAAAGATTTCTTAAGAAATGTTTCGAATGAAAAGGTGATAGATACAGTAGCATCAGAAAGTAGTACACTAAAACATATGCTAATTTTGTAACATAATATGCGTACTCCTTCAACTTCATGTAATACTTTGAACAATTCAGAATAATATGCTGATGAGCGAATATAAGGTTTTAATTGTTAATTGCTAATACTATTGAATTATTGTAGAAAGAAAACTGTGCAACTTGATTTGTGACGTTAAAATGCTAGTGGCCCTTGTGAGAAAAAGCTCCCACGCCCCCCTAATGATGGCTATCTGCCCCTGACGTCAACGAGAATAATCCTGGAATATCCATGGATACGTAACGAACTCTGGACCCTTCGCACCAGAGTTGAGTTATCTACTAAGTTACAGTGTCCTCTCTGGGGTTATCAACTACCTGGTTTAGTAAACAATATAATTACGAATTGTTCACTAAATTTAAAACAAAAACAAGCTGCATTTGTGAGAATGTATATGTATTTTACATGAAAGAGAAAGGAAAATAACACTAAAGAAACCGTTACTTACTCACACACCCATACCTACATAACTGAATTCTACTCACATTTGAATATCTGAAAAAGAACAAAAGAAACCAATGAAAACAAACTGTAAGTTAGTACTCCACAAACAAAAATACTTTTTTGTTTGTTTGGGATGATTATAAAACAGAAGAGGAAGATAGAGAGAGGAATGAGGAAAAGGAAGATCAAAAAAAAAAAAGAGTGCAATGAACTAAATCATCTCACGAACTGTTAGTTACTTTTGTTACACGCTTGATCTTCAACGTGCGTTACCCGGTATTCTTATAAAGCTTGCGGAATGCAATGTGATATTTTATCTGGTAATATGTCAAATTAGTAAGTTTTAACACTAATTGCAAGTAGATTGAGAGTATTGAGTATTTCAGGGTTAACAAATCTTAATGTCCAGAAACAAACAAAGAAATCAATTGTGTACAAATAAGAAAAGCAGGGGAAATAGCGAAATGTATGAAGTATGACGTAGGTCTAATTGTGGGAAATTCGTGACGTAAAATTACTGCCCGGTTCATGACTCAAAGTAATTTTTGGTTGGCGACTGGAAGCCTGCGTTTATGAGTAGCAACAAGACCGATACAGTTACACACGTTAATCTACAAATAGTAAATTTACTTTTTTATTTGCAAACAGCCTATTATTCCTATTATTTAAGCTTCTTATACACAGATAAAGAAAATAGTAACGGATTGAACCATTTTTATAATGTTTCATTAAGTTTATTAAACAGTAGAATCTAAAATAATACAACACACACACACACACACACACACATATATATATATATATATATATATATATATATATATATATATATATATATATATATATATATATATATATATATATATATATATAGTTTTTTCGGGTTCAATCACTGGCATAGCAAGTTTTTGTGGAACACATCGGGAATCGAACTGCCGGGAATCGAACCCGGTCTCCCACGCCATAGGCGCGTACGCTAACCGCTTAGCCACGAAGGAGCTCATGATTTTCAAATTGTCACTAAGATTTTTAAAATGTATTCGAGCGCAACCCCAAACTTATCTGAAAATCTTTCGGTTCTTCGTCTTCTTTAAAATTATATCAACTAATCTCAACATAATCTGCATGTTCGTCAAAACCATCAAAGCCAGCTATCAGCGTCACAAGAGAACATATCGCCACCATCCGCAACACTATTGAAACCTGAAGTGGTTGAAATATACTAGTACTCTTTGTTTCAATATTGATTTCCAATTCTTACAATTCTTTCACCGTCCCAGTAATATGTTCATCTTCGTTAACCCTATATTCAAACCGAAAATGGTAAAAATGAATCATTTCCAATTTCAACGCTGACCCCTATTTAGCAAAAACAGTCAAACATATCAGGAAGCTGTTTTTTGCAATATATTCAGCTTCCTAAGAATAGATTCCATCTTCGTTAATCCTCCATTCACATCGGAATTGTAGAAATGTACCATATTCAACGTTGATCCCCACAGAACAAAAAACAGCAATAGACACTGATAGATAGTGTTTTATTTGCAATCGGTTCAGCATCTCAAGAAAGCACACTGAAATGAGTTTTTGCGGCCCATGGTTATATCAGCTAGGCTAAAGAAGGCGGTGATGATGAGAAACGAATGAAATGGTGGAATGAAGAAATTGGGAGGAAACGGGAAAACACCGAGAAACTCCCCACACACGGAGTTTGTCCACCACAAAGTCCACTTGGCGCTGGGGCCCCATGTGCCAGGGGTGAACGCTCTACCACTGAGCGCTGCGGCCCACGCAAGCATACTGTCATCACTCGCAATATTCTACTGAGACCGGAAGTGGTTAAAATCTACTAGTACCTTCTGTTTTAATATTGATTTCCATAGAGCAAAAACGGTAACAGATATCGAGAAACCGTTTCTCGTAATCGGTTTGTCAATCCAAATTAAGTTCCATTTCTTCCTTTAACCATCTAGTCAGACCAGAACTGATAGAAATCAACCATTTCCGGATTCAATGGTGATCACCTATACAGCAAAAGAATTAAAATATATGTAGAAGCGTTTTTGATCTATTCAGCGTCCCAAGAATAGGACCCACTTCCTTCACTAATTCTCTTTTCAAACCGGAAGTGGCAAAAATCAAACATTTCCGGTTTCAACATTGATCGCTATAGATCAAGAACGGTAATAGACAGCGAGAAGCGGTTTTTAACAATCTATTCAAAGTCTCAAGAGAGCATACAATTCCATCCGCAGAACTCTGCCAAAACCTGATGCGGTTAAAATCTGATAGTACTTCCGGTTTCAATACTTATTTCTATAGAGCAAAGTTGCTAAGATATTCCGAAAAGCGGTTTCTTGACACAGATTCAGCGTTCTAAGAATGAGTTTTGCTGTTCTTCTTCTAGAGAAGGAAGTTCGTATTCTGAGTGTAGAAGGAAAATGAAATCTTTGAGTTTTACGTCCCAGGGTTATGCCAGTTAGGCTAAAGGAGACAGTGATGATGAGTAATGAATGAAATGATGGAATGAAGAAAGTGGGAGGAAAAGGGGGAACACCGAGAAAACCCACGCACACGGTGTTTGTTCACCACAAAGTTCACTTGGCGGGGGCTAGGATCGAACCCGGGACCCCAACCACCAGAGGTGAACGCTCTACCACTGAGCCACCGCGGCCCCAAGAATGTAGAAGGAGAATTCATCTATACCTTGTGTATATATATTATATATATGTGCAAAAATTAGTATTGTTCACGAGACTAGACAAAACGGAACTCACCCATTAGAAACAGATATACATTTTCGAGACGAAACTGAATTTTTACGATTTTTTTTTTCAAACGAGACAGCTTCAAATCTCATCTCGTGGGCAAGAGTAGAGGAAATCGCAATGTTAACGTCCTGATTGCTAGCACGATAAGATAAATATTAAAAACTAAAATGTCCCGTGGAGCTCTTTCCAATCTCTCGCGACCTCCTGGAGATCCAGAGTCACAAATTGGGAAACATTTTGCTATAAGATTTCAATGTTTCAACTTACGCATTTTTTTTCTATGAACATTTTACAAGATTTACAATTGTTTATTCAAAAGTTTCGGAAAAGATACAGATATATTGGTTCCGATCGGGTGAAAGAATATTTGTGAAAAGACAATAGTTCCTAACTTTTTCGTTAAACGTGTGACATAAAGATCTAGAATTGTCATTGAACTACTCTCCCAACTATTGAAGTAATCTTTATTTGGCTACGTAATTACGCGATCGAAATACACTTATAATAACCATGTTTACAGTAAAACGACATGATAGGACGAAAATTATGTGATAATATGGTATTGTCAAAGTGTATTTGTACAAAATTTCAGAGCTCTGGTTAGTATGAAAGTAAGTGAAATTAAAGTTGCAAGATTTTACCTAACAAACAAACAAACAAACAGAAGATTGACCTAATAAAACCACTATAAAAACAAATGATAAATATACTTGGAAACAAATGCAAAAAAAAAAAAAAAAAAAAAGCTTGGATTTAGGGAGTTTATAAAGATTCCTACACTTTACAGAACTGTATGTAAGTAGCTTAAGTTTGTAACTAACTCTAGAACAACTTAAGCCATTTTAGTGAAACTTCAAATTATTACATGCTAACTACCAACGTTACATCTAGGAATTATTATTATTATTACATTATTTATAAAGTATTCACTTGAAAAAAAAACTATTTAAAAACTGAAAAATGAGTACTCACCTTTGGCTTCGGAGACCCGGGTTCGAATCCCGGCGGGAGCTCATGTGGTTCGGATTCCACGTTAATCAGTAGGTCCACGTCTCGCATAGCCTCACTGCTGAAACTAACGTTAAACTCAAAATCAGCTCAACTCTCAACTGAAAAATTTTATTGATGAATTTTACTAACTTAATTACAAACCACCCTGTATAAAGAAAATCAACTCACCACAGCAATCGGAAGATTGCATGAAATCATTAGCGTGATAATAGTAACTTTATTTGTGGATGTTAATTTACAAAGTTTAAATTCATCAATTACTTATTTTAAAAATTTAAAAAAAATCCATTAGTAGTCTTCTTTCCTCACGACATGCCTTACCAAGTGTTGGGTTCGATTTTCCTTTGCCCTAGTTTCAATGGTTCCATAAACTGAATTCAGTGGAAATTTACCACCTTCTGCTAGCAGTATGCTTTAGACTCATTAGCAACGTTTCTTGTCCTTTTGCCAAGTTGCTTCGAAGTTTATCTCAGATTTAGAGCAAAAACAATTTCTAAGCAAAATCTAGCTTTAAAGTAATTAAGGATACAGGATTAAGTATTTAGTGGTGTTACCAATCATATTATACGGTATTAATGTATTGATATGAGTATTTATTGATATATCATTGTTGACATTGAACATGTTAACATAATAAATCTCAGGAATAATTACCATTCATTAAAAAGAATGCAGAGATTAATGGTTATTAATTTGAATACATGAGGTGTTGTGATCGTACCAAATTGTTACGTTTGCAAAAGATATTGAATTGAAATCTCAACAGAAACGGTCATACAGTACAACCCCTTAAATCCGAACCCCGGAAATCCGAAAACCCGGCAAATCCGAACACGTTCTCAGGAGAAAAAAAAACTACAGCTGGAAAATGAAAAAAATTGATTTAATCACACAAATTTAGTTTTTTTAAAAGGTTTTAACATTTTTAGACTTAATACTTATTCTAAATCATTATCTAATTATATTCTTACAAGAAGACAGTTATAGATATGCAACAATCATTTTGGACATGAGTGTACACCCGCCAGTCAAGGTCACTGCCCTTTCGACCACTAGGCCACCCTGTCTAACCTCAGTCGTTGTTTTACCGCCAATTCAGTGACGAAATAAGTACGTAATATTATTTCCCGGGTAATCCGAACCCCCCGAAATCCGAACAGGCTTCAGCCCCAATTAGTTCGGATTTGAGGGGTTGTACTGTATAATTTTATTCACTTAGGAATCAATATTCGACACATACTAACGTCAATGTCGATACATATAGATAACATTTGATGATTCGAGAGGTGGTCTGGAGATGGAAAATTTCCCCCGGGCCATATCCTACTCAAAGTGGGCTACTAGTATTTTAGCAGTACTATTTAAACCACCAAATATGCAAAGTCCTCCGGGAAAAATCTGAAATCACCATTGAATTTACACAGAGATCAAATCGCTCTTGTTCCCATCGTGGCAAAGCGGTTAGCACACGCGCCTCTGGCATGGGAGACCCGGGTTCAATTCCCGGCTGGAGCTCATGTTGTTCGGATCCCACGTTAATCAGTAGGTCCATGTGTCGTATAGTCTCGCTGCTGAACGGGACGTTAAACTCAAAATCATTTCAACTCAACAACTCAACCAGAGTTACATCACTAACAAGCAACACCCTTTTAGTGATCAAAACCAATTTCGATCAAGTTTGATAGGTAGATACTAGACTTAAACAAGGAAATACGTGTTTTGTATTTTCCTTGACAAAACGATTGAGTGGTCCCCAGATCCTTTCAAGCTTATGACCACGAAATGTCAAATATTATTATATAATAAAGGTAGTTCGAAAGTACGCAGGAATTTCAAGTCTTATATAACAAATCCGAATACAACCTAAAATCTTCACATGACGATGTCAACTCGCATTCTCGATTAATTTTCAATCGACTATATCGAACTTAATGATATTGAAAATGCCATAAAATAGCTTAAACCCAGAACCTCAGCTGAATCAGACAAAATTCCACCGTGCATTATCAAAGCTTGTTCTGAATACTTAAATATCCATTGCATGCTATATTCAATAAAATTCTAGCTAGTTCTAATTTTCTAGTCACATTGAAACTTGCAGGTATCTGTCCGATACCTAAGGTGACTATTACGCTTCCTGTGTACGTCCAGTTATTTCCCTAGAATAACATGGCTTCTTGCCAAAAAGTCAACAATAACATATGTTGTTAATTTTACTAATTATTTAGCTTTAGAAACTGACAACAAAAATCAAATAGATGTGGTATATACAGACTTTAATAAGACTTCCGATGTTAGCAATCATGATATATTGCTAAATAAACTCATTATGTTCAATTTTACGTTCATATAAGTTCGTGTAAGATATGTGGATTCATAGCATTCTATCTTCGTGAAGGTAAACTCCATGTACGTTCCAAGGGCGTTTTGTCTAAATCATACAGCTCACTATGGTGTTCTACAGGGTTCGAACTTGAGATCTCCGTTGTTCTTATACCAAAATGATTTACCTGGTATAATACAATATGTTTAATTGTTATATACAGATGACAAAAATTTATCATACCATAGCTACTGAAAGAGGTGCTGTCACATTACAAAGTGATATCAACACACTTTATGAATAGTGTGTAAAATCAACAAATTATTTATAAGTGATTAAAAAAAAAGTGAAGCGCAGTTTCGTACGTTAGAAAAACTTTCTTTTTTTAATTTTAAAACCAAGTCGATAATACTCTATTAAAGAAAATTTATCATGTCCGAGATCTTGGAGTAACAATAAGATCAAATCTTTCATTTGGCTTCATATGAAGCAAATAACAAGTGAAGTATATAGAAATCTCGAATTTGTAATGAGGCTCAGAAGTTAATCCAGAAATTCCTGATCTTAAAGTACTTTATACCGCTTATGTACGTTCTAGATTAGAATTTGGAATCCCCATACTAAAATCGGTTCACGTAGATTTAAAAAATACAATCTAAATTTGTACGATTTATAACCTATAAAGAATCAGGCATCTATCCAAGATACGAAAAATACATTACCCTCTTACTACTCACTAGAGTCTCTTGAAACTAGAACTATCATTTGTGCTTTCTATAGTTACATAGACTCACGAAACCTATTATCAGAAGTCTACTTTCACATTCTCAAAAACATAACTCGTTCTCGTCTAGTAATTTTTTATCTAACGAAACAACCCACAAACGCATTAGATATTTTGCCTGTTAGAAGAATGTGTCCTTCCTAGTGTACTTTGTGTGAAAAATGACAAGTGAATATCGATTTTTCCGGATCATTTTTTTCTAACATAGAAAATAACCTTTCATAGACACGTTTTTTTCTTTTTTTTCAGTATACTCATGGCTTTTTTTTGGGCCCAATAGCATAATATAATTTGTTGTTTACACTGTATACAACGTTCTCTTTGTAACACATAATACATAGTGTTCGGTGGTATAAACAAGAGCACAAAAGAGCGAGATAGATTTCCAAACAATGGTAATTCAATATTGAAGTGGAAACATCTATTACTTCAGGTTTCAACAGAGGAATAGAATCGAAGATTGAACTTATTCTTGCGATACAAACTCGATATAAATATTTCTAATATCTATCAACAAACAGATTAAGGCATGCATTAACGGAATGGGTTTTCTATCTGGTTTCTCACACTTATTCATATCATAACATAGTTCGGAAATGCGAAAAAGTAAATTCAGAGTAACATAGTATGACGAGCATGTTACAATGTTTAGTTACCATAGGACCATGGGCGGAGTTAGGAATTTCTCCTGGGGGGCAGACCCTTTGTCTGCTGGGGGGTACGGTGAATATAAATGAGAATTTGAAGGACCTTATAGGTGGCAATTTTATTTTTTGTTAAAACTTTGGGGGGCAATGCCTCCCTATGCCCCCCATAGCTCCGTCTATGCATAGGACCTAATCAATGATGACGGAAAGTGGAAAGAAAGAAAGGAAACATAACAAGAATATTTGAAATGATCCCAAAAAATGAATCAAAAGATTGTTATCTTGGCCAAGAATATTAGGGATGATTCAAAAAGTGCATCAAAATATTGCGATCATGGCCAATAATTAGTTTTGGATCAGGGGCTATAAATTGCTTGAACGGCTCCTAAATCGAGTTTTCGTTTTTTTTTTTTTTTTTTCGGAATAAACACATCATACTGATTTAAGTGATATCTTGGGTTTGGCTACACTATATATCGTTCTCCAGATATAAGCAGTGGTCTTAGATTGAGGGAAATTTCCCTAATCTAGGGAAATTTCGTAGTTAAATTTAGCAAAAAAGGGAAAATGGAATTTTTAGATAAAACGTGAAAATCCAGGAAAAATTTTTGCGCTCGTAAAAGCGTAAATCTTTCTTTGTTCTTCAGAAATAAACCAATACAGTAGCAATAGTTTTTGTGTTTGTGTTCAAAGCAGCATAATTTGTACCCAATGTTGGTTAGGTGTATTTGAGTGTGAAAAAAAATAAATAAAAAAATAAAAAGTAGAATTAAATAGCAAATAAAACAAGTGTGCTTGACATTCCTATAATATAGCTAAATTAATGTTATTACATAACTTCTGTCATAGGAATTGGACACTTAATGAATTAGCGTAGTCGCTAACGCTCTCGCCTTCTGTGCAAGCGATGCCGGGTTCGATTCCCGGTGGGGTCACTCTGTTGAAAAAGTATAACCGCTCTTTCAGGCCAGCAACATAGAATGAGGTTTTCCTGGGTTCTACTCATTCACACCAAGCGAATGCTGAGGTGGTACCTAACTTATAGGTTCCAGGCCGCTTCCTTCCTTTCCCAATCCTTTCTTCCTTCTCTTTTCCCGGATTGTGTGCTCGCCGAGGGAAGTCATCACTTAAATCGTGAAGGGCTAAATGGCCTTAGATGCCGAAAGCCCAGAAATCTAAATCCTAAATCCCTAACTTTTAGGGAAAATTTTATTTTTAAAAAGGGAAAATTTTGTGTCAGTCGAGGGAAATTTTCTTAAGGAGACCTATGAACACTGGATATAAGGTCTACAAGAAAGTTTTTTGCCTGAAATATATTGGATCTTTTGATTCAATGATCCAAAAACAGTAAAAAGGGGAGCACTAATATAAAACACAATATAAATAAAAAACATTTAAGCAGAAATAATTCTTTATCAACGCTGTAAAAATCGTCAAACTCTCTATCTAAAACAAAGAAAAGCTAAGAACAGCAATCTTAAAATACATGTTAGCTTAATGTTTCTAAATGTCATTGCTTAAAAACTATCAGTCAGATCTCATAAAATTTTCACTTTCTTAATACAGCAAATATAAATTTATGCACTCAAAGACTCTGTCGATCATTTTGAAAATTCACATTTCCAACTCAGAGGAACTAAAATAGTGGTATTTGTGCTATGATTGGGTAATTTAAAACCTATGTTTCGTAAACAATATTCACTGATACAAACATTATCTAGTCTTTTTTCTATGCATACTTCTTCAGAATCTTTCTTCTACTCGTAAGACGTAATAATAATAATAATAATAATAATAATAATAATAATAATAATAATAATAATAATAATAATAATAATAATAATAATAATATGGAAACACAATTTAATGTCAACTTTCATTGATGATACTGTTTTACTGAAATCCTTTTAATTATGTCACTTGTATTAGTGACTCTTAGTTCTTACACTTTCTTATGTTGTTTTGGTTAATATTACCGCTGCATTTCGTTGACACTTTCTCAAAACATTTGTAAAGAAAGAGTTAGTAATTCCATCATTTATATCATAAAAAATCCTACCATTTTAGATATAGAAGTATATTTTGTGGCTATTAAAGAAGAAGAAGAAAAGATTCATCTCCTGTGAAAGAGCCAATGGTGTGGAAAAGCAATGAAGGAAAAAATAAGCTGCAATATGTTTGATTTTTAACGCCAAGCCATTGCGTCCGTAGCAGCTCAGCCACATAAAACGTCGACAATAACATCTGGTGCTCACGCACAAACCACAAATTACCTTCGGTTAAAGGTTTTCTTTTTCCGCTTCATCGCTAAAAAAGCCCAGCTATTATAAGATATTTTGTACACGTCCACGTACAAATACACCATTTTGTTACAGTTTATATCTTGTCCTGTCAGTTGTAAACTTTTGATAGACTCATAGATATGATATCCTTTTCAAATATTCGAAGAATACGTCAATCGGATCTTTTAGTCAATACTATTATACGAAGAATGGATGTCTCTGTTGCGACTATATGTGTAACTATTAAGAGTGTAACGCAGCATGATGGCTCAGTGGTAGAGTGCTTAATTCTGGTGCGTGGGGTCCCTGGTTCGACCCCGGCCAAGTAACTTTGTGGTGAACAACATTGTACTCGTGAGTTTCTCGGGATATTCCCGTTTCGAACCCACTTTCTCATTCCACTATTTCTTTCATGATCATTTACTTGCTTTTATCATCGTCTTTCTTAGCCGAAGAGGCATAATCGTGGGACGTTAAACTAAAAAAAGATTAAGAGTATGTGTGTGACCGTAGTAAAAGACAAGACGCAACAACAGATGCAGTCTGCTACTTAACAATATTATTTATTTATTTTTACACATACAGTAAATAAATAAACCATCACCCAGATTGGCAACCAACTACGTACCTTTAGACTAATAAAAAAAATTCGATTTTCTCGAAAATTACGCATGTGAATACGCCCTCAAGCATCTGATTCTGCTCAGTCAATGGGACCTATGAAGCTTTCAGAGCAGAAAGGATTCAAGACACATTACCAATACTTGTGAGAAAAATCGACATAAAATTTGTACAGAAGCCTAGTTACATGGAAAAGTTCGTTTTTTTTTCTTTTTTAACTTTATAAGAGTTATTTACAAGACGTGGACATGAATCTTTTAAGCTCTGAGAGGAGTTTCAGAAATTTAAAAAAAACAAAATAGGTCCAAAATGACCAAAAGTGGACTTGTTCCTTTGTGTACTGAATGCGTCATACGCATGTATTATCCTTGGACAACATTCTATTAAAAAAAAAATTAAAGTTCTATATTTGAGGTATATCTCATGAACCATATTACACATTGTTATATTCCAAAACCTTTCTATTTCAAATGTGCACTCAGAAAAAATGTGAAACATACTTCGGCATCACCCCCGCCGCCTTCCTAAGGAGGAAACTTTTCCGTTGCTTTGGGGAAAGAACCCTGTCCAGATCCAACTACTGAAGGATCTTCGCTACAGCAATTTGTCTGTCTTCTTTCGAGGAAGGTACGGGAAAACACACATTGACAGCAGCGTCAACAGGGGCACACTTGAAATAAAAAGGCACTAGTGTAATAGTAGAAAACATGATGATAGTATATACACCGTAGACTCCGTTTCAAGGTGGCTTGGTTGTCATACAATATCAATTCTTAAGTTTATAAATAAAATAGTTCCTTTAAAAAAAGAAAGAAAGAAAGAAAAACACAATAAGAATCACATTATTTACAATGTGAAGATTCTTAATCAAAGATATAACCACTTCGAACTTGGCCTAAACGATTTAGGAAACGGATAGCTCCTGACAAATGGATCAGAGATAAAATCTCTCGGAGAGCACAAAGGCGTAGAAGAAAATGAAGAAGTAAATTAAATAAATTCTAACTAAATTCAGACATGGTAATTGCTTGACGAGACGATAAAAGCTTAATAAATTTTCAAGATGACCGATGTGGACAAGGTTCATCACATAGCCTGGTGTGTAATAACAATGATTGTTTAGCCGAAATTTATTTCACCGAAAGACCTATAGGCGCATCAAATATTAGATTTCTCGCCGGGCAACCTGGTTCAGCGATACAGGATCAAATCCTGTTACACTGGACAGGATCATTAAAACAATTTTACTTACTTAAGGGAATGTTTATGTTATGTCATAAAATCAGAGTATTCTTCGTACAGTTTATGACTTACACTTCCTGTTCCTTTCTTATTCTTTCTCTTCCATATCCTTCTATGTTCAAACTTAAATGTACTTGTATAATCATATAGGAGCATAATAGAGCGCTAAGATTCAGTAAGACAGCTAGGATTTTAACAACTCTGATCTGGCAATATTCAAGTAATTCACTATACCAGTAATCACTAGTGCAAATCCCGGGGGGATGAAGGGGACATGTCCCCTCCAATCTTGGAACTGGGGGACTGTCCCCCCAATAATTCGATTTTTTTATTTTATTATTATTATTATTATTATTATTATTATTTTTAACACTGTTAAACCGCAGACGATAACGTCGTCTCTTCGGGAGTGATATATATGGTAAACATTGGTTATGATTGATACACATATATGGTCTATGAGATTCGGATAATAATCCGATTTGAAATGTGTTTTTTGGGCAAAAATGTGATTATTTTTGTGCGATTGCCACAAAGGAAAGTGAGATGAAATTGATGTCCTCCGAGAATAAGCCTCAAATCTCCCAATGTTGAAGACAACTCTACTCCCTGATTCACCACAGGATTGTTTTTCAACTTCACAAATATTTCGAGTATCGCTTAACCAAAAAAAAAAAAAAAAGTTTTACTTGTCCCTTTAATGTTGAAGACAGATTTGCGCCGCTGCCAGTAATGGCAACACAAATTAAGTTTAAGTATTCATATCTCTTAAGTTATGAATACTTCCAAGAAAATTGGAGCAGAAACGGATCCATACAGAGAACTCAGGATATAAAATGGTTAAAATGTAATGATTGTTAAAATCTTACAATATTACCATTTTTTTTAAAAAAGGCTATCTGAAATTTTATATATATATATATATATATATATATATATATATATATATATATATATATATATATATATATATATATATATATATATATATATATATATCGATAGAACTTAATCTGCTGAACAAAATGATATGCGTTAGTGTAAAAACTCATGCGTAGTTTTCGAGAAAAATGGAGAAAAGTAAATTTGTTTGTAAACTTAGAAATTGATGACGTAATTTAATCACGCCACCTATGAAGGTGAAATTGATGTTGAATTATTTCCTCATCAAAATTTTCATTAACAAGATGACAGTTCATAGTATTGTTGATGAGACATAATTAACTTAAAATTATCATTAAACTTTAAATTCTGATGCGAAGTTGTCGAGAAAATTGAAAAAAATATTTTTATGGCGATGAAAAGCATGTCGCTCATTGCCAATAATAATAGGCAGCAGAGATAGCGTGGGTGAATGAAAACTTGACCCGTGACCCACCATCCATCGTGACTCACGACCCACTGACCTACTCTGACCCTCTACCCACCATGAACCACTGTGATCCATTCTGACCTGCCAAAACCCAATATTATCAAACCCGACCCATGATCCACGCCCGAAATTATTACTAATCGAAGTTTGGATTTTTACGCTCAATCGTTGAAGCACTGTTCTATTACAATACCGGTGGATGATCTTTACGATATGAAATTGTAAAGTGTTTGTCATGGGTCAAATTACGATGAATTTCTTTATTTTTTTATCATATATAATTATTTCCTTGTTGAATTACAGATACTTTTCAGTGGAAAATAGGATGAAATTTAAAAGTCTCAAATCAAAATACAGTAGACCAACGTAAAGGGGAAAAAGTGTAAAATTTTCCATATAATTAAGCATACCGTACGAACTTAAAATTTCCATGTAATGAAGCTACAGTACGAATTTTATGTCTATTTTTCTCACAACTTTATGGCTTGATTGCCCTGTGCTCTGAACGCTCCATATAATAAACACAAGCTTCAGCAATTATTATAATAGAAATCAGCGTATATAAAATGCGAAGCACTTTAGTTTTTGTTCCTCAATTTGATTTTCAACTAATATTGATCATTTTCCCTTATTTTAACATATCAACCCACTACCAATTTTCCCATATATAGAAAATGACCCACCAAAAAGAGAATTTTAAAAACATTCTATTTATTTCTAATAAAAAGTTAAAATATACTGAACTTCAACTCCGTAAGATGAACAGCTCATGAGATACTCAACTTTTCGCAAAAAATCGGATCCCCCCTCCCTCTTTAGAAAATTGTATTATAATGAAAGCGATATTATAACATTCCAGTTCGGATTGGGGCCTAGCTATATACAAAAAAGTTATTTCATTTGGCTTTGCCATTTGGCCATGATGATCACACACACACAGTTACATTCAATTTTTTATATAATAATTCGTATATAGGTGATTCAAAAATATATTTTTCCAATAGTCAGCTCCTCTAAAAACGCACAGGTTGTATCTCGAAAGTTAAGTAATAAGTCCTATTGCTATTACTACAATTACAAATATCAATATCCAAAAGTGCCTGCAGTTCTTTTTCCACTTAGATATACTCATCTCAGTTAAGTAAATGGAAACAAACGAAAAAAGGAGAAAAATTGTGGGCTTGTAAGTAAAATGTAGATTAATTTATCAGTGCTGTTGACCCACAACCCAGTAACTCCTCATAAATCTTGACCCACTTGATCCACTGACCCACTCCATCTGATAGGCAGCTCTTATTCTATTGAAAAAGGTTGTTTATTTTGTCCGGTATGTGTCAATAAAATACGCTGTTAACTATCTTGTAGTATCTATTGTTTATGCTCTCCTAATGGTATACATACCCCTAGTAATGATACAGATATTTTTTACAGTAACATAAATACTAATGGTAGTCTTATTGAATTACAATCTGTCTGGAAAATAAAATGATAAAATCAGATTACCCAGTTTCTTTGTACTAAAATGTTCAAAAACCTGTCATCTTTTTAAAAAAGTCAAATTGTAATTCTTGAGAAAGTATTTCCGGTTGTTGTACTGAACTACAATACGAAGAATACTATTCTTGCGTCAAGACGAAATAAAGATGAGAATTAGAGGTAGATATGACATACAGTAATTTATTGTTTGATTGTGGCAATGTTTACCGCCAGCATTTAAAAAAATGCTGATGATTACACGGAAAATTAAAAATATTATAACTATCGTAATTGAAATTGTTGTTTTCAATTTTCAATTAACCTTTCCTATTTGGATGTCGAAGGCAACACGATTCTGTATTTCTCCATATTAACCCATTAGTGCCTAGAATTCACCACTAGTATTTTGAAAAGTTTTGTTTCGCGTATTTGGTCCTAATAGTACTCTAAAACAGAAATTAGAATATTTTTTAAAAATATTTTTTTTCTTGTTTTTTAGCCCGGCAACTTAAGTTGCCAACAGGCACATACATATTCAAGAAAGGGAATATTTTGAAAACTTACAATTTTGAGGGAGAAAATACACTGCAAAAACATAACTATTAAAATCAAATTAACCCTTCCTTTACATACCTTCAATCCTTCCTTCTGGAGTCTTTCAAATCAATCCAGTTGAGTCTTTATCCTCAAAACACATTGGGCTCATGTCCAAAAAAACAGTGCTAACCCAGCGTCAAAATGTCATACAAAGAAAATGCAACAAAGCTGTGACGAAACAGACTCCGAAGTTGCTTCACGGTTAAGACCAGCAATGCCAATCCATGAATTTCTGCGCTATGACGAAAAATTGCCGTGGCAACTTAAGTTGCCAAGGGGATGCAATGGGTCGAGTGTTGTGTTCACTTTTCACTGGTAGTACATTCTTTATTGATAACTTTATATTATATAGTATTCTACTTTGCAAATTCTCCCTATAATCATTTTCAGTTGCTCTTTTTCTCTCTGCTTTACAATTTCATTTCAGTCTCCATTATTATGCTCGTACAAGTTTACCTTTCATTTCGTCACACACTAAAAACATTTAATTTTAATTGCACAGTATTGTAGAATGTTCGTTGATTCACTATTAAAATTCACAATCATGAAGGCAAGATATATATATATATATATACGACGTAGGTGTCGTTATGTATACAAATTATGTATTGTAACACTTTTTGGTGCTATTTCCTTAACTTTGCATAAGTGAAATACTGCTTCATAATACACACACACACACACACACACACACACACACACATATATATATATATATATATATATATATATATATATATATATATATATATATATAAACTAAATAAATAAATAAGTAGGCTTTTTGCACAACACAAACGATTTTCATAATTCACTATGTGTACATAACAATATATACTGTGTCGTGTAATTTTCACCGTGCCATAGTCTCTGCGCCGTTATACAGTCCCGCAACGATATTAGGTAATGTTGTAGCTACTTCAATGAATACTAGAATGTCAATTCCGCTGCATATACGTATGAAAGAAATGCAAAAATGTATTTGTTTAGTTTTTAATCTAGTACGCCTATATTTCTTCTATTTACAAGATAAATAAATAATTGAAGAAAAGTGTACTTTTGCAGCAATACAGTTATTTATAATGACTGAAGTGCTAATAGAGAGATGAGAATGTTATTAATCAGAAGGCATGAGTTCATTCATCTTATGAGTAATACTTTAGTTACATTTGTTACATGATTACGAAGAAAGACAACACAGCATATTGGGAAGATCTGCAGCTGATGACTCTCGACTTTGATACAACTGCTCAGTAGAAGATTCCAGGTCACAAAATATGTAAAGTTTGAAATGAACCGTCGTTTTCATTAGTAGTCGTATTTTCAAAAAAAAAAAAAAAATATATATATATATATATATATATATATATATATATATATATATATATATATATATATCCTAGTTTTTTCTTTCAATGCAACCTTATTTTATTCTTCTTAAACATTTTCATATTTTGCCATTCGTATCGTTTTAGCATAGGGTTAGACTACTTTTTGTTCATAACAACAAAACGGAAAACATTTAGAGACAAAATTTCAATGAGTCTATCAATTGATCTCAAAATTAATGCATTATTTCCTTCGAAATTTGGAAATCTTTTGAGGAAAAATCTTACGGATTTTTTTTTTTTAAGTAATGGGATTTATAGAAAATATGTCCAAATGTAGTAGACATGTTGACTATGTTTATTCACAGCGTAATACTGTACAAATTGTTCTTTGTTTTGTACTGTTCCCAATATAATAATAATAATAATAATAATAATAATAATAATAATAATAATAATAATAATAATAATAATAATAATAATAATAATAATAATAATAATTATTATTATTATTATTATTATTATTATTATTATTATTATTATTATTATTATTATTATTATTATTATAACTGACGTAATGTTAAAAACGAATGTTATTCAGTTGGAACTCATTTCAAGATATTCTTGTTTCATAGTGTCTTTTTCAGTTGAGGTTATGTGAAACGTGAATGGATTTTAAACCACATGGGCTTCAACATTTGTAAAATTGTTAAACCTAATAGGGTGTAATGCAGGGTTTCTTAACTTGTGGTATACCATGTTTTGGTGTAATGCCAGTGGAAACGGTTGAGATGAGAACACCTAATGTAATATATTTCGTAAAAGGATATAATTATTTTCAATCTAAATTCAGTTGTTGAGGTGGAACTACAGCCTATTGGTAAAAATAAAGAATTAATTGGACTATAACGTATTATTGAGTAAAGTGGAATTTGAGATTCAATTTATTTTAGATCAAAAATCGATTTCGAACAAATTGTAATTGTAAACTTGACGGATGAACTTTTATTGGTCATTTTTTTAAAACTTCGGAAACCGAATAGTTTATTTCGAAACAAGTTACTTACAATAAAAATAAAAATTATTATTTGCCCGAATTTGTCAGTAGTATTCTATTCTTGATATTGTCACACTTTGGACAAAGAAAAGTTACACCCTTCGGTTTACATTTACAAGCTGAGAGAAATGGAGTATTGATCCATAATAAAAATGACTGAAGATTATTATGCAAGTACGTATTATAAATATTAGGGGAAAAGTGGAGTTTATGCATTAATTCACAGGAGTAAATTTATTGAAAATATTTTAGATATTCTAAAAGTAGTCGATAATATGTATCGTAGTGAATACTGTCTACATAATATAGATGCAAAATTAGTATTATTACGCTATAATAGAAATAAATCAATAGGTGTTTCTATGTGCTCAAAGTATGACATTTTAAGATGATTGACCAACTCTTTTAATCAAAACTAAAATTAATATTGTTTTCAATGTCCAGCAAGCAACCCAATACAGAAGAATATGAATATGTGATAAATTTTACTCCTAGATACAGATTAGTACTATCTTCTATCTATACTAATATATAAAAGTACGTGTATGTGTGTCGTGTGTGTGTGTGTGACTGTAATAAAATTTTCTGATAGAGAAGGGTTTCCTAGAGTCACCAAATGTCTTACATGAATAGATCTTCACCAGTACTAATCGCGTACGAAGGCGATTTTTCTATTTCCCATTCGGAGGGGGATTAGAGTGGTCACACATTCTGGACTTTCAAAAAGTATAGAGTATCTCAGGAGTCCTTCAAGTTAGACAACCCAAACTGCTCTATTGTGTTGCAAATTGCATAGGCGTACTTCTCAGTCAGTGCGAAGAACGAGAACTTTTGCCAGTTTCTGATATTACTAATGATGTCTCCACTTCTTGAGACGATAGAATATTGGTTATTAATAACATAAGTATTATATTTAATCCAATTAAGTGTTTCATATTGAAATACATACGTACATATATCTAAATATATGTTGCACTATGCTAAAAGCATGTTTAACAATATAAATATCTGGCAAAGTATTGTAATTTTGCGATTAGGATATTCATTGCACAGCATCATTATTATTATTATCAAGTTATTTATCCGTTTAATGTTTCTCATCACAATTGTTGGAACATCAGGTTTATTAACAAAGAAAACTTAAAATATTGTTTTCTCGAAAAGAAAAAGTAAGCTCATATTAAGTAGAGGTAGGACAAACCCCTCGTAGTAGTTAAGTCTCATTGAGACGAGTTATGCTTGATTGTTTACAATGGGTTTATTGTTGATAGGAATGTTATTAACCTTGCCGATATTTGTATACAATAGATGTTTTATTCTTTTATTATATTTTATTGATTGTTTATATTATTTTCTATTGTGGACAGGAATGTCGCTTAACCTTGACAATATTTGTATACAATAGATGTTTTTTGTAATTTCTAAGAAAAGCTTATGTTTGTTTGGGGGAAGAGGTAGAACACAGGTGTGCGTTAAAAGTTTTTATTGTGGACAGGAATGTCGCTTGTCCTTGACAATATTTGTATACAATAGATGTTTTGGAATTTCTAAGAAAAGCTTATGGTTGTTTGGGGGATAGAACACAGGTGTGCGTTAAAAGTTTTTATTGTGGACAGGAATGTCGCTTGACCTTGAATAGTTACGTAGGCACAATTTTGTTTTGGAATTTCTAAGAAATGCTTATATTGTTTTGGGGGAGAAGTAGAACACAGGTGTGCGTTAAAAGTTTTTATTGTGGACAGGAATGTCGCTTACCCTTGAATAGTCACGTACGCATGGGAAAAAATTCCAAGATTTTTAATGATCACGTGATAGGAAGACTTGTATGAACTTGTTGTTGTTAGGACGCCATTTTGTTGTGACGTAAACGCTTAAATACAGAGTTTCAGGAGAGTGTTTTATGTATTACGCTATGGCTCCCGTTCGCAAGTTAGTTTTTAGCGAACTCGACGACGAGGAGACATTATCATTGCCTCCTGCGGGAACTAAGAAGTTAAAGACCGACAACAGGACGGATTCCCCGGACTCTATTGAAGTAGTCTATATATCATCTTCGGATGATGAAATTTATTCATCATCTTCGGATGAAGAAGGCGAATTGGAGGAACCAGAGACACCATCTCCAACGGTGTCGCCAACGCCACCTGCATCACCATCGCTGTTAAGCCGATCCAGTTCCAGATTTTGGAGTTTAAACTGTGCATGTTCCAGTCAGAAAGTAGATCGTGATTGTGTAATTGATGCAATTCTTAATTGGGACACTGATAGAATATTAATTTGTGGTGGATGCGCAGAAGCATTGGCTAATCAAATGGGGCATGACTGTTTGATTTTGAGTCCAGAGGAACTAGAAGATCGGGCTCTGAAATCTTTGCTGGACGTTGAAGTAGAGGACTTATTTTATATATATGCGAGAACGCATATTATTGGCATATTTACACAAGAACTCTTTTATGAAGCCTTTTTTGACTTAATTGAAGAAAAGGAACCTAATTTTTTGAGTGAATTAGTTAAAATTTTTGAAAGTAAAGACAAAAAGAAAGGGTTTGCAAAGTGATTGTGCGTGTGTGTATGCAAACTGAAGTGACAGTGTTTAAAAACATGTATTCTCATATCAGTGGTGGTGGTGATTATATTTGTGTATCTTGTAGTGACAATAATATTAGTGAACTGTGTATTTTAAAAACTATAAATGTATACTTACGTTTAAATATTATTTCCTGTGAACAATGCACGTTGAATTTTCAACACCGGTGTTTGCTTCTTCATGATACTGGAACTTTTGCTGTACAGCATTTATCCAATGAAATAACTCTTATTGATTTGTTTGAAGTGTTTGAAGAACATCATAGTGAAATCTCAAGTATAAACTTTATACGAAAAACGCGAGAATGTTTAAACAACATGGAATTTGTAGGACAAATAATTCCGTTTTTGTTGAATCGTAAACATGAAATTTCACCATGTGTTAATGAATACATTATCGACATACAAGGTTTTAAGATTTCAAATAATGAATTTATTATTCGTGAATTTTGTTTAATTGCATGTGATGATACAGTAAATTTCCATTGTTTAGTAAAATCTCCGATTGAATACAATCAATTATCTTTAGGATGTCAGAAACAAGTTGATTGGTTAACATCAAACTTACACGGACTAACTTGGAATAATAAAAACGGATATACTGTATCACATATACGTAACCTTGTATATCAATTATGTTTGCAAGATGCTACCTTTTATTGTAAAGGTGCAGAGAAATCCATTTGGATTAAGAAACTATTTTTGTTAGATAATGTTATTGATCTTGAATCAAAACAATGTCCACCATTAAATGAATTATGTGCAAATGTTATGAATGAATATTGTTCTTTTCATGAACAAAATATACAACTTGAGAAAAAATCAGGTTGTGCATATCGAAATGCCCAACAACTTAATTTTTGGTGGAAGTTTCAACGATCAACAGCATTAACTAACATGTTTTCAATGATGTAACTTTACTTTTTTATTATTTTTATGTTTGTGAAATGAAACACAAGAAGTAAAATTTGAAACTTTTATTTTTTTTAAAAAAAAATCTTTTTTTTATTTATATATTTATGTACATAATATATACAAACAATAAAATTATTATTTCAGATAAATATTTTGTTTTCTTTTTAAAAATTTATTTACATGGTTATATACAATTTTATCATTCTTTTTTAATTTTGTCTTATGAAATAAACTTAAAGTTTTTTCAAATGAATTATTGCGTACTATATGATACATGAAAAATAACACGAAATATCCACACAGCACAGATTCTTCGTCTTGGTATGGTTGACTATTTACATAATGGTTGACTATTACCTTCTTCTTCCATACATGACCGGCACAAGCCAAAAAGTAAGCGTCCACCTGCCACATATGGGAGAATAGGAAAATACATGTTTTTAGGAGGCATAATAGTACATTTCACTAAGCCATGAGTATTTTCCACTTCTGGAAAATCCGGCCCCCTGTGAATCTTAGGCATTCCAATCGGCATTGGTCTACGTGCCATTACCCAAGGATAGAGAGACGTAATATCATAATATTGAATTGTCTCATTATCCTTGCAATTAACGTATGATCTGAAGACTTCAGTACGTCCACCTTGATAAGCCATTCTTGGAACAATAGGATCCGCTAGATGAGTACAATGTTCTTTAATGAACTTTTGTAAATCTTTATCTGTCTTCACCTTATTGTCCCAAGTACATTCCCAGATCTCGTGTAACTTTACACCAAGATTTTGAATGTATTCTCGGCGTCTCATGGTTTGTTCGTACCGTCTTGCATACGTATCGCAAGGATCCTGAGAGCCATGAATGATTTCATCACGGTTATTAGGATTACATGAAACACACCCGTGGAAATTGCATCCATAAAATTCATACACTGTTTTTGTACTTGGATCGTATCCATCAACCCTGTATTTACCGAAGCGTACCTCCGGACCAGTACCACAGTACTGGATATTCCTACCAAGTTGATGCTCAACATATTTTAACCACAAGAGTGCTTTTGCACTTTGTCGCTCATTATGTTGAAATCCCTTTGGTGGAATTACAGCAATGGTATTCTCCGGTAAGTACAGAGTACGGTACGTTTTCATACTTAACCCTGCAACCGTGGAACAAGCAATAAAACATTGGAGACCATTCGTCTTCTCTTCTATGATGTTACTAAATTTGATGATAGCTTCTGTAAGAATTCTAACATCATTTTCACAGTAAGCCAACATTTCCCTTTGGAGATCATACTCCTCACCACTTGCAGCACGTTCTTGGTGCCAGGCGATTAGTTGTTGTCTTTCTTCCGTGGATCGCGAATCAGGATCAAAATATTCAATAGCGGGAACCGGACCTACATAATTTTGATTTTCCAAAGTATTAAATAGATATGGGAAATCTCCCTTTTTCAAATTTCCAGATAGACCTAACGTTTTCGGTAGTTTACTTAATTTGCAACCAATGAACAAATAAGTGTCACGGAAGAAGAATCTATTTGCAATATTCATACAAAATATCTTTTGACCCTGTATCAGAACATCAGGAATAATATGTTGCTTCTCAATTAGATTTCTTAAGCAGAAGATACCATCAAAACGTCCAGAATTATGTGCCAAAATTACTATGCGTTGAAACACTGGACGCGCCATTAACACGTGTTTAATGAAGTCATCCATTGTTTTAAAAGAAAACGATCGATTTCCATTTTTATCACCGCAAAAGTTGCAGGGATCATCCAAAGATTTACTCATACAGTGTGAACATGTATGTCTGCTACAAATCAGGGCGACTTCATGTTTCCTTTCACCATTCTCATTTTCAGGCATTAACATTGTTTCTATATCATATGCAATGTACATAAACCTTTTGATATGTGTAGGCTTCAATTTTTGCACAAAGCATTGATGGTTAGGTTCGACGTGAACCTTACACGTGGCACAAAAATGTTCACCACACTTATGTGCAACTTTTCGAAGTCTACTGTCAGTCATACGATCACAGTCGGGACAAACCTTTACATAATGACACTCACTAAAGCCAGCTTTATTAAGTGCCAAATGATTATTAAAACATTCACCCTCAGTAAACTTTCTATTGCATGCATCACACTTGATTTTTCTTAACGTTGGGTTTTGGTAATGTTGCTTATTGCAAGCTAAACACCTCAATTCGCATTTGTGTTTATGTCGACGATCATCGTATGCTTCCAAACATTTGGTGCAGTACTTTCTATTTTCTAAAAAGGATGTAATGCACTTAATTGGTGCAAAATGACCAACTGTAATACCTCTTTCATAATAAATATACATTTGTTTTGGCGCAGGAGTTCCAGGAACAAGTACCTTATATTTACGCTCATTAACAGATTCATCTCTTATATAAACAACAATTTGATACTTTCCTGAAAAATATTTCTGAAAAGAATCAACATCGCTTAGATCGCAACCATTCTTTGTTTTAACATTAACATTTGCATCCCTACAAAGTTGCTCTGCTTTACTGTTCCAAATTTTATCATTATCTCTTTTTAGATTATATAAACTATCTTTGTTTCCATTTAGTTTCTCCAAATACCAAACGATACTCTTTGGCAAACAGAGCATATCAGAGCCGTTAACATAGACAATGTGACGGTTAAGCACTTTTTCCATGTCTTCGTAACGGGCGGCATTACATCTTTTTGATATACCTTGCCCGCTTACGTTTTTAACTATATGAAATCGAAATTGGAGTTCATTTCCGAGCAAGAATTCTTCATTGGAATTTAGTATATTTTCCAATGAAGTTAAAATGACTTCAGCACTTAAATCGCTCTTTTTTCTCCAAGGAATATACGCTGGTTTTTTGTTTCTACTGTTCGAGCTATCAATACAGAGACCAACGTAATCCTCTGCTCGGGCGTCAGCGAGAACCTCGTCTAACGCAAAGGTAACTAATTTCTTAATATATCCTTCCGGATTTTCAATATTGTTTTCACCAGAAGGACGAACAGCGATTTCTCTTCCACGAAGATTAAAATTCGTGAAATCTTTTGTGCTGTCTCTTACGATTTCGAAGTTACCATCATCTGATTTTTTAAATTTTTTGTGACCAACTTGGTCGCGCCTATGCGACACATTTCCATGAGATGGTCCTGCCTGAGGAGATACTGATCCATAGCCAATAGTATCCCGTGAACATTGCACATCTGGATGAACATTGTTTACAGGATTTGTCCCTTGGGTTATTTGAGCAGATGAAACTGCATCGATACCCAACTCTTCTTCTAAAAACTTACCCAGTATCTCCATATAATCATCATTATTATCTACGGAATTTTGATTATATTGTTGTTCAGCATCATCAACAATCATTCTATCATCTATCATATTACCCAAGTTTGAATTTCCTTGGGGGGTATTGACTATGGAATAATTACATGACGATGCTAGAACATTACGTTGTGCCAAAACAAAACGCGAGCCATACTGATAAAATTGGGATACCTCTCTATCATTTACTCTATCAAGTTGTCCTTCCCCCCTATTAAAATAATGAATAAACCTCTCGTGCGCTAAATGATACATGTTCTCTCCTCTGAAAAATCCTGCAGAAAAAAGATCTAACACATCTGCAGAGGAAAGACATGTATTCAAAACTGTGTGTTCATCAGAAGCAAAATACTGGTGTAATAATGAAAGCAAATACTCACACCTTTCACTCCCTCTATGACCATCCTTCTGTAATTGTACAATTTTCTGCCAAGCCGCCAGGACTCTTTCAGCATTATGCAACCCCTTCAACTCCTCTTGGAAGAGGGTTTCATCGATGACGTTAAACTCCAAGTTGAAGAACTCCATCTGTAATCAGGAAATGAGTTTCTTCTTAATATAAATAGATTAATAATAATTGATGTTTCTGTATATCTGTTAATACAGTCACTTCAACTTCAATATATCTACTTGTTTTGTCTTGCTTCGTTTTTCCTTAACACAATAATTTCTTCTTATGTCCAATTTTTTTATCTTGACTGATAATAATATACAATAAATTTAAATTTGAAGATGTAATAAAATTACGTCATGCAGGTATCGTCGTCAGCATTCAAATGATTATAATTGTACAACAATACGGTATATATACAATACAAAGTATGACGTCACACAAATATAAAGTGTTAAAAACAAGTTTCAACATGTTTTGCAATTTTCCTCGAAGTTTGCAGTGCAAACGATACTGCAAAAGATATGAAGGGGGCGGAAATCAAAGCCATGCCGCCTACAGTGGGAGAGGAAATCAAAGCCATGCCTCCTACATTGGGAAGGGAAATCAAAGCCATGCCGCCTACATTGGGAAGGGAAATCAAAGGAATGCCGACTGAGTGGGAGAGGAAATCAAAGGAATGCCGACTGAGTGGGAGAGGAATTCAAAGGAATGCCAACTGAGTGGGAGTGGAATTCAAAGGAATGCCGCCTCAGTGAGAAGGGGAAATCAAAGGAATGCCGACTGAGTGGGAGGGGAATTCAAATTATTTAACAGTTCACACAGTGTTCCGACTAATTTATTACGAGAATTTACATAAATAAGTTGTGGAAGAGGAAATGAAAGTCATGCAACCTACAGTGTAATTATAGGGGTTGCGTTACATAAACATCTTTCTTAAATGTTAGTAAAAATATTAAATTAATATGTTGAAATTAATATAAGAACTCCAAAAGTTAGAAAAACAAACAAAAGTAATGAAAAGAAAAAAGTGAACATGTCCGTCTGAGCATCAAGAATAAGAATATTTAAACAGTATAGTGAAAATCATCATAGGGACGTCAGGAGATTGGAAAAACATAAAATGAAGAAAAGAGAAAAGTGAACATGTCCGCCTGGACATCAAGAATAAGAATATTTAAACAGTATAGTGAAAATCACCATAGGGACACCAGGACATTGGAAAAACATAAAATGAAGAAAAGGGAAAAGTGAACATGTCCGCCTGGACATCAAGAATAAGAATATTTAAACAGTATAGTGAAAATCACCATAGGGAGGTCAGGACATTGGAAAAACATAAAATGAAGAAAAGAGAAAAGTGAACATGTCCGTTTGGACATTAGGAATAAGAATATTTAAACAGTATAGTGAAAATCATCATAGGTACACCAGGACATTGGAAAAACTTAAAATGAAGAAAAGAGAAAAGTGAACATGTCCGCCTGGACATCAAGAATAAGAATATTTAAACAGTATAGTGAAAATCACCTTAGGGACGCCAGGACATTGGAAAAACATAAAATGAAGAAAAGGGAAAAGTGAACATGTCCGTTTGGACATTAGGAATAAGAATATTTAAACAGTATAATGAAAATCAACATAGGGACACCAGGACATTGGAAAAACATAAAATGAAGAAAAGGAAAAAGTGAACATGTCCGCCTGGACATTAGAAATAAGAATATTTAAACAGTATACTTAAATTGAGTATAGGTGCTGTGGAATAGTGGAAAAACAATGTTCTAATCTTAACAAAGGAAATTTAACATTTCGGCTATCATGAAAGATACTTCCGTCAATACTTTATTATAAGTTCACGTAAAAGTTTGTAGTTTACACTCAACTCTGTTAGTTGTCTTTTCTTAGTACTGCATAATATGTAACTAAATCTTCTGCGCATCTAACTTAATCATATTTAGCTTTTGCGCATAAAAAATGCTATAATTTGTGCGTGGGGGGGGGAATGTTTACGTTCATCTTATCATTGGCTACTAGCTATCATGTAATGTACCTACTGCGCAAGCATGTCACGTACTGTTAGCCTTCGCGCAGAAAAATAAACAAATTTGTGCTTGGCGGGAAAATGTACACGTGCACCTGAATAGTGACTGTACACATATCTACCCTGTATTATCATTTACTGAATGTGTTGCGTACAAAAACAACAAATATTACATATCGTACCTATATAAAAAACTACTATGGATCTCTTGCGTACAGGAGCGGTGTGTATAGATACCATATGTTGTCTAAGCATTATTGATCTTTGCGTAACACGTACCTGTTCGCGTGCGTAACATTATAATGTTCGTCTTCGCATTCGCGTCGGCGTTCGGACGCGTTTTCCATTCGCGCAGCCCGCGTCGCGACGCATTTCCGCTACCGTGCACCCGCGTTGCCGCAACCGGATATTAATGATTAAGTATTCAGATCTAAGACAGTTTCCTACTTGTGCAAGCAAATAGCTTTATGCAAAAGCCATTAGGTAAGTGACAAATTGTTTTTTTATATTCAAATAAAATTAAATTGATAATTAAATTGAAATTGTGTATAGGTATAATACATACAAGACAATATCATATATAAAATCATGTGTACCAATGCAAAACACAAAACAGTGCAATAGCATAATCGTACAAAGTCATACATACGAAAAGCTACAATACACATCCACACATACAAACATATACATGTACACACACCCTAATGCTTCACCACATACAAACACATATATATATATATTTATGTAGGTCTAGAATAATGAACTCCCACAGATAGAAACATATATACATACAGGTAGAAGTTGTCTACTATCGAAAAGGATAAGGCACAAACACACATACAGACACACATATGTACACACATCATATACATAGGCATGCAGCAATAATACGGCAGAAAACACAAAACGGAAACCTACCAAGGCCTACAGAGGCAAACCTATGTACATGCACGGCAATGCTCCACCACACACATCACATACATACGAAATATCTCAATAATACATCGGGAAACACAAAACGGAAGGCTACCAAGGCCTACAGAGGCAAACCTATGTACATGCACGGCAATGCTCCACCACACACATCACCTACACACGAAATATCTCAATACTACAGCAGGAAACACAAAACGGAAGCCTACCATGGCCTACAGATGTAAACCTATGTACATGCACGGCAATGCTCCACCACACACATCACCTACACACGAAATATCTCAATACTACAGCAGGAAACACAAAGGGAAATCTACCAAGACCTACAGAGGTAAACCTATGTACATGCATGGCAATGTTCCACCACATACATCACATACATAGGCAAGCAGCAATAATACAGCAGGAAACACAAAACGGAAGCCTACCAAGGCAAACAGAGGCAACCTATGTACATGCACGGCAATGCCGCACCACACATACCTCATACATAAGCAAAGCCACAATACTACAGCAGGAAACACAAAGGGAAATCTACCAAGACCTACAAAGGCATGCATTTGTACAAGCATGATAATGCAGCATGAGACATACATACATACATACATACACACACACACACACACACACACACACACACACACACACACACACACACACACACAAACATACATACATACATACATACACATACAAACATGCACAGAAAGAGAGAGAAAGAGAAAGAATGAAACGGATGTCTATCAACGCACAAACAAGCAACAGGCAAATATACTTGTAAATAGATGCCTACATATAAACATATATGCATATAAACAGTTGTGGGCACGTACATATATAGATATATACACATATACAAACAATATATATGATCATAAACCAAAAACGTAATCAAATACCCTCAAATAATGGATTCATATCAAAAGTTCATACAAAATATGCTACAAACTTGTCTTAATATCGTTCTCCTCCCCTTTCTCATTCCACCATTTCACTCATCATAAAGAAAACTACGATAAAATAGCTCAACATGTGTATTCTTGCGACGTAAAACTAGTAAATATCATTTACATGTATGTAAGATACAAATATACCAGTCACCCCACCGTAAAAATGTCTTTCTACGCCCCTAAAATGCGTATAGACCATTTTATCCTATCTCTTTCATGAATATTTAATCTTTCTAGCCTAATTTTTTAAAAAATAAAAAAAGATTCCAATAAATGAATGAATACTGGTTCCATTTTATTCAGTCAAAACAGAAAAGTCTTCCTTTTTACGGCCGACCGTCATAAAAACATCACTTGTCATTCAAGGGAATTCCGGCCAGGAAGGAAAAAGAAAAAAATGTCAACAAAAACAAGTATGTTACCCAAAGCAGTTAGACTTGTCTCATTCATTGATAGTTTCGTAGCCCGGAAATGGAGTTCTAGGGGGAAAAGGGAGGACTGGTTCATTCACAAGTTTTGCTACTATTTTCTTCTTCTTTTTCTATGGACGTAAACAAACCCTTATACCTATTTCATTCACAAACTTAGAGGATTACCTGAGTCTCTCAAAAGAGAAAGTATACCTTCTATATGGTTAGAAGAGCCTGATCTATAGGAACACAAAAACGCTTGTAATTCACGTATATTTTAGCATAAAATGAATAAATTAACATGATTAATTCCCGTTTTTAATCTTTTATCATTTCCAAATACTTTTCACATCTCAATGGATTGTAATAACCCAAAAATTCAAACATATATTCGTGTCATAATAGTACTTTACTCTTATAGAAGTCCGTATTTACATTGAAAAAATCTGTTAAGATATGATTCTATCATTTATATTTTCAATACAAGAGTTCAAGCACCAATACCTACAATCGATAAGTGTGTTTACTACTGCTAAAAGTGGTACGGTAAGTCAGTGATAAAACGTTTACTCTGGTCCCGGGTTCAATTTCTGTTAGTACAAAGTTATGTTGGACAACATTATGTCTAATTTTTCTCGGAATTCATCCCGCTTTCATTAACTGCAATTTATAATCTAATCTAATCTAATATGTTAGTCTAACTGACATAATTGTGGGGCGTTAAACTGATCAACTTCATTTTGTTTTTGCATTCATTATATCCACTACCATTTACTTCAAACGATTTCCAAGTCGTAGTAATTTCATTCCATTAAACATCAAGGATAGCATATGAGTTCCCTCTGGCATCAAACCCGTGTCTTCCCCCGTACAATCAAGTGTTGTTCCCTCTAAAACATATAAACAAATACTCGTTGATTCAAAGATATGTCTGCTAAGAGAACTGATTCCCTCCCTATGTCCACATTTCAAATGCATAAAAATAATAAATATTCTTACCTTAATAATGAACTAATCACAGGAACAAAAATATATCACCAGCAATGTTTCATACAAAAACAATCACAACGAGTAATATCACACAAATAATATCAATCAGCCAAGAATCACCAACTCAAAGAAACAAAGATCAGCTCTGAACGGAATACTTGTTCAATAATAAAATGTTCGTTTCTCTTCCTATCAATTTTATAAACAGGTCTTCCCGCCAAAACAAGTTTGGGCAACTCAGTTCACCCCTCCGCCCTTTCCACCCTTGCGTTGCAATATGGGATCCGGCGCGGGTCTCTTTACAGCAGTCATAAACAATAAAAGAAAGAATGTTTCGTTTCAATACAATCTTTACAAAAACTTGAGGAAAACAAATTCATGTAACAACCTAACTGTTACGTAAAAGGGGAACAATACATAAAGCTTTTCCAAGTTCAATGTCAACTTTGGGTTTTATTTTCTCTTTTTTCTGTAAGGGAGTAAAAAATTTCTTGAAGGACATCTAGAATGCAATCTTCACAAAGCTCTCTAAAAAGTAGACAATAATCCCTAACAGTTTCTTTTTTATCAGTAACTAAATTGCACAATTGTGTTCCAAAATCTTTTTGAGGGGGACTCTGGTATTTATGTGAAGGTCACTCTGTAATTAAATCTGATGGTTGTATCTAACGGTCAATCCTAATTTTTTCACGGCTCCTTTCGGGTGAAGGACAGTGTCACGTCATAAATTCCAACACAAAATCACAGGTGTATCCTCCAACAAAGATAGATAAATCTTTAAAGAATTCATCAAAGAATTCGTATATAGCCAATAATAAAGCCTTATTTTCAACTTAGCCTTCCATCAAGTCGTAGACTGCTCCAGGCTTCATTTCTGAGAATTCAGGTGTCAAGGATTTTTCCAACATCGTTTCACATATTGTCAATAATAAATGATCAAACAACGTACCAAAAACATCAATAAAGTTTTATTTTTTCAAGATAACCTTCAGTCAAATTGTATTTTCTACGAATTTCAACTTTCACAGCCATAAATTGTCAATAAACACATATTTTCACTCAATAAATAACATAAAAAACAATCATAAATGGCGGACATAGCTCTAATCAAGCAATAAACCTTTATTTTTCAATTAAGCATAACTCGTCTCAATGAGACTTAACTACTACGAGGGGTTTGTCCTACCTCTACTATATTATAGTTATTTAGAACTGATTTCGCACGAAAACACAACGCCAACTCTCAACAGCTTTAATGTCTCAATAGATGTCTCTCGTGTTGCTTCTCGTGAATAAGGTTCATATTCCAGAATTCATTGAATAATGTTGTTTATGTATTATGTGCATGCATGTATTGTTCATCTTTGGTTTCCAATTCATGCACTTGAATTACGGTAGTAAATGTAATTAAGCTGTTTATTCAATATGTATTTTCTCCAATTAAGATTATATAAAGTACGGTTTTGTATCAATAATACGTATTGAAACATTTCAAAGAAGGGTATTGCATATTTAAACCATCTAATGTTTTACTTATTGTGCTCTTTGAATAATACACTGAGAAAAAAAATGATGTGGCGTAAATAAAATCGTATGTTACCTTTGTAAGTTACAATACTTTCTATATGTGTTCCATCTGCGAATGTGTGTAATATAAGGAAGACTATTAGATATCAGACATCCTGTAACGGCATGATGTAACATCTAATGGTAGTGCCTATGTAGCATATTGAAAACGTATGCTCCGTACTGATTTCTGTAGTAAGCAAGAGGATTCCGGATATTTTTACAATATACTGCTGTCTGCAGAACGGATTTTTCTCAGTGTACAATGCATTCATTTCTAAATGCAGTGATGAGCGTAACAGTCTTTTGAAATTGTGTTATTTCTCGAATTGTTCCTATGTTTATTCTTATGTTCTACTTATATAAATATGGTAGTTAATTCTGTTTATAATTCAAAACATGCCAGTGTATGTGAGTTACGTTAATTCCTAATTATACGAGGAATGTGTCAAACAAACGCCCGATATCTTTTTAGAAATAAGAAAATGAATGGAGAAGATAGGGTCTATGTATTGTGATCGATATACAAGAACATACCTTGGCTATTTTTCGGCGTAGTCACCATGAATCTTCAGACATTTTTGGTAGTAGAATGGCACAAGCTTCCGTATATTCTCTGATCAAAAATCTCCCGCCTGAGAATGCAGCCGGTCCAGAACTGAAATGAAAATGAAATTAAATTTTTGAGTTTTACGTCCCAGGGTTATGCCGGCTAGGCTGAAGGAGACGGTGATGATGAGGAATGAATTAAATGGTGGAATGAAGAAAGTGGAGGAAACGGGAGAACCCCGAGGAAACCCATGTACACGGTGTTTGTCCACCACAAAGTTCACTTGGCGGGAGCAGGGTTTGAACCCAGGACTCCATGCACCCGAGGTGAACGCTCTGCCACTGAGCCACCGCGGCCCCAGTCCAGAGCTGATTGATGTCTTGAGTGCTTAACTGTCGTTGAAATGTTTCATGCAAGCCACTTTCCCAGGGAAGAAAAAGAAAGAAGTTGGGGCAAGATCGGATCTGTAAGGGGGATGACAATAGTCCCCATCGAAATCTTTGAATAGTTGTGTGTGGACGGGCCTTGTCATGGATCAGAAGAATTTCTGAGCGTAACATTCCTCTCCTCCGATTTTGGATTGCATTTTACAGATTATTCAGTGATCGACAATACAGGTCTGCTGTAATTAATCGTCCCAGTTTCAAGAATTCCACAAGAATCACAGTTTTTTGGTCCCAAAACACAGTTGCTATGATTTTATGAACTGATGATTTGACTTTCTTCGCTTTAGGATAACCAGAGTGCCGTCATTGCATTGACTACTGTTTCGACTCCCTAGTGGTGTAATATATCCGGGTTTCATCTCCAGTCACTATGTGAAAAAAGAGGCCATCCCCACCTTCCCCCAGCGACCAAAAAATCACGTGTAGCTCTTTGCTCTTTGTGAGCGTCTGTCAGCATTTTTGGCACCCATCTCGCACACAGTTTGTGATAACCTAGCTTATCAGTCAATTCAATGCACTGTTTTCACAAACAAGTTCTGGAAACAGGGGCCGCGGTGGCTCAGTGGTAGAGCGTTCACCTCTGGTGCTTGGGGTCCCGGGTTCGATCCCAGCCCCCGCCAAGTGAACTTTGTGGTGGGCAAACACCGTGTGCGTGGGTTTTCTCGGGGTTCTCCCGTTTCCTCCCACTTTCTTCATTCCACCATTTCATTCATTTATCATAATCACCGTCTCCTTTAGCCTAACCGGCATAACCGTGGGACGTAAAACTCAAAGATTTCAAGTTCTGGAAACTCTTTGGCGAGTTCAGCTCTTATTAACCGGCGATTGGATAGCACGCGTTCTACCAGATCGTCCGTCTGAACATTATGACTTTCGCTTCACTCATCATCATGAACGTTTTAACGCTCTTTGTGAAACTCTGTATACCATTGCTTGACCTTCCCTTCACCCATCGCTGTCGATCCGTAAATGAAACACAACTCTCGATGGATGTCAGCTGCATTCTGTCCTTTGGCCTTCAGAAATCGAATGACAGATCTCACTTCAGACTTGGCGGGAGAAATATTTCGGCTGGTATAAATATAAGACACTAATCAGATACGAATAACAAATTAATTAAATATGATTAGTTTCATCACCGTATTTCATGTTCATGCAATTTTTGTCAATACATTATTTTCATATAAAAATTTAAATAAATTATGTTTAGAGCGTTGTTGTGACGTATAGAGCGTGAGCGGTATCGGCATGTCTTACACTACAAAACTGACTATTACTCGGATTTACTCGGAAGTTGATTCTTATTACCATGTAACCTATCATCGTAACGAATTACTCGGAGGCCGCAGTGTCAGTGGTAGAGCGTTCACCTCTGGTGCATGGGGTAATTGGTTCGATCCCAGCTAGCGCCAAGTGAGCTTTGGATAAACAACGGGTGCGTGGGCCTTCTCAGGGTTCTCTTGTTTCCTCCCACTTCCTTCATTCCACTATTTCATTCATTTCTCATCATACCCGTCATCTCCTTTAGCCTAGCCGGCATAACCATGGGACGTAAAACTTAAAGATTTCATTTCATTTTCATTTCATTTTGAATTACTCGGTAAGAAGGGATATGCGAAGTCATGGTAACACTGTATGCAGTATTTGGAAATATCTGTCAGTGTAGTACACCAGAGCAAGATAGCTCGCTGTTATGAGATGTGCTCTATACGTGTATGTCATATCATTGCTGTTGAAAATGAGTTTGAATCTTCGTGGTTCATGCAAGATATCTTGGTGCCGATTGTGCTAGTAAGGCAAGGAAGGAACTAAGGTAATAAGTATTGTTCCTTGGGAGTGATAATAGCCCAGATGGCACAGCTACAGAGGCTGACAATGTTCCAAAGGAACACGTTGCTTCTACCATAGTGACACGCAATTTTCATCAGCTGGAGAAAGAGAAAAAGAGCGAAAACAAGCGAACCTAATAACAGTGATCTCCCGCCCGTGCTAGCACAAGCCCTTGCCCCTCCAGCCGCTCTGTCGATCGTTACACGCAGACGACGCAATTCGTCGCCATTGGAAACGGTGACGTCACTCTCCGGAACTGCGTAATGGTAGTGTAAATCAGGGTGCAAACTAACAAGGAAAGTAACAAATCAATGGAGCTAACGTAAGTTCATACTACATTTTATCGCTTGAGTAACAAACATGTTCGTAGGAATGGTCAGTGGCGGAGTCGACTAATTGATGTCATTCACAAAAAACAAAAGAAATACGAAAAGCAGAATGTTCTAAGGCGTAGTGTATGTAAATAAGTTTTATAATTAAGTTGGAAGTCTTCTTTCAAGATAAACATTGACATTTTCAAAGATTTAAAAAAAAAAAAAATTGAACCATGTATCAATGAGAACAAAAACGTACCTAATAATTAAGAATTGTATCTGAAAGAGATATAAATTCATATAGAGATGCCCACAAGGTAATTATAACGCCCAGTTCGGTATTTGCGTTGGACGGAGTGAGAGGGAGGGTCGAGAATCATCATCAACATTTATTCTAAAATCCTTAAAATAGCCATAATTTATACAAGGACTGAATCATATGAATCATTGCAGTACTAGGGCTGAATACTCTGGGTAAGTAGCATTTAGTGTTAAAAAGTAGTGTTAAACATTGCTTTTGGGGGCGAAGAAAATATGCAAGAATTTATCTGGGGCACGTTATGGACCATAGACAGAATGGGCATCACTGAATGAATAAATCTAAAACACAATGTAACAATATAAATAAATACCAACTTTAGAAAAACTTTATTATTATTATTATTATTATTATTATTATTATTATTATTATTATTATTATTATTATTATTATTATTATTATTATTATTATTATTAAAGCCCGGATTTCTAAGCAAAATGCTTTTTTCTTCCCACTCTTCTAAAGATATGCAGAAATGTACTTCGTAGTACACGCCTGGAATTTTAAGGAATTTTAACCATGGTTGATAGTGCTTAAAATGCTTATTCTATTTATTTTTTTTTTAAAGTTTTGTTTCAGGATTTTCAATTAAAATTTCATATTTTACCAGTGGCGAAGCATAATCCACAACTAGGGTAGGCCCGATAAACTAATATTCCCATTTAGCTCCACTACAAATATTTTGAAATGCAGTTCATATTTTCTTCTGTCTGGGACTTGCAGTGGGGATGAGGGGAATTTCCTCCTCAGTTGCTGTTTTCATTTCCTGCATATTTGAAAATGGAGGGAGAGGAAATGAAGGTACATTCATAATGTTAGCTGTCAAATTTCTTGGATAAGTGTTTGTTACTTGCATCTTCTACTTTAAAGTAAGTACAACACAGTATTTAATTTATGTACCACGTGATAATGTCTTTCACTAGAAATGTTAATGCTTAGAAGGAACTTAATTTGAATTAACGCAAGATATTTAGTACTGAATTCTATGCTACCCGATATTTAAGAGGGCTTAAATACTCATCGAACTTTTAACGCAATTTTTTATTGTTTTGTATATTGCATAATTTTCACATTTCCAGGAAAAAAGTTAGCAAAGCGCCTCCCGAAACAAGCAAAGCCTCCAGAAACAAAATCGTAAATACCCCACTGATTCTATGAAATGGAAAACTCAACTAAAATTACACACAAATATAATTATTTTATCCTGTACGGTAGTGTTTGATAAGTTTATACATATTTATTGTATTAGACTTATATTCTACAAGCTGGAGAAGAGTGCAGATTTAAGTATGGTGTTGCGTTATACGTAAATACGTTCCATTGTAGGATCTTTATTTAAAGGAACTCGCGCCTCTCCTGACAACCTTCGGCGCCTCCTGAGGGTAACGCTCCGCACAGTTTGAAAACCTCTGGACTATACAAATCATTTTTCAGTAATACTCAAGAGCCTCATACAAAAAAAAAAAAAAAAGAAATCCTCAGGATGAGTATCATTATATACTGAAACGTCCTCTAATAAGGAATAGGATTAGGAATTAGATTGCTGGGCTTTCGGCATCTATGCCCATGTTAGCACGTCACTAGGATTAGGATTAGGATTAGGAATTAGATTTCTGGACTTTCAGTATCTATGGCTATGTTAGCCCGTCACTAGGATTAGGATTAGGATTAGGAATTAGATTTCTGGACTTTCAGCATCTATGGCCATGTTAGCCCGTCACTAGGATTAGGATTAGGATTAGGAATTAGATTTCTGGACTTTCAGCATCTATGGCCATGTTAGCCCGTCACTAGGATTAGGATTAGGATTAGGAATTAGATTTCTGGACTTTCAGCATCTATGGCTATGTTAGCCCATCACTAGGATTAGGATTAGGATTAGGAATTAGATTTCTGGGCTTTCGGCATCTATGGCCATGTTAGCCGGTCACACATATGAGGGATGGCGTTCCTCGGCGATCACATTGCCCGGGGATTTGGTGAGAGAGAAAGGAAGCTGTCTGGGAGTATTATGTTAGGTATCATCGCGGCATTTGCCTGTGTGAATGAGGAAAACCCAGGAAAACCTCACTTCTCAAGATGACTGGCCTGAAAAAGTTATTACACCATTTCGACCGAGTGTCCTCTCGGGAATCGAACCTGGGACCGCTCGCACAGCAATGGCGAGAGTGTTAGAGACTACCTACGCGGGCCCACATCCTTGAGTAAAGTAAGATTTCATAGAAACAAATATTTCATTTGATTTTCGTGTGTTTTTCCTTATTTTGCTTATTTTTTAATATTTATCATGTATATTTGCATGCTTATTTTATTATTTGATTGTACTTATAAATGTGGAATATATAATAGTAATAATAATAATATTAAAAAGAGGAAGAAAGTTAGGTCAGTGAGCCTTAAAATAAACATACATTTCACAGAGAAGAGGAAGGAGAAGGAGAAGCATATCCTATATAATATATTATTTGGAGTCTGAACCTCACTCAAGATAGCTAGAGCGGAATTCGAATTTCCGATTAATGTACAGATCATGTCGCCTATTCTTATGATGTTCTTGAGACACTTGTGAGTTATATTACAACTGTTGAAGGAAAGTATGATTCTGTATTCTTTCAAGTTGTACTTTGGTAGAAACTTTATCAATAGATTGTGACGAGACAAAGGTAAAAATGCAAATTCCACATGCATATTCATTAAGTTTGTCTCTAAACTCCCTCTCATGTCAATGCGTCTAGCTTCTAATGACTACTTGACATGCACACTATCTTATTTTTATCTGTGCCATATACTTGTTTATATATATGTATGTATGTATTGGTCCATGACTACGTAGGTAGAGTTCGGGGTGGAGAAAAAGAAATAAATGTGGGTTTATTACTTGTATTCGTTAGTCATAAATATTGATTCTAGATCGACATATACAGATTGAACATTTACATTAAGAACATCTGGAATAAGGGGAAACGAAACGAGAGGGGAAGCTGGAACGTATATGGAACGCTAACCGGCGTTTCTTAACCAAAACTACTCAAAGTTCTCATTGTTTACCGTGCAATTTACATGAATTTGTTTTTATTCAGTGAAAAACAAATGTTCATAAACTGTATATTTGAGAAATTCTAGTTAAAATACAGGGTTATTATAAATAATTGAAGCGATTTCATAAATTCATTGTAGCTCTAGTAATTGAGATATTGTAACAAAACTCAATAGTGACGTAGAAAAACTCAAAAAGTTTTGTTTGTTGTGGGTGTTGATTTCTCCCACGAGAACACAGCAGTGAGCAGTGAGGCAAGATGGCGACAGGCGCCGAGAAAGCATTGCATGTCATGGCCTCCACGTTCTCCTGACCTAACCACACATGTAGACTTTTATTTTTTATGTGGGGTTATGTGAAAGATTCAGTGTTCATACCTCCTCTACCAACAAACCTGCCAGAACTGCGAGCCCGCATCAACAATGCTTTTGAACTCATTGATAGGGACATGCTACGCCGAGTGTGGGAAGAATTTGATTTTCGGCTTGATGTCTGTCGAATCACTAAGGGAGCCCATATCCAACATTTGTAATTGTTAACAAAAACTTTTTTGAGTTTTTGTATGTGTGTGAAAAAAATTATCGCAATATACAGTATGGCGCTAAATTCGTTGTACAAAAGCAGAGGAGTGATTCCTGAGAGTAAAATAAACAAAAAAGTTCCAATAAACATAGGACGAAAACCTCATCGTTTACGTGCTATAGGCTGCCGAAAACATGGAAAAATGAATTCTAAAGACCCATAGCTCCAAAACTATGGGACCTACTGTAGTAGGTTCAAGACTTCACTTAGGAACTAGTATGTGCTCTATCCAAAAATACATGTTTTAGAATCCTAAGGTACTCTCACAACAATTTTTATGGAGGTAATTGGAGAGTATTTTATATCATATGCCCGTAATTAAACTCCTTCTATAAAGATTGTTGTGGAATCACCTCAGGATTCTGAAACACACATTTTTGGATAGAACAAATACTAGTTCCTAAGTGAAGTCTTGATCCGACTACGGTAGGTCGCATAGTTTTGAAGCTATGAACCTTTAAAATTCATTTTTTCATGTTTTCGGCAGCCTATAACACGTAAACGATAGGGTTTTCGCCCTATGTTTATTGGAACTTTTTTGTTTGCTTTACTCCCAGGGATCACTCCTCTGCTTTTGTACAACGAATTTAGCGCCATACTGTATACAGTAATACAGTTATTATAGAGCTGTGAAATGGCTCCAATCATTTACAATAACCCTGTATATACTGTAAATATAGAGATGCAGAGTAGCGATAATGTAACGATCAAGTACAAGAAAGATAAATGTAACAGGTGGAAAACGTAAGTGATACAGAAAAGAGTTAAAATCGCTATTTTTCCTTCCACTTCCACTTCTGTAAAAACAGGAGAGAATTTTATTGTGGCGCAAACCACAATATGTATTGCCATTAGCATTAGATTTGCTTCTTTTTCTTCCAATGCAAACATAACAATGCTTTGATGTCTAATAAGTATAGGGGAAAGTGGGGCAGGCGTCCTAAAGAGCCATCCTTACTCTATGTACGTTCTGTAGATTTGTTGATACAACTCAATATACAAAATTAGGACAAACAATTTTCAGGAGAGTTGTAATTGTTTCATTGTACCTCAATAGCGGAGTATACAATGATAATGTCATGGTTTTTCAAACACTGCTCATTTGACATTGCATTGAAGAGAAACAGATATTTATGTTTACGAGTATTGTGTTTTTAAAACTCGCGCTCGTGCTGATATTCAAACAACAATTTTGTTCTGCCAAACGAAATGTCTCAAAACCTTCAGTGAATATTGAGAAGTGAGAAAGGAATAGCAAAAGACAAAATGTTGATGTGGTCCTAATGTACACTTGGGAAGAAACACAATTCGCAAAGTAAACTATTTCATTCTGCCCCATTTCTAAGCCACCAGCAATAATATCTAAATTAACGATTTGCTTGTTGTTTCAAGATCTAGTCTTACCTTATTTTCGAAAAGAATTTGTAACTTTTAAATCTATATAGTCCCTAATGATAGCATTCCAATTATAAAGTGGTTCATAATTTTACTTTAAAAAAAATATCCCAGAATCGTATGGGATACAGAAACCACAGGTTGTAGTAATTTTCAAATTAACATATTAATGTCACTACTATTGCAGTGTTACTTTTTGCTTTCTCTTTTCCCTTCACCGAAATATTTTGCATTTTGACTCTTGATTGTTTATTTATTTATTATTTTTTCTTTTTTTAATAACATTGTTAAGTTTTGTTAATTTCTTCGTTATTCAAAGTTATATAAGTTTTTGGTACAAATAGAACCTCGTCTTTGAATAAGTATTATAAGAAGAATGAAACGGGTTTTTATAGTGTTTTTCATAAACTAGTGATTAGAATTTTTAAAAACTTCAAATTGTAAAATTACCATTACATTATAGATTTTTGGATTTAAAGAGTCGAATTGTCATCCAATCATGGGGCCATATCATCCGCTCCCCAGGAGTGATAGGACGCCATATTAAAAAGGTAACCAAGAAAGTTCTGTCGCTTTTTCACCCACCATCTTCGAACATCGATATGTCAGCTCAGATGCACATGAAAGATCAAAAATAGTCCCCATCACTACATCAGCATCGACAATCTTCTGCCAACGTTCTGGAAGGCCATGGATTCCATTGCGGTAGAATTTGGAGGGCCGTGAAGCGAAGAAGGTATCAAGTGCATTTTGCACACTTATTAGGGATTTCAACTGGCGTCCTCTAAGGTGATTGTCCAAAGAATGGAACAGGTGATAATCGGATGATGCAACGTCTGGAGAGTATGCAATAGTGTTTCCCATCCAAGGCGTAGAATGGTATCCCGGGTCATCCTAGCCACATGGGTCTTAGCGTTGTCCTGCAACAAGAGGACCCCTTTGCGATACACAAGTGCTGGCTCCAGAGTTTTGAGTTTTTCTTGAACGCGGCTCAACTGCTAACAGTACACAGTTGCATCGATCCTCTGACCAGCTGGTAGCAGTTCCCGATGCACGATGCCGCGAGCAGTCCACCAAACACACAGGAGTAATTTATTCTGTTGTAGTGCTGGTTTCGGCTGTTTTGGAACCGGTTCATGGGATGCTAACCAATGATGTCGGCACCGTGGAGCTTCGTACAGGACCCACTTCTCATCACATGTCAACACCCTGTCCAGAAATGGCTCCTTTCCTCAGACGAGACAGTAAAGAAACACAGGTGTCTTCTGGCCCGGAGTCAACTCATGTGGGATCCATCCAGACCTGGCACCCAAATAACTTTCTATGCCCTCAAATAGGGGTCGCCTTTTATGTGTTTCTTAAATTTGTTGTAAACTTAGAGCAAATGAAGAATAAAAGAGTTAGCTATGTTAGTACCTTAAAATAATTAAAACAACTCTAATTGATCCTCTACTCTGATACTTTCATTTGTCTAATTGAATGCACAAAGTTGCAAATTTATTACCTTACTTTTGCGTAAGAGTGTCTGGATTTATCCTATTATTGCGTGGAGTTTTTTCTTTACCATTTATAAACTCAAAGCCCAACAAATGCACTTCCAGAGGCCACGATGACACAATACTAGGTAACAGACCGAGTGAATGTGGTGAGTAATATCGTGCCTGTAGGTTTTCTCGGGGTTCTCCCGTTTCCTTCCACATTTTCATTTCTTCAGATTCTTCCATTATCACTTGCCGTCATTAGTCATCCGTCTCCTTTAGCCGAAAGGGCGTAATCGTAGAATATAAAACTAAAAATTTCGTTTTATTTAATTTCCAATGGACTTCCGTAAACAATTTGTTTTTTTCTTATTTAATAGTTTGTTGCTACATTTCCCATAACCTGTTATTCTAACTTCCATGTGTTGTCATGACCTATGTCGACATGACCTATGATTCAATAGGTAGCTTACTAAAATATAATAATAACAAAAATAATGGCTGTCATCAGGAGTGACCTAGAACCACTAAGTTTTGTACATAGATAATTCTTCAGCAGATCTAATCGCATATAAAATCCTTTCTTCGATTTTCGGCTCAGGTGCTCGGATTCCGGAGAGCAAATGCGTATGCAAGTTTCTACCGGTTTCTGAGAAGGCAAGGTCCGTCGACCCTACTGTTCCTTTCCTCTTTGAAGCGCGGAACAGCGCGGAACAGTAGGGTCGACGGACCTTGCTGAGAAGGACTTGCATGTTTGCAACCAACATTATATTGTGGTTGTGTGAGTATACATAGTAGCAGAGGATAAATACCCGGACATTAAAATGATTATAGAGACACTTTTTTCCTCCGGATTCTAAATTAAGACCCGGCAACAATCGGGGTTTGCAATAATAATAATAATAATAATAATAATAATAATAATAATAATAATAATAATAATAATAATAATAATAATAATAATAATGTACGCGGGCATGAATGGAGTTAATGTCCTTATATTCTGAAAAAATATTGACTTTTAGTTTGCATTTACTATGTAGAAAACCTACTCTCTCCCCCCCCCCCAAAAAAAATGTTCTAGGCCTTCCTAGAACATCTCTCTGGCTACACTTCAGAAGCTATTGAGCAGAAATGATTAAAATAAACAGTTAAGACCATCATCGTAAGAAGTACAAACAGAATCTAATATTCATGGGGCAAGAGTCTACAGTAATTTAATTTTTTCAAATGTTTTTGTGATAATTTTGCAACAAAGCTACCGCTTTAAGTAGTAGGTGACTACCGTGTAGTAGTGGTTTGGTCAGTTTCTGCACTGCAACTTATGGCTAATATAAGTTTTTTTTCTTACTTTCATATGTACTAAATTTTAGTATTCTGGGAAAAGCACTTTTTCATGTGTAAAACAACTTTTGTTGGCTTTGATCATAGTCTTGTAGAAGATGATATTTTAACGAAATAATTGTGAAGTTCATATTCTTTCCATTGCGTAACACGTAGTCACACATACTGTACATTCCTGTAACTTAGAACGGTGTGATTACGGCAAAAGTCTTAATTTTACGTGGATCAAAAATCGTTTCGGGACTTTCACCCCATCTTTATTAAAACATATATTTGTAATTGAAGAAATGCTATTTTTGTTTTTGTTTTTCAGAGCAGAGCTAGAGAACACAAAGAGATGAATTGTTATTGGATATCAAATAATCCAGCAGATCTTTGTAAATTATTATATGAATGCGACTGCCAACTTCATACTACTTACAACATCTCCATAGAAAAGAGAAAATATAAGACTAATTAATTACACTCCTCAACATCAATAAAGTTTATTTGACAATATAAGTTTCTTGATAGCTGGGTTACTTTTGACGATCTCTCATCTAATATTCTTCTGGTATTTGATCTACTTTGTTAATAAGTTTTTTTTTATTGACTTAATTTATCATTACAAAAATTAGTAGTCACAAGATACCACCGTAGGTATGTATTATTTTCAAACAACTGACAACTTCCTACCTAATTGTGAAGAAAGATCCACTAGTAATTCCAGAAGTATTGTTATCATAGTCGCCGACTATGTTGGTGCTTCAGGTCTCAAGCACTCATTGAAGGTATTTAATGGGTGCTGAGTGTCCATTTAATTTTTGCGTTGGAATTAACTTCGAAATTACACTTTTATGCGGTGAATAATAAAAAGAAATTATAGTGCATGTGATCCCAGGTTAATTTTAGATAAAGATATTTGTTTAATAATCATTTATCAATACCTATTTTAGACTCTTCAGGTTCACGGCATATCGAGGATCGAGCGATATAACATTACAATGATAATAATAGTCCGTGGGTCTAATTTTGTATTATTATTTCTTTAAAAAACTTGGTGTTTGATGTTGTTAATTTATGTTCTTTAGATCTAGTATGACATTTTTAAACATGATCCGCCTTATGCAGAGTCGTTTTGACGTATGATTAACGTCATACTAAAGGCTTGACTAGTGTAGGACACATATGTTAGTCGAACTCTTTAGTATGGCACTAATCAAGAGTCAGAAAGACTCTGCATAAGGCCCAATACGTCCTCGGAAAATGATATGCATCCCAGTTCTCAATTGCGCAATTGAAAAATTCCTTCTGTCCCTGATAGGTTTACCTCACCAAGACAAATTGTCACTGTTACATATCAAAAATCTTTAACTCTTTTTTCAGCACCGAGGTTATATGAAACGTGGACCTACAGTTTGAAGTGGAATCCGAACCACCGTAATGCATTAAATTTTTTGAATACTCTTCCACTGGGAATAGAATCCCGAACCACGTGCACAAAAGGGGGGCACAGGTACTAGCCACTAGACCAGCAACAAGGACCTTCAACTATCGCTTTAGTGTTTATATTACTATTACTATTACTACTACTACTACTACTACTACTACTACTACTACTACTACTACTACTACTACTACTACTATTATTATTATTATTATTATTATTATTATTATTATTATTATTATTATTATTATTATTATTATTATTATTTAACAACACTCTACGAATTTAGGTTCTCATAAAATCAAACAATGTCTCCCGGATCTCTATAATAGGGTCGTATATCCACAATTAGTATTAAAATGTATAAATTAGTTTCAGAATCATTTTTGCGACTAAAGATCACGGTTTGAATATATCATCTTCATTGGCTTAATCGCATATATAAATCATCTTGATTGCTTATGGAACAACTCTTTTTATTTCCTAGTAACCACACTAAACTAGGTAACTAACTCTATGGCCTTTTGCTCCCGGAGGTTCAACGCTGCGTTCATAAAAGCTCTCTATTGATTTCTATCCTTAGCCAACTGGATCCAATTTCTACTTTGTATTCCTATTTCTGCGAGATCCATCTTAATGTTGTCCTCCCATCTGCGCCTAGGTATTCCTAATGGTCGTTTTCCGATTGGATCTCCAGTTAGAAGTTTGCAAGCGTTCCTACTTTCTTCCATTCTGGCTACATGACTGCCCACCTGAGCCTCCTAGACTTCATGACCCTAACTGTTGTTTCTCGTTATGAAGTTTCCGCCATTCCCCATTCCCGTCCCTTTTGGGTCCGAATATTCGTATCAGGATCTTGTTCTCAAATACTTTCAGTCTACGTTCTTCCCTCAGAGTAAGCGACCATGTTACGCAACCATACAGAACAACAAACATGATTGTCGTTTTATATATTTTAAGCTTCAAATACCTCGACAGAATTCGAGACGACAAAAGATTTTGAACTGAATAATAACACGAGTTCCCTGCTTTTAGCCTACTTTAATTTCTTTCTTAATATGATTTTGTCTGTTAATATTGATCCTAGATAGTAACCATACTAAATCTTTTAAAATCTAATGAACAATATTTCTTGATTCTTTCTTTCTTTCTTTATTTTTATACATATAATGTCTTGATAATTTCTTTTTCTGGTTTTCTTCAGCTAGTACTTAGTAGTTGCATGTAGAGTTGTAGACCCTATCACAAAGAAAAGTTTCAGCATCTCCTATAATTGCTTACCGTAAAATACAACGCAACGAAGGGATAGAATGCCAAAGAATCTTAAGTTATGACGTCCAAAAACGTTTTAAAGTTAACTCGCTACTCTATTGAAGGAGAAGAGAAGAATGTATGAAATGAAGCTTCCTTACAGAGGAAGTTATTTGAATCTATAAATAGATCCACTACAGAAATAGACAGTAAGTAATATTCAGAATGTCATCTACCGGCAGACAAGTAATATCATGTAGTTCGTGCAAAACTTGGTGACATCAAGAATGGATAGAGTAAAGGAAAATTGTTAATTCGTATAAGTTGACATTTTTAAAAGCAAGGATTAAATATTTACAATCTTTAATTTTACAAATTTTATGTATATTTTAAGTAGTATAGATTTAGTATGGTAAACATGAAAAGACTTGCCGCGCCTTGATAAGATAGTTTATCGCTTGTTTAATTAAGGATAAGGGGGGAGTATTGAAGGAGGTGATGCAATAGGATTAGGAAAGGGGAAAGGTCAATTGATTGATAAAGAACACGTGATGTGTTTCACAATGATAGATGACGAAAGGAAAGGTTGAATGACCACTACGAAGGTCACAGTGGATGACCCCTGGAAATGGCCCCCAGGACCCAAGATTGACCCCTGTATAGGGACCACGGTTTTTAGGGATACCCTCCCCCTGTTTAATGAATTTTTTAAAAAATATGAAATTATATTTATGTGCACACAGGAATTGAACTTGGGAAAATAGGAAATAACTTTATTTTATTTTATTGCATTATTCAGTCATATTTGATGTCCGTACTAAAGACGGAGTCTTGTTCTTGCACATCCATCACCGAAGAACTTAAGACATGAACTGAGGTTTTGCGCGCTTTGAAAAACCGGATGAATTGACCTTTGTACGATTAGATAAACTTGTTGAACGACGAAACATCATGTGATGATGAGTAATTTTGACCGTTGATACGTGATTAAACATTATGTGACTATACCAGAAGAAGTAATTTTGACCCTTGATACATGATTAAACATCATGTGATAAGTAATTGGGGTCATTGACGTATGACTAAACATCATGTGATAAGTAATTTGGGGCTACAGCAGTATGATTAAGTAACATGTGATTGATGACTAACCACATTTGATTAGGCATAAGATGAACACGTGATGAATCTGAAAGTACTTTAAATACAAGTTCTAAGAGAGAAAATATATAAAGACACACAATGCAGTCGTATGAGAAGAAGGATTACTGCGATATTGAAGCATCATTATCTGATGTTGAAACAGAATTATATGAATCACCTTCAGATGAAGAATTTGATATTGATGAAATAGATTCATCAGTATTAACAGTTTCAGAAACCCCAGCATCATCACCATCAAGATTTTGGAGTTTAGACTTTTCTTGTAATAGTCAAAATGTGGACCGAGAATGTATAAAGAAAGCTATTGAAAAATGGGAATTTAACGACACGTTAATATGTGATGGTTGCAGAGAAGGATTGTATCATGTGTATGCGCATGATTGTATGAATCTACCCCCAAAATCATTGGAAGTTCGTGCTTGGAGTGTTATAGCAAGCCCTAGTGTTGAAGATGATGTGTTTTACCTGTATGCCAACACCCACATTATTGGAATACTAACAAGAGAAAAATTTTATGAAGCATATTTGGAACTATTAAATGATACAGACTATTTTCCGGAATTACTAGAGGTTTTATTAAGAAAAGACAGAAGGAAAAATGTATCCGAATAGTGTGAGAGTTTTATGTGTGTTATGTAGTGCTAAAAATATTAATGTGAATTGTGTATTAAAAACAATAAATGTATACTTACGTGAGAATAATCCGCTGGATTGCAAATCAAGTACTCTTCATGATATTGGATCATTTGCAGCAAAGTATTTATCTCTTGATAAAACTCTTGGTGAACTTTTTGAATTGTATGAACAAGAACATAGTGAAATCTCATTTATATGCTTTATGCGTAAAACTTGTGATCTTTTAAAAAATACAGAATTTGTTGGACAAATTATACCATATTTCATTCAGCGCACAAATGAAATTTCACCTTGCGTAAATCAATACATTATTGATATTCAAGGTTTTAAAATGTCTGATAACGAATTTATTATTCGTGAGTTTTGTCTTAGCGCATGTGATGATACAGTAAATTTCCATTGCTTGGTAAAATCACCAATAGAATATAACTTATTGTCATTAGATTGCCAAAAACAAATTGATTGGCTGACATCGAATTTACACGGTTTGAACTGGGATAGTAAAACAGGATATACTGTATCATTCATACGTAACCTTGTATATCAATTATGTACAATGAATTCAACCTTTTATTGTAAAGGTTTAGAAAAATCTCTTTGGATTAAGAGAATATTTGCATTAGATAATGTTATTGATTTAGAAACGAAAGAATGTCCAGCATTAAATGATTTGTGTGGAAATACATTTAATGAATATTGTTCTTTTCACAAAAATGTTGTAAAGAAATCAGGATGTGCATATCGTAACGCACAACAGTTGAATTACTGGTGGAAATATGAAAGATCAACAGCATTAACTAATGCATTATCAAGATTGTAACGAGGATTTGTAAATTAAATGCATGAATATAGTTTAAAAATTTTTATTGTAAAAAATATATATACAATAATAAAAAATAAAAAAAAATACTTTTGTTTTCTTTTTAAAATGTTGTTTACATGTTTATAAACAATATCATCATTCTTTTTTAAATTTTTGTTGTTAAACAATTTTAAACACTTTTCAAATGATTGAGTGCGAATAATATGATGCAAAAAATATAATACAAAGTATCCGCATAACACAGAATCATCGTGCTGATATTGTTCACTGTTTGTAAAATATAATTTAGTATTTTTGGATAAAAAATTTTTTATTTCCTTGGGAATGTCCATAGCAAGACTGTCAAAATAGAATCCATGTTTTTTCTCATTAATGTACACTGCTACCCAGTGTGATCCACTTGAATTGGATGTATCAAGATTAATTACAAGTGCTGCAGGTGGTTCTACCATTACAGGAAGTTTATCAATAGGATAAATTCCGGTAACACTTGCACCAGTCACTTTATCAGTCACTAACACTTTTAACAATTCGTCACTATACATGATTATTATTTTTCTTAATTATAGTAGGTATGTAATTATCACTGTTTTTTACATGTAAAACATAATCATACACTTTTACATATTCACTATATAGTAATGCTTCATGAATACTGCACCTATATTGTCCAAAACGATGTTTATTGTGTGCACACTTGTGAACGTGGAAACTTAATGCAGTATACTTTGGACAGTCTATTTCTTCCAAATTTGTAACATTTCTTTGCAGAATTTCTTCAAGAAAACACTTTCTAGTTAATCCATACGTGTAAATACTGGTGGTATTTGAACAATATGATTGAATTATTTCCTTAAGAAGTGAATACTCTACATCGCCTTCGTGCCAGGTAATGCCATATACATTTTCACTTAGATATTTGTTTGTATTTATGATTGGCTCAGACAGCTTATTTAATGGATATGGTGGTTTAAATATCCAATTTTGTAAAAACGGAACGTCAGGATTTACAATTGCTAGTTCCTTTACAATAAATTCCTCATCATTATTATGGAATGCGGAGAAGTGTACAACAACCCTCATTCTACTCAACTGAATAAATTAGAAGGTGTTATCAGTATAAATATTTCTATCTTTGTCTATTTGTGCTAACGAATCAAATTGCGCATAGACAATACATGTAATTGGTTCAGTTAAAGTTTCTGAAAATGATACTTTTAAATTTACAGGAGAATCACGAACTACATCCCAAGTGTTGTCATCTAAAGTTCCAGTTGGAGATAGAATAAATGCATACAGAGTATATCCATTAGGATATTCTTCAAGAGTAACAGTATGTGAATAATTTTGATAATATATACCAGTACCTGATATCAGAGTATAGTAACTTAGAAGGTATAAATCATTATTAAAATCAGGCGTAAGGGGATTGGGAGGGAATGATTTTGATCCAACATGTAATTGCAGTTTGTTAACGTTAAAGTTCCGGAACTCATATGGATTAAGATGTGATTTACCATTGAAGGCTGTGTTGGAAATGAAACCAATAACCAGACCTTTAGGAACATTACCCAGAAAGAGATTATCAAGGTTATATGACTTGACTTGTGCAGGAATAGTATAAGATCTTGTTTCTACTCTTGTGAGAGGTAACTTGGCCGTTTCTGAAACCATTCGTGTATTTAATTGCATAGCTAAATCTGCAGCAACATCAATACGACGTACATGTAGAATAACTTCCTCAAGTGCAACTTTGTAACTTGTATTTTCAGGAGACATTAAACAAAAGTTATCTTTACTACGATGTAATTTTACACGTAAACTTACTTTATTAGGAAGCATACGATCTAAACTTACAATATCAGTATGAAGACGTCCGTACATTTCAAAAGATTTACTATTTTTTATTTTATTGGCACGCTTTTGAAAACCATCATTTGTATTATCTAATTTATTAAAATTTTTTGCAGTATCTTTATGCCACATAGCACATGCTAAATGTGTTTGAGAAGCATCATGAGAATAATTTAATAAAGTTTCAATGTATGCACGATAAGGATAAGATCCTGATGAAGAACTAATTAATTTATCATTTAACGAAATATCAATTTGACTAAATAATGAATGTAGGAAATTATTTACTGGTGCAACAACATCATCATTAACTAAATTTTTACCATCATCTTTTGTAATTTTACAACGTACATAAAGATATAGATATGCTGGATGAATAAATTCTCCTGTTTCTCCAGGAATAACAAATTCAATTGGTCCTTCGGATGTTAATGTAGAAATAGGTCGATATTCAGCATTTATAGTTGCTTCAATAGCTGTTTGTGTCATTGGTATTGAAAAGAAATCAAATTCATTGGTACAGCATTCAGAACTATCGGAATTTAGGAGCGACATTATGAAAAGATATCGTTTATATGTTTACGTTTTGTTGGTGGTCCAAAATTTACAATTGCAGGAGCCTTTCTTTTGCGTGACCGTCTCTTACCACTACCAGTTAGCAACTGTCCAACTTTATTAATAGCTTTTGTCTTTAAATTATTACCAGCTTCTTTTACACGTGCACGAACCGCTTCTTTAAATGGTTTATTTTCCAATACATCACCCGCAACTTGTATACCGGTTTGCAATGCTTGACGTCCTACAGTTTTTGCACCTTGTTTAAGAAATGGTAATGCAAAACGAAATAACCCTTTAAAGAAACTCCCGATACCATGTCCCCTTTGATATACAGGTCCTGAAAAATATGGTATTCCACGTCCACGATGTAAAGTAACACGTCTAGATCTCATTTTATTATTATTATTTAACAGGAGAGCGTTTAAAATGAAGTGTTACGGTCAGTGTCCCAGATCGGAATGGCAAATTTTGCCCTGCATGATCTTTTAATAGTATTTCAATTGTATTAAAACAAAATTTTGCAAGTGGCATATAATGAATATCTTCAAAGGTAATTGTTTGAACTTTTCCATATTTAATATCTGAAATTGTTGCTATACGTAGTAACGGAGCTTTTGTATCACCTAAAAATTGATATTGTATAATGTCGGTATAAATAAAAATTTGATGTGGATATCCAATATCTACGTATGGCTGTTTGAATCCACGACGTTCTTTTACAAGATCTGATTTTTCAGAAAAACCTAATTGTAAAGCTAATGTAGGTGACAATGTAACAGATTCTACACGTTCATCGCATTCAACACGTACAATATTTGAAAAGCTAAACCGTATAAATCTTGATATTGTATTTAATTCATCTATTAAATGATGAATGGATGGATAATATCCAACAACAACTTTACTTTTCATAGGGTCTGCATTTTTAAATTTGTACCATACAACATTTTCACCTTCGGTGACGTTATAACATGTTAATGGAATATGTACTTCACTTAACCCTACGTACCAATCGGATTCTGATAATCGTATATTATTTTTCAACTGATTAATAAAATGTGTTGGATTATTTGTAGGATATACATTTGTACTAGCATTTGAAACTAATGTAATGTAAAAACTATCATCAATACTTTCAGAAATCATTTTCGTTTAAAGTGAAGTGTCAAGTTTGAAGTCCCGAAACGAAATGGTAATTTTAAACCGTGTTCATCTTTTAAGTTTACTTCTATTGTATCAAAATATTTCTTTTCAACTTTAACATAATGGGGTGTATGAAACACAAAAGATTTTACATTACCGTGTTGTACATTATATACACTAAGTTTTCGAATTAACGGTCCAATATTTTGTTGATGTTTTACAATATCAACACATACATTAATTGAATTGGGAATATTATAATCTAAATTACATGGAAATTTACCCCGTGATAATAATAAATCAACATTTCTAATTTTTGTGTATACTACATTTTTAATATCGTGTGTATTTTCATTAATAAATCCAAAAATATGTTGTAATCCTGGTGTAATACCAATCATACACTGATCTTCTAATTTTAAAGAATGTTTAATTACAATTTGATTTTTATTTTGTAAATATTGTAACATACGAACATTTTCAGGAATTAACTCAAGAATAGATTCGATAGACGAATAATATCCCGGTGTTACACGAACATGATGGCGTTCAACTTTATCATTGATAACAGTAGTAATTATTATTTCTTCATTTTCACCAACATTATAAAAACTCCACGGAATATTAATTTGTGTTAATGCAACACCCCATTCCCCATCACTTAAATCAATAGGTTGTGCTAATTTAACGCGAAATGAAGCTGTTGTATTATTATTAAAAAGTTTACTACTGGCATTTGAAGGAAGAGTAACGTAAAAGTCATGTGTAAGGTTTGAATTCATTTTGAAGACTGAATAGAATCGGATCTAATCCATGAATTCATACTTGACGGATATCCCAACCATTTTACATACATCCACCCATTTTTACGTTTTAATACTTTTTCAATAAGATAAGTTTTTTTGAATTTATAATTACTTTTTGTAATTCTTGTGCATAAAATATTCCTTTAATTTCTTCTCCATTCCAATCTTTTAATTTATAAGTCACAGGATTAGATTTAATACATTTATCGACAGTAAATATTTCTTGTGACCATTTAGGTAAATATCCTTTTTCCAATACATGTTTATACTTACTAACACGAACATAATCACCCGGACTAAATTTACAACTTGTATTCTTTTTATTTATTGTATTTCCGTATAATGTTTCCCACACTTCATTCACATTGGAATCATTTACTTCTGCAGGCGCCATTTTAATACTTGAATGATATGAATGGTTATAATTATTGACAATTTGATCTAAGACATTAATATATCGATAAGTATTTTTTGCAGTAAAGTAACGATACAATTTTTCTTTTATTGTTCTTATAAAACGTTCTGCTAAAGCACATTTAATTTCGGAATGAACACTATAATGATTAATTTCATATTCTTTAAACAATTGTTTTACATGACGATTATAAAATTCTGTACCTAAATCGGTTTGGACATTAAACACGGGTAACTTGAAATTTTTTAAAATTTTTCTTATTGCTTTTACCATTTCAGGACCTTTCTTTGTTTTTAAGGGGACACAATATGCATAACGTGAAAAAATATCAATACAACATAATATATACTTATAATTATTATTATACTTTGCAATGTTTTGCATATCTGCCAAATCCATTTGTAATGTTTCATTTGGTGCACTAACATAATACTTTTTCCGTTGAAAAACTTTACGAATTGGTGCATGCAATGTATAAGCATCTTGAGAAGCTAACCAATTTTTAATTTTCTTTTTAGATAATTTTGTTTTACGATGTAATGTTTGTATACTTGATAAAGAATTAGGATTTGAATAATCATAATATATTTTTGATAACTTTGTCATTTTTTTACATACTATATTCTTTCCAATGTTTAAATAAATTAGATACTGCTTTAGGACTGGATGATTTTCTTATTTTACGAATACGTTGTCTACTACTACTACTATTCAGTTTTGATGCTGGTGTACCAATAAATTCTTTAGGAACATTAAGATCTTCTAATAAATTTTTAAATTCATAAATACCTATAGGATTTCTTGAATATTTTCTTGTACGAACAACATCATTTACTAAATCTATAATATTTGAACCAGGTATTGTTTTTCCTTGGATACGGACTATGCCAGACTTATCCCACTGAATTTTATCAGAATTTGTTAACTGCTTTAATAATAGATCTGTTTTCCTACGTAGTGTTTTTGGTACTGATTGTAAAATGTCTGATACAAATGGTAAAATAGAAGTATTGTTATCCTGTTGCAAAGCAAGTGATGATAATTTTTCTTCTTCTTTTTGTTCATTCTGAATAACAGGTAATGTAATAGGTTTATGTGAAGAAGAAGAAGTATACTGTAAGTAACGATGCAAAGCTTGTTGATATAATTTCCATTTTTGTTGTACACTAATATCATGACGTTTTAAAATATTATTCATTTCTTCATCTAAACGTGATTGATGTGAATCTATTGATTTAAGATTGGACTGAATGTCATGTATTGCATTTTCAGGAACTAAAATCATTTTACGTAATTCTGACATAATTATCGACTAAAAATACTACTGCCTACTGCTGCTAGAAGTGGTCCCAAAATTAATGGTAAAAGTGCACCACCTTTCTGTAGTAACAACCTCTTCTTTTTCTTTAATGCAGTACGCTGCTGAGATAAAGCGCGCAAGATCTTTTTATGTCTACGTAATCGTTGCTTCTGACGAGGATTTAAAGGGATGTTTCCTTTTATTGTGTTTTTAGCTACTTGAGAAATTGTTCTTATTAAGTCCCCTGAAGCATTTTGTAAAATTTGTTTTCGTTTTGTATTTTTGCATTTGCACAGAGCACGGAGCGTGTTATAGTGTTGTTTTACCTTCAACATCTTGATAGCAACTAAATAAAAATTTCTGTATGCATGTCTTTTATGTTGGCGTATACATGCATAATTTCATTAGGAAAAATATTTGTACGTATTCGCAATGCATCGTTTGTTTTTTGGGTTAGGTCAAATAGCAAATAAGTGTGAGGCTCACGTGTTACCTCTTCGAATACATTCACAATTTCCTTACTATATCGAGGCATAATTTGCCTTGCTAAATATTGTATTTGTAATTTATCACGAGGATTTTTAAATACTATAATGTAATGTGCATTTAAACTAATATCACGTGCGTGTTTTCCTTTTGGAAATAAATTTTGAATAATATATATAACAGTCAACTTTTTATGATGTGCATACTTTGTAAATAAATTAGCAACATCGCCATTAGTTTCTGACATTAAATCATCAAGTATTAATAATGAATTTTCTTTAATTTCAAAATTATTCATGTCAGGTATTCCTTCTATAAAACGTATTTTTGCATGTACATCCAGGTTTGGTATTACTGCACCATAACACCAAACAATATCATTAAATTTTATACTAAACATTTGATCACGTTCATTAAGTAATCGATTTACAAAACATGTTTTTCCTGCCCTTGATGGACCCGCAATTAAAATGGTAGAGGGATGTTGAAACTTTAACATGTTGTACTCAAATGAATGCATACAATAGAGCTTTTGCTTTATATACACTCACACAATTAAAAAGAAAAGAGATAGAGGTTTCTAAGAAAACAATCTACGATTGTTCTGAGCTTCTAATGAAGCGAAAGTTAAAGCTTTTAAGTTAAAATAAATTATTTACACTCATAGAAAATTTTAACAATGAGCTTCTATAAGAAGCGAAGGAAAAAATAATTAACAATGCACTTCTATAAGAAGCAGTCCAACAAATAATTAACGACTTTCCACTGGAAATTTTAACATAATTACATTCAATTTTAACAGGGAGTTTCCAAAGAAACAAAAGAATATAAAAGCAGAGTTTCCATAAAAAACGAACTGGTTAAAAAAGAAAAAAAAACATTCACACAAGTCACATTTACTCGTTCGTGGGCCTATATCCGTAAGGTAAAGTCGCACGTTTTGTTATTGGTATATTGTCAGTCACGTCATCTTCATCAACACGTTTACGTTTTTTATTTACCTCACGGTGTGTCTTAGTCTCTGTACGACTAAAGATGCGGAACCCTGGTTTACGCACAATACTATTTGGGTTTTCTATTACTGTGGACTCTAATTGTCCAGACACTAATTTATAGAAACTCTCAAAGTTAATTTTTTGAGAGGTCCTATCGTTGTGTTATCCCCCTAATTTTGAGTATGTGCCGAACATCCCCTTTGGCATTAATTAGCCTATAACAATAATTTTTTGCACCTAGACCGTAGAAGGTTGTAAATTCCCAACCTTCTGGAATTTCATCTGTTAGATCACCCAGATAGTTTCCAAGTGGTAACAAAGGTTCCTCATCTTTTTTCTGTATATACATAATACTGTCAGTGTCACAGTAAATGGCTCTGTCTGGTCCTACAGTCGTTAGTAATTTATATAGTTCAAGTCTAGCCCACGAAGTAATAAAGGCAGCTAATATAACGTTTGAAAATTCCAGTGGGACATTTTCAGTTTCATTATCTCTATATGTGATAATTAAATGATCATCATTAATTGGGACCACACTTTGAATTTCATACCTTGCCGACGTTAAATACCTAAGGAACGTAACTTCGTCACTAACGATTACACTATGTGACATATCAGTGCGCTGTCCCCATTTGCCATATAATGAATTGAGGTAAAGTTTTGCACATTGCCTCAATCCCGGGTTCGTCCTAATGTTATCATAATTTAACTGTATGCCTTCATGGGCATAATAGTCCTCGATATATTTTTGCTTGTCTCCTTCATTTTTACAATAAGCAGGAAAACCAGAGGCTTCCTGCTTCATCTGAAGAAAGGAATTCACATAAGTTCCGAACAAACCACCTGAATTCCCCTCTTCAGGATCCATGAGTTCGAATTCCCATATTTCATGTATATCGAGTATTTTGTACCCTTTTTGAAGAGCCAGGTGTAACTCTGGAGTACAAAACGTACCTGTAATAGCACACTCATTGTCACTATGAGTACAATCATCAGTGTTTTCCTCTTCCATACATGTCCGGCATAAACCAAAAAGTAATCGGCCTCCAGCCACATACGGAATAATCGGAAAATATAAGTTTTTCGGGGGCAAAATAGTGCATTTTACTACACCATGAATACTTTCCACATCTGGAAAGTCCGGCCCCGTATGTATCTTAGGTGATTTAACGGGCATAGGCTTACGTGACATCACATATGGATATAACGAAGTAATATCGGCGTAACATAACTTCTCATTACCCGTGCAATTCACAAAAGATTTGAACACTTCAGTGCGTCCACCATTGTAACAATTCTTGGGAATAAGGAAATCAGGCAGGCTAGTACAACGTTCTTTAATAAACCTTTGTACGTCCTTATCCGTCTTTACCTTTTCATCCCAAGAACATTCCCAGATTTCATATAGGTTTATACCTAAACGTTTTAGGTACTTCCGACGGAGCATTGTTTGTTCATATCTTTTTTCCATTGTATTGCATGAGTCTTGAGCGTCATGTAAAATGTCGTTACGGTTGAAAGGGTAACAACGCGGGCACGAGTGCCAGTAACAACCATAAAATTCGAAGGCAGCGTTGAGTCCCTCATGCCATCCATCAACTTGGTACCTACCAATATACTTTTCCCCACCTCTCCTAGCATGCTGGATTTCTATCCCTAATTGTTTTTCCATATACATAAGCCATTGCATAGCTTTAGTACTATACTTTGTTTTATGATGGAAACCCAACGCGGGAATTACGGGAATAGTATTTTCAGGTAAGTACAAAGTACGATATGTACGCATTGCAAGACCTGCAATGGTGGATGATGTCATGAAACATTGCAAACCATTCGTTTTCTCCTCGATAATGTCACTAAATTTGATGATCGCTTCTGCTAGAATTCTAACATCGTTTTCGCAATAAGACAGCATTTCCTTTTCGAGGTTAAACTCCTCGCCACTTGCCGCACGTTCTTGGTGCCAGGCTATTAATTCTTGTTTTTCTTCAGTGCTTCGTCCTTCAGGGTCATAGAATTCAATTGGGGGATAGGGACCAACATAATTTTGATTTTCCTCGGTGTTAAATAAATATGGGAAATCTCCCTTTCTTAAATTTCCGCGCAGGCCTAAAGTTTTGGGAAGTCTAGATAATTTACATCCAATAAATAAATAAAAATCTTTAAAGAAAATTCGATTACCAATATTAATATTAAAAATTTTCTGACCCTGAATTACCACATTAGGAATAAGATGCTGCTCTTCTATTAGATTTCTAAGGCAGAAAAGACCATCATATCTGCTAGCATTATGTGCAATACAAATTATACGTCTAAAGTCAGGTCGGTCTGCCAATACATGGTTAATAAAGTCCGTCATTGTCTTAAAAGAAAACGAACGATTTCCATTATTATCACCACAAGTTTTACAGGACTCATCGATACCTTTATTCATACAGTTGTGGCAAATATGCTTACAGCATACAAGTACTACCACATGTTCCCTTTCACCGCGCGCATTTGGTGCCTTTAACATCGTTTCTATATCATATGCAATGTACATAAACCTATCAGTATGTACAGGCTTTTGTTGTTGTACAAAACATGTGTGAGTAATATCAACATGCTTACGACAAGTCGTGCAAAAATGTTCACCACACACATGGTTTGATTTTCGACGCCTGTTATCAAAGATGATACCACAATTATTGCAAATCTTAACATTATCACACACAGATTTCCCGCCTTTATTACATTTCTTATGATTCTGAAAACATGTACCCTCAGCAAACTCTCTATTGCACGCATTACATTTAATTTTATCACTATCATAATTTCGTACGTGTTTGCATTCACAAAGAGAACAGTGAGTTTCACACTTATGTTTATATGCTAACCCATTATATGCTTGCAAACAATAATAGCAATACTTCAATTTACCAAGTAATTTTTTAATGTATGGAATGGGTTCAAAATGACCAACAGTGTCACCTCTCCTATAAAAAATAAAGATTTTATTCTCTGCATACTCTCCCGGGTAACGTACTATATATTCCCGGTCATTATTTTCATCTTCCTCATACACCACAATTTGATACTCACCACTTAAATATGATTGTATCAAATCCAGGTCTTTAAAATCACATCCACCCTTTGCTTTAACGTCAACTCCTGCCATTTCGCAGAGAACTTCTGCTTTAAGAACCCATGTATCATAATCTCTTGTTCTTAAATTATATAAACTTTGCTTACTTGCGGTGTGCTTCGTAATCCCCCATACAATTGCCATGGGAAGGCAGTACATATTATTGTTTTCTATGCGTATTAAACGCTTTTCCAAATAATCTTGATGTTTGGAATACTTTTCAACAGCACTTGCTGCATTTCTTCCGTTTCCATGCATACTCTCCGCTACATGGAAGCGAAACAATACCTCATGCCCCAAAAGGAAATCCTCATTTGAATTTAAAACTCGTTCAACTGAGGAAAGGACAGTTTGAGCAGAAAAATCGGGTTTTCTTCTAAATGGAACATATACAGACTTGTTATTTCTACTATTGCTACTATCAATGTATAGTCCAATATAATCTGTGGGGCGAGCATTAGATAACACATGCTCTAATGCAAAATTAAATAAGCTTTCAATATAGGCCTGTGGATTATCAATACGTCTTTCATTATCCACAGGCCTAACCGCGATTTCATGGCCCGTAAGGTGAAACTTACGAAACCGTTTTCTGCTCTCTCTTACTACTTCGAAGTTATTATTACTCTGATTTTCCCCCTCATTATTATTTCCACTACCACTACTACTAGTACTACCACTAGCACTACAATCAGTACTATTTGTACTTTTCCCATTATTGCTCCCATATCCAACAAACACGGGGTCAGGAGCATGCGAGGGTCCAGGTTGAGGATCAGATTGGTCCCCATAACCATGATTGTCCTGTACACAAGGCTGATTGTATACAGGATTTTGTCCCTGGACTTGTTGCGTGGGTTTAACCACAGCATCGTCCACATTTTTAACCAATCTCCTCACTTCTTGTTCTTCATCGGAATTTAGATTTACTCCATCTAAAAATGCCAAGTCTTCATCACTCAAGTTATAATTTTCTTGAGGGGTCACAGTTATGGGTAATTCAGATGGAATTAAAGATTCATCCAAAACAAATCGCGAACCAAAATCAAAAAAGTTGGATAACTCTGTATTATTTATTCTGTCTATTTGCCCTACTCCGCAAGCCATTAAATACATAAATCTGTCTTGAGCAAAATTGTAAAACTCCTTATTACGAAAAAATCCATGTACAAATAACTCAAGCACATCGGCGGCTGAAACGCAATGATTTAAAAGTATAAGGTCATTACCTTCTAAAGCACGAAGAGCGTGTAATAAAGCCTCACATCTTACACTGGCTCGATGACCTAATCGCTGCAGCTCCATTATCGCCTTCCACGTACTGAAGACACGCGAATAGTCATCAAGACCGCGTAAAACTTCATGCAGGAAAAGTTCATCAATCATATTGAACTCACCAGTTGAACACAGGAAATCCATCTAAAACAAAAGAAAAGAAAAATTTTTGAGTTCTATGTAATAAAAAAATCTAGCAAAACAGGCAATAATCAATAATTTGCTTTGAAAAAAACTATAAAAGAAATTTGTTTATTAATTACTCGTTAAAAAACAAGCTCAGCTAAAGAAATGTTCAAGAACTTGGTTTTAAAAAGTCTTGTTTACTAAGTGTTGGTTAAATAATTAATGGTTAAAAAACAAGCTCAGCTCAAGAAGTGTTCATTAAATTGGTTTTAAAAAGTGTTGGTTACTAACTGCTTTCAATAAATATATTAATAATAATAATTATGAAATACACTCACCTTCTAATTCTTAGTTGTTCTTCAAAAACTGTTAAAAATGGCCTCGCTAATGTTTATTTTGCAACTGCACACTGTAAAACAGTAATAATATTTTTTACTAAATGTTATATTTTTAATTCAGTACTACTATTAGCACTAGTAATAAGTCAGGGGTAAACAACACGTTACGTCCAACGGCGTACAATAAAATGATATTAAAACGGAATAGATAATATTATATATGTCATTACATTAAACAAGTTTACGCATGCTTTGACGCAATCATGTGGTAAGTATTGCCACCTAGCGGCCTTATTCAAAAGCATTCAGTATAGTATTAAGTCGTCTGCAAACGGGTTCATAAAACAACACGTCTCTGTGCATTTTTTTCCGATTCACATTCTATACGTGTTTCCAATAACAGTACAAATCTATGTAGCCTTATTCCAAAATTCTGAAATATTTTAAAGCCCATTCTGTCCATCGCAATATTTATTCTCAAACTAAATATACCAAAACAAAAGGCCCTCATTCTGTACTGTTGCCTACAACAATATTCATTCTCAACTAAATATACCAATAGAAAAGGTCCTCATTCTGTACTGCGCCCCACCGCAATATTTATTCTCAAACTAAATATACCAAAACAAAAGGCCCTCATTCCGTACTGCGGCCCACCGTAAAATTTATACTTAAACTAAATATAGCAAAACAAAAGGCCCTCATTCTGTACTGCGCCCCACCGCAATATTTATTCTCAATCTAACTATACCAAAACAAAAGGCCCTCATTCTGTACTGCGCCCCACCGCAATATTTATTCTCAAACTAAGTATTGCAAAAGAAAAGTCCTCATTCTGTACTCTATAATTAAGCTTCCCCCTTGAATATCCCCTAATAGTCCTTGAATATCTTTAGTAAGGGCTAGCTACCCTTTAAGTATTCTTGATATCCCCTGATTATTCCTTGAATATTCTTACTATGGGCTAGCTACCCTTTAAGTATCCCCTAATAGTCCTTAAATATCTTTAGTATGGGCTAGCTACCCTTTAAGTATCCCCTAATAGTCCTTGAATATTCTTACTATGGGCTAGCTACCCTTTAAGTATCCCCTAATAGTCCTTAAATATCTTTAGTATGGGCTAGCTACCCTTTAAGTATCCCCTAATAGTCCTTCAATATTTTTAGTAAGGGCAAACTACCCTTTAATTATTCTTGATATCCCCTGATTATTCCTTGATTAACCTTACTATGGGCTACCTACCCTTTAAGCATTCTTAATATCCCCTGATTATTCCTTGATTATCCTTACTATGGGCTAACTAGCCTTTGATTATCCCCTAAATAGTCGCTGACAATATTTAGTATCCCGTAACTACCCCTTGATTATCTTTAGTATACCCTAATTAGCCCCTGCCTATCTTTAGTATTCCGTAACTAACCCCTGATTACCACCTAAATAAACCTTAACTATTCTTAGTTTGCCCCCTTTTTTCTCTGTTACTAACACATTGTGTCTTACTAAATTGTCTTCGCATTCTAGTTTGCGTAAATAATCCATCGCAAAATCCATAAAATAAGCAAATGTGTTACATTGTAGTCTGTGTTTTGCAGTCTAAATATCATAAAGGGTAGTGAATCGGCTCATATTCCTACAGGCTACAATACAAATTGACCTAAAGCATTTTCATTTATTTTTATTTTACAAACTAGGCAATACATATACTTTTTCTGCACTTGTAAATAAAGTATACCAAAAACAATTCCCCATTTCATAATAATTTCTTATTTATTAATCTCTTTAAATCAAAAATCTTCCATTACCATTCTCTAACTAAACACAAAGTATTAAGATTTACCAACACTGCTACAAGAAGTTGAGTCACTTCCTGTCCACGCGCATATAGGAGTACCTGTAGTTCAAAAAGTGGTTTCGAGATGGAATTAAAAAGAAGATTATATATAAAGGTAAGTTTAATATCATTTTTAGCATTAAATTATTTAGTATGTACTAGAAGTAAAGTATTTCAAATTAATGATCTTTTTTTCTACATTTATTTTATAAATACTTATGAAAATCGTATTCGTCACTATGTGCGTTAAGCAAATGATGCTGGCCTACACTATTTAATGGTATTTCAACCAAGTAAATGTTAGCCAAATACAGGTTGTTCTTGTTTTCCGTGTTTTAAAATCAATTATATTTAGTATTTATTAATGTAGGTGCATAAAAATATAGCAGTAATTAATTTTAAAAGCGTGGCAATTGGTCCCCGTCCATGTGAAAAAACGTGCGTGCATTTATACGGAAGTATGCTTATATTTATTAATGTTAATGCGTAACAATCGATTTCCATGTGGAAAAACGTGCCTGCATTTATACGGAAGCATGCATACATTAATTACAATTATTAGTTTTAAACGTGTAGCAGTAAAAGTCCATTCGTGAAAAAAAACATCCGCGGCAACAAGTGTGCAGGGCAGGGCAGTGCAAAACATACGCGCAACCAAGTGGTTTAGGGCAGGGTGAAGCATACGCGCAACCAAGTGGTTTAGGGCAAAGTAAAACCGTCGCGCAACCATGTGGTTCAGGGCAGGGTAAAACCGTCGCGCAACCATGTGGTTCAGGGCAGGGTAAAACCGTCGCGCAACCATGTGGTTCAGGGCAGGGTAAAACTACCGCGCAAACAACTGGTTCAGGGTAGGGCAAAGTCGGTGTGCATTTCCAAGCAATTATTCAGTATTAGCAAACGCGTAGCAACAAGTTAAAACAAAATAATAATTAATTTATACATTATTATCAAAGGTGAATAATGCTGCGTTAAGTTAGGTTATACGGTAAAGGCGCGTTACCGACGGTCACGATACCATAGGTGGCGTTAGCAGGTATAACCAGCTTAGGTTAGTTTATTAAGGAACCATATGGTTTTCAAGTAAAGGCGCGTTAGCGACGGTTACGTTACAATAGCTTAGTAAAAAAAAATGTGGTTTTCCACTAAGGCGCATTAGCAAATATATGTATCTTAGGTTACCTTAGTAAAAAAATGTGGTTTTCCAGTAAAGGCGCATTAGCAAATATAAACATCTTAGGTTACCTTAGTAATAAATAGGCAATTTAAATTTTATGCTAGGCAACTAATTTGTCCGCGGAAGTTATATAACACGAACTATTTTATAATGCGTTCTTAAATGTAAGTTGGTGGGCGTACACACAATTTTAAAAAGTGCAACCAGTATGTGCTAGGTGAACACAGTAATTTTTATTTCGTTTTCGCGTACGTGCAATTGTAAAAAGTACAACCAATATGTGTTAGGTGAACACAGTAATTTTTATTTTATGTTCGCGTTAGTGCAATTTTAAAAAGTACAACCAACATGTGTTAGGTGAACACAGTAATTTTTATTTCGCTTTCGCGTAAGTGCAATTATAACAAATGCGTGACCAATATGTGTTACGGAAAAATGGTATTTTAAAATTATTTCCGTAAATGCTTGCTATAATAAAAATAAATCTTTTGTGTAAGCGCGCAACATGAATAGCATTTCAAACAAACGCGTGGCATTAATGTTAAAAATATTTTACAAATAATCACTTTTTTCTCACGTTTCAATGTGAATGCCTGTGGGGGCACGTTAACGATTATGTGTTATACTTTTAAAGTAAATTACAATTTTACATTTGTTCGGTAGCCCTAGGTTTAAATATTAATGTACAAAAGGCGCGTCAGTGAATATGTGTGGATATATATATCAACTACAATAATAACTTACAGTTTTCGCTGGTCGTCCAAACTTTTTAGAAATCGCAAACACACACACACACACACGTAAAATCACACAATTAATTACTATAAAAGACACTATCAGTAGCAACAATTATAATATATAGAAAAAGGGAGCAAAGGGATTTATATATAAGTACTTTATTTAGTATAGGCGGAACCATTTTTTTTTACCCATAAGTCCGTGTGCTTTATTGCATATATGCGGGGCATGGTCAATGTTCTCACTGTGGACATTGAATCCATACAATAATAATTGTTCAGTTCGGGGCGTTAATCTCTAAAGTTACAGTTTATTTTCTCGTATTAGATTGTAATAACAAAATAAATGTTTTCGCCGTTCTCTGGTTATCTCTAAGTAATAACGTTTCCAAATTGATTATATATATATATATATATTTACAAATACAAGTTCAGTTTGTAATAGGGCAAGCGTTCAATAACCCGTCAGTTCTCGTAATTATCGGTTTATTTTTTTCTATCGTCAATATCATTTAAACTTAGACACATAAACTCGTGATCCATCTGTGATTAACTCTGTTAGATATCACTCATGGTTGTCAATAATAAAGGTTTTTAACCTTGCACGTGATTGTTATTCAAAGTTCTGATTAAGTTCAAATCATACAAATGTTTGTAGATGATTGCAAGCAAGCGTTCAATAACCCATCAGTTCTTGTGATTATCGGTTTCTCTATCGTCAATATCAATTAAACTCGTACACATAAACTCGTGATCCATCTGTGATTAACTCTGTTAGATATCACTCATGCTTGTCGATAATAAAGGTTTTTAACCTTGCACGTGATTGTTATTCAGAGTTCTCATTAAGTTCAAATCATACAAATGTTTGTAGATGATTGCCAGTAATCTGTGATTCGTGTAAATAAATAAAGTCTATAATCACTTTTATCATTCTGATACGGTACAAAGTTAATCTTGACGTCACTAAAGCCAAGCCAAACGGCTTTTCAATCGTTCATTTCAATTTCAACGGCTCTCAAGGAAGGACGTCTGTGCACGTCAGTCTTCAACTCATAAGTAAAAAATAATTTTTAATAAATATTACCCTTTTCATAGTATACTTGTAGGAGGGGGAGGGGCTTATTTTTAACTTTTCACGTTGTTCAAGTCGAGGGATGCTCACATGATGTTCGTATGGGTCCTATTTTTTACCAACAAGCTTCTATTGTTCTCACATCTTTTTAACAGGTAGCTTCTAATCAATTATATATGCTCACATACTGTTCGTGTGGGTCCTGCACAGGGGGGCAATGGATCCTGGGAGTCATTTCCAGGGGTCATGCATTCAGGGAAGGGAACCATTTCCTTTTATCTGTTCCCACCTTTTTAGCAAGGAGTATGGCTTGCTATATTTTTCACTTCTCACATCTTTTTAACAGGTAGCTTCTAATGAAGCGTAGGGGCCATGGGTCCTGCATAGGGGCTATGGGTCCTAGGGGTCATTCACTGTAGTCCTGGAAACCATTTCCTTTTATCTGTTCACACCTTTTTAGCAAGGAGTATGGCTTGCTATATTTTTCACTTCTCACATCTTTTTAACAGGTAGCTTCTAATGAAGCGTAGGGGCCATGGGTCCTGCATAGGGGCTATGGGTCCTGGGGTCATTTCCAGGGGTCATCCATTGTGGTCCTGCACAGGGGGCATTTCCAGGGACCATCCACTGTGACCTTCGTAGTGGTCATTCAACCTTTCCTTTCGTCATCTATCTCCAGGAAAAAAAAAACTGACCCTATTTCATCACCTCCTTCAATACTCCCCCCTTATCCTTAATTAAACAAGCGATAAACTATCTTATCAAGGCGCGGCAAGTCTTTTCATGTTTACCATACTAAATCTATACTACTATTTTATATCTGAGCCATAGACCCAGTTCCAATACATACTAAGCAGTGGGATGAATACTTTAAAAGTAATTTAATAGATGAAAAATTTTTTGACAAAATCTACAATTCCTTTTTTCTTTTTTTCGTTTTTTTAATAGTGCAAACCTAATTTATGTAAAAATTATGGTTTGTTAAAACACATTTAAAATTCAATAATATCTACAATATAAGAAGCTGTTGTATTAATATTACTGATTCTTCTGTGCTACAAAATCGCCTCATATATGGCGTATTCAGTTCACAAGAGCGCCGATCCTGGATGACTCATGTGGGCCCCCATGTTATTTTATGAATATGTATTTTTATTGTTATATGTATTCTTATAAATATACAATATCTGGCATAATTTGAATTCAATTTGTCCTAATGCGACCAAACGTATATCTAAATGGGACCCCTCAAAGTTAAGAGAAATTGGCGCCCTTGTCAGTGCATAAGGGAATCTAGTCCACTTTTGATCATTTTGGATAATTTTCATCTTTGAGATCTCTACCTGAAGTTTCTTTCAGAGTATAAAAGATTCTTGTCCAGATATCGGAAATACCTTTTATAATTTTTAAAAACAGTCTTTATGTTTTCATTTGCTTACGCATAACGTGTGTAACCTTTATTTTTTATACAACTTTAATGTGTAAGTGGGCTTGATTCCCCTATTATCTGAACGCCTCATATAATAATAATATAATTGTCATTAAAATATATAAACATGGTGTTCTAATTTTCCATTATTTCTTCTTGGTATTGCAATTTTCACAAACAGCACTGTATTTTAGATTTAGCTTTTTCGTTACAAGGATTTTTTTCTCGTTAAGACATGTAAGGAATTTTGAAAAAAGTGTTTCAAATATATCAATTACGATAGACATACGGAAATTGAAGGAGAGGTTTGAAAGTTAATTAGAAAGTAAATATTTAATAATAATAATAATAATAATAATAATAATAATAATAATAATAATAATAATAATAATAATAATAATAATACCTTAGTGTATTTTGTACAGAGAAACCACAAACAGAAGTTTAAAAACAGTATGTTGGAATTAATTTTTAATTTGACTATAGACAAACAATACTTTTGAAATTATTAATGTTTTACCGAAGAAAAAAAAACAGGAACAGGAACACCACGTAAACAGATAAAAGAGATAGTATTATAAGCCATAGTATTAACATTTAGTAGTATAAAAAGCCGGCTGTAACACCATTCGAGATACTGATAATTCAAAAATTTCAGTTGATTATGGCAAAGAGAAACTTACAAACACTCCACTACAACAAATATTGAAAATGGCTTATCCTAGCTTGAAGGCACAGGTCAATTCTTCTACACATTTTTGCGAACACTCGAATGAAAGATGGATAACCGATGTACCTCATATGACAGCATCCTTAAGTACTTTAATAGTTTTAGGTGATACTGTTCGACGAACGCTGTGAACCACTTTCCAATTAATAGTTTCACGCGTTCTATATACTTATCACCCGCAAGAAACATGTGTTCAACCGAAAAACACCCGTATTAACATTATTATTATTATTATTATTATTATTATTATTATTATTATTATTATTATTATTATTATTATTATTATTATTATTATTATTAAGGTAGCATAAGTAGAAATAGCATTAGTAACAATGTGCAAATGTTAGCGTTAGTTGAGGTAGTAGTAGCTGAATTTGTAGTAAAGTTAGTTTTGTCCATCATCCATATAAATACTTTGTATGATATTGAAAGGAATGTACACTCAACACCAAAAGTATCTCCCTCTTGACTGTTCTAGGTCCAGTAAGTACTTTTTCTGGTATCGCAAATACGTAGACAGATGCAACCCAACTTACATCTAACATTTCAACCAGGAGACGACAGTTAGTAATCCTGCGGAGCAATGAAACAGGCATTTGCTATGGACTTTGATGCATGAAGAAATTTCTCCACTTGAGATCTATCTATATCGTTTGGAGTGTTTTCTAGTGAATGATATATATATCAAAGACAATATAATTTGTTGGGTGTATAATCTATTATTTTACTACAAACTGCATAGCTATGACAAGAAAGGAAAATTTACTGATTATAGATGAGTTTAAAAAAAAGGTTGAAATTATCTCAAAATATCAATTCTGGAGATATTGAAAGAAAGAAATTTCTAAATCATTGTCTCCATTCATATACTTACTCCAATTCCCCGGCAGTCCCATAACCCTATCTTTCTCCACAGATGAACATCTTGCTTATCATACCGAGTATGGATTGATATTGAAATTGAAGCACGTTAGAAAGTTCAAGCCTGCGAGGATTCGAACCCGGGCTACCTTAATATGTCTTAATCACTTAAGTACACCAATCACTTGATTTGTTCCACAAAAACTGTTGGCTAGTTAAAAACCTTTTACGTAAGTTTAGACTAGCTACTAAGGCATACGTGAAGACATGATCATTAGTTGGGCTAATTAATTTTCTTCACTACGTTTTATTGTTTAAGTAATTGTTATCCTAGTTCTATTATTGTATTATTATTTTTAACGATCATTCCAACTCTATAATTTCACAGATTTAACCTGTGTCACACCAGTTGTGACGTAAAAGAAAATGTGATTTGTGTGAAAAATACATTTATAACTGTAAGAGACGTAACTTCTAATTATTAGCTACAAACTCAGTCGCATCTGATAGTAAACAAATCATAGTGTGAGACAGAAAATTACTTCGTACAAAACAAATTTGAAGTGGCCAACTGTATAGTCGAACGGTTTTGATGAATAGCTTGTATATCACGTGTTCGCCTGTTCAAATCCTGAAATAGATATCTTGTTTTGCTCCTAACGTACCCGAAGACTCCATTGAATAATCATTAGCTAACTTTTTTCCTTTCAATTTCGATTAGGAAACAATATCATACGAATTATAAATGTAAAGTAACTTAGGTAAATACAAGGTATTAAGTATGTTCACTATCCTATTATTTACCTGTCAAGCGCGGGAGACCGGGATTCAATTGTCGGTAGGAGCTCATGTGGTACCGATCCCACGTTGAATTGTGGGTCTCACATATACTCGCTGATGAAAGAGATGCCAAACTCTAATTAATAAAATATTATCCCCAGATTCGTAATATAACAGCATTCCTTAAGGCCTTCTTAACAAATATAACAGTACATTGGTTTCTTGTTATACATTTTAAAAAGATAAAAATCATAACTTTTGTGGATATGAATGAAGAAATGTTTAATTTGCCCTTCTTATAATTACCGTGCATAGTACCGATTTCAGTGCAAGGAAAGTGCTTAAATCGAATTAAAAGTTGTGTACTACATGTATTGCACTTTAAAGTCCACTCTTCTATAAAAGAAGTGATTGAAATGGACATTAAATCTCAATTATATAGGGTGGCCCAAAAATAGGTATACAGTATCGTACTGATCAGCACATTGCATTTTATATAATTTCTTATTGTTAATCCATCAGGTAGACCTAGTTTCTTTATTATTTGTTTTTAATGTCTTTTTACTTATACCATAAGCTCGAAACAGCCGAAGCACATAAACATATAAACTAGAATGTTATACTTGATCAATACAGGGGTGTATATCTACTTTTGGGCCACCCTATATAGTTAATTAACTTAACACGGTCACAAATATGGCACAGTACTTCATAGAAAAAGAAGTAATATCGAAATGAAAGTTTTACGTCCCACGATTATGCCGGTTAGGCTAAAGGAGACGGTGATGATGACAGATGAGTGAAATGGTAGAATGAAAAAGTGGGAGGAAACGGGAGAACCCCGAGAAAACCCACGAGCACGTTGTTTGTCCATCACAAAGTCCACACGGCGCGAGCTCGGATCGAACCAGGGACCCCAAGCACCGGAGGTGAACGCTCTCTCTACCAGTGAGCCACCGCACCCCCACAGAAGTAATATCGAGTATACGTAAGTTAGGATTTGGTAATATCAGGTTGTCTAAAAAAATGAACATTTGGAGGCCAAAATTGATGACATTTATTGTCGTTAGAAAATAACATCATGAAACCATATATGCACAAGTTTATTTGATGACCTTCTGTCATTGTTTCGGTAACACTATAATATCGTTGCTATAGATTTTTTGTTGTTTCTGGTGAAACGTTGTGACTCCATGGATTTTGTGGTCATTGTTTCAAACTACACTTAACACGTTTAGATAATTCCGCAGAAACAGAAAGAATTGATAATCTGACCGGTGCCAGTTCCGGGCAATACGGCGGACACATTGGAACCTATTTACAAGTTCTTGCAATTTCTAACGTGTCGTTAAAGATGTATGCGGTCTGTAGTTGGAAGCGTGGAATACGATACCCTTTCTGTTGACTAGTCCTGGTCTTTTCTTTTGAATTGTTAATTGCACTCAAGGTAGTTGTCCACAGTACAAGTTCGATTGTATCGTTCTGTCCGACATAATCAGCTCGTGATGCACAATAATCGTCCAAACACACCAAATGCACAGTATAGCCTTTGTGGACTTCAGTACGGGCTTTGCATAGATTGCAGAGCTTCGCTTCACTTTAACCATCTTTTGCTTGCACATTCTTGTACGTTGTACACTTTTCATCGCTGGTGATCAACTGCATCAGAAATGGCTCGAGTTCGTTACGTTTCAGTATAAATCTGTAGATAGAAATTCGTTCGAGTAAATGTTGGAGTCAGAACAAGTGGTACGCATTCATCGAGCTTCATTTTTGTAGCTAGCTTTCTCCAAATGGTTTACGAGTCACAGTTTGGTTTTGGCGATGTAATGACTTCCTACGTATCAGTCTTCTTAGACTGTTCCAGAATACCATCAACTTTTCCAGTGATTTTAGTCTAATGCGAGTAGCATTCTAGACATTGAAATTTCCAGAATGAAAGCTTCTGAACCATATTTTAGCTATTCTTTTTTTTAATAACATATCGTTCTCAAAAACAGAGAATTTTTTCATGGGCCTGCGCAGCATTTGCGTTTTTATCGGAATAAAATTATAAAATATACAGCAGTTTGAGGGAAATTCATACATCTTCACGGCGCAATGTCTCACGCCTGATTATAAGAATGCCAAAAATTTTTACATATATACGAACTTCAACGGTCAGCTGTCAAATTAATTTAGACCTGACCCGCTGAGACTCACGTCCTTAGATTTGATTAATTAACGCCATCTCGTGTCAAAAGGCTAAATATTTTTTAGACAATCTGATACCTTTACCATTTAATCTTGTAGACATTTGGGTTTCAAAGCCAAAATCTCACAAATGGACGAAATCATTTTCGCACGTAAATAAGTATTTAGTCTACGCCAATGGATCGGTTTTACTAGAATTTTTCATAGTTTGACAAATACAAATTTAAATCGATGGACATTGTAGAAAGGGGCTGAGTTACATTTTACAGGATTCTGATATCAGTGACTTCATATCAGTGGATTCCCTGTTAAATAATCACATAACTCTTCCAATACCGTCAAATATTTTCTGCTGAGCTTTCAGTGATTGAAACTGTGTATAGTTTTCGTAAGCACACATGAAATTATAGTTTCACTCCAGATGTATATGTATATGCATATGTGGTACCTTATTTCTTGGTAACTATTGCCCGAATCAGAACTAAATTTACTGGTCTAGTACTCATTATCTAAGCAATGAGGATTACTATATTTGGTGGCAGAACTTAGCCAAAGACAAACTCGGTTCAGCAACAGATACTATGTTTCACAGCTGTGCACACCGAAAACTTCTGAGTTCAATTCACCGACTATGTCCACTTGTTATAATGTATCACCCAAAATACGCTTTAAAATGCTTTAAAAACGTACTTCACAGAAGCCCCATATTTAACCCTACTTGAGCTTTCAATATAATAGCTATATGCAGTATTCATCTTTTCAATCTCTTTTCTGTTGTATATGTATCATGTCAAAATGTACCAACCATGGTTGTGAATTGAACGCATTAAACAAACAAACAAAAAAAAGGTGTTTAATTACAAATACAGTACATTACTGAGTTCCTGCGTAGCTGAATTCTTAACCTGTCCAACTTCGAGATGCAAGGTCCTTTACTCCCGATTGGATCTCTAAAATTATTCAGGATCATGCAATTGGGAAGCTATCTGAAGGAAGGAGTGTGACACTCCAGTCAAGAACGTCAGAAATACTGCCGGCCGGGAGGCAATGGACTAGAGTAGTCATATCGAAGTTTGTCCACATACCTTCGTTGCAGGGTGCCTTTGTTTAGTGAATAGCAACGAGTTAAATGTATACCAGATGGTCTTATACAGCTGTCTCGTAATTTGAACCTTGTGTCAATTAAGGAAGTAACAAAGTGTCAATTTAATGTGACATATGGATGTTGCACAATACTTTAAATGTTGGAAGGCAGAGAGACACGTCAAATAAATTTTAGAAACATGAGAAACATGAAAGAAAAGGATACAATTTGAAATTGAGAAGGTTCTTGTAACTGTCTCGTAATTTGAACATTGTGTCATTAAAAGAAAGAAGAAAACTGTCAATTTAATGTAACATATGGATGTTTGAAAATAGTCTAACCATGGGAGGTGAGAGAGAGATCTGAAATGACTTTTAGAAAGTTTGGAAACATGAAAGAAAAGGATACAATTTGAAATTGACAAGCTTTTTGTAACACTGTTACAATTGGAACATTGTGTCATTAAAAGAAAAGAATATATTGTCAGTGAAACGTAACATATGGATGTTGGAGAATACTTTAACTGTTGGAAGCCAGAAAATACTTTAACAGCAGGACGTGAGAAAGTCATGTAACCTAAGAATGGCATGAGTAGGGAGAATTTTCTTTGATGTGTACTAAAGAAAGAAAGAAACATATATACAGGTGTACTGTAATTTTGGGTGGTTCAGTTTTTTGGAGGTGGAGGGCGAACTGTGCTCTGGACATTGCTTAATTGGGGGACTGTAATTTCTACTGCATGGAAAAGAAAGAAATAGGAGACACCTGCTTGTATGTGTGTGTTCCAGGGTTTTTGGAGGTGGAGGGGGCGAACTGTGCTCTGGACATTGGTTAATTGGTACTGTAACATGCACCCTATGGAGAAATAGCAATGAGTATACTGAAGGAGAGAGAATGTAAGAAATACCTTGAAAATGTTAGATTGCCTCATACTGAGAGACGTTGCATACAAGATTGTATAGGGGAAAGTGTGCTCTTGTTTTGTGTGCAAAGGACCAGTTTAAATTCACGTGGGAATAGTTAAGGAATTTTAGCATGTAAAGGGAGATGTAGAAAATTACTACAATAGAAAGCGAAACTTTTTTTGTGTGTGTGTGGATGAGAAAACGTCATGTTACTTTTGACCCACCTGTATGTGTGACTTTTTTTAGAAAAGAAAGAAAGAATTGAAATAGTTGAAAAAAAAGATCTTTTGAGTTGTTAGGATGTAGAAAGTTATTTGAGAAAATGTATGTGACATTTATTGTTGACGGTTGAGACTCCCTGTAATTTCGACTTGAACGTAACTGTTTTTAGAAAAAAAAAGAGACAGGTTGTGAGTAAGAGTGCTATTATGCCAGTGGTTTAACAGAGTGAGAAAAAAAGAAAAAAAAGTATTGTTGAAGTTAGGGATACTATCATGAATGGATTTTTGTAGTTTCGAAAAGGAGTGTGAGAAACTTGCGTGGAAAATAAGATAATATTTGCAATAGAAATTTAGATATTTCGGGGTTATGGATTTGTTTGAAGTTTTAATTTAGTTGAATTTTTATGTTATATAGTTGAAAAGATGCAGATGAGAAGAGACATGATTGATTTGATATTATATTATAGTTGAGAAAAAAAAATAGAATAAAATATGGGAAAATATATATGCTGTGAGCTGAGGATTGGAACATAGATGTTTGATACATTAAAGATAAATATTTTATTAGTGTTGTGATAATTGGATTAAAATTGATAGGAAGATACATGAAAATTCGAAGGAACACAATATGAATTGAATGGATTTTGACTTGACTTGATGTTAGTTTTGCCTTGGTTTCAACACCGACGCTACATGAGACATGAAGTTAGTGAATAATTCGTGTATAATACTGATGCTTACAAACTTATATTTTTTGTAGTTGGAATATTGAAATTGAAATTTTTAAGATTACGTTGCATGGTTATTTGGATTAGGCTAAGGGAGACGATGAGTAAAATGGTGGAATGAGATAGTGGGAGGAAAGGGAAGAATAGCGAGAAATTGCAAGATGATAGTATTTAGATGCTTTTTTATATTGACGTAGTAGCTAGGGCGCACACATTTGATATGTGTGTGTGTGTGTGTGTGTGGGTTAGGCTAAGGAGACGATGAGTAAAATGGTGGAATGAGATAGTGGGAGGAAATGGGAGAATTGCGAGAAATTGCAAGATGATGGTATTTAGATGCTTTTTTATATTGACGTAGTAGCTATGGCCCACACATTTGATATGTGTGTGTGTGGGTTAGGCTAAGGGAGACGATGAGTAAAATGGTTGAATGAGATAGTTGAAGGAAATTTAAGAATTGTGAGAAATTGCAAGATGATAGTATTTAAATGCTTTTTTATATTGACGTAGTAGCTAGGACGCACACCTTTGATGCGTGTACGGCTAGGGTGAAGGAGAGGATAATAATGAGAGATGAATGAAATGCTGGAAAACGGGTTAACCCCGAGAAAACCCACGAACACGGTCTTTGTTTACCATAAAGTTGAATTGATTGGGTCGGGGATTGAACCTTTGCTACGTTAGATGGGATAATGTATAACGTGAATTATAGATATATTAAAATATGTATGTGGTGTAAAGTGTGACTGAAGCTGAGACTTGAAGCACGAAAACTGAACGCCTTAGTATTGAAGAATTATGTTAACGTATGGTGCGATACTTACAGAGAGAGAGAGAGAGAGAGAGAGAGAGAGAGAGACGGAAAAGAGCTGTTTCAGTGCTGAATAAGATAATAAAACTGAAAAAAGGCAAACCTTTGGTTTTGTTTTCGTTTTTGCAGAATCTACAAAAGTGTATTGTATTTTTTTTGGCTATTGTGAAGTATGTAGACGCTACAAGCTGTATTTAAGGGCTAGAGTTTCTTTTATGTGTGAATTTATTGTTTGTAGAGAGATACTTGCGTAAATTTTGTGTTGTATTGAAGGGAAGTTGTAGGGGGTAGTCTTTTAAAAGAATTTTGCTTTAAGACATACACTAATTGGACGAAAGTGTTTGCAGGGGACGCTAAGATTTAAAAAAAAAAAGAAAAGAAAAGAAAGCGTAAAATGTTTGGCGTTAGTTTGAATCTTTTATTTGTGAAAAAAATATAAATATGTTGTTTTGGAGAACACGCTTATTTGTATTTTAGAGCTTACTGGGTGCTAGTTCGTCTGTGTTTAATATTTGAGGAAAGGAGCTTTTAGCCGACCAGAAATATCTATATTTGGAAGGTAAGTTGAATTTTGTTTTTTAATATTTATTCTATAAAGAAATAACGAAAGAACTTAACTTTTATAGACAATTGAAGTGAGAATATAATATTATTTTTAATGTAAATTGTAACATGAGCTTATTTTTATTTATTGACTTTTAAGAAAAATAAAATGAGAAATATTGAAAAGCTGATGGTGGAATTAATTTTAAATTTATATAACAGCATAGAACTTAATTCTAAACCACCCAAGTAATTTTTTATTAAACTTTTAATATATATATATATATATATATATATATATATATATATATATATATATATATATATAGAATGATATTATGTGTTTGTGAAGGAGGTGCAGAATTTATACTAAATTATTTTTTTGTTATTTTTGTTTTAGATTTTTTCCTGGATCGATTGTGAAGAGATTTTTTGAAGGAATTTCTACATTTGAGGTAAGAAATAAATTATTTTATTTATTTTTTAAACTTAAGAGAGGAAAACTGTGGAGCTTATTATGTTTAATTGACTTTTTGGAAAAGATTAGTTTTAGTTGCGAACATTTTGAGTATAGTATGTGTAGCCTAGTTTTATTGAGAGGAAAGCAGGAAACGATGGAAAGATAAAAGCTTATGAATGCCAAAGAAAATGCAATATTTCAGTTTATCGTGCCACGATTATGCCCTTTAGGCTAAAACTGATGTGTCATTAAGGCAATTGAATGATGCTGGAAGAATTGGTGGAATGAGAAAGTAGGAGCAAAAGGAAGTACCCCGAGTAAACTCACGAACACGATGTTGTCCACTAAAAAGTTACATGTCTAGGGATTAAATGAAAGACCTTACGCATCAGAGATACCGTTGAAACATATGTAGAGGAAACGATGGAAAGATAAAAGCTTATGAATGCCATAGAAAATGAAATTTTTAAGTTTAACGTCCCACGGTTATACCAGTTAGGCTAAGACTGACGCGTGATTAAGGCAAATAAATAATAACTCAACAATTGTTGGAATGAGATAGTGGGAGGAAACGGGAAAATCCACTAACAGAATATTGTTTAACAGAAAGTTAATTCGCGGGAAATTGAAGGAGGGATTGCATACACCACAGGTGAGCATTATAACATTAAGGTACCGTTTGAACATAACGAAAGGAAAGCAAAAGATGGTGCAAAGATAAAAGTTTATAAATGCTATAGAAAATAAAATTTTTAAGTTTGACGTTTTACGCTTATGCGGGTTAGGCTAAAGGGTAATAATGCGAGATGGATGAAATGGTGGAATGAGATAGTGGGAGGAAAGGGAATAATTGCTAGAAAACCCACGTTTACGGTGGTTTTGCATAGTGTATACGAAACAAGAAAATGTAATAAGGCAATACTTACATGTCTTTTTACAGTGACCTAGTAAGTAGGGCGCACATCTTTGCTGTGTATTTCTGTTAGGCTAAAGGAGACGGTGATGATGAGAAATGAGTGAAATGGTTGAATGAAGAAAATGGGAGTAAGCGGGAGAACCCCGACAAAACCTATACATATGGTGTTTGCGCAGCATAAATTTGACTTGTTGCGGATTGGGATTGTATGAGAGATTTGAAGCACCGGAGGCGCGCGGTACCGCAAACTGGCGTTAATAAATATTGGAATTTATTATTAGAAAGAGGATATGAAATATAAACTTTTAGTTAATTCATGAATTGGAAAAACAAACAAAAGCAATGTTATGTAAGATAATGTGGAATTGAAATTAGTTGAGTGAATGTGATAAATTGAACTGAATTGTTTTACGTTTAAGGCACCACTATCTTAATTGGAAAAGTGTAGTTTGCCATATATTTTTGCGTGTAGATAGAAGGTTACGTAATAGTGCCATGGATTTAAACACACTGTTATTATGTACTAGTTTGGCGATGACAGTTTTTAATATTGGAAACACTCACCAACATTTATGACATGAAAATTGGTAATGTAGGTGCAAGTGTACCATAATTATTTTGCAAAAGAGATAATTGAATTATTAGTAATTTATTGTGTCTTAAACTAATTATATTTGTTAGTTAAAGAATTGGGAAAACCATGCATGTGTAATATTAGTATGGATTTAAGTAATAACGTACAGAAAAATGTTTTAATGTCTAAATTTAATTGAAATTAACACCTATATGGAGTTTTTATTGGGAATATCACTATTTGAGGGCGTGTGCTTGCGACTTAAATATTATTATTATTATTTTTGGAATATATATGGAGTTATACCTCTTGCATAGCTTTATGTAACTGCCCTTATGTCCGAAAGAATAAAAATTAAAAATACAGGAAACATAAAAGCATTGTGGGGCTAAAATATTTAGTCAGACTGAAAGTAAATTCATGAATTATATTATTGAAATATAAGTATAGAAAAAATCAAATAACCGTATTTAAAATGTAGGTATAAAGAAGATTTTATTTGGGTTAAGTTGATTATGAGTTTAGCGTTCCCTTGTGCAGCCATGCAATATGAGACGTGGACCTACAACTTTACGTGCAATGGGAACCACATGAGTTTGCCCCGGGAACCGAACGCTGGTTACCCATGCCAAATGCGTGTACGCTAACCGCTTAGAAATGTCGGAGCTTATGAACGACAATAGTTTTTAGGAAAACTGGATTTTGTTTTCTTATATTAATTTATTGAAAATATTGAATTGTTTTTTATGGCACTTACTACTTTATATTGCACGGTAATGCGAATTAGGGTAAAAGAAGATGATAATTACGGATGTGGAAGGAAACGGAAGCATTGCGAAAAAAATTATGAACATAATATTGTTTACTATAAGATTACTTAACCAAATCTTTTGTTAAGGAATGTTCTAGAGTGTATGTTAACAAGAAAGAAAGGGAGGGAGCAAAGAAGACTACAATTAATGACTGATATTAAAACAGAAAGATTATACGCAAAAACGAGAAGGTTAGCGGCGGGCTGTGAAGCATACAAACTTGTTAGCTGCGGGAAGTGACTTGGTATTAAAGGCAAAATATCTATAATGATAACTTAAGCAGAAAATAGAACTATGAAGCAAATGTATTAGAGGAAATTACTTTAGGATTTGTATGGAAAAAGTAAAATAAAAACGTAATGATAACTGAATATTATCTTGGTAGTATTGTAAATAGGAATGTTTCCTGGAAAAACTCTTGCTTAATTTTTGTGGAATTTCATATAAATGATACGAATATGTTCATACAATGGCAATAAGGACATACGTTATTTGATATTTTGAATATGTAGGCAAAGACAGACAGACATTGAAATTTTTTGTTGGGAGGGTTACAAAGTAATTTTGTTAGAATATGTTTGAAACTGGTGATTTTTAAGGTCTTGTAGACACTTATATGAAGGTTACTTTTAAAAGTAAGATAAAAATTAAATTGTTTATGATTGAAGGAATGAAATATTACTTTTGTTGGAAATATAGGTGAATTGCGTTATAAACATGATTTAGGGAGCTTAGCTCCCCAGAGTTTTTTACTGATGGAAAATAAATAAATAAATAATAACAGCTTGCTTAAAAGAGAACAAGTAAAAAATAATTAGAGTCATTATTTGTATTGAAGATCCAAGTTTTAAGAACTGATATGTAAATAATGAAATAACTTTAACAGATCAAATTATAGGCGGTAAACGATTAAGTATAAGACTGATAACTGAGTATTCAATGTACAGTAGCTATTTATTTTGAGAATAGAACAGTGAATTGTTACTGATAGTTATATAATTGATTCAATGAATTATTGAGAGACATAAAAAATAAGGTGATACTTATTTTAATATATTTTTAACAGCACGTCTGCTTAAATATAAGCTCTGAAATTTTATAGTAATATTTGATATTTATAAGTGTTTATTTTTGTTTGTTGCAGAATGGAGCGATCACAACCGTCGACTTCATTCGAGATTATTAACTCATTTAAGGAAATAGACGCAATGTTATTGGCGGTTGCAAATGAAGACAACAAATCCAAAAAAAGAAAGGGCGAACAAGAAGAAGAAAAAAGAAAAAAAATGAAAAAAGAAGATGATCTGTGGGAACTGTTTCCCTTGGATGAGGAAACAACAAAACTCTTAATATTGGCTGTTAAACGCGTGGAAGCAGTAGAAAAGTTAAAATTAAAGAGAAGAAAAATGTAAAAGAAAAAGAAAAATGTAAATATAAGAAATAAAAAGAAAAAAAAAGAAAATTAGATTAGACAATATAAGTTGTGTGTTTTATTAATTCCAATATCATTACTTTAGGTAATTTGAACTGAGAAAAATCAGGTTTTAAGGTTACTTGGTTTTTTTGGGTGGTTGGAAGGCTTTATAGCGACCACATTTTTATGGTTTTCTCTTTCAGTTTTCTGGTGGATTGTAGGAAGACTGGAACGAAGAAATGGAGTAGAGTAAGGTATTGTATATTTTTTATGGAAGACCCAGCGAAGGATATTATTTTCACAGGGATTTAAGAATGTTTTGGTGTTAAAATTACAGGGAAAAAAATCTATAGAAACCTTATAAGAAGAAGACTGCTGAAAATATAATTTTCAGTTACTGACTAAAGACGGTTTTTTTTGAACTTGATTAAAAGACAAATTTTAGGTAGTGCAAGCTGGAATCCAGCTCAGCTATCTAAATATTTATTATTATTATTATTATTATTATTATTATTATTATTATTATTATTATTATTATACATTTGACAGACTTGGAAAATAATTTTGACTTGTTTTTTTTTTAAAAAAATTATGCTTATCTTATTCTTCGTATCCATTGCTTTCCTTCTACTTTTTCCTTTTATACTCATATGAAGAAAAAAAAGACAATTTTTCGTAAACTATATGCATTGAAATTGTTGTTACACATGATCTCTTACTCTGAGGGAGGTATTTGAGAACAGAATTCTAGGAAAAATATTCCAAGCCAAGAGGAATAAGAATGGGAATTGGCAAAAGCTTGATATTGAGGAACTACATAGTTTATAGAATTACCCATCATTTTAGCGTTGTGAAGTCTAGGAGGGTTAGGTGGTCAGTTCATATTGATTTAATGGAACGCTTTCAAAGTCTTGACTGGTAAACTTATAGGAAAACGATCGTTAGGAAGACCTATGCACAAATGGGAGGAAAATATTAAAATGAATTTTGTAGAAATAGGATAGGCAAAGTACAAACTGTATACAATTGGGTACGGATAAAAGTTAGTGAAGAGCTTGTGTGAACCTCTGGGTTCCATAGGTCATAGACTTAGTTAGTTATTTTTATATGCAATGAAAATAATAATAATATTAAGAACAAGAAAGATAAATAAAATTCACCTCTTTTCTGTTACCCGATTTTTAAAATAATTTTGTTTGTCCCCCTTAAAAATGCTATTGAAGCTTTATAACATATGTATTGGTAAAGTATTTTGATCTTGATTGAAGGAACACTGAAAATCAAGACCAACTTTGTTTCTAACTGCAAAATTTACTTAAAATTTTGATATATAACTCATAATTTCCATGGGATTTTTATGTTTTACAGTTAGCGATTATTTCCATATTTCATCGATTGCTGCATTTTAATAGATTAATTTGAAAAATATTTCATAAAAAATCATTATGTGTACAAGACTTCACTGAATATGTATGATACTTAAAAAAGGAAATCCTATGTACATTTTTCACTAGTGAAACTTATAACATAAACGAAAATCAATGGGAATATTAAAATGAATATTGCACAAAGTACAGCATGAATCCAATTGGTTAAGAATAAAGCTGAATTAAAAGTTTTTGTAAGCGTTATTATGAACGAAAAAGAGGTAATAGTTAAGAACAGCTACTTGTCATCTTTCGTGCATGAGGATACATCTTACTGTTGCACTACCTGAACACTCTAAGTACAAGGGTAAGAACTCAGTTTATTACCTACTTTTTAACATCCTAGATAATGAATGAATAATTCCTAAAAGTATAGCGTTTCTCGTCCTTCCCTAAATGGTAAGTACGGCTTTTTTAACTATAACCGGAAAAGACATTGAGATTTTTTACGGGAAATTTAAGATTGAAATACGCAAACCAGAAATGCTGTGTATTACCTACAATTTAAAACAGCAAGAAACCCCACGTGGTCAGATTGTTTACCTAGCATAAGAGAGCGAGAGAGGGAAAGGGAAGCATGCATAAACGCTAGGGACCGAAGTGGTCGGTGTTGCGGGGCGGGAGGAATGAAACAGCGCGAAAGAGAATGTTTGCAAGGTTGGATAAATGCGTTAGTGTGCGTGAGAGGAGAAGAGAGGGACGGGGGAGAATATGTTTGTAGTTTAACGCAAACAGCAAGAGAGGGAGAGAGACAGAGAAAAAATGCAGGAACCACACATACATGTATTGGTGTGCGTGAGAGGGGTGCGAAGGTATACAGGGTTAACCTGAATGCTGCTTCAGGGCATTTTTTTTTATTTCTAGTTGAATGCAATGGAATTTACGGTGTTTAAAAGGAACGGAGAAAGTTTGATTTTGAACACAGAAACTGTAAGTTTGTGTAAGCCATGAGAAACGGAATACCAAATAAACGAAAATAAATAATTTATTTGCTGATATCAGTGGCGTATATGCATGCGGTTTATTGAAATTTTAAGTGACTATTTTTTTCTTTAAAAATATATGTGTCAATTGAAATAATAGAAATGGATTTATCAGATATGCCTATGGGAAAGAACATGTAAAGTATAGAAATGTTAAAATGTTGATACTTACGTAACACAAATTGTTTTTTGATGTTTGAAGCACATACGAAGCAATAATATATGGCGGGAAAAAAAGACGGGAAACGACAAAATGAATTTGTCGGTAAACGTATGAGGAAATGCCGGTTCTACAAATAACACGAGACCGATACGGATTCATGTTAACCGCACAAAAGCATGTATGCTACTGACATGTGTTGCTATATAGGTGGCGTTGATGCAAAAAGACTAAGATTTTTTTGTATAATAACTTTAAATGGGCGTAGCTCCTAAACGGTTCATCGCAGGTGAAAATGGACAACAGAAATCGATTTATCAGGTCAAAATCTATATAGAAAGACACCCTACATGATACATTTGAACAATTTTAATTTTTTTGATTTTATACAGGGTGTTTCAAAAGTATTTTTTTTTATTTTTTCGCTTTTTTGAGCAAACTATTGGTTGTAGAAACAAAAGAAAGGTATTTTCTTAATCGTTAGGACCTAAGGAACACTACTATACAGATTAGAACACTGTAACTTTAAAATAATTTTAAATGCTCATAAATCCTAAACGGTTCATCGTAGGTGAAAATGGACAACAGAAATCGATTTATCAGGTCAAAATCTATATAGAAAGACACCCTACATGATACATTTGAACAATTTTTATTTTTTGAAATTTATATACAGGGAGTTCCAAAAGTACAGTTTTTTTATTTTTTCGCTTTTTTGGCCAAACTATTGGTCGTAGAAAGTAAAGAAAGGTATTTTCTTAATTGTTAGGACCTAAGGAACACTACTATACAGATTAGAACACTGTAACTTTAAAATAATTTTAAATGCTCATAAATCCTAAACGGTTCATCGTAGGTGAAAATGGACAACAGAAATCGATTTATCAGGTCAAAATCTATATAGAAAGACACCCTACATGATACATTTGAACAATTTTTATTTTTTGAAATTTATATACAGGGTGTTTTAAAAGTACAGTTTTTTATTTTTTTGCTTTTTTGGCCAAACTATTGGTCGTAGAAAGAAAAGAAAGGTATTTTCTTAATCGTTAGGACCTAACGAACATTACTATATACATTAGAACATTGTAAATTGAAAATAAAAATTTATTGAATTTGCATAAACAATATGGCGTCGATTTTTTTCAAACTTTGGAAATATGTTTATTAAAAGATATATTTTTATATGAATAGGTAAAATGAATAATATTACTAAAATAAATACCTTTTTTGCGCGTTTTTTACCGTAACCGGTACGCGCCGCGCGTTTTTTACCGCAACCGGTGCGCGCCGCAAGTTTTTTACCGCGACCGGTGCGCGCCGCGCGGTATTTGCGCCCGGAAAAAAGGTTTTTGCGACGCGGGACGCGTAAAATATTGCCGCCCGGAAACTGCGCGGGGTATTGCCGGACAAACAACACTCGGTAACTTGCTATGGCACATGTACACACACGCACAGTCTTATACACACTAATGTGAATGTTATGTGTACAGGTGGCGTTGTTTGAAGAAACAAATATGGCGGATGAATTTTAATGTGTTTTCTTTGCATTAATCTAGTATACATTATTTTTAAAACATTAATAATTAAAAATTTAAACAAGTTAACACGAACTTAACCGAACTTTTCCGAACATTGCCGAACAAACAAAAATGTATGTAGAATTTTGTACATATTGGTTAATGTACAATACGAATAGTTCCGAACATTGCCGAACATAATCCTATGAGTTTATATACAATTTGTGTACATGATTATACATGTATTACACGAATGGTTCCAAACATAAACATAAAAATGTATTATCATTTACCGTACACGTTTTGTATACGTATACTTTGCATGAAATATAATTTAATTACCGTCCAAAATAATAATTATAATATTAACATGGAGTATAACACTATTACTTGTATAGGCTACAACACAGTTTGTAGTCTCGTACCCAAACGCAAATCGTTTTGTAGTCTCGTACCCAAACGCATTTCGTTTTGTAGTCTCGTACACAGCTGCTTTAACATATTTTAAATTTAGTAACAGTAATATTAGACAATATGATGTAATTTGTAAATTTTAGTTGCTTTTTTTTTAATAGAACACACATAGAGTGTGATCGTATTTAAATTGACGTGCAAACTCCTAATTTTTATTGGATCGTTTGCTGTGCAAACTCTTTATTTATTTATCTTCTTGTATTTTTTATTGTATTGTTTCGTTTGCTTTGCTGCAGGTGATTAAACCGGTTTAAACTAGTTAATGTTTTTGTTATGCAAATATTCAGTTCTGCAAAAACTTCGGTGTTAATTTTTTATTGGTTCGTTTGTTGTGCAAACTCCTTATTTATTTAACCTCTCATATATTTTATTCCATCGTTTCCTTTGGAAACTCGATGTTAAATATGTGAGCATACAAAATATGTTCCGAAAAATACTAAAAAATGTGAGCATACCAATGATGTTACCTCAAAATGTGAGCATGCCATAGATGTTCTACGAATATTTTAAACATAAAGGATATCACTGTGTTATAACCCATTTACATATAGATATCTTTTCACTACAGTATTCTAATGCCATATATTTGTACTTACTTCTAAGATGTTTGTTCACCGTATAGTAGACATTATGCCGACAATATGGTTTTGAACTTACCATCATTTATTGTAAGAACATAAAATACGTATAAATAACCTTATATGAAGCATAGGTATTGTTCCTTTATCTTATATAGAATAAAAATACTTCGTATGATATCAATATTTGTTTGGAAAAATAAAACATATTATTATAATTTGTAACGCTTTATTGTATTTTCCAATATTGATATACATATTTAAATAAGATATTTACATTATATATACGTACAAGTACCAACAGATAGCAAAACTTATGAACATCATGATACCTATAGACAGTCTACTATTTACATATACAGAGAATACCAATCATTTAACACACTTAATACTTTGATAACCATATGGCAATGTTCTATAGTCAGTAATACTGTTATGATTTAATCGTCGTCTTTTATTTTGAACTTTCTGATGTGTTTTAGTTTCAGACTTGGATACGATGAAAAACCCAGGCTTACGAACAATTCTTCCTGGATTGTGTAACTGTTTTTTTTGTCAGCTTTATCTCGAACTAGTTGATAAAAATGATCAAAGTTAATTTCTTGTCGTGTACGATGATTTAAAGTAATTCCTCTAATTTTAAATACATAATCTACTTTCCCTGTTTGAACTTCTTTCATCCTATAGGCATAATTTTGGCCCTAAGCCTATAAAGGCATCAATTTCCCAGCCATCAGGAACTTCATTAGTTAACTGACCTAAATAGGAACCCAAAGAAAGTGGAGGCTTTTCATTCCGTTGCTGTACAAACATAATACTATCAGTGTCGCAGTACAATACACGCTCAGGATCTATAGCTGTCAATAATTCATAAAGTTTTAGACGTGCCCAAGAGGTGATGAAGGCTGCAAGGACAATATTGGAAAATTTCCATGGCTTGTTTTTTGTTTTCAATGTTCTTATATGATACAATGAGATGTCGCTCTCCAATAGGCAATACAGTTTGTACCTCATATTGTGGTGCCCATAGATAACTTAAAAATTTTTCTGGAGTATCTACAATTACAGATTGAGATAAATCTGTTCTTTGTCCCCATTTCCCATACAAGGAATTGAGAAATATTTTGGAAATATATCTTAAACCAGGATTTGATTGAATGTTATTTTCCGTTAACTGAATGCATTCATGTTCATAATAGTCTGCAATATATTTTTTCTTGATCTTGTTTACTTTTGCACCAGCTAGGAAATCCTGAAGACTCCTGCTTCATTTTTAAGAAGGAATTGACATAATCTTTAAACAGATTATTTTCTGAATCGGATAATTTGAATTCCCAAATTTCAATAATTTGTAGAATTTTGTATCCGAGATCTAAAACTACATGAAGTTCAGGAGTACAGTATGTACCAGTAAGGACACGCTCGGCATCATTATGCATACAATTGTTGTCACTTTGTTCCATAACCCAAACAAAAGGCGATCATTACATGTATATGGTAAAATTGGAAAATATAAGTCTTTAGGAGATACGTTTCACTAATCCATGAATACTTTGCACTTCTGGAAAGTCATGTCCCTTGTATATTATAGGTTTACGTACCATCACCCAGGGGTAAAGACTGGTAACATCACAATATAACACAGACTGTTCGCTGATACATTCGTACAAGGCATTAAAACATTCCACCGTAAAAACTATCTTTAGGTATCAGATGATTAATACTTTTTTTTTCAGTATTTTTATTACTATGTAATATGCGATTTCAACTTTTTAAGTTGCAGTATTTGTAATACATGTTTACTAAGAAATCTTTTTTTATTCCTACTGTTATACTTTTAGGGAAATATTAAAATAAACTGTTAACGAAAATATCAATAGCATAAACGAATAACGTTCATAATAATTTCTCGTAAACTTTTTGTAAACGTTGTGTCTTATTTTTTTTCATTAATAGTTATTCTCTTGCGTAATAAAAAAGTTATTGTAAAAACTTGTGCTAATAATATTTACGTATACTAAAAAACAAACTCGATGTTAAAAATTTCTTCTTATCATATTAAAGTATTAATATAAACAATAGTTCTTTTCTACTTACCTTTGAAAAGTTTTTTTTTCTTTACAAATGTTATTTCATTTTTTTTAATAATTTACCTAATGATATTAAAATAATTATGTAATTCAATTTTATGCACAAATATAAAATAAAATCATGTATGTAAAATAAATTCCAATGCGTGCAAAATTACAACTAAATCCGTTTGCACATAACATTACTGACTATTTGTGCGTACAAAAATTACAAACTAGGTATTTAAAACAAATAAAAAATAACAAAAATACTTTTATAGAAATAATATTTTTATTTTTCACATAATTTAAACTGATTACATATAAATAAATATGTAATGTAATATTGTATTTTAATTTTAAATTCATGTACATGAAAACAATTTCATCATACTAAAATTATAATAAGTATTGTTTTCAAATTTACTATATTTACAATGTATAACTTTTACTTCGTTTACTTATTTCACTAACACATCAAACAAATTTAAAAAAATTATAAAAATTGTAAGCAAAATCTTTTTTTAACAAAAGCTCTGTAATTAAATCAACATAATTTTTGTTTAATAAAATATTATATAACATATAAACAAAGGTCCAATCATCTATTTCAATATCATGATATGATGAAAAAATTTCATACAGTTCATCAAAAGTACGACCTCGTACCATAACACACCATGCATTAAAGCACATCATTTCATATTCACAAGTAATAAAATCATGGTGTTCTATAATATGAGAGTTTTCGAAACATCCTTCACATACTAGTTTATATTCTGGTTTCCATCTTGAAATACAATCCAACACGCACTGTTCATTCACAAAAAAAGAAGTGCAATTATACAGACACGGTCTCATTCCTGTAGGCATTTTTGTCACTTTTTAAAAACACTTCCACTAACTCAGAAATATAACTATCACAAAATGTGAGTGATTCATATGATAAATTAAATCTATTTAAAAGCGTTTTGTTTTGTTTGTAATTATCGTGTAAACAATGTTTCTTCAAATACAGTTTAAACACTATGTCACGAGTTGTCTTCTTAATTACAAATTCCCACACAGAACGTTTCAATCGATTATTATATGCTAATAAACATAAATGAAGGCGCTCATCTGGTATTCTTAATGAACAAGCAGAACAAAGTAGTGGTTCATTCAGTTTATAATTTTCAAAAAGTTCTTTTATGCACAACTTACTTACTTTAAAGCGATTGCACTTACAGTTTATAATATCTAATTCACGAATTTCAATATCTGTATTAGGATACACTTTTTCAAATTGTATTTCATCATCATTTCGATAAAATCTTCTAAACGAATTACAATGTTCTTCATTAGAATGTAATAATTTCACCTCACAAATAACTTTCTTCCTATTAACAAGTTTAAGTTCTTTCTCTCGTGGCGAAATATACTCGGAATGGGATACTTTTCTACTACACATCTTCACAAATACTATACTATTTAAGTATTGTTCCTGTGTATACATAAATAAATTTGCGCATGCGTATAAACTTTTAACGAATGCGCATGCGTGTTACAAACTTATATTTACTTTCCATTGGATACCACAGCTTCCAACTCCAACATGTGTTTTCCTTTTCATAAATAAATTTGCGCATGCGTATAAACTTTTAACAAATGCGCATGCGTGTTATAAGTTAGTATTTTACTCTCCATTGGTAAATATAGTTTCCATTGGCTAACAGAGCTTCCAACTGCAACATATGTTTTTTACTTTTCATTATGCAGGTATGTATGTATGTTTACATGTATTTTTCATCAAACAAAATAAAATTGTATTGTATATCCAAAACAATAAATATTAATATATGATTTGCACATTTTATTATTTTCAAATCATTTTTTTTATTAGTTCACACAACATGGTCGTGTAATTTATTACGCAATGTTAAATAAATACTTTTCGTAAAACAGTTATGATAATAATACGTAAGTTTAAAAATAAAAAATTAGTTAGTAAAACAAATTCTCCAAACATTTTTACATAATACAAAAAAAAAGTTTATCCAAAACAAACAATAAAATATAAATGTAAAGTTTTCTTTGCAATTTTTTAACACGGCAATACAAAGTGTTCAAGTAATTTAGTATTTTCAAAATTCATTTGTTTTCAACATAAATTATTTAAGTATTAAACTTTTATATACGTATATATTTTATTATTATTTCTATTTATCTTTAAATATTTTCTTAAAATGTAAAATAATATTATGAAAAATTAAAAAAATGCAAGCGTGTGAAACAATACTAATTGTAAAATAATATAAGTAAATGCAAAAGAAAATAAATATCAAACAAATGTTACTTGCAATCATTTTCATTTTTTTCTAATTATTTATTTCATTACTCATTTTAAAAAGAAAAACAAGAAAAATTATTATAATGCATAAGTTTATTTCTTTATATTTTCATCACAATACAATACAATAAAATTACATTAACAAAAAAACTTGATGTTATTTTCATTCAATACATAAAATAATAATAATTATTATTTCTTCTTTGTATACAATACAATTAATGTTATAAAAATTTTAAATATTACAAAAATATTTTTAATACATGTGATTTTTTTTTCTACACCTTTACAATAAAAGGTTGCATCTTGTTTTCTAACAAAAAAACGTAACATCAAATTCGGTATTCACGCATTTTGTGTATAAAGTTTATACTTAAAATTTCATTATCATGTTCTTCAAATAAATCATTCAAAGTTATATCGTTGGATAAATATCCTACAGTAAAATTTCCAATATCATCGTGAAATAAACATTGATGTTCAAGATGCAGCAAGCATTGTTCACAAGAAATATTATTATTATTAAAACGTAAGTATGCACTTATATGTTGTTCACTATACGATACACAAAAAATTATTTTCAAAATACGTAATATGTATACATATATAATTAAAAGTTTAAAATTTAATTCTTTCTTTCACTTTTTTCTGTCTTTACACAAACACAAACATAAGGTTCACTTTTCATCTGTAGTTCAGTTCACACATGTTTTCTGTCTTTCATTCTAAAAATTTCAATTACATCACTTAAAAATGTCTTATCCCTTTCTTCAACCAAATCATAGTATAGTTCATAAAACAATTCTTGAGTACATTTAATTCTTTCTTTCACTTTTTTCTGTCTTTACACAAACACAAACATAAGGTTCACTTTTCATCTGTAGTTCAGTTCACACATGTTTTCTGTCTTTCATTCTAAAAATTTCAATTACATCACTTAAAAATGTCTTATCCCTTTCTTCAACCAAATCATAGTATAATTCGTAAAACAATTCTTGAGTACATATGCCTATTATATGCGATTTGGCATATGTATAAAACAGTTCTTCAACTTCTATATCTATTAAAGTTGATATGGCACGTTCCATCAATTCTTCATCAGTCATGAATAAACATTCATCGCCCATTTGATTGTTAACACTTTCATAACATCCGCTACAAATTAACATTTTATCTGTTTCCCACTCTTTAATCGCTTTCACAATACACTTCATGTCCACTTTATAATTACTGCAGCGGCAATTCAACCTCCAGAACCTTGATGTCCTCGATAGTAAGGATGGTGATCCTCCCACAAATTCTTCATCTTCTTCAATATCAATATTATTATCATCATCATCATCGGAAGATGATAAATAAATAGTTTTTACACTGTCTGGAGACTCTGCTCTGCTGTTTACCGATAAAATGCTATTCTCGGTATTCGGGTTATGCTCCACAGATGGCGGAGAAAACAACGTCTCTTCATCCGCGTACACAAAATCTTCTTTCTGTATAGCAGCCATAGCTAAAATACATACAACATTTTCCAAAACTCCCGTATTTAAACAGTTCCAACAAACAAGATGGCGTCCTCTAATACCATCAAGTTCATACAAGTCACCTATTTCTTTTCAAAACAATATTTAAGCATGTTAATAACACAATACAAAAAACATAAAAACTTTTCTTTGCACTAACAAAAAAATCCCAAAATTCTTTTCATATATACGTTCAAGGTCCTCTCTTTTACTTCATTTTCAACTTTATTACCATCTGCGCCCAACCGTTCGCGCCCCGCGCCTTCCCATGCCGCGTTCGCGTTTCCGCCGCCGCCGGGTTAAAAAGTCTTTTTATAACAATCCGCTATTGTTCAGCACCTAAATTATTATTCTTTAACGCATACAGCTGCAAGGTTTCTCTTTTATTATTTTTACATACACCTGCGAGGTTTCTCTTTTATTAATCTTTATAACAAGCTAGCATTGTTCAATGATTTTCCCAAGGTTTCTCTTTTATTATTCTTTACATACACCTGCATGTTTTTCTCTTTTATTATTCTTTATAACAAGCTTCACATTGTTCAATGATTTTCCCAAGGTTTCTCTTTTATTATTTAAAAATATACATCTGCAAAGTTTCTGTTTTATTATTCTTTATAACAAAACACCATTGTTCATTAATTTTCCCAAGGTTTCTCTTTTATTATTTAAAAATATACACCTGCAAGGTTTCTCTTTTATTATTCTTTATAACAAGCTAGCATTGTTCAACAAGTTTCCAAGGTTTCTCTTTTATTATTCTCTTTTGTGTCACTACTATACATACAATAGTACAACAGCCATTACCTGTCATCATATGTCATTTAAACAATAGTGTATTTCTATACAACTATACTCTCTAGCCATTGTCTGCAAGACCACCCACTGGTGCTTCTCTCTTACGTATACAATAGGTTTCTATTGTGTTTACCACCCCTAACAAAGGACCCCCTGCCTCAATGGTATGTGGACAAACTTCGATATGACTACTGACTAGCCATATATCATTCGATTACGAGCACCATTTAACCGGCCATAGATCTATATGCACTGTAGCAAAAGGAAGTTTAGTACGTCCTTCTATCTGTCAGCAAAATTTTATCAGTTTCTCAAGGTTGTATACCAATACACGCTTTCCACCTAATACCTATTCTGTCTAACAATATTCTGTCTACATAACTTGGTACAGTACAACCCCTCAAATCCGAACTAATTGGGGCTGAAGCTTGTTCGGATTTCGGGGGGTCGGATTACCCGGGAAATAATATTACGTACTTATTTCGTCACTGAATTTCTAATCTTCGACAGTTAAAGATAACTGACTTCAAGTGAAAAATCAGTGTTTGTTTAATCTTGTGTTGTAATTTGTCATGTGAATCGTAATCCAGTTAACCTAAAATGATTTCATTGTTTTGGATTTTTTGAAATATGTAAGTAGACGTAAACTATTTCCTATTTTATCTAAACTTAACTGTATTTTATAACGTTTTGAATAAGCATTAAGTCTAAAAATGTTAAAACCTTAAAAAAAACTAAATTTGTGTGATTAATTTTTTTTTATTTTCTAGCTGTAGTTTTTTTTTCTAAGCGTGTTTGGATTTGCCGGGTTTTCGGATTTCCGGGGTTTGGATTTGAGGGGTTGTACTGTATACACATTTCTTATCCCCTGTAGTATTTTTCGAGATATATTTGGATTGTGTGTTTTTACCCGGGGCCACTCCAGAGGGGTCCAAACTTGATGGGAGGGATTTCTGGAGGGAATTTTCCCGACATTCTCCCAATTTTCCCTGTTCAAGTACGCGATGGACCTCAATACATAGCACTTCTGGAAAGCTTGTTTCATGTTGAAGAGAATGAATTATAAACCATGATTTTTCAATGAACAGTGTTGATGCAATAGTTATTTCACTGCGAGTTTACAATTTCCTTTATACTAACAGAGTCAATGGGCCCCAGGGACTTACTCCGTTGTCCATGGCACCTAATTTTTTGTGCACGAACATATCTTTGTTATGTTCATCGAAAGGACTAAGTTTGATTTGGATGTCCGGATGACACGTTCATGTCCGTTCCTTGTCAGCAGCCGCCTCTTCGTAATCAGGACAAAGAAGTTGCACCAAAGCAGAGAGAACGAGATAGGTGGAATTATAAAACTGGCGTTGTGAGAGTACTATGGTCACTCATAAATGCTTGATAAGTAAATACAAAATATATCGACATTCAATTATTCCCCCCCCCCACCTAACTAATCTTGGACAGGAAGTTCAATGTTTTTCATTAAATTGAAAACTAGTATTAAGGACTAAAATTGGAGTAGGCCCATTAATGGAGATTAAAATTCACAAACTTATTTCCTTGAATTGTTGCAGAATTGATACTTTCCGTTAATTTTAACAATTTTCTAACTTATCTATGATTGATGTTTTTTCTTTCTTCTCAAACGTAATATGTATTGAAATAATGTATTATACCCACAACAAATTATAATATCATTGATATATATCATTCATTGTATAACACACTCCAAACGATAGTGGAGAGATTTTTTGTGCATGAAGTCCACAGCACGAGTCTGTTTCAATGCTAGGCAGGGTTACTAATTATCGTCTCCTGGTTGAAATGTTTGGTGTAAGTTGGGTTGCATCTGTCCAGGCAACGGCGCCGACTTTCCAAAATTTATGTGGGTGCATATCAATGGCGGGACGTGTTAGCCTGTATGTTGTCAGGGAAGTCTCGATATTTGATTGATTTATTTTTAGTTAAAATCTTTTTTGAACACCGTCATAATGGACTGTGCTGTGATAAAGTAAAATATATCGATACTATAAGGATAAGTTGGGGCTGCTCTAGCTCAGTCGGCTGACATGGCTGACTTAAACGCAAGAGAAATGGGTTCAAACCGGGTCCAAACTAAAAATCTTGTGGGTACCGGAGCCCTGGAGCACCCATGTAGTCAGAGCGCATGTGTCCAGGTGTTCGCGATGCCAGGAAAAGCACGGGATCCGCTTAATGGAGTTATAGCAGTCAGGAGGGGAGATACTTTTGCTGTTAACAGTGAAAGTGTATGCGTAGTATGGAAAGTTTTTTTCATTTAATTAATATACTTAGTTACCATAGAATCTGCTAATAATATGCGGGGAAAAGATGCGAAGAATACGATATGAAAATAATGTTAAAAAGACCAAAGCAATGATAATTGAAATGAATTGGTCGGTATCAAGTATAAGAGGAATAAGTGGGTAGGAAGTAGAACAAATGACTAGAGATACCTGGGTAATACGAACATGAACCAAAAGCAAAGATAGGCCTAGAAATGGAGAAAGTAGTATTTAGTAAGCCTATTTTGTGGGTCAATGAATAAGGAGTTATGGAAAATACCCTGAAATAAAATGTGTCGTCTGAAATGTTTTAGTGTGTGGTGTAGAAACATGGAACACTCAAGACTGACGGAAAAACTACTTTCGAAATGTGAGTGAGAAGAAGAATGGATAAAATTAACTAGCTCAAAAATCGATTAAAGAAGAATATGATATTTTTAGGCTTAAGAATAAGCAGTATAAAGGATAGAATTGTGGAAATAAAACAATTGCAGAATATGAGAAATAAAGGAAAACAGCAAAAACAAAAAACAGAGTAGTTATATTAGGGAATAAACAGATGCAACTGTTCAGTTTGGGAATGTTTTATATAGTTTGAAATGGTATTTCGATGAGCTCCTACATATACACGAGGGAAGCGATGAAAAGGGCATTGGAGCGTAAACCGCAGTGTCTGACCCTTACGGAGATTGGAACAGCTATCAAAAAGTCTTAGAATAAGAAATCACCGAGACCCTTTTCATTTCACCCGAACTTCTTAAAACCCACAAACGCCCAAGACCAGTTAGAAATGAAATTTTTGAGTTTTACGTCCCACGTTTATGCCGGCTAGGCTAAAGGAGACGGTGATGATGAGTAATGAATGAAATGGTGGAATGAAGAAAGTAGGAGGAAACGGGAGAACCCCGAGAAAACCCACGCACACGGTGTTTGTTCACCACAAAGTTCACTTGGCGGGAGCAGGGTTTGAATCCGAGACCCCTAGCACCAGAGGTGAACGCTCTACCACTGAGCCACCGCGGCCCCCCAAGACCAGTTAGGTAACAAAAATTTGCATACACTAGCAACTGCCTGAACAATACCGTGTTACATCGAAAACCTGAGAAGAGAAGTGAACGAAACTCTTACAAGAGAACGGGTAGTGTGCCTGAAGTGGAACAACGGGTTTTTTTTTTTTTGGCCTAAATGAATGATATAGTCCATGTAACGTAGTGAAACATAAAGTGGGTCACTGGTGGCACAAGGGGCGTTTGTGGGTTAAGGAAGTTTAATTTCTCTAATGAAATTGGCGCATAGAGTAATCTGCCTACTGCTGGAAGGAGATATCTAAGCTGTTCATATGTAAGAAAGGAAATAAAACGAATTGCAGTTATTACAAGGAGTTTAATTACTCCCTACTTGCTCCAAGGTCTTAAAATATATTCTTCTACGACGATTAGCATTGTAATCGATCGTAGCAAGGTAAAGCAAGTGAATAAATTTAAATAGTAAAATCCAATTGTAACAAATAATAAAGAAGTTAATGGAAAATTCTACAATAGTATTAAAGTTCAATGAAAAAAAGTCCAAACATCTGAAAAATTCCAATCAACAGATCTCATTGAGCTGAATAAAATGATATGGCTGAATGTGAAACCTCATGCGTAGTTTTAGAGAAAATACAGAATAACTACTTTTTGTAAACCTAAAAATTGATGTTGTGCGATAACCATGCCATACATTAAAATGAAGTATACCATCGACAAGGTTTCCACTGACACAAATAAGACAACATTATACAGTATGGTTATTGAAATATCACCCAAAATGATTATTAAGTCTAACTTATGTCTAATTATAATACAGGGTTATTCAAAAAGAAAGAACAGATTTCAAACATTTATTTCTTCCAAACTACAAAAGATAGAAACATGATTCGAACGTTACTTGATTAAGAAAAGTTTACAATATAAACAGCCCTGATAGAAGTTCCAATCACGGCCGCATTGGCGCTGTTGTTTGTTGTTGTTTGTCTGTAGTGAAATTGCGGCATCACCACAGGAGAAGTCTTTTTGTGTGCTACAATTGGCAAAACTTGAGTCCATTGTTGCAGTTCAGCGAGCATTTCGCCGTCAATATAATAAACAATCGCCGCATCATAAGCAAATTTACGAGTGGCATCGAAAATTCGTAGAAGATGGTTGCATCTGCAAAGGAAAAAGCACGGGACGTCCACGCACATCGAACGAAAATGTTGAGCATATTCATACGCTTTACGAAAGGAGCCCAAAGAAATCCACATCACGAGCAAGCAAAGAACTTAACATTCCTCCTACAAAGACCATATTTTTATCCCTCCTATGCCTGACACTCTTGAAGGTCTACGACATCGGATTGTTGAAGCTGTGAATTAACTAGAGACCAGCTGATTCGTGTGTGGCAAGAAATGAGCCACCGTTTTGACATTTGTCATGTAACACACGGTGCTCATATTGAATGCACACCATAATTACTAACAATAAATTGTAAACTTTTCTTAATCAAGTAACGTTTGAATCATGTTTCTATCTTTTGTAGTTTGGAAGAAATAAATGTTTGAAATCTGTTCTTTCTTTTTGAATAACCCTGTATTGTCCGAAGATAAGACACACATATACCAATCCATAGATAACGTTGAACTGCACAAAAATGCTGTCCTTGAAAGTAAATTATAATGAGTAGCTTTCGAGGAAAACGAATTTAGACACCCTATGTCGTGTTGAACTTTATGCAGTTCGTTTCCAAACGGATTATTCTGTTGGAATAGTTTATTTATTTTTGTACTATGTATGAGAAATATACACTGTTAAGAAGCACGTTTGATGTCTCCTAACAATGACACATCTACTCTTAACTGCGACGCACATACTATTACTTATAAAAACAATGGCCTAAAAAGACTTGAACAAGAAATCATATTCGTGTCTAATATTAAGGAAGTTAAAAAGAAAATTACATAAAAGCACAATCTTGATCCTGTTACTCTCGAGACAGGAGGAGTGCAAGACTAAAAGACTGAATTTGAAGTGTTGAATTTGATGGTATGTAATATTGGGTCGATGCATAAGTTCGTGCGTTTCTTATCTTTTATATTTTATTTTTATTCTGCTGTTCTGTTAATTCAAATACAAATACAACATAGACATAACATTAACATATTCTACGAGTGTAACAATACATTGCATACATTTTACTGTCACTCACTTTAACTCACAATCACTCAATGATGCATTCACCTCCATTATCAATGACCTTCTGCCAACATTCAGGTAACAGTTCAATGCCTCGCCTGTAGAACTGTTTTGGTTTTGACTGGAAGAAATCCGTTAGCCATTGGTCAAGAGAAGCTTTTCTGTACTGTTCTTTTAGCAATTGCTTCATTCCCGTACACTGCACAAATTGTTCTCGCAGCTTCTGCTGCACTGGATCCTCGGTTAAACTCTAAGAGTAAAATGTGACGGAATGATCACTTTCCTCAACTTGACATTCCATATTAGTTTGTCTGAAATATATACAATAATACGTTCACAATCAAGAAAATCTGTGTTTCTCAACACACAAACTCCAAAGTACAGTAAAACAACGGAAAAACGATAAACAATCGCTTCACGCCGCATTGTTGCCAACCCAAAAGAAAACCGCACTAACTTACGCGTCGACCCAGTAGTTGTATGCTATTTTGTCCCGTGTGAACTGCGATTCACGCTCTTCAAAATGGTAACAAGGAAAGTACAAGTGCTAGTGTTACGTTCAACACTGGTCATTCTCGAGAGACAGAGAGAGAAGAAAGAAAAAGTCCGTAATAAAATAGGGATTAACTTTTTGAACGATCTACTCAATTTGTAATGCCTTCATAAAAACGTTGCTTTACCAAGCAAAAGCAGTAATCTATTAAGAACTTTTTTTTAAAAAAAAAAAAAGAAAGAAAAACTTCAAGCCTTGAGTCTTTTAGGCATAACTTTTCAAAGTTGTGTAATTATTTATCAATGACCAGTAAAATAAGCTTAAATATATATGTAAGAATTAGGTGTACATTTTACGTTAGTGTTTTGTTTATTTTAAAATTGTATGTGTACAGCGAACATAATTTTCTTTTCTTGCAATTAAGTTAAACATTAGCAAATTTATCTTTCTTGGACTTCCCTCCTCAATAAGAAATTTTTGAGCCATACAGTAAAGTACATAACAAACACATACTATTCAGGTTTCTACTAAGACTTCTACAATGTCATAGCCTCAATCATTTCAGCCACCATTGCTTTAATCTTAGTTGATTTAATTTCAAATTGTTTTCATAGTGTATCTTCTTTCACACAAAGTTAATTCTCGATTCAGATTCCACAACGGCAGTCATATAATCTGAAAAACAAATATAGTATTTTTTTCTAGTTTCTATCAAATTAACTTGTTTATAGAGAGAATGTTGATGTTAGTTTGAAGGTCCTAGCACACCGCCCACTGTAAACTGATCAAGTGTAAGGGCTGATCAAATGTCTGTAGAGGGCATGCTGTTATTAGTAGGAAGGTTGTCGAACAAGACGGAAGTAATTAAGTGGCTGAACATTCCGAGGACGACGCCAACGAATGTGTATATGCAGTTCTTCGAGCGTAGTCATATACTAAGGCAGTGAGAAGTCGGATGATTGTTCGTTGAATTGTCGCTTTCGTGTCATGTCGTGTTAATGGTTCGTCGTTTGTTACACGATGGTAGGCAGAGGGTTTTCATAGCTGACATGCTCTCTTCAGTGCCACCGCGACGTACCGATGTTCCCCTGGAAAGAAGGATCATTTGGCTTGCCCTAACTGACAGGACAGCGACCACCAATACAGTCAGAGCCACTATAGAATTCCGAGGACTAAACACAGTGAGCTTCAAACACTAAATCCTGATATTTATTTACCATTGTGAGTTACTTTCGCACGATTACTCTTCACACATAACCATCACCAATGACTTTTTACGTTGTATCGAGAGGGGCTGCAGTGTCAAAGGCAGCGAAAGATGATAGTATTCAGAGAGATAAGAGTAGTTCGTATCTTAGAAACAGAGGTGGTTCTGTGCATGTGTGTAAACTTACAGGTAAGAGGGAAAATCCAGTGTGTTCTCATTCATCATATAGAACCTACATTTCATTTTCTGACATTAGATCCCATTCGTTGCTGGCTTTCATTCAGGTAAATGTTATTAATACGTTGTGCATTCTTGATGTTGTCAAACCTGTCCTCTGACCTTACTTGAACACATTCTAGTAGCGCATCTTAAAGTAGCAACACTTCCCCATATCTCCGGGTGAACCCAGCCTGCTCCTACTCGGCACACATCCTCTAGCCTTCTAGGTATCCAGACCTAAGCATTATCAACCACTTGTGGCTCATAATGGAACTTCGCTTGACCACCAGTCGGATTTGGAAATAATGGTCTTCCAAGACAGATATAATCTACAGCATCTGATCGGCAACGCCTCTGACCAGATTAGTGAATCCATAATACTAGGTAATACTTAATTCTTGAATCCGGTTGCGTCAGTATATTTCAATAGGTCTAATATATTAAATTTTATTTATTTAGCTAAGGAAGTATTAACTCTTTGCAAAAGGTCTTATAACGACTCTCTTATCATTTGTTTACAAATTTCAAATATTACTTTTTCTTTTTCCCCTATATTCTTAAAATATGCAATGAGCATAGTATCTATCTTTTCATTCTTCATTTCGCAATATATTCCTAATCTTGTCTCTTAGTATCGCATATTTGATGCAATTTCGTTTAGTACTTCTTCTTCCTTTCTTTCTTTTTTCTTTTCTTTCCTTTTTTCTTTCCTTTTTTTCTTTCTTTCTTTCTTTTCTTTCTTTTTTTTTTTTTTTTTGAATGCCCAAAATACACACTTGCTACATAATTTAGCACCTTTATATTTCCATTGAATTACGTTCCTCTATCCTTCTGTACATGTTTACGTTTAATATTTATTTCCCTTCTTTGTCAATTTCTCTTCTTTATTCGAAACTTGTACACATTATTTTACATACTTCAGCACAACTTTGTTTCCATGTTTCTCTTTGTTTAGCTTTCAGAAGTTCATTTTAATATCCATGCTTCTTTGTTGTGCTACGTTCATGATATCATATCTGTACTCACGAAGTTCAAAATACTTCCACAACTAATTAGTTCCTGTATCCACTTTCTCTCAATTCATATATTTTTCTCCCAAATTTCAAACAAATCTGTTTATATTTCCCATCTTTAAATTTTTCAGTACCAAACTTATTGTCTACTTTTCTTCCTAAACATATTTTAAAGTGGGATTAGACCTCAGTCACCACAAGATTGTGATCTCACAACTTTTTCACGTTCAACAATTTTTTCTATACATAACTATTATCATGTATACTTTAATACTATCCATTAACAGAAATCTTTCTCTATCTCTCTTGTTTAAATACCACACACTCCAGAAGACAATTTCCTCCTTCATAAATAAGTTTAATATAAGTATATATGTAACGTAATACTACTTCTTTAACAACGAATAAAACATCCATATGTTTCTCTTATTTCTCTAGTTCTTCCATATAAGTATTTTGTGCCTTCAGCTATTTCCCTTTTTCTTAATTTTTTTGGGGGGATGCGTCCTCCCCCCCGTCAGACGATCATGTCTTGAAGTGTTGAAGCTCTATAGCAGGGGCGGCTTTATGATTTTAATTTTGGGTAGGCCTGCTCCCTTGCTTATGGATATTTGATTGATTAATGACAGTAGGATCTGCCATTAATCTAAATAGTGTAAAATATATTTACTTTTTATTGTATCTTTTAACTTTTATATATTTCTCAAAATTTTGGGATAGGCCCTGCCTACCCGGCCTACCCGCTAAAGCCGCCACTGCTCAGTAGCCAAGTTAATAATGAACACATTAAATCGTCGTAAGTAGAAATTTTAGCGTTTTATGACTGTGGAAGAGCAGCGACTTAGTCTTCGTAGCAACACTTGTCCATACCATAGTATGGCAACTATTACCATAGTAATTTTTTGAATCCAAGCTACTACTCAGCGCGCTACACTGAGAAAAAATGTAGGTGGCGTACTTAAAAAGATAGGTAACATGCGTAATTCCTGTAGTTTTTGGATTTAACGTACAGCAGACGTATAACTGAAAACGCACGCATGTTTTATAATAGTTTCTATATATGTGTTCCATCTATACGTACTTTCTGTATGAAACAATGTAGGCGGTCAGGATCTCACAAACAAATGGACGTATAACATATAGCTGACGAAAGTAACATAAGTATATGTATGTGATATACGGAAAGCTGTTAGATGTCAGATATCCTGCAACGGCATGATGTAACATCTAAGGGCAGTGCCTATGTAGCATACGGATAACGTATGCTCCGTACTGATTTCTATAGTAAGCAAGAGGATACCGTATATTTGTACAATATACCGCTGTCCGGAGAATGGATTTTTCTCTGTGTAGGCCCGCCAGTCCAAGCTCGCTCTCCACTACCTGAACACAGCAACGATGAGTGACATCACACGATATGAAAAACGTTAGAGTTTAGACGCGCGTGAATCAACACACTGCATTTACGTTAATGGGCGAAATATGAATCAGTACCAATAACATATGATGCAGATAGTAATTGTATGGAATAATTTTGTTGCAATTATGCTACAATAACACTTATAGAATGATTCAGTAATATAACTGACCAAAAAGAACTTAAGACTGAATCATGCCTCTCGACTTCAAGAAAAATGAGTATGTACTCCGATTTATGGCAAGATTTGGAGATGTACACAGAAATAAATATTGAGAAACCATAATTATATAGCAACAATGAAACCGAAAATCAAAGGTGAATACGCGTTCTTTCTTTCGTTTCATAAACGTTGAAATTTATAAAGAATTCCAAAGTTGAAATTCAACTGTTGTTCAAATCTTCAACGGAAAACTGTTATTCAATCATTTTTCAACGTAGAAATTTTCAACGAAAAACCGTTATTCAATGATGTTAATCAGATTTCAACATTAAAAAAAAAAAAAAAAAAAGTATTTTTGCTTCATGGGAACACCTGACCTAATTATAAGTTGCTACGGTTTAAGGTCAACCTTATCAGTGATGGCCCTTTCCCTGAAACACCAGACATCGTATTTTAGCAGGGCAATGTCCTGCTAGATGTATTCTTGGTATGTTTAAGCCTTCTTGGAGGAATGACGGGTACCACTGCTTCTTTGTGGTAGCTTCAGTGGTCGCCTGACAGTGTGGGATATGTTAGTAGACATCAATGACGTAAAGCTAGAACTTTTGATGGGTATACACTCCCCCATGCCGTAAACGTCGCTAACTCCTAGTGGCCCGCTTGCGGGTAAATGTCGATCATCGTTATAGCGACGCGTCGAAGGATTGCAGCTACTGTCCTACTGGCGGCAGGGTTTCGTCGAGTCGAAACAGATATCTCGAGTCGGGGTATTGAAGTTACCACTGCGTAGCAGCGAGGACTTCGTTTTGGTCCGCGCTCCTTCGATTCTTCGCGGAGAATCACGAAGGGACCAACATGAACTATCGCCAGTCATGTGTATGCGGTTATTATTATATTTTTTTCCTGACGAATTGTTCCTAAAGTGAGCTCCGGGGGCCAAGAATAACCTCTGCTTCAACATCATGAAGTGAAAAATCTTGAGATAAGTGCGATAATTGTATGAATTTAGATGGCAACTGTCGTCGATCATTAGAAAGTGAGTATGGGAGAACTATGAAATAAAGTAAATAGACACGCGTTATTTTGTTGTAAAATTACATGGTGAACGCATTTTATCTTATCCCCAACAGTTATCGTCTAATATACACGGTTAAAGGAGCACTCTGATTGATCAAATTAAAAAGATCTCAACGATTTATTCCTTTATAAACGACGTTTTCTTCATCGTCTCCGTGGCGAAGGCGGAAGAACGCCCGCCTAGTAATCACAAAGCTGCGGGTTCGAGCCCCGTCTCCGGTACTTTTTTAGTGTTTTTTAGACTCACCTTAATGTAAACAAATCACACATATAGGCGATTTAACATATTTTGGGAGAGTAATTTTGTGGTTCATTGGCGTTTTGTCGCGTCTCTGCCGCTGGTGGTATAATTTTCAAAACGGAAGAAGGGCTACCGCGGATCATCGCTGCGGGGCCGCCAATGTTTGGCGAGGTATCGCTAGTTGCCCATCGGTGGTCCACCGACGCTTACTTCATGGGGTCGATAGTTTTCAAAAATATAGTGTATATTGTAATGTACTGCGTGACTATTTATACAAACAATACCGTGTGCTCTTGTTTGTAAGCATCACCACATGGATTTATTACACACCACGTGGGATTACTATGAGCAGCAGACGACGGACTACTGGCACGACGACAGGACAGCAGCAGAGCCATCGCCACCTTGGAGGCATTATAGATTCGACAACAACCAGCGGATTAGTTCTCTGGTGTCCCTCTCCTACTGCTTGCTTCATAGTATTAGCAGTACCTAACCCCAAAGCCTCTAGTCTACTTCGGGACTCTTCGCTATTCCTTTCCTCCTGGCTTCGCAGTTCTCTTGGGAATCCTACCACAGTTGCTTAGCTAGCTTCGGAGCTCTGTGGAGATCCTATCCGCGGTCAAGGACTACCTAATTTCAATCTGATAAATTAGAGGAAAGCACTTTTGTAGTATTTTCTATAAATACTGTTATATAGTGAATTTTATAAAATAAACCGGTAGTAGGAATCGATTCCGAACCTTGTTTTATTACCTAGCTCTACCTGCCAAGAAGTTTTACAATATCCATTCCTGTATGTGTTCGCTTTTTCGTTAATTTAAAATGAATATACGATTGAATATAAAAGTATTTGGTGGCTATACTCCGTATACTTCTTGTAAAATCTTGTGTGTTAGACGTCTGTAATAAATACTAGATTATGCTAGCTTTATGATATAAGAATCTGAAGCTCTTAAACTGAAAGTTTCCACATCTATCTATCTTACCTACTAAGACTAAGAATTATTCAAATAAGAACTTTATCTACTGTTATAAAATGTTAAACATCTTCTCTGAAGTAATTTTCGTGAAGCCAGCTCAAGCTTTCTTCTCCTTACTCGAGGTTATTTACATTTTCATGTTCTTTTTGCTATCCCTTGGATATGTATGTATATGGCTTCTACTCAAGTACCCTACAACATTGTTCTTGATTGCATTAGGGTGTGGAACCACCTTTCAAAACGTTACAGCAATTGTAATGCAGATTAATTCTCTTGTTCTACCGAAATTCCAGCAAGCTTCCAGAAAATTCTGGCTCACTAGTTAACATTCTTCTGAAAAATAATGGCCCACTTGTTGCAGAAAAGCAACCGTAAGCGTAACCTTTAGCTCAAAACATGTATTTCAGGATTTGAAATAAACAGGAACTGCAATTCACTATGGCATATCATGTTTATTTCTCTTTCTTATTCTTTGGTTTTATATTATGTATTTTAATCCTCGGGCACGTAAGTTTAGTGATGGATGTCATCTATTGAACAAAAGAATAACGCAAGGCTCAGTATGTAATCTACGGAACTCCTAAGAACATGGAACACTGAATGGAAAAACCCTATAATAATGTGGTTACTTCATAATTGAATCTAATCGTTCTATTGGCTTGATATTTTTTTCTAGTTTAAGAAAATACATAAAATGGAATGAAAAATCAAATTTGTAATTAAATTTTCTACTCTAATGCCCTATAAGGCAGGTTCGCAATCTTTTACACTGGCATTCCACCAAAACATTACCACCATAAGTCGTACGTACCACCAACAGCGGCTCGCGTACCATAGATTGAGAAACTCTGCTATAGAGTAAAGGTGACGGATAATTAATGAAGGTTCAGTAGGTAATCTACGCAGGGCTTAGTATATAACACTAGTCAACAAGGTTTTTGCGACATGAAAGAAGAATGCTGATCTGAAAGGAACTTTGGCCGCTGAATTCGAATCTGCAATCCGTTTTTCTCTATCACGCACAGTTTTCCCGTGACAGAGGGATTTTCGGGAAATTTCCCCCAAAATTTCCCTTTTTCTTCATTTTTGTACCTCTACCTCGGGTACCCTTAGGCATATAAACATACAAATTATATTCTAGGTTAGCTTGATTTATACTTAGTAAACTCTGTTTCATCTGAGTCGCATCATTCTTCATTGAGAAAAAAATATATTTCTATAAATATATGCTATGTGAACTGTCCATTTTACCATATACAATAGGTGCAGAAAAATCACATGTAACTTCCACGGGAATTACAATATAAGCAAGGTTTATACTTCATTGGATTTGTAATGAAACATACTTTACAATGATGTATATACCATGTCCGCCATTTTTATAAGAGGGAAATTCTAGAGGGATTTTCGGGAAATTCCCTAAAAAAGTAGATTTTTTGTCTCATGTCACTGTTCATATAGTGATAGAGAAACGGGAATTGCGCCAGATCAATCCTATTGAAAAACTGATCTTTAACTCCAAAAGTATACAACAAAATTCCTAGTTTCCACGCCTTTTAAACGTTATTCAAGATAGTAAACAAAAAAATAATATTGAACAAATATCAATAACTCACAATGGATCAAATGCACAACTGCTTTACAAAGTATGAAAATAAAACATTTGTACTTACAATTAATTCTTCCTTTTGTAGTGCCAGTCACTTTCTCTAACTAAAAACCAGCAGTAGTCGCCCATCATATGAGGATCCCATTTACCTTGATAACTTTGCTCCATTTTCTGAATGTCCTGATGGAATCGTTCCCCTTGTTCGTCACTTACAGCTCCTAAATTCTCGGGGAAAAATTCCAAGTGGGAATGAAGAAAGTGAATTTTCAGGTACATTCTACATCCTAACCTTTGATAGCTATCCAAAAGCTCTTGAACTAATTGACGGTAATTTTCTGCCTTATGATTTTTCAAAAATCCATACACCACTTTACTGAAAGCTCTCCAGGCGGATAGTTCATCATTATTTAACTTTGTCTCAAAGATGTTGTCCTTTAATAGTTTCCGAATTTGGGGCCCGACGAATATCCCCTCTTTTACTTTCGCGTCACTAAGTTTTGGAAACTGACTTCTAAGGTACGCAAAACCTTCTCCATTCTTGCCCATGGCCGTAACAAAGTTTTTCATTAAGCCTAATTTTATATGTAAAGGAATTTTTTCTGAATTAACTAAGGGAGAATACTTAACATTGTGTTTCCCTGGCATATATGTTTCTCTGGGGACCATTCTTTTTGAATGTAGTGTCATTCAGTTGCCCTACTGTCCCACAAGCAAAGTAAACAACAGTATTTTGTAAATCCTCCCTGAAGCCTCAGTAATATAGCAATGACCTTTAAATCACCACAAATTTGCCAACAGTACTTGTTATAATGTATCACAGGTAACAACACAGACAAACTTTCATAAGTTTCCTTCATCTCTATGGAATATGCCATTGGAATTGATGATTTAGTGTTCCCATTATGTAGCAAAACAGCCTTAAGGTTTGTTTTAGAGGAGTCGATAAACAACCTCCATTCTTCAGGGATGTGTTGGAAACCTAGTGCATCCATTAAACCATCTATATTTGTACGTGCACAGAAAGAATTTTGCATTAAATAGTAACCTGAAAATTGTTCATGTCGGTTTCTGAAAATTGAAATTCTGGTGGTAGGAGCCAGCAAATTCCATTCTTGAAGTCTCGATCCGAGCAACTCAGCTTGTTGCTTACTCAGATTTAGATCCCTCACTAAGTCATTCAGTCTGGACTGGTTAACAAGAAGAGGTGTGTTTTTGGTTGGGCTATAGTTTGGATCAAAGGAAGTTGATGGTTCGGGCAACTCATCTACTTGCTCTTCTGCTGAAGAAGATTCTTCTGACTGTGCGTATGGATCAGGGATTGGGAGTTCAGGTCCATGTAGTATGGGTTTTAGAGCGGATGGAACATTTGGGTACTCAATATTAGATTTTGTTCGTTTAGAATGACCCCAAATTTTTGTTAGACAGAAATAACAGTCTTCAGCATGACTGGTTGGTTCTCGCCAGACCATTGGCACCGCAAAAGGCATAGCTCGAGTTTTATCGCCACTTTTCCACTTAATAAGAGTAGAATAGCATGTTACACAGCACACATGGGGAGCCCACACTTTGTCTTGATCACCCACATGACACCTAAAATAGCTATAATAAGCTTGTTTTAACGTTTCTGTTAATGCACGGCGCTGACTTTTCACAGTATATTTTACACACACGTAACAGAAAGTGTTCGGTGAGTTTATATATCTCTTCATAGCGGAGAAAAAAACCAAACACGCTCACGCACTTACGACCACTTGTCACAGGTAAATCCAAATTAAAACTAAACCTACAATATGCATGCAGTTATACAACACTTCCTTATCTATTTGCCATGGACCTGACAATTTATCAGTAGAGTCCGATTTGCGCAGCTTTATTGCATCAGCTAAACATGTGTTGTTGTACAGCTGTATCAATGCAATCACATGCCAGGTGGTAGAAAACCACAGACCTCTTACTCCATGTCGTATACTCTCATTTTTCGTATTTGTGCCTGTATGGGTAAATGAAATTGTGTTTTTTTCTTTCGGTGCAAAGAACGCAACATCACGTCTTAAAATAAGTAGTACAAACAACATACATACAGCTATATTTATTTCTCTAGAAATAATACTGCGATTGTTCTGAAACTTGCGAGGTTTCTTAAGTATAAATCAAAGTTTTATATGGTGTCATTTTTGTATTTATATTTCAAGGGCTAGTGGTACGAAAATTTGGAAAAATGGTATATTTTGAGGGAATTTCTCAGCCCCCTCCCCTTGTCACGCAAAAAACTGTGGGTGATGGAGAAAAACGGATTGCACTTTCGAATTCAGCGGCCAAAGTTCCTTTAGGATCAGATGTTTTCTTTCATGTGGCAAAAACCTTGTTTACTAGTGAGCTATTGATTTATTGAATTGATATAAATCTATATTCTGGCGCAATTCCCGCTTCTGTATCACTATATGAACAGTGACATGAGACAAAAAATCTACTTTTTTAGGGAATTTCCCAAAAAAATCCCTCTAGAATTTCCCTCTTATAAAAATGGCGGACATGGTATATACATCATTGTAAAGTATGTTTCATTACAAATCCAATGAAGTATAAACCTTGCTTATATTGTAATTCCCGTGGAAGTTACATGTGATTTTTCTGCACCTATTGTATATGGTAAAATGGACAGTACACATAGCATATATTTATAGAAATATATTTATTTCTCAATGAAGAATGATGCGACTCAGATGAAACTTACATTTTACTAAGTATAAATCAAGCTAACTTAGAATATAATTTGTATGTTTATATGCCTAAGGGTACCCGAGGTAGAGGTACAAAAATGAAGAAAAAGGGAAATTTTGCGGGAAATTTCCCGAAAATCCCTTTGTCACGGGAAAACTGTGCGTGATAGAGAAAAACGGATTGCAGATTCGAATTCAGCGGCCAAAGTTCCTTTAAGATCAGGTGTTTTCTCTCATGTGACGGAAAAAAAGTTAAAATTTGTTGACTAGTGTAATCTATGAAACTCCGAAGAAACATGGACCAGTGAATAAGGAAATTCAATAAGGGTCTGGTTGCTTCATAATTGAACCTTCTCGTTTTATCAGCTTGATATTTTATTTCTAGTATACTTAAGAAAATATATAAAATGGAATGAAAAATGAAATTTCTAGTTTTATACTCTACTCTTATACCCTATAGCAGCGTTTCCCAACCTTTTTCAAATTGCGGCACACTAGGGTGTAACTCAAATTCTCGCGGCACACTCATCGATATTATTATTATTTGTAAATATAAAATACAGTTTTTTTTTTTTTTTTTTTTTTTTTGTGATTGCTGATCACCTTCTCACAGAGAAGAAAGTTCGATTACTGAGTTTTCCCCGTGGTAAAGCATTATGCTTATTTTTCGTTCTAATTTAAAAATAGAAACCAATTGCAATGAAGTATAGGATTCAGGTTATTAAAAATACACTTTATTTTTCAAAAACTGCATCTAACCTTTCACTAAGAATAAAGATCACTAAATAACGAACGAATAAACAAATCTCTTGTACTTTTAAAACACAAATGCAGGTAATTTTTATACATGTTTGCTTTGTCGAAAGGATTGAATGATATTTTAAAATTTCGGAACATGCAGATAAAATTACAGATTCAGCTGTTGTATGGGGTTTCACATTCATAGCAACTATTTCAGCCATAGAACAGCTTGCTTCATGTGTTTTATCAGATATACTAACTTGCTTTGTGAAAATTTTGATTTGGTAGGCTTGTTGAGACAAGATTCTTTTGAAATACTCCAACGGTTTATCTTTTAAATTGGCATGCTTAGTATGAAAATGACATTTTATCTTGCTTCGTACCATTGCTTCATTGGACAATTTCTCCCTACAAACGACACACTCAAGGCGTAGGCAATCTCCTGCAGTCCACTTAAAACCAAATGATAAGTACATTTCCTGATACTGCCGTACAACACCTTTACATTCACTTTCAAGGTACATTCGCGAAGTGTCCCTCGGGATTCATCTAAAATTGATTTAAATGCAAACTTCTCCGCAGCCCAAAGTGTATTGTACTAATTTTAGCGGCCCGTACGGGTAATTTGCATATTTATGGGCCATCATATATCCGGAATTCATACACTACTAAAACGTTCGGTCACAAAATTGCTTTTAGTTTATTTAGATCTGAACATGAATGTGGGCATATGCAAAACAAATTGGATCAAGTACTGCTTCTCTAACACGTGTTATCCACACCAGCCACCATCTTGGATTCGCCATATTGGATTCAACTTTCGTTTTCTCAAATGAGAATAGGTGCGTGTGATACATCAAATTCATACAAACTTTTCTCGGAAATTCATTGATGTAGTGAGTTTTACGGTAGCTTGTATTTGCAAGATATTGCATGTTAAATGTGAGGCACTTCACAAATTCAACCATTAAAAAGTTGTGCAGGGCCCCGTTTGTATATATGATCTTTTACGTGATTTATTGTTGACTAAATGTTTTCTGAACGTACATACATACAGGCACACAGACGTAAATAGGATATGGTAGATTTTCACCAAAATCTGGTCGTTTCTAGATTTACATTAAACATTTTGTTCGTAATACAATATTTCCTTGTTATAGTATAACATGGAAATAATAATAATCACTCACAGAAATCTTGTGTCAACATCAAAAACGTAAGCATAACTGATATTACTCTGCAATTCGCGAAGTGCCTAGAGGAATTTAACATGTATTATATCGCAAATGGTACAAGCTACCGTAAAACTCACTACACCAATGAATTTCCGAGAAAATTTTATATGAATTTGATGTAAGTTTTTATCACATGCACCTATTCCCATTTGAAAAACTGAAAGTTGAATCCAATATGGCGGATCCAAGATGGCGGCCGATGTAGATAACATGTGTCAGAGAAGCAGTACTTGATCCAATTTGTTTTGCATATGGCCACATTCATGTTCAGTTACATCTAAAGAAACTAAAAGCAAGTTTGTAACCGAGCGTTATAGTAGTGCATGATTGAATTCCGGGTATATGAGGGCTCATAAAAATACTCATATGGGTCGCTAAAATTAGTACAATACATATTGAGCCATGGAGAACTTTGCATTTAAATCAGTTTTACATGAATCCCGAGGGGATACTTTGCGAATGTACCTTGTTAGAGATGGAGTAATCTGTAGCTAGCTAGTGGAAGCAGGAGTATCCATTTGATTTTCATCACTTAACTTCGCTTTTTTAACCACAAACCGGTCAATTTTATTGCAATCACACCGCTTGCAATGGCTCGAAGTCAAGACACAGCTGTTCAACAATGTGTTGTTCTGTCATTCACGTGCGAAAGGGTGTTCTACGTACATTCGCTTGACGCGTACCATCTCTCGGTGTTGTATGAACTTTCAATTGAAGCGTAGCATAGCAGCTAACTGTGGAATTGTATATGAGGCTCCTGCAAATAAAATTCTCTTTCCGAAATACTATCTGCTACACAATAATGCACAATAATACATTACAGGTCCAGTAATTTTTTCCATTGTAGAGGTTCATAGTAATGTGAAATACAAATATACATTTTTCGTATGTCTCCCAATTTGGTTGCTATAGAATTAATAATTTTGTTTTGATTTCCTCGCGGCACACCAGCGACCCATTCGCGGCACACCGGTTGGGAAACGCTGCCCTATAGGGTAAAGTGATGGATAATTAATGAAAATGAGTGATTACGAAGCTCTACAATATTATCAGCGTTTAACGAAGAATAAAATGTCCAAATCTTGGACATATATTAATACAGTGGTTCTCAACCGATATGTCGCGACACACTGGTGTGTCAGGCAATCCCTTTATGTGTGTCGCGAAATTTTAAAATTAAAAAATCATTAAGAATTTAATAAAAGTTAATTAAAATCGAGACAAACTGTATTAGTCAACACTTCCAGAAATAGCAACAATGCTCAGTGCTGTATAGAGTCATTATCAGTACTTATAGGTTTAAATATTATAATAGATATTATTCTTATTTATTATATAATAATATCAAACAAATGTGTGGCGATATCTTGGACGCTCAGTAAAGTGTCGTCAGTTAAAAAAAAAGCTGAAAATCACTGTACTACTCCATACCTTAGCAAGTAGAGCAAGATGATGTGCATGAGTATGAGTGAAAAAGCTTATGCTTAGTTTTCGAGAAAATTGAAAAGAAAATTACAAACCTTAAAAAAAAAAAAAAAAAAAAAAAAGTGAACGAAAACCAATCCACCTATTAAGGTTAGACTGTATTGTGAAGTAGATATATACAGATGGTGATCAGAAAAATGGAAACACCTGTAGTTGGCAACACGTCAGATGTATGGGTTGGCAGTGGTGTCGTGGCGCCCGCAGCGCCGGCCCGCTGGTGGTGGTGTGTTAGGTCGGTCTCCATACTACGTCAGGCGCAGTGGAACAGCAGTGTCCAGTGGCTGCAGCAGACGGAAGTAGTGTAAAATGGGAGACCTCTCAGATTTTCAAAGAGGGCAAATTGTTGGTGCGCGGTTATGTGGAGTAAGTGTGACGGCAGTGGCTACTGTGTTAGGTGTGTCGAAGGTGATGACGGCCTACACAACACACGGGAAAACCACATCGGGGAAGCGGAACAGTGGGCGGAAGAAAATCATGAGTGATAGGTCACGCCGGGTATTAAAGCGCATTGTCACACAGAACCGTCGTGCCACTGCGGAGCAAGTGACGGAGGAACTCAATCAGCACCTCCCCCACCCTGTTTCGACAATTACAGTCCGCCGCGAATTACATGACATGAACTTACGGGGTCGTGTTGCACGGGCCAAACAGCTCATCAGGGACCATAACGCTTTCGCACGCCGCAAATGGTGCCGCGACCATGCAACTTGGACCGTTGAGGACTGGAAACGTGTGATATGGTCGGATGAGTCATCCTTCACCCTATTCCCAAGCACGGGCCGTGTTTGTGTGTGGAGAACGCCCAAAGAAGCTTATGATCTGCAGTGTCTCCGCCCAACTGTGAAACATAGCGGTGGCTCGGTGATGTAGGCCGCTATATCATGGTTTTCATTGGGTCCTGTGGTCACACTTAGCGGACGAATCACTACCAACGATTATGTCGCAATTTTAGGAGACCACTTGCATCCTATGGTCCGGATGTTGTTCCCGGACAATGACACCATCTTCCACGATGATAATGCACCCATTCACACAGCTGGCGTTGTTGCAGCGTGGTTTGAGGAACATCGGGATGAAGTTCAACACCTCCCCTGGCCCGCCCAATCCTCAGATCTCAACTTAATTGAACATCTGTGGTCCGTCTTGGAAACACGACTCCGGCGACGATTTCCACCTCCATCCTCTCTCACAGAACTGGCCGATGCCCTGCACGAGGAATGGTGTAAAATTCCACTTGCTACCATTCACGACCTCTATGCCTCCATCTCACGTCGCATCAAGGCTGTTCTGAAGGCGAAAGGTGGCCCAACACCATATTAATCTGGTAAGTTGCAATTTCGTTCAGGTGTTTCCATTTTTCTGATCACCATCTGTATATACCCCTACCATTATAAAATTCTTCATTAAGATCTAGCAAGACGACAGTACATAGTATGGTTATTGAGATATAGCCCACAATTATGATTTAAGTCTGAAACTTTATTTTCTATTTAACTAAAATAATTATCCAAACATAAGACGTGTATCAGTTAATAAAATGGCATACTTAAGGGTAAATTCTGATGAGCAGTTTCCCAGAAAATAGACAAAAAAACAACCTTTGAGGCCTTAAAAAGTTTGTTTTTCATTGCCAATTGATGGAACAGATTGTTCACAGTTATATTTATGAACTGTACACATAAAAATTACTCTGCTTAAACAGCAAATCTTGTCTCCTCGTAACAGTGATAGAGGAACTCACAGCTTTGGCATGCATACTTTTAACAGTTACGAACGTACTGCTTTAAGGATAGGCCAGAAAAGGTTTGTTTCTGTGACAAGAGATGGTGTTGCTATCGCTCTACCTTATCAATGCAAATTAATATGTTACTTAGAGGGATGGAAATATCGAGAAAGAAAAAATCTAAGGTCGCAGTCGAGGAAATTCCTACGAAAGTCTCGCCCTTTTTGCAAGAAAAAAAAAAAAGGAAGATAAACTTGTAACTCCAAGATCTTATCTCACTTTCCAATTTGAGTACGGCAAAACTGCCATCTATTTTTGTAAGTTTCATAAAAACTGAAAGCTATGCCCCCTGCGAGCGAAAAATTGTACTTCTTTGTGACAACGCTTTTCCATGGCTTTAGACTGACCTTAATATCTTGAAACTCAATTTCCACCGTTCCTGCATCTTTTTCAAAACTAGAAATCATGGATACAATTTTCAGAGTAATTAATAATTTCGTAATGTGGATAGATAGATAGAATTCCATTATATCCACAAACACCTGTAGCGTACTCGTCTTGGCGTAGGAGACCCGGGTTCGATTCGCGGTTGCAGCTTATGTGGTTCGGATACCACTTTCATATAGCCTCGCTGCTCAAAGGGACTCTAAACCCAAAATCAAATTAAATCAATTGTATTCACCATTTTGATTAGTTCAAAAGTACATATTTTAAAATGCAATATATCTAAAAATATGACAAAATAATTATGTAAGCAATGTACTCAAAGCAATAAATTATTACTAGATCCATCTACATAATAACATAGGGTGGATGTGCCTAATGTCGTCATACTCCAACACTAATTTCTTTCTTTTTTTTTTTATGTCGATATGAAATGGCTACTTATAACACACTATGTCATTATAACTATTCTGTGCTAGTTGGTATGGGTTTTGTCTTTGTTTCTTCGGGACAGCATTTCTTCATCCGGCATGTATTCTGCTCTACGTAGAAAAGAAGTGGATTGATAGTAATTTTGTATGAATTTTACTTTTTGGTAAGTTTTTTTTTAAAAAAAATATTGTGTTTACATATATATAATACTAAACAGGTATATGCATTTCTTTTACTTGTATTTTATGAAGAATAATTCTGATAGTATGTTGCTAAAATTGTGAAACAACTATATCAGAATTAATTTACCAGCTTTAGGAAGGTCACAAATTTTGCTATTCAAATATTTATTACCTTTTTAATTTCGTCATGTCTGGTGGCAATTGGTGCTTTTTCAAGAAGTGCTGGAATTCGATTAAAATTCATTTAATTTTAATCAGACATCTTATTCTGATTACATCCAACAGTTACGTATGAATCTCTCCAAAGGGTGTCATAGGGGTGACAACTACTGGGCTGCGCCTGACGACTACTCGTCATAGCTCTGAACGAATGAATATGGTTTTGTTAATCATGTGTTTCTTGTAATTTGTGGAATTAGAATGTGTGAGAAAAGGGGAAAACTCAGAGAAAAACATAGACACGATGTTATCCACTACAAACTCGATCCGGTGGCCCAATATCGAATCATAGACGCTTACACGAACAGAGCTCTCTACCACTGAGCAACTGTGCTCTTAGTAAATACGTAGTAAATAGATTTTATATTAAATGGAAGCCAAGAAAAATATGGTTGAAATATATACATACAGTAGTAGATCCAGGAAATGATCAAGGGAGGGCTAAACCATAGTTTGTAGTTTTATCTAGTGTAAAGCAGGATTGAAGCCCATTTTATCCAGTGTATACTTGAGCGTGAAAGCGGGCTATAGCCCCTATAGCCCCCCTTGGATCCGCCTCTGTATACATATACACTTTTCAAACGCGCCTTTAGCGTGGAAGACCCGAGTTCGATTCACGGCGGGAGCTCATGTAGTTCGGATTCCACGTAAATCAGTAGGTCCCGTCTCATATAGCCTCGTTGCTAAAAGGGACATTAAACTTCAAATGACTCCAACTCATTCACCTCAACTTCACAAAATATCTAACCCTTCAACCTCAACCTCAGTGTTAAGCTTCATGTTGACTGCTTAATTTCAAATAACCTCAACAGTCTTTGACATTAAATTTCATATCACCTATAAAATTGGCCAATTTCACTCTTGTCGCTTCGTACCTCTACCTCAACTTTTTAACATTTTGTGCAGTGGTGCCATTCAGTTGTTTCGCCCGAACCAGCTGTTAAAATTTTTCAAATTCCCGCAAATAGCTGTTAAAGCTGTCTCTCCATCTTTAGATCCATTACTTACGAATTCTCTGGTACATTACTTTTGGGAATCTAGTATATATTTTTCCTACCTCGTCTTAACAAACAATTAATATATGCTACAGTTAAGACATGACATTTTAATTTGCTACAGTAGCCACCAATGGAAATGATTTTATCGAACTTTGCTTTGCGCTGACGCAAACCGATGCGAAATCAGGTCTCTGATGTTATTGTATTTTGACACTCATAAAGACGTTGCTACTATGATCCAATATCCAGGAAATATATGTTTTAGTTGACGGGAAATGTTGCATTTAATTGAGAAAATGCATTGCTTCCAATTCTCCCATATCGTTTACGAACAGCTTTATCAACATTGTCGATATAACCATGTTGTATAACTTATCCCTAGCCACTGTTACTAGTGTAATTGTAATAAATAATAATAATATCAATATAAAAATACACAATGATATAATCATATACTAATAATATTAATACTAGTGCAACCTTCTATACTAACTACAGCACCGGCTGTTAAACATTTTGAATGCTGAGCTGATCTGAGGAAATTTCTAGTAGATAAGAATTTATGTTATTTTGCCGAGGTTATTATCGAAATGCTGGTTAAAACTTACATAGTAGACCTAAATTATTTACAATTAAAAACTGCGAAAATAAAATATTTAGTTAAACATTCTTTTTAAGTATAAGGATGTGAATGATGAGCTCCGACTGGGTCGTCCCCTCCCACTTCTTAATTGCACTGGCACCCCTTAACGGCTCAACGCGGCAGCATATTTTGCATGTGCCTTGCGCCCTGTTTGAATGACGTCAATTTGTTTTGTTGTGCTCATAGGATTTATATGTAAAATCATGTTAGGTTTCAAGAATAATCCATAACTTATATGGGGCACCAACGCACAGAGGGTTCAAGTCAACTTTTTGGTTATTTTGGACATATTTCATACTAGCTGAAGTGCCCGTCCCTCGCACGAAGAGAATAGGTTTATAGAAAATAATTGGAACCCTCCTTAGAATACGCCTTGTAATTAAATATAATGAATAAACTAATTTGATACTCTCACTTTCGCAGAATTTCTGAACCCTTATCCCCTTAGGATACGCCCTTTAATCTAAGTGATGTGATAGGTATTAACTACGTTCCAAAATTCATTTTAAACAGGCCAACCGTTTTCCCGTGAAGTGATCACAATCAACAGACAACTACGATTTCAATGTGATTGAAATAAAGTATAAAGAATAGGGCTACCGTATTCTCCTATAAAACGGAACATTTCAAAAATGGCTTAACACTGTTCCCTTATTTTTAATTAGGATGTTTTACGAGAATAAGTCAATAAGTAACTGCAATAGTTTTCTATTTCTTTTCAGGATAGCTCTACGGCATTGTGTGCTCACCAAACGCTAGGTGTCACCGTTGGCTTTGCCTATAGTAGGTTGCAGCGTAATCTCATCAGTCCGATTTGCGCTATTGCGAAGTAATGGCCGCTCCACTTTCTATGTGCACCAAAGAAGAACGCTGTTTGAACTTTTTGTAGTCGCAAGGTATAGCGGACATCCATAGAAATCTTTCAGGACAATACGGAGACAATGTGTTGCCACAGCTAAGTATTTACCAGTGGATTGAACAGTTCAAATGTGGACAGTTGAATATGAAGAATGAGCAGGGCATCCAGCTACAGCAACAACTGATGGCATTATTGAACAAGTCCGTGCCTTATTCTGAATAACAGACGATTGACTGTTGATGAGGTAGTAACTAACCCATATGCAGATTAGTCATAGTTCTGCATATGGCATCATGCATAACAGACTCAACTTTCACGAAGTCTATGAGTGATTGGTTCCGAAAAAACTCGATGAAGAGCACAAGAAAACCGTATGAGAATCTGTCAGCACCTACTGGACCTACTGGACAGCAGCTAATGAAGATGAAGCGTTTCTCAGGCAAATCATTAGGCGATGCCAGATAGTGGCCAAAATCTTCGGATCTTGGGAGATATAACTAACTAACTAACTCTATGGCCTATGGAACCCGGAGGTTCAGTGCCGCGTTCACAAAAGCTCTCCACTGCTTCTATCCTTAGCTAATTGGATCCAGTTTCTACTTTGTATTCCTATCTCTGCGAGATCCATCTTAATATTATCCTCCCATCTGCGCCTAGGTCTTCCTAATGGTCGTTTTCCTATGGGTCTACCAGTCAAGACTTTGACAGCGTTTCTACTTTCTTCCATTCTAGCTACATGACCTGCCCACCTAAGCCTCCTAGACTTGACGACCCTAACAATGTTGGGTAAACCGTATAAACTATGTAGTTCCTCGTTATGAAGCTTCCGCCATTCCCCATTCTCGTTCCTCTTGGGTCCGAATATTCTTCTCAGGATCCTGTTCTCAAATACTTTCAGTCTATGTTCTTCCCTCAGAGTAAGCGACCATGTTTCGCAACCATACAGAACAACAGGCATGATTATCGTTTTATATATTTTAAGCTTCAAATTCCTCGACAGAATTCGCGACGACAAGAGATTTTGAACCGAATAGTAACACGAATTCCCTGCTTTGGGAGATATAAGGAGCCATATCTCAAGAGCGGTAAGTCATAGAGAGATGATATTTGTTTGATCAATACCTAAGAGAAAGGTGAACCTTTTTAAGTACCAAATAATAACCGGTGACTACTGGCCAACTGGCGACCGTTCCCAAATATTGAACGTCGATTCATCACTTTGAATCACAGAGCAAACGTCAGAGCATGGAATGGAAACACCCCTGATCTCCCGTCAAAAAGAAATCCAATGGCCAACCTTCTGTATGGAAAGTGATGCTCACCGTGTTTTGGGACTCACAAGGGCCAAACTTGGAACATTACCTGTAAAAGGAGTGAACAGTGAACAATAAAAGGTACAGAGATTTGCTGGTAAGCAAGTTGAAGCCTGCAATTCGTAATAAACGCAGAGGTCGATTATCGGAAGGCATTCTTGTGTTGTATGACAATGCTCGTCCACATGCTCGTCTTCAGATGCTGCGTTTCGAGGTGTTGGAGCATCCTGCATACAGTCCCGATCTTGTCCCTCGGATTACCATATGTTTGGTTTACTTAAAGATGCTTTCAGAAACCATCGATACAGCTCCGATCAACGGATGAAGGAAGAGGTACAGTACATTCGTGGCTTGCTGCGCAACCAAAACTTTTTTTTTTTTTTTTTTTTAGAGGGTATTGGAATTTCCTTCTTTCCCCATAAAGCGGAAATCTTTAAAAACGCCCGGATAAGTGTTCTCTTATTTTTAATGTGTTTGTGTACAGAGTTTCATCTTCCTAACTTAACGAGCTTCTGACATACTGTATTATTTATATAAATTTTGAATCCCTTCTACTCTTAGAAGCAATTTAATCCATGTAATATAAAAAAATACAGGATATGTAGATACTGTGTTACAAAATTCATTTCAAAATGATCACCGTTCGAGATCACAGAAAACATGCAACACCGCTTTCAATGCAAATAAAGGAATTTAAAAAATTGTCCCCCTTAAAACAAAAATTTTCAAAAAAGCTGGGGCACAGGTCCGTTTCTTTCAAAGAGATGTTTACACACCGATTTTCATCTTCCTAAATTGAGATCCTCTTGGTGAGATACTGCATTTTTTGCTGAAATTTTTAATACCTTCTACCCCTTAACATTCTTGAATCAAAGTAACATGACAAAAGCTCCGTCGCCTCCACCTTCTCCCCCTCTCCTAAGTAGCACCGTCAAAGTGAAACTATAAAATCCATCCAAGGTCCAAACCTCATCTACGTTGAAAATTTGATCTAAATCGATTGGGTGGTTCAAGAGTTATGATGTCACAAACATAGTCACTTTCATTTTTATATACATACAGAAGGTCAATTCACCTAAGATGGCCAAAGTTTGTGAGCTCACCTGCTCATGAGAATTCATTCCTCCACCAACGGCTGTGCTCGCTGTGGTGGCCACGAGCCTGGACTATCGCCCTGCAACACAATTTACACTGAACCAGTGCGCGTCGAAGGTATGTGGCGGGAATTGTAGACCACACCACTTGACAAGCTTTCCAGAGTCACACTATGGTGGTGGGACGCCTTCGCGCGAGGCCTTGTTTCAGAAGGCCAAAGGCGCGGAAATCCATCGGCGACGCATCTGATGACTTCACAGGTATGGACGAGAAGGGTATAACAAACACACCAGTCTCCGTGGCCATACGCCGATAATATGCGACAGAACTGCAAGCAGTGTCACTGGATCCTTTATCCATGTGGATCCACACCTTCTGCGTGTCCCTGCCATACAACTGTGGGATGTGTGTTGTGTATAAGGGTTCCATGATGTTAGTTTGAAAGTAGGACTTCGAATCCACACGATGCATTGGCAATTTCCCATGGGCTCAGAAACCTGCCACCACCACGAAGCCTTTCGGAAACTTCTCGTGACATTCACGGACGAACTCGCCGTGGCCCTTCGCATCATGTGGTGAATAAAAAATGGCCTTGGGCTTATTGGTGTCATCAAGGTAGATCCAGGCTTCATCCAGAGTGACAACCCACTGCTATTTGTCACCTGAGAGGTACTGTTCATACAACTTTCTTGCGTTTGTAAATCTCTCTTGAATGTGCCTTGGTGATAACTTATGCTCCATCGCAGTATGACGTTTTTCAGTTCCAAATTGTCCTTTATGAGGCGACACACTGTGCTCTGTCATCGCCGGCTACGATCTCTTAGGGATCGTAGCCGGCGATGGCTCTGTGATATCCTGCATGAGGTGGCAAAGTTGCTTTGGGTGGGTGAGTTCTCCTTCACAACTGATGCCATGATGTTTCTTACAACACGTGGAGTCCTAGCTGGACACAGTCGTTTCTTTTTCACTCTCAAGACTTGATATTTAGGGCCGGTGCTTTTACAGCACTGGCTTACCCTTGCTACTGTACGCCTACTGATATTGTTGCCCCTTGCCGTACACATTTTGACAATCACTGATGCACTGAATTGTGCATCGCAAAGTGCACATATATATTCTTCGCAGTGAGGTGTCACTTAAACAGACATAATAGATGTTCACCACAACTTCCACACAACGTTTTAAGTGACTTACTACTGGATTCACGGGCTACTGACTTCTGGTACCTTCCCCTACACTGTACTCGTCATCAGCTTTGTAAAATTGGCCACCTTAGGTGAACTGACCTTCTGTAGATTTAAGATCTCTATCTGATGCTCCTTTCAGTGCTGAAACGATTCATGCCTAAATATTTTAAATAACTTTTATAACGTAAAAGCAATATTCACTTTTCTATGTACCTAAACGAAACGTACAGACGTTGTCTCTTTTTCTTATAAATTTGGTAAGTGGGTTTAAATCCCTTGGGCTCTGAATGCTCCATATAAGGAAAAGAGACGCAAGCGACCAAAGTGCGATTTCATTATTTCATATGAGCTTCCTCGTACGTACCTAAGCGGTAAACTTACGCACCTTTGACGTGGAAGACCCGGGTTCAATTTCCTTCGGGAGTTCATGTAGCTCGAATCCCAGGTTAAGCTGTAAGTCAATGTCTCACATAGCCTTGCTAATGAATGGAACACAAAACTCAAATAAATCTTTATTCTATACAAGCGAGGAGATTAAACACATTTCATCTTGCATAAGGCTTTATTCGAGGTCTTGCTTGGGAAATTCTCAAGTTTATACTGAATAAAATGAAAATTTTAGTTATTTTAAAGAAGTCTCTGTATGAGTTCTGTACTTTGACCAATCCTTTAGGATTTTTTTCTGAAATGTTTGTAATTTCCCATGAATTACCGTAACAATATTAAATATCTGAATCATCTTCGTCTTTAACCAATTTTATTTATGTATGGAGAGTTATTTTACAATGTTTTTCTTTAACTTACAATGGTCCAATCGTATCCTCAAATCTTGTAACCGTAATTTAACTATTTCCAGAAATATTATACAGCGATGTAAGCTGTGTGACGATGCAACGTTCAAAAGCGGATCTAGAAAGTAAAAACTAAGGGGGGGGGGGGAGGCAGCCAGATCACAGACTGATAGCTATATCATCTGTATACTATACACTTTCAAAAATATATGAATAATAGCTTAAATTATTTTTGTCGCTCAAAAACGGGGGGCTAGGCCCTTCCGGCCCTCCGGCTAAATCTGCCACTGGCAATGTTCAATTGTTACTTACTTCTATATAGAGTACTTATATTGTATATTTTTATTAAGTTATTAAAATTACTATTAACTATATATCCTATTCCGTTATGCAACCTAAAATACTCTGAAGTTAGCATGTACAGTATAACATCCAGGAGATTTTCGTCAACTACACTAGTTTCAGATTGTGTAAATTCGATAACTTCAAGGACTGATTGAACGTGGCAAAAATAAAAGCTTTAAAAAGCTTTAAAATACATAAAATTAATGCTTTTAGTAAATGCACGAAAAATATTATTTTGCGGGTAAAATGTAGAAATGTGTCTAAGACTATAAAAACACTGGGTGTGATTGATTATAGTGGATTAGTGCGAACCACTAAGAGCGCCTAATGCTTTTATGTTCTTGGTCCCATCATTCTTCAATTTCCTCCACCGTAATAAATTTTACAACCTTAATTAAACTCATTTCCCGACGTCATACAATGATGAGTTTTTGCTCAGCAACTTAAGACAGATGACAATACAATATCCCATTGTTATTTCTATGTATTTCTACATATTTATTTATTTTCTAGATAAGACAAATTTATGAATCTCTTTCTCAAGTGAAATAATGTATCGGGCTCGACCGACCGAGTCTCGAGCTCGACAAGCACGTAAGAAAGAAAAGAAAGAAAATTCTACTATAGAAAATACATTTAATTATGACTAAAAAGTAGAAAATAAAATAAAATTTTCAGTAACATACTCTCTTTATCGAAAAAGAATAAAAAACAAACTAAAATAAATCGTACTAAAAGTATTTTTTCAAATAAATTATTATCATTATTTTGGAAAATCTATTAATGCATGACTAAGAAAAGGATGAGGAACACTCTCATATGCAATCAATTTATAAATTCTTCTAATTCTCATGTAATATTATATATATACGTATATATATATATATATATATATATATATATATATATATATATATATATATATATATATATATATATATATATATATATATATCTTGATTAATATCAATAATAAAGAGGAATATTAAATTATAGTAGGAACATTATAAATTATAATATTACGTCAGATTGGAAGATTAATCAACTCATTGTGTATGAGCTTGATTTTCTTTTTAGTCATACATAAATAGAAAAATTCTTTTAAAATAATTTTCTTGAAATGAGAATTATTTTTACATTTCTAGTACGTTTTGTTTGATTTTATTTATTATTTTTTTAAAGAATGTTTTTTTTTTAATTAGTTTTCCCTATTTTCTTTGAAATGAGCTCACATGTTAATCGTGTAATTTTGCTGATTTCTTATTCAAATTTATTTAAATCTACTTTTCTTACTTCGTAAAGATTAAATATTCATATGTAATTTTATAATTAATAACTAGCCTTTGGCTAGCTGGGGGCTCCTCCCTCAGACCCAATGATCTGCTCGGCCTACGACCTCGCATTTCTTATCTATTGGCCTTTGTATCAATAGTGAATTTCGTGAACTTGCTCTTCATATTTCCTGAATCTGGCCCCACACTGTCTTTGCTCAGACTACGGTCTCGCACCTCTTAAACCCACAATTCTATCGTTTCTTTTCCTATTTCAACTATCTAAAAGGTAAGTATCCAAAGATCCCAAGAAAACGCCCATTTAAATAGCATGAGAATTTCTTCATCCCCCTTTAGACCCCTAAAAAATTAAAAATATTCACTTTTGGCAATTATCCTGTTAGTTAGTCCTGGAAGATTACAATCGTGCCAAGTTTCATCATTCTAATCCTGCCGGAAGTGCCTAAACATTTTGGGGTGTAGAAGACGTCCCATATAAATAAGTTCGCATAAAACCATTCTCCCGTTGGAAATGTTTATTTATGATGATTCACTTAGGTAACGCTAACGAAAACGTATAAGCATACCGAGTTCCAAGCTTTTATTCCAATTCTAAGTAACTAAAACATGAGATTATAGGTCCAAAAAAGACCCATTTAAATAGCATGGGGAAATTCTTCATCCACTCTTTAGACCCCCTAAAAATAAATAAAAAATAAAAATAAAATAAAATAAAAAATATTCACTTTTACCAATTTTCCTGTGGGTTTGTCCCGAAAAGCTACAATCATGCCAAATTTAATCATTGTAGCCCTACAGGCAGAGCTCGATAACTTGGGGGTGTAAAAGGTGTTCCATATAAATAAAGTGGGAAAATTTTTTCAGTTCCCTATAAAACCACTCTAAAGTTGGAAATTTTAATTTTTACTGATTTACTTAGATAGTGCTAACAAAAACGTACAAACATACCGAATTTCAAGTTTATATTCCAATTCTAAGTACCTAAAACATGAGATTATAGGTAAAAAAAAGGGCTCATTTCAATAACATAGGGAAATTCTTCACCCCCTCTTTAGACCTCCTAAAAATTAAAAATATTCGCTTTTGGCAATTTTTCTGTGGATTATTTCCGGAAAGCTACAATCATTCAAAATTTATTCATTGTAGCCCTACAGGAAGTGCTCAATAATTTATGTCAGCTCATGTAGTTTTATATAGTTAGGATATTAAATCAAATTTGATTATTTAAAACTTCATTTGATTTTTAGTTTAACGTTCCTTTCAGCAAAGAGGTTATATGAGACATGGACCAACATCCTAACGTGGAATCCGAACGACATGAGCTCCCGCCGGGAGTGAAGGACCCGGTTCGATTCCCGGTGGGAGCTCATGTTGTTCGGATTCCACGTTAAGATGTTGGACCATGTCTCATATAGCCTCTATGCTGAAAGGGCGTTAAACTAAAAAATCAAATCAAATCAAATTTTAAGAAATCAAATTTGATTTAATGATATTGATTTTATTTGTAATGTAAGTTCATTTTTTTTTTTCGAGAAAGCAAAAGGCATTTAGCTAGTCTTGGAAAAAGAAATCAGAAAAAATCACATCACTTTAAAGTTTCTCTTCACTTCAGAGAAAACTGAGAAATAAATCCCCATATAAAGCAGTGAACTAAAAGATGAGGATAGCGTACTACTTATCTTAGTACTTAACACCGTTAATGTCTTTTGCGGATGAAAACTTTAAATCCAGGATAATTATAATAGTTTTGGTTATATGATAAAGCTCCATTTTCAAGACGCACCACAGAAGGTCAGAATTTCTTAGAAATTATTTTGTAGTTAATACACTCTAGGAGGTCAAAACTATTGACTTTTATCTCCTTCTAAAGTTCATACTTTTTTTCTTGTGTATGGATGAAATAACACGAAGAGAAATAATTAGAGAAATTAATTGAAATTGCATTAAATCCACTACAGTTCGATATATATTGAATAATGCAATTCACTTATTATTTGTTAATACTTCGGCGTGTTATAAATACATATTAAATTTGAAGGATATAGCAAAAACGCTGTTTTATCTTGTGTGAATTTAATATTTCGTATAGGAAAGTGACAAGCAGGTGTGCTTTCAATATGCGTGGTTCCGGGTTCATTTGCTTGCGAGAATACAATATGAGGGATCCATTGTTAAATTGTAGATCCGTTTCATAATATGCGTGTATTCACGATTTGGTCAAGGGGAGCTATAGCCTACACATTCAGGTGTCATTTTTTCCAAGGTAAAGTACCATTGTTATTAGTACCAAACTATCCTGTGTACATTTGGAACATAGGGGAAGGCTATAGTCCCTATCAATGGTGTACCTAGAATTTCACCAAGGGGGAGAGTTTAAGCACTCATATTCTGTTTTTTGTATTTATATCTTTATATAGTAAGAGTTTTCCGTAATAATTATGTTGCTGAAGAGGAGGGGAAAAAATCTCGAACTAACCTTACGTACCAAATCCTCACAGTCGTAGTGCGGAAGGACATCTAAAAAAAAAAAAAAAAAAAAAAAAAAAAAAAAAAAAAAAAACTCCGCACTGGAGTTGCCCGACATAAAGAATTCACATATTTGAACAGCCATAATTATCAAACTATATTGACTTAGTGATTTTTCTATCTTCTCATATTACTAGTTCACACGTTAATAACATATGAAATACTCGTGCATGTTAATTATTTATAGATAACTGGAATTGATTTTTAAACTTTTGTTTCATTTAATTCATCCCCAGTAACATAGTAAGGGAACTTTATTCCAAAAATATTAAATGGAGGAAATTCTTCCATCCCCACAGGTTTAGCATCCTTTTGTTAACTTGGTACTGAAAAGACATTTTTAATTCCCAAAAGTTTTCTTTATTTTTTTTTAAATTTTAATGGCTTGCTATTTCAGTCCATTTTCCTTTACATAATCCAAATAAACATGTCAGTGACAACTATTATTTCATATAAAAAGAACAGAAACTTTTAAGGAAATGTTCTATTAAATAAAAATAAAAATAAAAATAAAAATTTTATAAGCAGAAACAGGAACACTGAATAAAACCAATAAAGGCAGGCAAACTAGAGAAGCTTTCAAACTGTGAGTATGGAAAAGAACGAAGAAATTGCCCAAGTGTAACAGAAAACCAACAAGATAATGTTGGAGGAATCATGGTTGGAAGAAAAAATAAGGAGAGGAAGTAGTCTCCGTAACTGCTGTTGGGTCTGAGTTCTTGATTGCACACCACATCTTCCAAGATCGGAAGAAAATATCTTCTAATTGGGAATAAAACTGCACATTCAGTTGATTTGCTTCTGAAGTTACCCGTTTATTTGCTGTTGTTGTGGTGAAAGGATACTTACTCTGTGGTATGGTAGCAGCGTTTGATCCTGACTATGAGGAGAAAAGAAGAGTTTAGTGTCCCATTCAGCACCGAGGCTATGTGAGATGTGGGCCTACAGCAGTAGACAGGATGCCCACAGGTGGGTTTTAGGACACCGGTCATATTTAGGAAATTATTTGGGGTACATAATTGCTCATTTTAGTAGGTTTGAAGTATTGGAACTAAGATAAAATGTTATTTCAATGAATTGGAGAATTACAGATAAAGCTTAGAATGTATGATAAATAGTAAAAAATCAAACGATTTTATTAGGGCGTGCACAAGTAGATTTAGCACACTTTGTAGCTATGCCTATGCCGAAACACATGAGCTCCCACTGGGAATCGAACCCGGGACACCCGTGTGAGAGACACACTAAACCAGGGATGCAAATAACCGCTCGCCCACTCGCCCAGGGCGAGTAGTTCATCGATGCGGGCGAATGTTTAATATCATACCAAAGGTAAAATGATTTCTATTGTGGGATGTGGGCTAGTAAAATTTTGTTGTTTATTTGCATCGTTGCACTAAACCATACAGCCACGAGGGAGCTTGCACATGAATTCATTATGCACTTTTGATAAGAAGGAATAAGACATTTTAATATTTTTTAAAAACAATTTTAATGTATATTTTGATTTTCGAGAAATTTTGGAAATTGTACTATTCGGCAAATCCTAAGAATGGAGATTGCTACTCTGCGTTACATCACTACTTCTTGTTTTAAGAGCTAACAGCCTTATGGACAATCATATGTAATTATTTATATTTACTGTCAACATAGGAGAGAAAAAGAGTTCTTTAACCATATTTATAGTACTAATACTTTGAAAAGACAACGCACTCAGTTTACGCGATCTAAAGAACTGACAATTTCACAGTTTGTTGGTAGTTGCTTAGTGACCTTTCTTCCTGCTTGGATGGAAACTCTTGCCGAGGGAATAGAGTGCGCGCGCGAACGTCACCAAACTGAAGATCTTGGGCGGCAGTTGGTTGGAGGCAAAGCACGGCGAAAGAACTAACGTGTTAAAACCTGGTAGTGCGATCAACAAGCGTCAACAACTTGCGAAAGAAACGTTGAATTGCGTGTTACAAAGTTTTGTTTATCGTGGGATTAAATATAACAGTTGCCATGCGGCGGGGGTGGCTGGGATTCTTGGTGCTTTCTTTGGCGTCCGCAGTTCTTTCGGACGACATCAATTCTCTTCTGAAAAGGGACAACAGCTTGTCAGAGGTAAGCTTTACATTAATTTAGTAATACTTTTTTTGTCAGTATTTTCATAAGTATGTTTTTTAATGACAATCAAAATACACAGATAATTGTACACATTGGTGTTTACATAGCGAATTTTACGGACAAATTATTCTTGCGATTATGCTGGAAGACTCGCTTATTGGCTGTCGTGAGAGGATGGTCAGAACGCTAGTTTTCAAACTCCGCGGCACAAAACCTCTGCAGTGACCTTGACGTATGTAACAGCACCGGTCAAGACTTTTCTACAGGTAAATCCTACGTTGCCAAATTGGTTATGACCTGCGGCGTCACAACTGGTGTTAGTGACCACGTGCGTAGAAGAAATGTAGAGCATCTTTTGAAATGAAAAAAGGAGACCGATTTTTTTTCGTCTTCCTCCCCCTCCCCCCCCAAAAAAGTAAATAATTTCTGTTAGGGAAATCATTGCTTATTTCTGTCTGTTTAAATAAATGGAAATACAGTAAAATTCTTTCTCTTCCTATATTCAAGATTTTTCTTTCTTTCTTTCTTTCTTTTTTTTTTAAACCTTGATTTAGAATAAATCGTACAATTGAATAAAATTTAGGCTACCTCCTAAAAACTACAAGTTATATTACAGAAAGAAAGTACATTTCTAAATTGAAGTAAATTTCAGATATTTTATCTCGTTTAACAATCAGTTTGTCACAATGCCGACGATTTGCACTTCAATTCTTGTTCAGTTACAATATTCTTGGATAAAGTAATGATAAATCAGTGGTAGTTTTATTTTATAATTCTGTTTGTTATAGTATTAGCGGTATGGAAGTTGTATACACTGCAGAGCTGCGCAGAAAAAAAATATCCACTTGCGAGGTGTAGCCCGTACTTACTTTTTAAAAAAATATTCATTCTTATACGTAAATAAAATAAGTCATGTTTTTGCCTCATCAAATCAATAGGTTTAATTTGCAAAATATTAGTTTTCTCCTTATTTCGTTTGATAGCTAGATTTTTTGCAATTGAATTTTCTTGAAGGTTGCTGTGGTATTCGTATTTCCGAGAAATGACTACGGCTTACGTAATAGTCGTATTACAATGTTGTATCCTGGCATTTGACATCGATCGAAGAACTCCAATGGAATACCATAAACCGTAATTAATATATTGTAATATAGTGAATAACTGTACAGAAAATGTAAAAGACAAATTACATTTCTTTACAGTAAAGATATTCTCAAATATATCAAACTATTTCAAAAAGAACCCTTATTAAAAGAGTGTAATCTAATTCGAAATTTCTGTATCAATAACTCAATTACTTGCTTAAAAAAAAAAAAAAGAAAAAAGAAAAGAAAAAAGAAATCTTTCTGCTGTCTCGAAAGAGTTTTTGGCAATTAAAATATTTATTTATCAGCAACGAGTTTAACCCATTCTGCGATATTAACGGAAAGTGCCAAATATTTAAACTTTTTTGAATTTTTGTCTCCAGAAAACTTGATTTTAAATCAAAACCAAAAATATTGACATTTAAGTATATGTTACATTCATAGCATCTATAAGCGCACAAATTGAATTAAATAATAATAATAATAATAAACTCTTATCAATTAGGAACAAAAAAATTGCTATTGTATTTGATGCTGTTATTTTGGCAAGTCTTTACTTTGACTCCAACTGTGACTTTAATCGGTTCTTATAGGTTTAGTCACTTCTTGCAAGTATTTGTGCTTATAACAATGTTTCTTTTTTTTTTAAACTATATTAACGAAAGGCACAAAATATTTAAACATTTTAATTTTTGACTCATTTTTGAGTTAATAAAACCTTGATTTTGACTCAAAACTAAATATCTTGACATTTAAATACATCGGTTGGTGCTGCTCCGAGATGAGACGAGACGAAAAATTAAGTCGTCTCTTCTCGTTAATTTTAAAATGCCTCGTCTCGATTCTCGAAGAATGGTCTCGTCTCATTTTGTAAATATATCACAAAATTTATTTCATTTTTTAAAAAAATTATCTACAAGTTACTAGAATCCATCCACGTCATAAAAGATCCTTAAATTGTATGATATAACAGCATTTAAAATATATTTATTATTGGAATATATTGTGCAGTGCCTTGCGTATCTTTAAACATTGATAAATGCTCTCTCATTGTGTTCATATAGTTACGTTATCAATTTATAGTTGTTTATACTATGAATCATCTGACACCAAAACAATGTTTGAGATAGGCCTATAAGACAGCAAACTAGTGTTATCCATAAAATCCTTAAAATTTATCATCTCGTCTCGAAAATGAGACTAGAATATTCATGTCTCGTAAGCAACACAAATCGGAGCTCTGACTCATGCTCTTTGAAACTGCGTATCGCTTAGTTTCATACTAATTTCCTAGAGATGAACCAGTCGTACTAGCCTAAACATAAAATATGTTTGTTTTCTCCAATGACACTTAATGTGCATTAAATACGTAAAAATAAAATAGAAACTCTGACATTACAGACGATAAAGGGCTATGACCAGCCAGGTGGCTCTTAGTGAATTGTGCTTAGCTCTTTGTATATCTGAATTTGAAACCTCATAATTCAGGTACATCCCGGGTGTCCTCATAATGCTGGATCAGCACCATAGATTTTTTTTTTTTTTTTTACCTTCTCAGAAATCAAACTAGGAATAACACATGCTAACTATTCTATTGCATAAAAGTCGTATTCTTCTACTGTACAATTGGTTGTATATTAAACTTGTTTTACATAATATATTAAATATAATTTTTAATCCACGACTTCGGAAATTATTAATAATAGTAAGCTTTAATTTTTAGTAATTTGAAGTAATGGACGGATATAGATATCAGGGGCGTCAGTGGAAAACATCCCTCTCTCGTAAAGCAAAATCTTAAATGATGCTGCAAATATATATATATTTTTAAAAGATCGTCTTTTGTTGAACTTCCATAACAGTTGAAGTACGGTAGCGATAGAATTTTATTGTATTTATTAATTAATGCGGATACTTACTTCACACATCAGGTGTGCGCATAGAAATTTTTATTAGGAGGGTTTCAAATTGCAGGGAAAGGGTTCTAATACTACAACACACTACGTCTATATAGTATTAAACCAATATTATTCTATACCCGAAAACAAGATAAGTAATTGGTAAGTACTGCCACCTATATTCTTTAAAAAAATGTAAGATCAAGTTTGCATGCTACATTAATCATTTCTGTCTCAACAAGTATAATTTTATTAAGAGAGTGCACAAATGTATGTTGAGTTATAAAGTTCTGGGTGGGTGGGGTTCCTGACCGGTTGAACGCCCGGTGGGTGCACCCCTGTCATGCAGTTTTTTTTTTTCAATGTAGTGTTGTTTTGAATCTCATTAATTTATTATTAGAGTAAAGAAAAACTTGGGGAAAATAAGTTATTTTAATGCATAGTATCATAGTTCTTTAAAAATGTTCACTTGCCGCAGTTTGTATTTCGTTTGTACGTATTACGTCAATGAGAATGCTTATTTTATATATATTGTTTCTCCACTGAAATGTGTTGGTGGGGCCGCGGTGGCTCAATGGTAGAGCGTTCACCTCTGGTGCTAGTGGTCTCGGGTTCAAACCCTGCTCCCGCCAAGTGAACTTTGTGGTGGACAAACACCGTGTGCGTGGGTTTTCTCGGGATTCTCCCGTTTCCTCCCACTTTCTTCATTTCATTCATTACTCATTATCACCGTCTCCTTTAGCCTAACCGGCATAACCGTGGGACGTAAAACTCAAAATTTCGTTTCGTTTTCACTGAAATGTGTGTTGTTGTTTGCAGTTTTTTTTTTAACTTAAATTTGTCCAAGTGTGTCGATGACAAGCACCTTCTGGTTCTTGTCTGAAACGAATTTCGTGAGGAAACGAATTCGCAAATTACGTGGTGTGATTTGCTAAAATACATAGAAACTAATTTAAAGATCAATGCTTTTGGGAAATTAATGCTATAACCAAGACCATTTTGAAGCTAGTATAATGTCGCATTTTCAACAGTATTGTGCATTTGGTTTCTACCCATATTTCGTAATTTTTTAAAGATGTATCCACACATATCTAAGTAGAAGAGGCAGTTTTTTAATCTTCAAGATCTAAGAGAGCCTTCGTTCTATGAAACCAGGCTTTCCCTTCAGTGATTCTGTTATTTCGTATACAGGTATAGCTTCCAGAATTCAAATGAGGTTTTATATAATTTCTAAAGAGTTTAGTTTACCAAAACTCCTTTATGTATTTACTAGAGATGAACAAAATTTTCCAGAATCCGGATCACGGAAAATTTCCGGAATCGGAAATATGACTTTCTGGATTTCGGAAAAATCCGGAAGTCGGAAAACTTTCGATTTTTCTGAATTCCGATTTTTTTCAAAATCCGGATTTTTCTGAATTATGGAATTTTTCCAAAATTTAGGAAAGTTTTCCGAATTCCGAAACTTTTCCGATTTTACTTTCCGGATTTCGGAAAGTAAAAATTCCAGAATTGCCCATCTCTAGTACTTACCCTATCTGTCTTTCCGTCCGTCCGTGATACAAAAAAGCTCAAAGACCTACTTGATAGATCACCATTAGTTTTGGCCGGGATATAGAAAATCAAAAGTTACGAATCGAATTAGTATGTGAAGATTGTTAAAGGTGAAGGTGAAGTAGAAATGGACCATTTTCGGTTTAAGTATTGATCGCTATAGAGCAAAATGGTAATAGGGAGCAGCGGTTTCCTGTCATCAATTAACCGTTTCAAGAATACATTTTATTTCCATCCTTAACTTTGTATTAAAACCGGAAATGATAAAAATCCGCTACAACTTTCTGTTTCAATATTGATCTACGTAGAGGAACAACGATGAGATAGTGAGAAGAGTTTTTATGGAATTGATTTAGCGTTCTGACAATAGATGCCATCTTCTCTCTTAACTATCTGTTCAAAGTGATAGTGGTAGAAATTAATCACTTGTGGTTTTAATAGTGATCGCTATAGAATAAAAACGGTAATAGGTAGCGAGAAGCGGTTTTCTGCAATTTTTAAACGCCCCTATAGTATATTCCATCTCTACTCTAATCTCTCTACTAAAATCAGAAGTGGTAGAAATGAATATTCAGAAAATATCAACCTTTACGAAAAAAATCAGCGCCTCCTATCACCCTCTTTTTTTTTTTAAGGGGAAATGAGGTATCAATATACCAAGAATTTACATTAGAAGGTTAGTTGAATCCTTCTTGCAATGAAAGCAAAGTTCGAGACTGTTTTTAAAATTATTAAAACAATAATCGAAAAGAGCCGGTAACTTGTAAAAGACCCATGAGCCCATTTACTATATTCCTTTTTTTGATTAGGGAATAAAAGGTACGTGTACGGTATATACAATACGTGGTCTATGTGCTTCTGTACCATCTATACTAAAGCCGATAGTTAAGCTTATTGTCCTCTTTTCGATTCCGGATAAAGTTCAAAATTTTTGTTCATCTAATATCGTGAGACAATTGAGGAGCTTCTTGAAAAGAAAAGAAAGTATCGAACTCCGCTCTAAAAAGACAGAAACAATAGCTTTGGGACCAATGGGGTGATCGCTTGTCACTCAATGGGACGTGGTCAATTTGACCTATCTAAGTCCCTTGGGGATTGTAACCAGATTTTCTTCCAGAAAATTTTGTCCAGGGCTGTGATGACGCCAGCTTTAATTTCTTGGGGAGGGAGCAAGTGGAGGAACAGAGACTTTTTTCAGGGAGCAGCTATTTTTTTTGTATACGGAAAACAATAGTTTTATACTATTTTATCTACATTAGAACACAATGTCAGGGGGAGGCATTGGGGCACGATGTCACGGGAGAGCGCCCATCCCGTAACCCTCTCTTCTGTCGTGTATGGTTCGGGGGGAGGGTAAACAAATGTGAGGGGGTCTCACTAAGACACTAAAAGGCGTAACCTCTGCAAGAGTGCCATGTATATAATCGCAGTTTATCTCCGAAGAGGGCGATTTGGCTAACTTGGGGGGAGGGCAAAACCACCTGGAAATATTGCTGGAAGAAACAGGGATTAAAAACTCCAGGGACTAAAAACCATCCGCATTTGGTATGATTAAATTGGAAATAAAGACTCAGTTCGTTAGTTTTACATTACTTTTCATCTTATACAGTGGCAGATCTAGAAGTAAAAACTGGGGGGACCACCCAGAACCCAGACTATGATAGGTACAACAGGAGTTTACTATAAACTTTCAAAAATATATAAATAATAGTTTAACTTATTTTTGTCATTCACCGGCCCCGAGCTAAATTCGCCACTGATCTCTATAACCCTTTAGAAGTCTTGAAATTTAAATGAAATGAAATTTCTAGTTTTACCTTGCACTATTATGCCCTTTATGCTAAAGGAAACAGATGACTAATGAGAATGTTAGGGAACTGAAGAACCCCGAGAAAACTCACGTACACAATTTTGTCTACCAAAAGACTTGCAGCGATCGAATTAGGCACACCTAGCACTCTGGGCGAGTGTTCTAAATAGTATTTAAGCTATTTACCATTACCAAATCTGAGCTTCATTATTCATCATTATACAATATGAGTAAACTAAGTGGGATATGTTGTGTGAAACATCGTGATTCGTTTAAATGTAATGAACGTATATAGGAATGAAATACATTACTTTTTGACCTTGCCAATTCCGCGAATTTCCCATTGTAACGCTATCAAAAAGCAGGCACAATCTCTTCATTGAAATGAATTCCCGCCATGTAGAAAATCTATTGTTTGCTGTACCTAAATATAGATATCATTGAATCATTTCTCAGTTGATACGACGCCCTTATTGTCAGTGCTGTATCTAATCTTAATAATCATGAATACGTAGGTAAATAGGATAATTACAAGTTTATTGATTCACAAGAAAGAAAATAAGAAATTTTGTATTTTTCAACCTCAAATTTGAGGTTGACTTCTATTTTGAAAAAAACTTTAGCGAGAAAGTTTCCAGGACAGGTGTCTTCTAATGAATAAATGAATATTTTATTTTATGCGCTCTATAGGATAATTGAAATGATGAGAAATGTAAATGAACACTGATTAAATTAGTGACATAACAAGGAAATAGAAAACTGAAGTACGCAAACGATTAGCGAACAGTGTTGCAAGTACATGAATAGGGATTAGGAATGGTGGTGACTGTTTCTAATAGTGATTTTTTAATTTTATTTATTTACCAAAATCTTTCGACATACAACTATTAAGCCATTGTATACTATCAGCAGCTATCAATGGAACAAAGTAGGGAATTCTGGAAAAAAGTGGTCCAAGCGTTATTATTCCAGCTTCTAATAGTGAAATTAGAAATCAGTGATGAAAGACAGTGTAGATGAGTAGCCGCGGGACTCAAACTCGGGAACTGCCAATTAGTGAATTGAGAAAGTGAAGGTTCTGAGAGGTCTTTTCAAGTAGTGTTATAAAGTTGACAGTAGATCAGCAGATCAAGTTCATGTAATTGACATGTGAAAATGTTTTCTCAGAGTATATATCAACAATTTCATTATATTTGTTGTTCCACCGTATTCAGTGTCCAGTTAATCTGCATAAATTTACGCATATGCTGTTCAGTGTACCTAAGAACACTTCTACCTATAAGTTACTAGTTCCATTTGCAAATACAGCAGAATTTCCAAGGTTTGCTATTCTTGCTACCATGGAAACAATATCATGGACAAACTTTTGTAAATGACCAATTTATAGAATAATAATGGCACATGTCTTCATTGTATATTTTCGCTGACATTTTACCAGTTTGAGCACTTGCAGAAGTTAGAAATGGTTAGTAAGTTTTATTGTACAGTAAAAATTGTCAGAGTTGGATACTTTTGGTCCACTGAAAATACCTAACTTATAGAAATGACAAATTTAGAAGAAATAGAGCGTATGGCTGTAACTACTTACTGGGTACATTATATATAACAAACTTAAGTGATCTACTGTGGATTAACAAGTTGTCCAGCTAATACAAACGACCAACTTACGGAACAAGAAAAGCTGTACAAGTTTTTAAATAACATTGCCCACAAATGTGTGATCAACTTTAGTAGGTAGTTTATATGGATCGTTTTACTATATTAACATTATTTTCAGATCTTTTTTAGATTTTAACGCGGGGTGCTGAAAAGATTTTTTTAAAAGAATAACTGAAATGTAGTGTCGTACAAAAATGTTTAAATATTTACTGTATTGGGTATTAGCAGAAATACTCGTCTTCGTACTAGAATTCAAAGACCTGAAAGGTATGTTACCTGGACAACAAGAAGAACGAGTGTGTTGCCTACTTCACAGGCACTACGGCTCGCTGTACCTATAATTTTTGCATAAATTTTGACTTTCATCTTCTTTGAGTAGAAAATCGAGAAAACGGCTTCGTAAGCGATTAGATCTACTGTGTACAGAATATGGTAGTTCTAGGTGACTGCTTCCTATGCGAAAATTTGATGATGCGCACCCACAATATTTAATTATTATTATCTTGACGTTGATAACTTCGTATTTACTTAACTTTGTATTAGTTTTTGTGGTAAGAAACTTGAAACATCATAGCTCAACACAAGTACACTAAAAGTTAGCTTTAAAAAATAGGTGCAGCGTTATGTATTTCGTTACTTGTGAGCTTGTCGTGTATGCTTTTTGTTCGAATTTTCTAGGCCTTCAAAAACTTCCTTGGTCTGATTTTTTTTTTTTTTCAATACCTCGAATGTAATAACATCAGACACCAAGTCACTTCAACGTTATCATACCCTTCAGTTCACCGTCAACGCTGAATTTGCATGACTTTGAGAAAGAACTAAAGCAGAACTATAAATGTACAAAACATCTTTGGAGATAAAGATAGGTATATGTATTATTTAACGTACAAACATCGTGATTCTGATGATAGTAGATTTATGTGCTTGGCCACATGTAACAAGGGAAGGGCGCGATGTCACTCAGAGATAATTGCACCAAATTTGGTGTAGGAGTAGGTAATGAGAATAGCAAAGAATGTGTGGAAGCATTCGTTTCGCAGGCATTCGGAATCAGAAATAATGGGCCCTACAATTCAGGAGAAGTATGGCCTGTCAATCAGATATTGATGGGACGGAGCCTTTGCTCGCTGTTGCGGCCTTTGCAGAAGAAGTTAATTAAAGTAGAGTGAAAACAGAAAAGATGAGCTAAACAGAAAGTGCGCCAATGTTCGTCCTCAGTGCCACCAGGCGAATGCCGGGATACTAAATCTATCAACTGCCCTGTCCTTGTCGTTAGCAATTGGATATGCATCACCAGTTAGCTTAATGAAATTATATTTAAAAAAATAAAGAAAATATATACAGAAATTAACTATGGGCGCCGACAGAAGTTTTCCAGGGAAGGGATCGAAATGAAGTTGCTGTATTTCTTCATACTATAAGATGCTGTCAGTACGCAAGTATTGAATATTTGAACTCACCAATATTAACTGATTTCATTTATAGGGGTGTTTGATATCTACAACGTGGCACCCACCAAAATCAAAGTGTTGTGTTTGTGAGGTGAATATAAATATATTTCGGGATTAGTGATCTTTAAAATGGGAACGACTGTGGACGAGCATAACAAAAATAACCGGTTGTAATAATAATAAATAATAAAATAATAAATAATAACCATAAAATAATAAAATAACACAACTATGTTAACGCAAAGGATAAAGGAAATATTTGAATTTTGTCTATTCACCACAAGAAAGCAGCAAAATGTATTGGCAGGAAACAACTTCGTTCAGGACTCCTAATTTAGCTTACGCATGTTTCACAAATACTGCACTTTAATAATGTGAACACAAAATGAGCATGAGAGTTTCAGTTCTGTTGCCTAGCACGCATGAGATAGAACGTCTTCACTGTCTAAACACATGCCATGTTCGTAAAGTTAACTTCCAAATTGGTCTCAACAAGATTAGAAAATACCGTAGTTAACATCAATATACCGTAGTTTGTTATATATGGTTTCTTTTCTTTTTTTTTTTTTTGACATAATGAAATAGTTGTTAACAGAAACATTACAAATATAAGAGGTACACATAGTACCAGGAACTGTACTCAAAAATAAATAAATAAATAAATGAATAAATAAATATGCTAAAAAAAACACGTTCAGTCTGAAACAGATGAGACTGCTTTTTTTTAGAAAAAAAATATTTTAGTTCTTTATAGAGATAAGGTGAGTAATGGCAAGTTCAGTTGATGATTTAGTATCCCGGCATTCGCCTGGTGGGACTAAGGGCGGACATTGGCGCATTTTCAGTTCAGCTCATCTTTTCTGTTTTCATTCTACTTGATTTAACTTCGGGGCAAAGGCTCCGTCCATCAGTATCTGATTGACAGGCCATACTTCTCCTGAATTGTAGGGGGGTCCATTATTTCTGATTCCGAACGCCTGCGAAACGAATACTTCCACACGTTCTTTTCTATACCCATTTCTTACTCCTACACTAAATTTGGTGCAATTATCTCTGAGTGACATCGCGCCCTTCCCTCGTAAGCTACGAAAAGTGGAATCTGCTACTAAAGTAGAATTTAAACTAATACTATTGTTTGTGTCTGATTAGGGATGGCCAATTCCGGAATTTTTCCGACATCCAGAGTGAAATTTCCGATTCCGGAAAATTTTGGCTATCGCTATGTCTGATATCTATTCTGTCCCAGTAAGGATTGAATCTGTGACAGCGTGCACTCAATACTAGTTCAAAAGCAGTAGCATAATTTTAGATATTGCTAGGTGTGTGTGTGGGGGGGGGAAGGGGGGACGTTCCACCGACATATGATTTTTTTTTTTTTTTTTTTTTACTATATTAGTATATAATCGATTTAAAACTATGGACTTCTCATACCCTGCCCTCCCCAAATGACTCCCCTGTTCTCAACCCATGAGAAATCATAGAGTTCTTTTGCAATCGATACATAATTTCTAAGTATTGAAAGCACCAAGATGTCAAAATGCATTAAAAACCAATTTTTATTGATGCAGGGAAGACAGTTGAATATCGTTAATTCTTTTTTAAGCGTGGATTGGTCCAAAATACGCATGTTTCATGGGGAGACGACTTCAAGTCTGGTTTAAATGTGAATGCGTTCGTGCCTTTCCGATTGCGTGTTATACAATACATATAGAAAGAATACATAGAGGGGAGGAGGAGGAGGAAGGAAGGAAGGAGGAAACATGTGGCTCAGATGCCTCAGTCACACACACAACGCAAAATAACCTCCCCTCATGTGTTCGCTCATAAGAGGAGAGAAAATTAGTCGAAAAATGTAGCGAAATCAAAAAAATACATATGTAATAAAACGGTAGCCCAAAGTCTCTACAATGGCAGACTTCGCAAACCGAGAAAGAAAGAGAAAGAGACTATGACCAGCAGAAGAAAAGTGCTTCTTTCGTACCTTGTAATTATATTGTCATCTGACGAAGATAAAAATATAGTTAATGCAAAAGACTGAAGACATGAGTATAGTGTAATGACCGCCACATGAGGCGACAACGCGTTTCGTGCGTTTGTATTTCTTTTCATTTGCCAGAGAGCCACCAACTTAATAACTGATGAAAAACGTGTCTAACCATGGAGAGAATATACTCTCTCTCTCTCTCTCTTTTTTTTTTTTTTTTTTTTTTTGTCACGGCCTCGCAGTTTAAATTCTTGTTAATTAAAAACAAATAGGTACCGGCAGAAAACTACTACACTCTTTCTGTATTACAATCATTCAGAAATAAGCAAAGGGTAATATAGTAATACTTTTTGAAATGCTCCGTCTCGTAAAATGAAGGACGACCTTTTCATGGAGTTGAAAATGTAGGTGACGCCTTTAGTTCACAACTATAAAATTATTTTTTTTTTTTTTTTTTTTGTTCCTTTGCTGGGTGCACACGTCAAATTTGGGTTAATCTGCGATGCACACAACAACACAGCGGTATTAATTTATTTTACAAAAGAGATATTTGAGCTAATTTAAAGGATTGATCAATCCCGGGATATTCAAGATTAGAGTCTCAGATTCTGGGATAAGGATTTTAGGACTGTCCAATATTTCGACACATTGATCAGTCGATTAATATTTTTTGAAATATTGAAATAATGATTTCGAAAAGTTGCATCAATCAATATTTTCATAATTTAAATAGTTTGACATTTACAGTATTTCGATATATATCGATCGAATTTCGATGTTTTGTCCATGTCGACTTTCGATATCCAAATCTGGAAAATTACATTTTTCAGTTTTGCATCCCATATGAAAGCGAATGATTATGAAATAATTGGTGAAATGAAAATGTGGGAGAGGGAAAATCCCGAAAAAGCTCACCTACACGATATTGTCCACCATATACTCACATGGCCGGAGATCGAACCAGGGACTTCTCATGCTAGAAGTGAGCGTTCTGCCTCTGAACTACCGTGTCCTCTATTTAATCATCACAGTCAGGACGTTGATCATTGTCACGCCTTTGAAGTAACTAGCAGGAAACTGAAAATAATCGTATGGCATTTTTCTGATGACAACTTGTGACATTATAACTTATGAAAGTTTATGGCTAACCAGCTAGCTATTAACTAGGTGATGATGTGTGTCAGCACTTCAGATCTAAACACCTTTATTTCAGGCACTGTAGTCTGGAAGTTACTGTCCCTTAATTTTAGTACCCTCTCAATTATATTTGTATGCGTGGTCGGTGTTAGAAATTGTTCCGGCTGGAATTCTGCCGTGTCGTGACAAAACGCTGTAACTTTGGCGGAGCAGTTTTGCGAAAAAGAGCCATAAAGTTTTCATCTGAAAATGTGATCTGTATCGTGTAGAAATAGTGTATCTTGACTTTGGAAACACGTGGTTACATGTAATGTTACGTAAATGCATGTTGTGTGATTAAATTTTGTGAAAATTGATTGGTTGACCATTATTGCCTAGTTACACTGGTTCTACACGATACAGATCACATTTTCGGAAGAAAACTTTACGGCTCATTTTCGCAAAACTGCTCCGCCAAAGTTACAGCGTTTTGTCACGACACGGCAGAATTGGAACCCAAAATCATGCCCTAACTATTCTGGTATAAAGAAACACATAATAAAGTGCCTTTAAAAAATCTGAAAAAGAATTAGCGTACGTATTGTGATTTGGAAGAAAAAGAGAACTTTCTGGTTACACAAGGCGTCTTGAAAGTTGTGTTTTGTCAACTTTGACCGGTAACAGATGTATAATGATACTGAATAGTTGAATTGGGATTGTATGCAAAGAAAGTACAGTTCTTCGATATATTTTTCATCGGCGATTTCGAATAATCCATATATGCCCACCATGGGACATTAGAAGAGTAACATCTCTAAGGATGAAAATGAGAGAAAGAAAATAAAGGTTCAAGAGACCTTTAAAATGCAGCAGTTCGAGGTTTTTGTTCTTATTGCAGGTATAGGGACCCGATAAGCAAAAGTGAAATGAAATCTTTGAGTTTTACGTCCCACGACTATGCCGGTTAGGCTAAAGGAGAAGTAATGAATTAAGAAAGTGGGAGAACCCCGAGGAAACCCACGCACACGGTGTTTGTCCATCACAAAGTTCACTTGGTGGGGGCTGGGATCGAACCCGGGACCTCAGGCACCAGAGGTAAACGCTCTACCACCGAGCTACCGCGGCCCCTGGTGACCGGATAAGCAATTGAATCGTAGAAATGAGTAGTGTTCTCCATGTTTGGGCTCACAGTACGCGTAAATCATCATATTTTGAGATAAACAAAATCGTAGCTTTAAAAAATATTTTTGCAATTGGTAACAGTTGACAATTAAATAACAATGTGATGTATGATAAAGGTGCACACGGGATAATACGAGATATAATGATATCGTTGCAAGCAAGTTGTAGTGTGATGCCTTAAGTTACGGATGTTTTATTTTATTAAGAATTTAAAATATTTCGTATAGTATGTTAAATATTTTGCTGCAAACCAACAGCCGGGACAGCCGGGATCCAAAATAAAACTTCCTTACAGCAAGTGATTTAATATTGTTATATTTCTTCCTGGTTGGCAACATTGCACGATTGAATCTCTCTCTCTCTCTCTCTCTCTCTCTCTCTAGGATATGAAGAATGAAGAAATAAAAGAGAGAAGGCTAGAACTAACGTTGAGACTAGTTTTTACAGTAGAGCGAAATGAAAAAGAAACAAGAAAAAAAATTACTAAAACTTTTAAGATTATACAACGGCGATGACGTAGTTTTAATTTCTTTGTGGGGCAAGCGAGATGCAGAGATTTTTTGCAGACCGCAGCTTTTTTTTTTTTTTAACATCAAAAAGAATAGTTCTGTATGACATTATTTGATCTACATCACAATACAACATGTTTGGAGAAACCGGGGGCCAAAAGTAGAGGGAAGGGAGCGTTCACTCTCCTGTCCCGTTTGGCGAAATGCCTTAAAGGTAAATATCACTTCCGAAGAGAAGGAAGTAAAACACCTTGCTTCTGGTCAAAATTATTCTCCCTTTCTTTACAAACAATTACTAACTAGTGTTATGTCTAAAATTACGAATTTTGAATTTTTATTTTTATTATAAGAAATTAAAATATTTCTTATTAGCATGTTAAACTCTTCTCGTCTTCCAATATGAGCATGAACTGCTACTGAATGTTAATAACATACATATTATACATCGCTGGTCACCGTTTAGTCGGAGATGAAAGAAAGGCGGTAATTCATTTTGTTGAGATTACATACCATACTTATGTTTTCCTCGAATGAAGTACATTTTTCGTGCAGCAAATTACGACTCATAATATACAGAAATAGTGCAACTTGCTGCGATTTCAGAAGTATGTCGACTGGTGTGGCCAACAAAAGATATTAAATTTACCCTAATTATTGTGCACGGCCCAATTGCATTGCTATTTTTTTTATTGTATTTATTGTGTCCAACGTTATCTGGTATAGACATTTATCTTACATCACATGGTATTCACTGGTGGCCAGGGCCAGATTTAGCATTTTGGCGCCCCTAGGCCCAATAATTTTTTCCGCCCCCTAGTCTGGTTAAAGTTACTTTCCTAAAAACCTTTATTAAAAATTATATCAGGCCTATATTTCAATTGCTTAAACACCACTCCACGATGCAATTTTATCATTGCAAGTTTTTTGTGGAATTTACTTGGTTCTGGGCTTAACAAAAGATCGGTGAACTTTACCAACAATTATTTGTTCCAATGAACTTCAAAATCAGAATGCTTTATTAGCCTGATTTTTTAAATCAATTAAAAAATGTTAAGTTATGGCTATTTATTTTTATTTCTAAATATTTTTTAAATTTTTTTCTCTCGGCCGTGCGCCCCCTGGGAGCTTGCGCCCATAGGCCCGGGCCTACCGGGCCTATTGGGAAATCCGGCCCTGCTGGTGGCCTCAGTTTTGCCAGTGGTAAAAAAAAAAAATCTGAAAACTTGTATTTTGTAGTCATGCCATTAATAACTGTTAACCAAATCAATCCGAATATCAAGAATTGCTTTAAGTCCATAAACAGATGTGTCTTATACCTAAAGCCAAAACTGTCTCACTGTCAAAATTGATCAATATGTCAAATATGTCAAATAATGACAATTTATTATCATGCTGTTAAATTTCGGTCGCCACGTATTATTGCATCTGTTCTTGGCCAAAGTTGACGAGACACGACTTTTCGGATACCATGTGGTGTGCGCAAGGTTTACAAGTACATAGGAAATACTAACAAGTAAACCTTACGTTTGGGTGAATCGAGTTGCTGACTGAGACACATATGAAAAAGTAGTACTGAATGTGGTCAGTATTTCAGTGAAGTTTTAGGTGCGAAGCTCCAGGGGTTTAGGAGATACAGCTACCAGAACATCACATGGAAGTACAGAATAGTCTTCATACAGTTGGAGGTAAAAGCTCTGTAAGACCTCTTGTAACGACAAAAGAAGAATAACAAATATATGGGTACATATTAGGACTAGGGGGAAGTCATATAGTAAGGGTATACCTGACGGCGGCCATCTTGAAATCCGCCATTTTGAATTAAGGTTAAGTTTTTAAAATAAGAATAGGGTCATGTGATACATGATTTAAGGCGCAAATTTAATTAGAAGAACAATGGTGACGTTAATTTTGATTTACGCGCAATTGGTAAAAAGTTACAGGGAAATTAAATATTGTTGCGGCATATGTATTAGTCCTTTACCCCACCTTGTAAATTTTGTGTTAATGATAATAATTAAATAAAAAGCAGATGGATAAATATTAGGTCTATGGTAAGAGTTGCCTTGATGGCGGCCATGTTCAAATCCGCCATTTTGAATCAGACAAAAGTTTTAAACAAAACGCATGGCAGTGACACCTTATTAATAGCAAATTTTACCATAACTCCAACGGTATAACCATTTTTGCTTTACCATTAACCAGCACAAAATTAAATGGATCGCTCCTTACGACTACTGCTTTGACGGAATTGTTAACGACAAATGTGTCAAGTGTAACTCGATTGCCTTTGTCAGGTGTGCTCACTGTGAGCAGAGCATTTGTGCAAGTCATGCACTCTTTTCTGAACTACATATTGATTGTACTAATTGAGGACTTTTCTGGAAGAAAGACCCAAGTTCAATTATGACTCAATTCCACTTTGGTCATTTTTCCTTAAATTAGCAACTTGCTTATGCGATAACAAGTGCTGGTTAATGATAAAGCAAAAATGGTTATCCCGTTGGATTTATGGTAAAAATTGCTTTTAATAAGGTGTCACTGTTATGCGTTTTGTTTAAAACTTTTGTCTGATTCAAAATGGCGGATTTGAAGATGGCCGCCATCAAGGCAACTCTTACTATAGACCTAATATTTATCCATCTGCTTTTTATTTAATTATTATCATTAACACAAAATTTGCAAGGTGGGGTAAAGGACTAATACATATGCAGCAACAATATTTAATTTCCCTGTAACTTTTTACCAATTGCGCGTAAATCAAAATTAACGTCACCATTGTTTTTCTGATTAAATTTGCGCCTTAAATCATGTATCACATGACCCTATTCCTATTTTAAAACTTAACCTTAATTCAAAATGGCGGATTTCAAGATGGCCGCCGTCAGGTATACCCTTACTATATGACTTCCCCCTAGTCTTAATATGTACCCATATATTTGTTATTCATCTTTTGTCGTTACAAGAGGTCTTACAGAGCTTTTACCTCCAACTGTATGAAGACTATTCTGTACTTCCATGTGATGTTCTGGTAGCTGTATCTCCTAAACCCCTGGAGCTTCGCACCTAAAACTTCACTGAAATACTGACCACATTTAGTACTACTTTCTCATATGTGTCTCAGTCAGCAACTCGATTCACCCAAACGTAAGGTTTACTTGTAAGATCTTTCCTTATATAAACATGCGGAGACCGTCGTTCACAACAGCGTTTTCTCGTTGTATTTAAATTTCTCTATATGTTGGAAGATGCTGCAAACATCCACACGTACATAAACCACCAATTAATAGATTAGAATATTTTTAAGGATTTTGGTTTAGAAACGAAAACTCATTTATACAGTGTATTTGCCTTGCTTGTCTTGTGTGTCCGTCCGTCTGTCCCGAAGACAGAAAATCTAAAGAACTATTCTATGGATCACCATCAATTTTGGCCTGGATGTACAAAGTCAAAAATTAGGAAACATTTTCATTGATGTATGTGATACTCAAACCGGAAGTGGTAGAAATAAGCCATTTCCGATTTTAACGTTGATAAGTATAGATAAAAATCGGTAATAGCAAGAAACAGTTTCCTGCAGTCGATTGAGTCTCCCAGGAATAAATTTCATATCTACATTTAACTCTTACGAAAACAGGAAGTGATAGAAATCGACTGCAATTTTCGACCTCAATATTTGTCTACATATAGGATAATGAGAAGTGTTTTTAAAAATCGATTTAGTGTTCTTTAAGAATAGGTACCATCCTCTCTTAACTCTCTATTCAAAGCAGAACTGACAGAAATCAACCACTTTCGACTTTAACATTGATCTCTATAGAGTAAAAACTGTAACAGCCAGAAGTGGTCTTTGCAATCAGTTACGCGCCCCAAGGATATTTTTCAGCTCCATTCTAGTCTCTCTACTGAAACGGAAGTGATAGAAATCAACTATCACTTCCGGCTTCAATATTGAGAAAATATAACTCCATACAAATCAAACTTCTTCACGCGATGTACATGTGATATTGTTGATTTTTTAAAAGCATTACTTCATTACACGAAATGAATTAAATGGCGTGACAAACATCTTGGCATTTGAAGGCGGCGCTCCAAGTTCCCTTTAAATGCTGCTAGCAAATGAGAGGCCAACGGTATTGCCACGTTTATTTTGTACACATCCACGTCCATCCTCTGCCACCTGATCGCGCTATAGTTCGTCTGCTTAGCCATAGCCACATCCATTAGCACTTGGCAACGTCGCGTCAGAGCTTGAGTTTTATTCGTTTAGCTGAAATGCCAACATGTTTGTCATAGGCTTTAGTTCACCTTGGGGAGCGAGGTTTCAACGTCCACAAGATTCCCTGGTCGTCTGGACAACCCATAGATATATTACCACCCGCACATAGGACGTAGTACCAAGCTACGATTTACACACCGGTAACACTTGTTACAGCTAAGTGATTGGGTATTGTGAATATTATTTTAAATGTTGTGTCTGATGTAGTAATTTCGTTTTACACTTCATTGGTTATCGTGTATTCGTGTTTGATTGAGTTCATCCTAGCATTCTCTTTAAACCCCTTTAAAGCATTTGAATACATTGCAATTCAAAGAAACGAGGTTAATTCTAGCAACTTAAAATTTTAATAAAGTTCTGTTAATTTTAAGAAACTTACTACGAAAGTATTAATAGTCATAAAACTGAATCATGTTCCACGTAGAACTTTTAACAAGAACTTTAATAATAATAATAATAATAATAATAATAATAATAATAATAATAATAATAATAATAATAATAATAATAATAATAATAATAATAATAATAATAATAATAAATCATGGATTCAAAAATTAAATATAGGAAAAACGTGGTAATATATGGTTAAGAAAATGGCGTAAAGATATATTGAATTTATCTTTTATTGCCCACTTTAAATTATCTCCCTCCCACTCCAAATAAAGTTACAGCGACTGTATAAATTTCCACAGGGATTAGGTTTAAAATTTTCGAATTTTCTCTGTGGTAAATAATTTCTGATCATATTACTAAGTATTTAAAGGGCAGTCCATATTCCTAATTATTTTCAAATAATTCGAAATATAGACTAGAAAGGGATAAGAAATGAATATAGAGCGGAGGATAAAAGTTATAAAAATTTCTATATTTATATTCTGCAAAGTACTGTTCAACTCAGATTTAGGTTTAATTCATTATCTTTACCTTTTATATCGAATAAATAAGTTTAAGTGTTCACAAAACTGAATAACGCGTTGTGTCTATTCGACTCCCACGTTAACACTTGTGTAAATATTTCCGTTAAATGAAGAATGGTTAAGGGCAGGACGACTTTTACATTGTTGAAAAAAAAAAAACCCTCAACAAATGCAATTTTCTTTCGCACTTGTAATAGTAAAACGAGCGTTGCGTAAACCCTAGTTGTTTGGTATTGTGAAATATCATACAAAGAATAACCATTATTTAAAATTAAGTTGTATACAGTCAGTGGCATACTTAAGGGGGGCTTCTGCGCTTTAGCCCTCCCCGAAAATCTATGTACTATTTTAAAGTAAATGAAATATCGTGTAGAATTTTCACATTTTCAGGAATAAAGTTAGCAAAACCTCCCCCGAAACAAAATCGTAAATACGCCACTGTATACAGTAAACTTCAGATTATTCTCGTAATTGAGTGGCGCGACAACCACCGATAATTCACAAAATGGCCGAAAAAGGTCACAAATCAATATGGAAATGCTTTAAAGAATTTTTAAATGCTTTGTGTGTGTGTCAGAACATCTTAATTTGTGATATGGTTTTTTAAAAACATTTTCCAAAAAAAATAAGGGAAAAGAGGAAAGAAAAGAAAATTTAAAGATCGCGAATAAAATCGATAGTTTACTGTATTTTTATACATCTACATACAGTATAATTTGACTACCTTAAATACTTAATATTGGGGTCAGAAATGCGGTCTGTATCATATAAGTTTTATCATTTGTTTTCATTCAAGATAGAACTGAGAGATGTTAAAGTTCCATGTATTTTCATTCAGATACATTCTCTGCATCTTTACATACAATACACTTTGCGGGAGTTTGTCTTTTTATTTATTTTTAAAAAAAATATTTAGATGAACAAAAACATTGCTAAATATGTGACCATTGGAAAGTTAGACTGAATTTCGGATAAAAAGTATCTTTTGCTGATGGTACGAATTGCAAACCACATATGTTGTCTAAATGATCCCTGGGGACGTGGCTCTGTTAGTTGTGTTGAACTTCGTCGTACGAGTAGTTCGTGTCGTGTTACATTTGATTAACGAGAAAGGGAGAAAGCGAAAATAGAGATAATGATAAAATACTTGTACCCATCGTAGCAAGTGAATTTTGAAGCTGCAAAAAGCGATGCGCTGCTATGACACTGGACACAAGAACGTGTGAATATTTGCCCCTAAGCAGACAAACAAAACTATCCTCGCTGGACGATGTGAGAGCAAATATATGCAGAATTTGAAATGTGTGCGAATTGTCATTCTGTTGACGAATAATGTCCATATCTCCGTTTACATAACCATCTGCTTTAATTAAGCTCAGACAATACACACGGGGCCCCAAGAGTTACATCATTTTGTCACGAAAGATGGTTTGGGGGTGTTTAGCTGGCTGATGATGGTCATTTGCTCACGTCACAAAAACAACATATTTCAACCCAAAGACAACGTTTCAGTCAATTTTTCATTTTAACATGTTTTGCATATGGGGAGGTCAGGTTTCAAACAAGTGGAAATTAGATATACGTATTTGTAGTGATTCAAAATGAAAACTATCTCTGTTTATACAGCGTCCCCGTTGATTATGTTTATACTGCTTATATTTAGTGAATTTCGAACTTTATATAAAAAATGGCAGTTTTACGCTTTACGTCAGATGTTTAATGTCTGACAAAATTTACCTTTGAGTGATTTTTTTTTTTTTTTTTTTTAATGGCAGACGGTGTCAAGTGATTTTATGCTGGAAACGTGAACAAGTTTTAGGACAAAGTCGGTAGGAGGATCTGTATTTTAAATTTACTTTGTGGAAATAGAGAACATATATTAAGATATCAATGAGAATATGTTGGCTGCTATATCCTATTCTAGGATATTTAGATTACGAATATTTAGATTAATCCTTATAATCCTTTCATAGCCTGAATATTATAATCCAAATAGCGTAATTATTATTGATATGTTATTCTGTCGTTAGTAAATAAATTAGAATAAAATATTGAATATTTTGTACTTCAAAATATTGAGGGGGACGCGTCCCCCTCGTCCCTCCCGCCAGAGACGCCCATGCCTCTCGGTATTATTTACCAGTTGATTAAACCTTAGTTCCCTATGTAAATTAGTGTTGTCAACGGCTCGAGCGGCTCAGCACTGCCCAGTCACCACCGAGCCGAACAGAGAAGTGAGCCGAGCCAACAGCTCACCCAACCGAGCCGGTTCGAGCCAATGTCTCACCTGAGCTGAGCCGAACCTAGCTGATGGCTCATTCCAACCGAGCCGGCTCGAGCCGATGGTTTACCTGAGCCGACCCGAACCAAGCCAATGGTTCATTCCAATTGAGCCGGCTTGAGCTGTTGGCTCAGTTGAACCGAGCCGAGCCGAGCCGAGTCGCTTGCCTGCCCAGCGCTAGGAGATGCCCTAAGTGCGCAATTGGGTGTTAAACTGTGCAGACAATTTGTCGCCCTAAAACTACTACGTATCACGAGATTCTTGAATAAATATGATACGAAGTTTGGGGCGGATGGTGGGCAAACTTAGTAATAATAACATAAATATAGTATGAAGTTTGGAGCGCTTGATGGGCTAAGTTAATAATAATAATATAAATATGGTATGAAGTTTGGGACGGTAGTAGGTGAACTTAACAATAATGACATGGCGGTTAGTGGGCAAATAATAATAATACTATAATAAATTTGTTTAAAGTAAACAAGTAAAGTTTTTACGTACTTAAACATGATTTTATCCTATAGTGTACAGCAGGCCAACGAAACAACTACTATATCAGTTTATATAATAAAAGAAATGATTTGATATCTGTAACATATTATATAGTGCGTTCAAAAAATCGCTCTGCAGTAAACCATGGCAACGAGATATAGCTACACATAGAAACACTCCATTACAGTAAATGTTGAAAATTGTTTATCTTGGGTTGAAGGCACAGTCCAATTCTGATGCTCATTCTTGCGAATACACGAAGTAAAGATTGGTGGTTGATAAATTGCATGTACCTTATACAGGATGATAGCGTCTTTCAGTACTTTATAGCTTTTGGTCGCTCCTGATACTCGTCAACGGACAAGGGCGCCGATCCTGGGGGGGGGGGAGCTCATATGGGCCCCCATGTATTTTTATGAATATATATTTTTATATGTATTTTTATTGTTATATGTATTGTTACATATATTTTCTTTATGAATGCCCCCTCCCAAAGTTACAGGGAAATCGGCGCCCATGTCAACGGATACTGTTCAGTGAATAATGTTTCACATGTTCTCTGTGCTTGTAACCCGTACGAAATACTGTTCTCTGTACTTGTCACCCGTATGAAACACGTGTTCAACCAAATAACACTTGTTGCTCCATTATTAACATTGTAATCCATATCTGTGTTACTCGATACTCAACAGAACTAAGAGAACAGTTTTTGTTGTGCAGTATGCATCTTTATTGAGTTGAAAGTTAAAAGACCGTGTGCGTGGGTTTTCTCGGGTACTCCCGTTTCCTCCTACTTTCTTCATTCCACCATTTCATTCATTACTCATCATCACCGTCTCCTTTAGCCTAACCGGCATAATCGTAGGACGTAAAACTCAAAGATTTCATTCCATTTCATGAAAGTTAAAAGTATAGTTTCGTTCCTGTCTGTCAGATATTTGCGTAACATAACACACATACACAAGGAGAAAAGTGAATAGTTCAATGCTTATCTCAAAATAACAAGTACCGGTACTACATCCACTGCAGAGCGACTTTTTGAGTGCACTGTACCATAAAAAGTAATATAACTTCATCGCAAAGCGTAAATGTAGCATCACATATTAATAGCATGATAGAACAGACAATACATGTACTGTATTTCGTAGTTTATTGACATGTGAAATGGTTTCAAAAATTTTTCAAATTCCGTTTAGAAAAAATACAACACTTGTTCGTATGAACTTTTTATTTTTTAGGTGACAGTTGAAATGTGAAAGAGTCCCGAGAGTAACCGATGAACGAACGCTCTTCTGTATTAATTCGGTAGTTGTTAATTCGAACGCAGCAAAACAATAGAAATTGATTATGTAGCTTATATCGTGACGCTTTAAACCACGCAGCTTCTGTTTTGGTGCAGTGCAGCAGTGCAAAATTCAATTAGTAGACGTCGATGGCGACAGCGAATTGGACAAACCCTGTTTAATTGTGGTTCCCGTGAAGTTGTTAACAGGTAGAAAGCAAGCGAACTATAGAGGAAGCAGCAGATCATATGGGAAGATACGATATGTCGACAGGGGTGGAATGCAGTGGAATTCTGGTTCGTTTCCGTATCCGCAGGTTATCTTCTTTGAAGTCGCCTTTAAAATGTTTTAGCCTTGTTGTCACTTGCTCATACCCCCTTTCTAATCAAAATCCCAAGAGAGGTTTCTGAGGAAGGAAACGTGTTTTCATTAGTTACTCCATTGACACATCTGAAGTTAGGTCAACTTATGTATCATAATACCCCCTAAGCATGATAATTCGACTCGTAATGGCTTTGATTCTAAGAGGTAACATAGAAGCCATAATTTGCAATGGAGAATTTGTGATGACATGTGGACAATTTCACGAATTTGTCCTCATTCTCATGATACTGACGAAACACAATTATACAAAACATATTTAAATATTTCAAAAGGAATTCGGATTGGTGCTAATAAAGACATCCGAATATAATATACAGTATTGTAGTGCTTGCAACTATTTGAAAGATGGTAGAAGATATTTGTTCGAGGTACAAAGGGAGTTATACCTTGTAGATTATCGAAAATTTATATTTTTCTACTCTGAATATTACAAATAATATTCTACTCTTTTATGTACAGGATGTTCACTGAACATGAAAATAACCGTAGACCAACCTGGATGCACCAATGCGTCATTTCAGTTATAATCCACCAAAAATAGGTAGAACAATATAAAAAGAGTTATAATTCGAGAATAAATAATGTTGGATGAAGATCAGTTAAAAGAAAATGGTTATTTTGTCTAAATTCCATTAACTATCAGTGGATATGGAATATGTGTCAGTTTTCAGTCCCTCATCTATCTTTTCTAGAAGACTTAATGAATTTTATTGTATACTTCGAGGTTAAACTTGTCACCGCCTCTGCTCCATACCCACTGGTGCATTTATGGAATCTAGGCTTGAAATTACCACCATGTTCTTTCATCCTACTTTGATTCGACTTTTCTTTGTTTTCTCGAGTTACGACCGTTTATTTCATCCAACATGGTGTGCTGTGAGGTTGGCACTGAATGAATTCGATGAAACGTAGTTTGATGTGAGGTTAAACTGAATGGCGTTGACGAAACATAACTCGTTGTGAGTTGATAAGATCGTAATACGGTGAGGTTAGAGTATAGTAAGTTTGATTGGGCTTGGTGTGATGTTAAGTGAGGTTGCTGGGACTGATATAACGTGAATTTGAGATTGAAATTAATGGTACATAGTGTAATGTGTCATCACATTACACTATGTGACGTTGATGGGACATGGTGTGATATGAGATTAGATTAAATAAGGTTGATGGGACATAGTCTATTTTCTTATTTGATTGGAAGTTAGTGACCCTTTCAGCAGTGAGACTGTATTGAGACGTGTTCCAAAACTTAGTATGGGATCCGAACTACATGAGCTTACGCCAGGAATCGAACCCAGGTCTCTTGTGTCGAAGATGCTTACGCTGTCACATAGCCACGAGAGAGTTCTGATGGAACGTAGTATGATGATGTTGGAGCATATTAAGATTGATAGGGTATGGTGTGATGTAAGATTGGAGTTAATGAAGTTGACGGGACATGGCTTGATGTTATGTTGTAGTACCTGAGGTTGGTGGAACATGAGGTAGTGTGGGATTGAAATTGAAGTTGATAGAACATAGTGTGATGTTAGGCTGGGATTGAGTATGATTGAGAGATCATGGTTTGTGCTTGAGATCAAATGGTATTGAGTTTTCTTCAGGTGTGAAAATAGTCACGTCTGTTTAGAAATGACGATGTCGTATTGAATTTTAAATTAAGAAGGTTTGTTATTGGAAAATTAGGCACTGGTTAGTACGAAAGATGATCGTCGAATCTTGGTTGGAAAAGTTAAAAAAATAAAGATAAGAAAGAAATAGATCAAAATGGATGGATGTAAGAAATAAGTTCCTTACATTAGAAAAATACCATTTGAAATTAATTTTTGATTAGAAAAGATATTCGTTAGAAATGAAGGAGAAAATTTTTAAAACAAGTAGGCTAAATGAATGGTGACTCAAAGCATTGAAATTGTGGAAATATTCCAGAGGCCATGTTTTATTATCGTGAATAATATTGAATTCTAATATTAATTAATTTCACGTAGCAACATGCCGGATATTAAGTCTAGAATACTTTTTTAGATCAAAGGAATTTGATTGCCAATAATTGAACCAATAGAATAAAAAAATTATAACGTATATATACACATAAAAAGAACATTTATTTACTAATGTCTCCATATTTCAGTGTTGTGCATATTTGTAAAAGAGGATTAAAAAAAAAAAAAAGTATGAAAGTCAATTATGAACGAACGAAATATCAGTGTCTCTTTCATTACTTTGCTGTAAGCTTTAATTAAATAACACGATGGCTGAAAAGCCCACACTTGAGGATTCGAAAACGAGATACAAATCATGTTTTAATGTTCCTACTGTTTCATTGCGGGAATAACAAAATAGTCAAAAGGAAGAGCTGGATCGATCGATTTTTTTTTTTTTTTTTAACATAACGCTGTAACGCTGAGTACAGTATATGTTTCGTAAGTTGTGAATGCGGTGAACTGACCTTTGACCTTAACTGCTAATAACAGCCATGATGTTTGGGCGTGGGCTGCCTGCCTACAGAAGAAAATTCTATACCAAAAAATAAATAGTAATAACAAAAAGAGAGAGATTGACGTCCTTCATATATGTCTTTGAAAGATTCATGTATGTATTGACAACATCTTTTATGGTGAAACACTTTACTCTTTGAAAAAACTGTTTTTCCGTGTAATAAATAAATAAATATACGTACATACAATATTCATAAGTTGTAACATTCTGCATGTATGCGTCAATATTGCACTCTTGGATGCATCGTTTCAGCAAATATTGAATGCATGAAGAAAAAGTGAAATATTAAAATATGAAACTTTTCATTCTTTTGTTTTAATGTAGGCTCTATATACTGATGATAAAAGTGTAAATGTAAAATGCCTTTCTTTGTAATTTTTTTTTTAAATAAAAAAGAACGTAAAGGGGAAATGATCTAACACATCGAGAAACACCTTTCGAGTACCTCAGCCTTCCATGTTGGTCTAGTGGCTAGCGCGCGTGTCATTGGTTCGCGGGCTCCCAATGGAAGAGCTTTAAATCGATTACCATTACATGTTCAAAGTTCTTCCACAGGGAATCAAACCCGGGACCACTTGGAGCAAAGACGCGCGCACTAACCACTAAAGGTGGCCTCGTATAGGCTCAGATTCATCATTCTTATTGGGCTTGTGCTTACTGGACAGTTAGGCATACTCGAGCTAAGACTCGCAGTCAATCGAGCTCTGGTTCGCCATCCTCAATTAGGCCTAAGCTAGGTCGATCTCTCGCACTCAGATACGCTCGAACTTGGGTTTCCTATTCTCAATGAGACTGACACCCCCCGAACTCGAGCTCTAACTTGCTAAAACCAAAGATAGCGCAGGTATTTGACACCGTTAAGAAGCCACAAATTTTTGAAAGGATTACGATCTTTTGTAATTTAACGCCGCACAAACTCAGGTGACCTGGGATCAAAATCTCGGACCTATCGCACCAGAATTGAGTTCTGTATCACTAAGCCACCGTACCCCCTATTACAGTCACGTTGACTTTTGAAGTGTAACGTAAAACACTGAAAAACTTCTTACGTGATGCGATCTAAGTATCCTTCAGTTGGAATATTGGGAGGATTCAAAGTACAGAATACGTGAGTCTTCATTCTTGTACGACACTTGCTCGAGCCCAGAGATGTCTGTCAAAATATTCTGAGAAGCTATTTTTGGTCTTCTCAGCTTTAATGTCCGTATCCGTAAATTTTGTCTTCAGATACCCACTCTGACTCACAGATATAATATTCTATTACGTTTTCCTCCTTTTCTAAGGTATAACGCTATAAGTCTTCGAGTCACACTTGTGACCCTTGTCAACTATACTGGAGGAGGAATTTTGATTTGACTGAAGTTTTCGCTATGTAAACGAAAATCAGTGTGTATGTAGCAGTCATTTGCAACTGACCGGTGTATGACGTAAGAGAGACCTGTACAATCAGAACTCACAATGAGAGGCACATTGAGCAAAAGAGGGAGGGGATTAGATAGGTGAGTCGAATAAGTAAATATAAGGAGTGCCCGCGTGGATTCACGAGTAATGTGCTTACTACAAAACCATTAATAATATTTCTTGTTTGCCTATCACCACTATCTTTTTTTTTTTTAAAATAAACTCCGTTTCTTGCCTGCTCCTTCTTTCCATGCGGTTTTATGAGAAGGGGAGCAGCAAACTGTGATGTCACAAAATATTTAGTTCGAAATGGCTGATGTAGAACTTGACAATGGATCATAAAAGTAAATATAACTGACAGTGAGTTGACTAAAATTTTGTTCCACAAATAACCTTGTAAGATAGTTAGTAGCACCAATAATTTGACTAAAATTTGCGAAAATTAATACAATAAAACCTCGTTAATGCGGGTTAATTGAGGTATAATTTGACCGGATTGATGAAAATCCAGATTCACTGAAATATTCTGAAAGAACAGTAGAAAGCTATTAAAATTCTATTTATAGTATCAAAATTAATTTATTCTGGTGCATTTAAAGGGCATAGACCTAAATACATGTACAAATATGGACAAATATAATACCGGTACAGTATTCTTTACCGTTACGGAGCTTTGCGACAAATGCGATTGTTGACTTACAGCCACATTTACCTAAATAATAAATCTAATAATATAGCCACATTACCTAAATAATAGACCTAATAATATAGCCACATTTGACTAATAGACCTAAATACATAAGTTCATACGTTATACTCTTTAGTTCCCGACCGACCTGTTTGTGTATGCTGCGGAAGTTGATTTGAAGTATATGTGTATATCCTGTTGGGACAGTTTGGAATGTATTGTCAACAACAATGGACAAATATAATACCGGTATAGTATTCTTTACCGTTACGGAGCTTTCTGACAAATGCGATTGTTGACTTATAGCCACATTTACGCTTATCGGGGTCCTGATTAACGATAATTACTTAAAAATAAATAAATAAATCTACATTTTCCAACTGCGAGTACATCAGCCATCGTGAACAGCAAATTCAATGACTCTCGATTACATTCATAACAGATCTTTTAATATAATGGGATATTCTCCCTCTGGGAATGGTTGTTCATTTCAAATTATTAAATATCGTAATTCCTCCCCTAACTGAATTCTGTCAAACTATTGAATTGTTGACCTCGACTCTCAATATGATTAACCACTTTTCCTGTTTTTTTTTTTTTTTTTTTTTTAAATTTTATTTCTTTTATAACGAATATGGTGTCATTGAAATGTCACCCCCAATGCACTGAACTAGATAGAACGGACACCTGTCAGCGTTTCACGGACAGAAATCGAGAAAGCACATTGCGGAACATAACAAATTGTGTGTATTGTGTTTGGACAAAGTGGTCATGGTTAAAAAATTAGATAGCGTGGAAGAAGGTGCGGCGGGAGAAAAGCGGAGAGATGCTAAGTGCCAAATAGCTTATGCGGAGTTTCAAGTCAGCAGCCAGTGAAGAAATGCTACGAATGATGACACCAAAAATAGGAACGTAACAAAAAAAGAGGCCCAAGGATAAAAACAACACGGGAAAACATAGTGTATACATGTTGATGTTCTGTGCCTCTCTGGCTGGGTATTTTCAGAGAAAGTCAATGTACGGAACACTGAAGCACAATTTCCCATTTTGTAATAATAGTAGTAATAATAAACCCATGAAACCTTTGAATTACTTATTAGATTTAGCAATATTCATAGTCCGTGAGTCAATTCTAAATTCTATTATTTCTAGCTTTTTGGATCCATATTTCGGTACTGCTTAATCGAAGAACCTCCCACGCCGAAAACACTTTTTTTTTTTTTTTCGCCGGAACTTAACCTGAGACCGGATAAAGGGTATCTCTAAAATATTGTCTCGAAACGACCATCGCTCAGATGACATCCTAAAGACAAAAATGAGTGTAATAAACTCGTCGTTTCAGAGCCATAGGGGGCAATAACGTAGGCGAGTGTGAGTTTTTCTTTGTGATGTATCTCATTATGCAACAGTGAGGTTATTAGAGACAGGACCTATTATTGACGTGGGCTCTGAATCACGGTCGGGGCTGGAATCCAGTGCAGTTGGCAGGTGTTCAAGATGATACCCCATAGTATACTATGTTTCCCAGCACCTATCTCGCCTTCAGAAGCGATGAATTACTCGACCAGGCCACCGACCCTAGGATAATATTATTTAGACAGAGCTTAATTATGCCGAAAATATTAGCCGTAGAGCTGAGGTAGCTTGTTATAGCCTCAGACTTGCGACTTCCTCTGACAAATTGTGCACATTTCACAATTGTGCAGTGGCGGCTTAAGGAACTTCCCCAAACCAGAAAAGGATTTCATGAAATTGTGTGAAGTAACAGTGGCTCTAAATGTGTATGTGTAAGCCAATCGCCTACCAAGAAACAATAATCTGTGAGTAAGAAATAGTTATTCTAAACAGTTTACAGATTATTTATATAATGAAATGAACAACTTGGTTAGCTAACTTTCTGAGTAATTTTCGGCATTCAAGTAAAATTATATTGATTTACCACAAATGTGATAGATCCATTTCTCAGTCGGAAAATTATTATTCATTTTATTATTATGTCCATTATGAGCTGAAAAAAATGACATATTTTAAGTTTTACGTCCTACGGTTATGCCGGCTAGGCTAAAGGAGACGGTAATGTTGAGAAATGAATGTAATTGTGGAATGAAGTAAATGGAAAGAAACGGGAGAACCCCGAAAAAACCCACGCACATGGTGTTTGTCCACCACAAAGGTCACTTGTGAGCATTATGAGTTGCAAGACAGAAATAGAATGTAGAAAACAAATTTGCAGTTACGTAATAAAAAGTCAATATCTTAAACTACTGGAAATTGTGATTTTGTGGCGTTCTAGTATCTCAGATTTTGAGAGCTAAAGTTAGCCGTTCAAGTCCGTTCTCGAAATTCAAGTATGATTATGGTGGCCCCGCGTAACGTAGTCGCTAACGCTCTCGCCTTTGGTGCGAGGGGACACGGGTTCGATTTCCAGTGAGGACACTTGGTCGAAAAAGTGTAAAAGCTTTATCAAGTGAGCCATCCTGAGTGAGGTTTTCCTGGATTTTTCTCATTCACAACAGCCTAACATACGCGTCCCAGGTCGCTTCCTTTCCTTTCCTCAGATAGTGTGATCGCCGAATAAGGCTATAGATGCCGAAAAAAAATCCAAAAATCTAATTCCTAATCCTAATCGTGAAGTATGAGTATTTGACTTTTTTTTTTTTTGCCCCGGAAACATTAGGCAATAAAAAAAGAAGAGGAAGGTCCCAAGCATTGTATAAAAATATTGTAAACTATAAAGTTTAATTTTCGATGTCTAGAGATCGTATTACTTGAAACTCGCGTCAGATGATCCTGTCAAGATTTTTTTGTCATTACTTCCCAAGAGACGATTACTGGGATATCTCTCATAAAAACAGTGATCGTTTCTTGCCTTCCTGTTCATTCAGAATGGTAAACTATGGAAGTAAAACTATAAAGAGGGCAGCAATAGTGTTTTTAGAAGACAAAATCTTAAATACCATGTAATGTTGTAATTGTTTTAATACCGCGATCGGATTAAGAATTTTTCACAGTATATTTCCTAAATTTCGTTTTACACTATCCCTTTAAAATTAACTATAGGGCATATTGTCATTTTCTGTAAATAAACTCGTATTGTAGTAAATAATTTAAATGAAAATAAATGTGCAGTTTTGAACTTTCGATTCCTTCGAAGACCATAGATTATAATATTGTGCTATTCCCTGATTAATGTGGTAACTTCGGTGTTTTCTTTGACAAATATAAGTGGTTATTACTGCAACGAAAATAACCTTGCGAACAGGTGTTGCCGATAATCCATCTGAAATGAAGAAAAACACAAGAAGCTAGAATATTGATCTTTCCCTCCTGCAGCTGGTGAGGTAGTAATGCAATTGGAAATGCAAAAAATAGCTATAGAGAACTTGTATGTAAAAGTTGTCACAGCCGCATTGCAGACATTTGCATGATGTGCTCGAAGGAAAAGAGGAACGACCAGCAGGGTCTGGGTTATATTGTAAATTTTTATATTGCCATAAAATGTGAATGATTCACGTAGTGAAGTTCGGTAGTGCTCGCTTGCGGCATAGTTATGAAGTCCAGACTTCAGACCTCATTGTTATAGAAGATTCCTTCCTTGGTTTTACGCTCGTGTGATGAATAGTGCTCATATTTTGCGATGTCATCTATTATATGTGTTAGACTAGTAAAACTTGTTTGTAATAAAAACCCAGCTTTAGTTTTTTTTTAACATTATGTATGTTAATGAATTTGATTTAGTAGTTTTTTCAGTCGCTTCAATTTTTTTTTCGTTCATTTTTATCATAGAGGTTTGTTTTACAACTACCGATATTCCAGTGACGTGCTTAGAATTTTATTTTTAAAGGGGTTCCACTTCAATAAATTACATGATCAGTCAATATATACTGTACGTTATGAGGGCAATTGTAACATTCAAGTGACATGTCAAGAATTCAAAGGTAATTTATACCCAGAGGATTCATTCATGCATATTTTCCTGTGATATTTATTAAAATGAATGTTGAACTTTGAAAAAAAAATCGACTTGAAAATATATCTATTTCTATTGGAAGACGTCTGTCTTGTCTTTTTTCATACACAGCCCTAGTAAAACTAACGATAGAAACTAAAAATTACAGATTTGGCGCAACAGACCTTAGAGGGGCAGGCTTGAAGCACTCATCCCTCTGAGGCAGTCTTTTAGTACTCATTCCTGTGAGGCAAGTTTATAGTACTCATCCATCTGAGGCAGTTTTGTAGCACTAATTCCTCTGAGGCAGGCTTATAGCACTCATCCCTCTGATCTAAGCTTGTAGCACTCATCCCTCTGAGGCAGTCTTTTAGCACTCATTCCTCTGAGGCAGGCTTATAGCACTCATCCCTCTGAGGCAGTCTTGTAGCACTCATCCCCCTGAGGCAGTCTTGTAGCACTCATTCCTTTGAGGCAGGCTTATAGCACTCATCCCTCTGATCTAAGCTTGTAGCACTCATCCCTCTGAGGCAGTCTTTTAGCACTCATTCCTTTAAGGCAGGTTTATAGCACTCATCCCTCTGAGCTAAGCTTGTAGCATTGATCCCTCTGAGGCAGGCTTATAGCACTCATTCCTCTGAGGCAGGCTTATAGCACTCATCCCTCTGAGGCAGTCTTGTAGCACTCATTCCTCTGAGGCAGGCTTATAGCACTCATCCCTCTGAGGCAGTCTTGTAGCACTCATTCCTCTGAGGCAGGCTTATAGCACACATCCCTCTGAGCTAAGCTTGTAGCACTGATCCCCCTGAGGCATTCTTGTAGCACTCATTCCTCAGAGGCAGGCTTATAGCACTCATCCCTCTGAGCTAAGCTTGTAGCACTCATCCCTCTTAGGCAGGCTTGAAGCACTCATCCGTCTGAAGTGACATGTAGTAAGTACCTCGCATTCCCTAGCTTTTAATGGTGGCTTTCTACACCAGAGTTTGCTAGTTCTTCCTTTCAAGTAGCTCTCCATTTGTCCTCACGACACTAAGTGAAGCTGCAATACCTTCACCATTGGATGAGTACAAACGGGCACACATCTTTCCTCTGACGGAACTTGACACTGCTGGACATATTGAACGAGAAGCAGTATTCGGGTGCGTTTTGGACGTTGGCGATAACAAAAAGTTTTTAGAAATATATCATCGCCAACGCTGAGATGACAGCAGATTTTGCCAGTAATTTATAATAATTTAACAGAAAAAAATTTAGCACAAAGATTAACTCTCGGTCAAAGTATGCTCAGTTATGACATTATTGAAATGATTATATTTCTCGGTATTAAATTATACCACCGCAGCTCTTATCTTAATATTCTGTAGATACTACGGTTTGTTTTATGGAGTCACTGGTGTTGTATTTACGTGGTGTTATTGGTTGAAGAGTTCTTGGCGGAAGGAAATATAATATGGATTTCTGCATTACTTTACAGGGTTGCCAGAATATGAGTAGTAAATGTCAGTATGCATACAGTTCATTTATCGTTTAACGTTTTATTTTGTTACTCTACACGATTGTTGAAATTTGAAGAGGCAAGTGGAAATACAAGAAAGATTGCCACACGAAGTAATAATTTGGTTTGATACTGGAAAATTATAATAAGGTATTGAAATTCTGTAAGGAAGAAAAGCCCTGCGCCCCGGGTTATTAATGTTAATATATTTAAAAGAGTTTTTTTCTTTATATAGTATGATATATCTGTATGTCCAGGGCCGGATTCGGAGGGTACACCGGAGCACATGCACTCCCCTTCACTGTAAATATACACTACCTAAAATGAGAACCTAGCAGTGAACGAGAAACATTTTTCGAAACTTTCTGCTGTCATGTGTCCGTTTGAGGTTTAAAAGAAAGCTTAGTTTTGCAAAAGCAATAGTTTAAGTCGATTTTCTGAAGGTTGAAGGGAAAGGATTCACTGAGCAAAGTAATATTCCTCATTCATACCACAGATGCCTAAAGGCATTTAAAAACTTAAAAATTTAAATCAAATGTAGTGGTAGTTATTGGTGCACCCCCTTCAAGAAATCTTGAATCCGGCCCTGTGTATGTCCATCCATCCCGGAGACACAAAATCTCAAGAGCTGCTTGGTGGATCACCATCAATTTTGGCCAGGATATATAGAGAGGGTCGAAAATTAGAAAAAGAGTTCCTTGGTGGAGATGACCCATCCAGTTAATCCAAAGTCCCTGTATTCTCATAGGAAATGACTATAGATGAATTACACCTTGCTAGTTATGCAACCCAACTGTACTTAAAGGTCAGGTAGGTTGCATACCATTCATTTACTTTCGATGTTCTAACCAAACTTTTTCGCGAGATGTACACGTCACACTGGAACTTGTACTAAACGCGTGTAGTATAATGTAAGTTTATTTTTTTTTTAATATACGATAATTAAGTTAGCATAATATGAATGTTTAATGTTTGATTCCGTGTTAAACAATTTTACATATTTAACTCAAAACAACTTCTTAAAGCATGTAAACGAATGCTCTCACTAGGTTCGATTTATCTTGTTTTGTTTTCTTGAAACACTTGGGCATATGCAACAAAATTTTTCATAAAAGCAGCTTACCTCTGAACATACTGCCATTTATGCGTGACGTCATATGTAAACAACAAAGTTAGTTCACAATTTTTGCCGAGTGCACAAATGGTCTAGTTACCCATCCCGGCTGGTCTAGTGGCTAGCGCAAGTGCCTTTGGTTCCCGGGTTCGATTCCCGGTGGGAGAGCCTTTGGAATTTTATCTGTCCTCGATCTTTTCGTGTTACTGTCGCTCTTCTCATAGGTTAATGGAAGAAAACGTAAAAATGAAGTAAAAAAATTGTGATAATTAGGTAAGTAAGTTACTGAGGAACATTCGGTAAATCAGTTAACTTATAAAAGAAAAGTGGTTACCGGGTGTGCCTTTGATGCATGTGGTCTTGAGTTCGATTCCACTGGGAGAGCGTAAAAATTTCATTTCACATTCAGTCACTCTCATTAATCATCCGTTTCCCGTTAGTATAAAGGACATAACCCTGGGACGTTAATTTTTTTTAAATAATTTTTTGCACAAATAGACAAACTCGTAATACACAAATTATATTCCCATTCTTTTAATCTTCGGAAATGAATAATCTGAGTTTGCCATTGGCTGTAATTTACCTTCTTGGTCTTCACAAAACAAGAGGTTAACAATTTCTGTCTTTTTTTTTTTTTTTTTTTTTCGGAAGAAGGACAAGTTTATTTATTTTCTCCCTTTTGTGTGGATTATTGTTGGAGAAACTTATCTCTGAAGATGCCAGAGGATATCCAAGGAAAGAGATTAGGATGCGAGTGGGCTCTGTTACTCAGTCACAATCTGTAACTCTGGCTGAGCCTTCAATTTCAATCAGTGGACAAAAGGCCGCGTAGAATAAAAGCACGTGATAGACGTCGTAGAGACTGGGATTACTAACCACGTGACATTAAGTAATACAGGGCAGGAAATGGAAATAGAAAGAAAGTCTATTGCCCATAAAATGAAGAGGAGAGAGGGAAATACAGAAAAAAAAATGTCCACGTGTAACAAATAGGACAGAAGATCGTAATAATGACCAAAAAAAAAGAAAGTAAAAGGTGAGATTTCTGAAAGTTCTTTTCGTTTCTCTTAAATATAACAAGTGAATTTCGTTTCATCTTGTGGAATTGTGGTAAACTCCCAAATTATGCGAATTTACTTTCAAGAATCTACGATCAATATTAACAGACGAAACCATGTTCATCAAGAAATTAAATGTCGACTTAAAGCAGGGAATTCGTGTTATTCAAAATCTCTTGTCGCGGCGAATTCTGTCGAGGAATTTGAAGCTTAAAACACAGAAAACGATAATCATATCTGTTGTTCTGTATGGTTGTGAAACATGGTTGCTTACTCTGAGGGAAGAAAGTAAACTGAAAGTATTTGAGAACAAGATTCTGAGGCGAATATTCGGACCCAAGAGAAACGGGAATGGAGAATAACGGAAACTTCATAACGAGGAACTACATAATTTATACGGTTTACCAAACATTGTTGGGGTCATCAGGTCTAGGAGGCTCAGGTGAGCAGGTCATGTAGCCGGAATGGAAGAAACTAGGAACGCTTTTAGTCTTAACTGGAAGACCAATCGGAAAACAACCATTAGGAAGACCTAGGCGCAGATGAGAGGACAATATTAAGATGGATCTCGCAGAAATAGGAATACAAAGTAGAAACTGGATCCAGTTGGCTAAGGATAGAAGTCAGTGGAGAGCTTTTGTGAACGCAGCATTGAACTTTCGGGTTCCATAGGTCATAGTAATAGTTAGTTAATGCTGAAACTGAAAGTAATGAACTATAGCTTTCAGTTCCAATAGAGGAAAAAGGTCCAAAATGGAGTTTGTTCTTTGAGGGCTGAATCCATATTAGAAACCATTTCTCGCTATCTCTTACAATTATTATTATTATTATTATTATTATTATTATTATTATTATTATTATTATTATTATTATTATTATTATTATTATTATTATTATTATACATAGGAATCAGTATTGAAACCGAAAGTTATATTAGGCTTTAATATTTCCAGTGTCATTGGGAGAATAAGTGTTAACATGATATCTGTTTTTCAAAATCTGAACCAGTATTACAAAACTGTTGACGCCTCCTATTATTGTGGAAATCAATATTGGAACCGGAAAGTAGAATAAACCAAGGAGTAGCATTTATTGTTGCGGTACTTAGTCCATTTCAATTAACTGTTTGTTGCTATCCACTACCGTTTTTTCACTATAGTAATCAACGTTAAAACCGGAAATACTTGTTTTTTTTACGACTCTCGGTTTGAGTAGAGCGTTAATGGTGGAGATGGACTTTATTCTTGGGACGTTAAATCGGTTCCAAAATGCGGTTTTCTTTATTTCTTACCGTTTGTACTCTGATACTTGTTGACAGACAGACAGACGGACGATGAACAACTGTTCTATGAGAACTGCCAAACTTCCCGGTAACATAGGTAGGAAATCTGATGATAATAATAATACCGTTCTTCTTTTTCCTTGTGTACCTTCCACCATACTATCACTCCTTTTAGAATACTTTGCATTTCTTCAACATTCTGATCGGTTTTCCTTTCATATTTTTAATGTCTTCTCATTTTATTATTTTCTCCCTTACTATTCCTATTACTTCCTTATTGCTTTTACGTTTCAGCTATGTATTCTTCTAAATATCCGCATTTCGAAAGCCTTAAGGATCTTCACTACAGCGAAATTAAACTACCGCTAATTTTAGAGTTTTTCCGTGATATCTTCAAAACAAATAGAAATATTCGAAAAGCAGAAACGTAGTGAACTAGATAATACGATTTTGCATGTGATACCTTTGCCATAATTTACCTATCTGCTTTCAGTATGCCGCTGTTTACAGAACCGGCAAAAAATGCTAAATCTATCTACGGTTGCAAATCGAAAGCAGATGGATGAGTTGTGATAACGGTATCACATAGAAAATCGTATTGTCTAGTTCACCATGTTTTTGCTTTTCGAATATTTTTATTTGTTTTGAAGTTATTACAGAAAACTCTAAAATTAGCACTAATTTAATTTCGCTGTAGTGAAGACCCTTAAGTCTAATTTCTAGCTTAGATGTTTCGATCATTTTACTGATGTCGTCATCCCTATTTTATTAAGCAGTTCCCTAAATATTCTACAATAAATGTCTCCTCATGAAAGAGAGCAGTAATGCTTGGTATGAGAATATATTTGGTCTTTTTTTTTTTTTAACTGCATTCTAAAAGACTACTTCACAATCTGCTTCAAAAGACACAATTAATCATTGCTGTTCTTCTCACGTTCTCAAGGGAAATCTTGACTAGTGTAGTACAAGATTCTTTGATTGAAAGACCAAATAAAAAAAAAAAAAGAAAAAAAATAAGTTAGAAAGTTTTTCTAAAAGATAGAAAGAATAAGATGTGGATGGCATGACAACCAAAAAGTGCAAATGTTGAAACAACGAGGAGGAAGGGGAATAAACCAGAGAGAATCCTATAAACTCCAAACCAACTAAAAGAAATTAAAAGAAAGGAAAAATTAAAGGAAATTTGAATAAAAGAGGGTAGGGTGAAGAGAAACATAAACATTACAAATGCAGTACTGTTGCTCACATTTTTCGTTACGATAGTCTTTTAGTTTCTTCCTTTATATATTTAGTTAGACTTATTTATTTATTTACAATTTTTGAAATAATGGAAGAAATATCTCCATAATTTTTAGGCAGTTGCGATCAAATTAATTCCGCGCTAGAATACATTCAAACAAATTAAAGCCTTTTTATTTCAAGTGTGGCCTCTTTCAAAGGAAACCCTCCCTTTGCTTAGGAGAAGAACCAAGGGCGCCCATATTGTGGTTTCCAAAGGGGGGCAAGTATACGCGACATTTCAAATATAGATTCAAATTTTGCTATAACTACTGTAAAAAGTCAATTGGGTTTCGATATTCCGAAGTACGATTTCCTCTAGGGGGGAAGGGCGAGCCCCCCACCTTGCCCCCCTGATGGGCGCCCTTGGGAAGAACTGAATTACCTCAGCTGTTGCCAATTTGTCATTCAGTTGTTTGATCTTCACGAGTGAAGATCGTAGGCCACTTAGAATGGGTAACAAAAGACAGTGCACAGCGAAGTCCTTGAGACAATTCATTGTGGCAACGCTTCCGCATCCAATAATTGAAAGATCTCGACAGGATGAACTTGTCTCTCCTCTTTTGAGGAAGATACTGTCAAACATACATCGACAGCAGCGCCAGCGAGGGCTACACTTGAAATAGAATGGTTCTACACTGCTTTCTGAATTATTTATATTGTACTATCACGTCACAACTGAGAAGGCAATTATACAGACTTTTGTAAAGTGCCTTCCTGTTCTGCAAAATTACCTCTCCAGAACTTTGTAGCGCATTTGTAATCTTATCTTTAGGGAGAACAGGAATCGTCGCAGAAAGGGATATTTAGATTTCATGGAAATGTAATATTAATTATTTTCCTGACAATTGCAACTGCTTTTAGGGTCCCTTGATTTTCGTCTATCAATTTCAGCGTCCCTAAATAAAATTATCGGTCATCGATCCTCCTACGGATATATTACGAATATAAACGCGATGTTTACTGGCCGTCTACAACTTCACCAATGGTTCTTCACCACATAAGAAGTTTCAGTGTTTGTGTTTAATTGTAGTTTTCTATATAAAATACAAATAAATCTAACGGGTATATGAAAATAAATAAGTACAGTATAAGTGAGGTGATATATCTGTAAAACGTGCGTTAGATATAAAAATACAGTTTATTTATTTATTTATTTTGAACTTTAAAGCATTCCATACTATTTGCAATGTTCCCTCATTGGAAATATTTTTATCTGCCAGCATGATTATTTAATTTCGCTTTTGATATTAATTTAGAAACGTAGGACCATAAACTAAAGAAAATGTTAGTAGTTAAGAGTTAAAAAATAACACGACTAGGGTCGTCCTTGGTATGCAGGAGAAAAATAAATATATCGGACCTCGTCGATCATGTGCAGGTAGAAAATAATTTAGATGACTAATCGTCTATGACTGAGTTTGGAACTGGGCCGTGGCGTGGAAAATCAGCGCCCGGGGCGAGAGTATACTACGGCGCCCCCATACATATATTCCAAATATCTTTTCCTTTCTTTTGCCCCCTTTTCTCTAAATTTTTCCTCCCCCTTACTTCGGCGCCCGGGGCCGTCGCCCCGCTCGCCCCCCTCACGGCACGGCCCTGGTTTGGAATACGTTAATATTATGCTTTTTTTATCAATTCAAAATTTTATATATATATATATATATATATATATATATATATATATATATATATATATATATATATATATATATATATATATATATATATAATATATGATGGGAGTTTATAAAAAGGGTATATACGAGGACATACTAGAAAATAATGACTCCTATTTTTTTTATTAATGTGTAATACAATGCAATGGCTCTCACAATCAAATATTTGTTAACATCCTAGAAAATAAGTAGGAGGCAATAGTTTCCAGCATGGCCTCGTATAACAGCTCGGAATCAATGTGAAATCCAGTCAGTCTATGTTAACAATTAATAGCGAAAACGTCGTGAGAAAAAGATTTTAAAAAAATAGGAGACAAAAACTTCTTAAGTACAAGTTTGACTTTTCTCACAAATCAAGAAGGAAAAGAAAATCTTTGAAAAGAAAAGTGTTACCACAAACTTTATAAACAGACACTTTTGAGAGAAAGCATCTCTTCTGCGGCCTGAAAGACCTTTTTACACTTACTGCAGTTCGTGTATTGTTATGAAGTTATCCCATATTTCTTTTTTTGTTACGTACCAGTATCCTTTTGTAGCCATTCTTACGCGAATCACGTGCTCAGTAGAGGAAACTTCTTGCAAAAATCTTGCAGAAGCAGCAGCAGCTGAATCGTAGAGATATCTTAACGTAGTTCCAAGTTCCTGGATCGTGTCAGGAAAAATGGGTGAAAGAAACTTCTATATGACAGTAGAAAACAGCTCATACTTCTCTCTCACTTTCTTTTTATACCTTTTTTTCCCCTCTGGTTTTGCTGGATGCATCGTGAGTTTTGTCACCGTTCATGTGCTTATATATGACTATACCATGGTTGAGAACTTTCTGTAAGTTTGTTTGTGTGTGTGTTTGTAGTAACGGTTCTCTGTTATGTTTTTGTTGCATATTGTTTCGTTTGTTAGCGCGGGAAAGAGCAAGAAGCCGGTTGTACTTGACAGAAACTCATTAAGATGTATGTGGGAAGTCTTAATGAGTGAAACTGTTGAGATACATCTAAGCTAGTTTTACACTGTTAAGATGTAAACAGTATTATATACTCATAAACATACAAAAAGACAGTCATTTGAATCTACTTAATTCTAGATTTTTACAATAATAATAATAATAATAATAATAATAATAATAATAATAATAATAATAATAATAATAATAATAATGTTTATTTCTGTGCCATGAACAGCCTAACGGCAAAAATACAGCACTTTATCAGACAAGATAAACACATATTACATACAATGTAAGCTACGTACTAAAACAATAAAACATAATGATAAAATATAGTAAAATAATATCGGATTAATAATTCCTTGTCAAATTAACACCTTTTTTTTTTTAAGTATCAAAACAGTCGTCATAAACAGTAAAAATAATAGTTGTCAAGCTCTAAAATTCATGCTTTTATACTGATAAAAAATTAAACTAAATTAAAAGAATCGGTCAATCTTCTTAAAATTACAGATTTCTGATTCAAAGGAACTAATGTTGATTTATTTCTTGTATTATACATTGGTACCCTTATACCTATATTATGCAAGCAATATTCACTATGATAGCTATTGTCTAGTAGTTTCTTAATAAAATCTCTTTCAATAACTTTTCTCCTGTCGCTCAGTGCCTGCAATCCCCAAAATTGACACCAATATTCATAACTACGTGAGTAGTAATCTCTATTCATTTTATAGCAGAGTAACCTAATAAAACATTTTTGTACTGATTCAATTTTGTTTGCCAATGTTATACCTATACTATTCCAAATAACTACACCGAACTCTAATTTTGATCTTGCTAGCATCTTGTATAAATATACATATGAACTGGCATTTCTAAACTCAGGCCATTGTTTGAAAATAAACCCTATTATTCTTCTAGTCCCTTGGATTGTGTCATTTATATGATAGGTAAATTTCATGTTTCTGTCAAACACTATACCCAAATCTTTAATCTGTTCGGCTTTATGCAATGTTACTCCATTAATTACATATTTGCTCACGTAGTATTGGGTTTTGTTAGTATATGATATGTATTTAGTTTTCTCACAATTTATTTTCAATAAGTTACTTTTACACCATGTACTAACAGTATCTAGATCTTCCTGTAGTAAGTAGTTATCATACTCACTATTTACTATTCTAAATAATTTTAAATCATCGGCATACAACAAAATATTTGAGTATTTAATTTTCTCAGGCAAATCATTAATAAATATTGAAAAAAGAAGGGGTCCCAGAGGAGATCCCTGAGGTATGCCATTCTTTATATAACCGTAACTAGAGGTTATTTGACCAATTTTTACTTTAAACGTTCTGTTTGCTAGATAGCTTACAAACCATCGAATGTACAATGGAGATAGACCTATGTTTCTTAATTTCTCAATAAGAAGTTCATGCTCTATGGAATCAAAAGCTTTTGACATATCTATATATATAGTGTCTACTTGTAATCTATTCTTAAGTCCTAAATGTGTAAAATCAGTAAAATGTACAAGATTTGTTACAATCGATTTCCCTTTATAAAATCCATGCTGAAATTCAGTTAATTTGTTTTTTACATTAAAATATAAATGTTTGTGTATTATAATTTCGAAAATCTTGCAAAATGCGTTGACTAGCGTTATTGGTCTATAATTTTTTATAATTCTACGATCACCTGCTTTGTGTACTGGTACAATGTATACTTGTTTCCACATTGAAGGAAACTCACCATTTCTCAGGGATGCATTAAATATATTTGTTAAAACAGTTGACAATTCGGTACTACAGGCTTTAATTATATAATAGGGGATATTGTCAGGACCAGGAGCTGTGCTCGCCTTAATAACTTTGATTGCATGAATTACATCAGACTCAGTGATATTCGGTATATCTATGACGTCATGGTTGCTAATGAGCGAATGAGAATTCATAACCTGGCTATCTGGGTAATGTCCTAATTCTAAATTAAAATTTTCACTAAAAACATCTTTAAATAATTCCACAACATCATTTAATTCTGTAACTGATTTATCATTATGTTTCATTTCAGTTGGTATTTGCTTGCCATCAGAATTTTTAAATATTTTCCAGAAAAACATATTGTTATTGACAACACTATTTTCCAGACTCATATAATATGATTTTCTCGCCTCTAAGTATTTCTTTTTGACAATTTTCCGTAAATCGGAGTATCTTTGATACCATGTATTACTATTTGTTTGTCTTGCTTTAACAAAATATTTGGTTTTCTTATTAATTAATGATTTCAACTCCTTGTTCATCCAGGGGTCTTTGTATTTAGGCCTATTGCTAATTGGTTTCTTAGGTACACATTTATCTAGCACATCATATATATTGTTATACAATATATTGGTCAATTCATTAATATTACTACTCTTTGTATCTATCCGATCCATTTCCTTAATTCCATTATATACACCTAGAAAATCAGCATTTTTAAAATCATAAATTCTGGCTTGATTTGAGGTGTTCCCAAAGTCATTACTATTATTTTTTGTTATTTTCCATTCAAATAGAAAAGGTGGATGGAAATGATCAATTTTTGTTAACGGTGGGATTTCAAATATTATTGAATTATTTTCTATATTGGTTAACAATAGGTCTAATACTTTATCCTTCTTAAAGGGGTCATATGATCTATTCAATTGAATTAACTGGAGAACATTACATAGTTCAACTATTTTTTCAGCTTTTTTCTTAATATAATAATTACTTATATTTATATTTCCGGTAACCCAATCTATTCCACCCACGTTAAAATCACCTAAAATTATAAAATTATAGTTTTTTGTGAGTAAAAACGTACATAGCCAGTCACAATAATTAGTAAAATTCGTCAACGGTAAATCTGGTGGAAAGTAGTGCAAGCACAACAATAATGGTTTATTTTCAGGGATTAAAACTTTAATTATAATAACATCAAGTATTTCATCTGGAGGATTTATTACTTCATACGAGTATTCGTTTCTTATTATGATCATACATCCTCCACCCTTTGTTTTATTTACTAATGTCAAGTTTCTATCTTTTCGTACGACATTATAATTTTTTGAGAGCTGCACAAAATGTTGGTTTGTTTCTTTTAACCACGTTTCAGTTATGCAACAAAAATCATAGTTAGAGCAGTTTATTTCATCTATAAATAGCTTTTCTTTTGTATTTAAACCGTTCACATTTTGATAGAACAGCTGTAAGTACGCCATTTTTGTTGTGTACTAATTTATTCTAGTTTATTTACCTGAATTATTCTTTCCAGCCGGGTCAGTTTCAGCATCATGACATACAATTTCGTCTTTCAATCGTCCAACAAATCTAGTAAATAGAACACCATCAGGCCATATATTTGGGTTACAAATAGTATTAAACTCACTTTCTTCTACACTAACATAAAACGAAGAGTAACTGCTATGTTTAGCTCTTAATTGAACACATTTTTTAACACTAATATTAACACTGTCCTTCACAAATGCAATAATAATAATAATAATAATAATAATAATAATAATAATAACCAACATCTAGTGTTACCCACGCGACGAGACGAGATATCTCGTCTTATTTTGTAAATTTATGTACACTCATGTCCAAAATGATTGTCGTATATCTATAACTGTCTTCTTATAAGTATATAATTCGATAATGATTTTGCAAGATACTTTTAATACTGATACTATGTGTATAATCGGGAAATGTATATTTGTGGTAAATTTCATAGGAAAATAATTATAAATACGAAAAATAGAATGAGTAAAACAAAATGTTGCTAAATGAACAAGAAAGTTATTTTTCGTTTTTTGTTCTTATTTACTGCTCTTTTGACATGAAATTCGCCACATACATGTCTTTGCCGATTATACACATAGCAACATTATAAGAAATACCGGGCGAATTCGTTATCAAATTGTATTCCTACAACAACATATTTATAGACATGCGACAATAATTTTGGACATGAGTGTACAATGTTTTCTTAATTTTATCAGTAAGTTATCATAGTCCTCTCGTGTCACGAGATGTCCTCGAAAGGTATGATATAAGAACATTTAAACCGTATTTATTGGAGTACAGCTGACAGATGACGAGAAGAACCCTAAAACAGGGGCGGCGGGGAAAGGTCAACGACACAGTCAAGTCCATTTTCGGTTTTTGAGGTGTGGTCTATACTTAGATGTCGTCTGCCACTCCGGGTAGTTATCTGTGTGCTATTCCGTGGTGTCATTTGAAACCCCCGTGTGAAAAGTGGGCGAGACCAGACCTACGTCACACTACTTCTGCTAGGGTTCTTATCATCTGTGAGCTGTATATTGTGTAGTGAGTTTCGTAATTTTAACCGTTGATAAATGCGTTTCTTGGGATGCGCACGAGACGAGTCGAGACAGGATTTTCCTGACAAAATTCGAGTCGAGACACGGTTCTTCCAATAGTAAAATATACATTTTTCGAGTCGAGACATCACTTTTACAGCACATTTTCGAGACGAGACAGCCACAAATCTTGTCTCGTGTGCGCATCCCTATGCGCTTCATTGTGTTCGTACAACACTTTATCAATTTATGATGTTTACACTGTGAATCATGTAACAGTAAAAATAAAACAGTGAGATATAAGACCTGTGAAAATGAAATGAAATGACATATTTCAGATTAACATCTCAGGATTATGCATTTTAGGCTGAGAGGGACTATGATTAAGAAAAGTGAATGATGATGGAAGAATTACTGGAATGAGAAAGTGGAAGGAAACGGGAGTACCCGAGAAAACAGACGGACACGATGTTGTGTACCACAAACTTCCTTGGCTGAGGATCGAACCCCGGACCAGAGGGAAGCGCTCTACCACTGAGTCACCTTGCCTTCCGATATAAAACCCGTGTGGTTACCACTCGAGAAATTTATCGTTTTGTGGGCAACATTACCAAATCTAATTTAACATACCGTAGCTGTAAACTAATATCAATAAGACAGCATTGAACACTGTACATTACCTTATTTCTCCATTTGTCCACCACTGTTGTAAGCGCATTTCCTAAAAACTTCCACTTTTCTTTGAATTATTTTCAAGGCGTGAGGGTGCAGAATAAATCTTGAGATAGTTATTATCTGCTTGATTTTCAAATGTATCACCTGATATTCCAAAATTTTGTACACGTAAATCAAAGACGATATAGTTGAGATTAGGTGGTTGTAGCATCTATTTCAGCGGCTCCTTTCTCCCAGTTCAGTGTACGGGAAATATGCCATACAACTAGAAAACAGTAAATAATACTGTCCATGATGTTTTGTTCTGCTATTCATCTTATTCGTGTATGTATAAATAAAATGACATGTGCGTGTATCATCAGATTTTCACATAGAAATGTGCCATCAGATTTTGTGTCAAGATAAATCTTCACCAGATATAATCGAGTATGACGCAGTTTTTTCGATTTTCGACTTGAGGGAGAATTTGAGGGGCGGGGTCACTTGTTCTAGAGGTTCAGAGTATAGAGCAGCGTTTCCCAACGTTTTTCAACTTGCGGCACACTACAGGTGTAACTTGAATTCTCGCGGCACACCCATATATATATATATATATATATATATATATATATATATATATATATATATATATATATATATATATATATATATATATATATATATATATATAATCTATTATTATTTGTAAATATAAAATACCGAAATGCCGTGGTATTTTAGTGTGATTACTGATCTCCTTCTTACAAAGAAGAAAGCTCGATCACTGATTTTCACCCGTGCTAAATCATTATACTTATTTTTCATTCTAATTTTAAAATATAAAACAATAGCAATGAAATACAGGACTCGGGTTTTTAAAAATCTACTTTCTCTTTCGAAAACTGTATCTAACCTCTAACTAAAAGGGAAAGGGAAATAATGAACAAATAAACAAATCTCCTATAGTTTTAAAACACAAATGTAGGTAATTTGTATGCATGTTTGCTTTGTTGAATTTATTGAATGATATGTTAAAATTTCAAGTTACGAAATATTCTGCAACAATAAAGAAGTAATAATGGACATGACAATGATAAATACGTTTTTCAACATTAAAAATGTACAGAAAAGTAACACAGTATGAAACTTAAAATTGTAGATTTATAGTAGAGGTTCATAGTAATGTGAAATACAAATATACATTTTCCCCTATGTCTTGCAATTTGGTTCGTATAGAATTAATAATTTGTTTCGATTTTTTCGCGGCACACCAGCGGCCCATTCGCGGCACACCGGTTGGGAAACGCTGGTATAGAGCATTTGAAGCCCCTCCAGTTAGACAATCTGCTCTACTCTGCTGTGTTGCAGGTTGCTGTCCAGTCCGTGTGAAGATTAGGTATTTAGACTAGTTTAAAATAAACTTTGAAGAAAGCAGTTTATTACTTTCAAAATAGTGTATGGTAAGATTATTTTATTACTAGCATCAATTACTCGTTTCGCTGGCTTAAATTAAGAAAAAAATAGTAATATGTTTCGTTAGTCAGTCACTTTTTACTATTACTAAAGCGCTCCTTGATATTGGTCATTTACGATGATTTTTATATATCCCCTCTCCTCCTCATGTTGCGGGCTACGGCATCGGAAGTGTTATTGTCCATCTCAGCGACCCCGAAGAGTATGAATTCGACACTGATATTGGTCATTTTTGATTTTATATATATAACTATAGATTCTCAAAAACTATAGATTCGACACTAATATCACTCATTTTCGATCATTTGTAAATGTCTTTCCCCTCCTTTAGGTTACATCATCAAAGTGATATTACAAAAATCATCTCATGTTTGAACTTCATCTAGGTTAAAATTTGATCGAGATCAGTCCGGTGCTTCAAGAGTTTTATTTATTTTTATATATCTCCCCCTCCTACCTCCTCCCCAAAGTTCTATCGTCAAAGTGAATAGACAAATACCATCCCAGGCCCGAACCTCATCTATGTTGAAAATTTGACCGAGATCGGTCGGTTGCTTCGAGCTATTAAGTTTAATTTATTTTTATATATCTGCCCCTCCCCCTCTCCTAAGGTCTACCGTCAAAGTGATACGATAAAAACCACCCCAGGCCCGAACTTAATCCATATTGAAAATCTGATTAGGTCTGGCACTTTGGCGATGTCACCAAAATGGTTAGACCAATCCGTACTGCACTTAAGTATATAACAGCAAACAATGGGAAAAAAATTGAAATTGTGAATTTAAGATTATATCGTCAGAAAACTTCTGGTGCTGGAAATATTCCAACCGGGCAGGGGGTCACGGTGGCTCAGTGGTAGACCGCTTACCTCTTGTGCGTAAGGTCCCTAGTTCGATCTCCGGCCAAGTAAGTTTGTGATGAACAGCTTTGTGTCCATGTGTTTTCTCGGGGGGTACTTTCATTTCTTCCCACATTCTCATTCCACCCTACTGGGGCTTTGTAGACCAGAATCTGATGTCTTAATTCAGATACCTTCCCTATTGACTTACTATGCTGGGCCAACTCACAATAACCTGTGTTCCTAATTGGGAATCGAGCCTAACTCCACACGTGCTAAGCACTCAAGTAAAGGGGAGCAAAAAAAAAAAAAAAAAAAGTTATATTACAAGATATGTTATATATTTAAGTTTGTCAAGTACGACGAAATTTACATCCATCCTCGTGGCTAGTGTATAAATTTCTTCCTAACGTTTATAAAACTGTGTTGTATTTCTTAATATAAAATAACTAATATAACACTATTTTATAGCATTTCTTGGGCACTGGAGCATTATGTTCTCCAGTTTGTAGTATTGGCATTCGTTTTAAAGTTATTAGGATTTTACAAACAGTAAAACAAGCGAATTTTACTGTAGTGACTACTAACAATTGTACGGATAATAACTGAATTCGATTGTCAAAAGATCTTTGTAATGAAGACATCCCATGTATCTTCTCCATTAATGACGCACATAATAAATATTTTGCTTCACATTATTGTAAGTGTTATGCTGTTTTTCTTACAATGGCCATTGTTTCGCAACCAGTTCTTTAAAAAGAAAGAAAAAAAAAATAATATCCATCTACAGAGTATGTTGTCTGTTTTTTCTCCCGCTGTTTTACTAAAGACAATTCTATCGTTTTTCTTTCTGCTTAAATGTCTCTGTATCTTTACTACTTCTCATTCTCTTGTATTTTTTCTTATGCTTCCCTCCCTTGAATGTTGAGGAACCCTCGTGTAGTAATGTTCCCCTATGGACGCACCCTCCCTTGCTTCCAAGAGATGCAAACAGTGGGATTGTTTGATTTAAATGTTCCTCAGATAAAATCAATTCTACTTAATCTGATTTGTTTTTCCCTACCATGAACGTACTTTACCCAAAATGAAATTTGTTTTCTTTTTCTTTTTCTTCTTTCTTAAACGGAAATCAATTCCTGTTGTCAAGTACATACACTGTACGAGGTTCGAGAGATGATGGCAACAAAACGACATTTTGTAACATTGATACAAGGAAAAGGAAGGTCGGAATGACTGTGACAATAGCTTCTCTGAAAAGCTTTTTGTGTATGGTTAATCTCGTGTGCTCTTCAGATTTTACAGGAAATTTCATTTTTCTGTTTCTTCCGTTAAGACGACTATTGTGTAGCGATACTTGAGCATTAGTTTTAATCAAAACATCTTTATGTGTTGTTGTTGTTCTGCACTGTCAACAAGGAAGTATGTAGTGTACATGAACTGTATTGATTATGTTTCTTAAGCATTGCAGTATTGTACGAGGGGCATATTGAAAGTAGTGAGCAATTTTTTAAACCAGTGCCAATGAAGTAGCCTAAATTATCCCAATCTACGAACTTCACTCAACGCATCGAGGTTCTGTGACGTCAATAGCTTCCATCGAGTGAGTGAAGGCACTGATTTCAATATTCCTTACCGTGATGTTTTTTTTTTTTTTTCGACAAGTTGGTGTTAGTGCTTACTATATACACATTTCCATTGGAGCTTTGTCTCTTGCCTGTTCCCAGAATTGTTCAATTGCCCTTCCGTATATCACTGCAACCTCCCCTCTGGACATTTTCTGAAAGAAAGCCTGCATGCTGGGATTGAATTCCTTGTCAAGGAGAGAATTTCTTCTACTGAAATTCACAATAGATTTCAACTTGCGTATGGGCATATGTGGATGGGTGCTAGCATTGTTAGAAGCTGGGTGAAACATTTTTAAAATGCAAACACGAGCATCGAATATCCGTCGGTTGAATTTCATAAACCTGTGTAAACCATAAATGCTTGTTATTATGTGTAAACATTGCGCAAGCTCTGTCACACATTGGTGGTCAACATTCTGGAAAGATAATTATCATTCAAGATGATAATGCACGCCAGCATTTTTCTCAGTTCATCAGAATTTGAGAAAATAGAGTGGGGAAATTCTTTTTCAATCTTCCTACAGTCCAGATATTGCTCCCTCCGACTATCATCTGTTCAGTTTTGTAAGGCCGCGCCTCCATTGCATCCGAATGCGACTGCGAACGCGAATGCGAATGCGAACTGCGAATTCATGTGCCTCTACTACATCCGAAGTTTTGTGAATGCGAATCAAGTTGCAATGTTTCTTTCAAACCTTCAATGTGATATATTTTTGCTTTAAAATTCATATCTTAAAGTTTTCAGAGCAATAATAATAATAATAATAATAATAATAATAATAATAATAATAATAATAATAATAATAATAATAATAATAATAATAATAATAATAATAATAATAAATTAATTATTATTATTATTATTATTATTATTATTATTATTATTATTATTATTATTATTATTATTATTATTATTATTATTATTATTATTATTATTATAAATTTCCTTTGTGTGCAAAATAGAGTGAATGTCGCTTCTGTTATTATTATGCTTCTGTGGTAACCGCTATTTTCACTTTAAAATAAATTAATTAAATAAAATTAGAGATTGCAAAATCAACCAACTTTCTAAGAAAATTTTCTCCAGGAGTAAAAAACCCATTTTTGCTGTTTCACACATATTAGTGAATAATTACATATATTCGTAAAATTATTATTTGAGAAACGAAGAGGAAATATAAATTGAATAAAAAGTTACGATTCGTGTATTAATTAAATCTTCATATTTTAAAGAGAAAACAAAGAAAATTTTATATATAACAAAGAAAAAACAAACTTCCAAACCAAGTTCTTTACTTACATCTGCCCATAATTTGTTCACGATTTGTCGTTTGTGGTAATCTGGATGAGCTTGGTTCACAATGGAACTTTATCAAATACACAATTTATTAAAGCATCAATATCCATTTCCATTTTTATTTTTATTTTTATTTTTATCTCCGCACCTCGCAACGTCGTCTGCTTTCACGCGAAACAAACTTTCTTCTCTCACGTAGCGCTCAATTTCCCTCCAGACGACTCTCCGTTCGCACGAGTTCGGACGAACAATCCCAGCATGTTGGGATCGTTCGCATTCGCATCTTTTTGTCGGTTTTCGCAATTCGCAGGTCGGAACTAGTCGAGGCACTCCAATTTATTTACACGTGCTGGGAAATTCGCATTCGCATTCGCAATCGCATTCGGAAGCAATGGAGGCGCGGCCTAAAGATCAGTTACTAGTACATTGCTACCAAATGACGGAGGATACAGGAAAAGCATTGCGTCAGGAGAAGCTCAAACGGAGTCTACCGCAAGAGTATTTTTATTTTTTCAAGCTTCCAGAAACTTAGGAGAAATGCAAAGAAATGGATACTGTTGGAAAGTACAGAAAATCTGGAGATTAAGATGTTTTTTTTTTTTTTTTTTAAAATAAAATCGAAACTTGGTTCATGAAAAATTGTTACTCATTACTTTTAGTATGGCCCTCTTTATTATGGATAAAATCAGCCCCTATTTATCAACCAATAGAAGAGAATTTAATATAAATCCCAGAGGGTTCAGAAGTAAGATGTACCGATCCCAACTGCATTGGTTTAGATAAAAGATAAGATGGTATAAAACAAGGGCTTTAGGAAACTGGGTGTACCAACCCCGATTTGATTGGTTTAAAAGGAGAGATTATGTGAAACAAGAGCTTTGAGGAATTGAACCGACCAATCCCGACTGGGTTGATTTGACACAGACTAGAATTCCATGACATCCTTTTGTTTCTGCGGCGATGAGACCCTGGGCTCCTTTAGGCTTAAGGAAAGATATAATATACTATGTATTACGGCTCTGGAATTTAGTCGATTATAGATTTATTTCTTAAAACTGAAACAATGTGCTACTCTTTAGACAACTTCTCATTGTTTTCTTCAGACACTCAATCGAAGCTGTAATACATTATTTCAGTTAAAAAAAATAAAAAAAATAAAAATCAAATGTTTCCTTACAGTACAGAAATCTTCGGGTACAGATTATGACGTAATTTTTGGCCATTTATATTCCATCATATAATAACAGACTTTGATATAGTGTTAATTCATTTAGCAGCATTTCATCAGTATTAGAATGGTCCACTTTTCAAAATCGCATATTTTTCGTTGTTGACAAAAATTCAGGTAAAAGAGGTTGGGAGCAAAGAGAGGAGATGCATTTAATTTAACAAATTATTTGTTTGACCCTAAGACAAATTCATGAGAGTCATAGTACTAATGGACATTAAGTAAGGAAATTAAAAATTTTAATGACATTTCTTAGGGTCAGTAAGTATGACATCATTGAGTATGGGTGGAACGTTAATGCGCATAGTCACCTTCCTCCGTGGATTACGTGTAGTTAGCTGTAGAGGCCTGTAAGGAGTTTTTTTTTTTTTTTTTTTTAAAGATCTAAACAGGGACGTGACATTTCAATGCTCACTATATATATATATATCGACTATATATAATGCCCTACCTAACGCCCTACCTTATGTCCCATGAGAGATTTGGCGGACCAATTGTAATGAGCTTTTCATGCAGACAGGCCCCTTGATATTGCCGCAGAGATACTAGGCTTCGGATTCCTGGTACCTAATTACTCGTATTTTTTTTTTCTAAAGGGATGGGGTAGAATGGAATGAAGTGAGGGAAGTCGTCAGTGACAGTCAGAGCAGTTGTTGCCCTCGCCCGCAAAAGTAGAAAACAAAATTAAACAAGGAGAGTAGGGGGAAAAAACATGGAAGCAGTGCCAGAAGCGAGAGAGAATCAAAATGTGTCTGCGACAAACAAAACTTTTACCATTGCATCTGACGCTGTTTACTCTTCAGCAGGAGTTATCAAAAATGGTTAGTTGATGCTAAAAACATTCTTGCTCTTCCACAATTCTAACCACGGCTTTGTAGAAACTTTTTATTTTGAACGTGGTTTTCTGCATTGCAATCTCTCTCTGTCTTTCTTCTCCTAATCCACCCAGTACAGTATTTGGTTACGTCACATTTATACAGTACATAAGAAGAAATTGTAAGAGAAATTCGGTTTATTGTGCTGATACATGGAAAATTTATATATATATATATATATATATATATATATATATATATATATATATATATATATATATATATATATATATATATATATATATATATATAGAGAGAGAGAGAGAGAGAGAGAGAGAGAGAGAGAGAGAGAGAGGGGGAGGGAGAGGGAGGGGGGATCGAGTGTGGTATCGTTGGATGTTCCTCTTCAAGGCGAATAATTTTTGTCACAGCTTTTTAAAACTCCGATTTGTAGTTTTCCAGATATTTCTAAAAGCAGTTTTAAATGCATTATTTTTAAACAGTTAGTAACCCATTTTGATTTTTGTCGATTAGATACAGCGCCATCTATCACGGAACGAAAAAAATGTTCAATACAAAAGTTACGTATTTTTTCCTGGGGAATCCGAATCTGTAATAATAATAATAATAAAAAATGGAGGTTCCTATTTAAGACTTCAAAGTTGATCCCCTCCCGCCCGCGGGGATGGGGTAGAGGTCGAGTGTGGTATCGTTGTCCCTCTTCCAGACGAACAACTTTTGTTAAAGCTTTTTAAAATCCGATTTGTGGTTTTCCAGATATTTCCAAGAACAGTTTTAAAAGCCTCACCCGGTATATATAGGCTATACAATTTTCGCTAATCACTAATAATATTGTAGAATTCGAATATTTTTCTGTTGGAATATCTTAACATTTGGTTTCGAATTCGATTATTTTCTGTTGTTATTCGAATATTCGTTTTCAAATCCTATTTTTTTTTCTGTTGTTGAAATATCCAATTACTTTTTTTCAATTAGAATTATTTTTCTTTTATTGGAATATCTCAATAATTTGTTTTCAGACACTATTAATTATTCGTTATTTGAATAACAAAAATTAGAAAAATCCATTACTGTATTAAAAAAAAAAAAAAAGCTTGGACCAACACTTAGATTCCTTTCTTAACGGGTTGCCAGATTACGTACTGATAATTTTTGTTTTGCGTTATCTTCAACACTATGAAAACAGTAAAGTGAACGAGATGTTATTATAAACTGCCAGTATTGCTCCGTTGTTTTTGTAGGCTAAGGTTACATCGTGTTCTTTATCAGTGTCAGTTTATTCGGTTTGTCTTGAGTGTTTCTTATTAAGGTAACTTCGTTTCGTCTCATTTACTGTCTAATAAAAATATGCATTACATACACCATATTGTTTTCATATATGCTTTTCATTGATAGTGGAATGGTGTAAAAGATGTTAAGTTATGTGGTCATCTTAATAATATTTCGTGCTAATACAAAAGCTCGTGTTCTTTGTTAAGACTATTACATAAAAAAGCAGTTAACAATGCTTTTCATGCTAATTTAAAACTTTTTTGTATAATTTAACTCCGACCACAACAGATACAGTAGTTCCAGTCCGCGATAACGCGTATAAATTATCAGTACTTGAACTAGAAAAGTGCTCTAAAAATGTATTAGTAGTATCACAGATTCTGAATATTTATATGTATATTATAGAATGCGTGCTCATTGAATCACGCTGTAAAAACTATAAAATAACATGTTACTACCTGATTAAGTAGTAAATTCATTAGTGAAGATTTTTGAAGAGAGAAGAAAAAAAAAATTATTAAAGTAACATTGTAGCATAAAGCTGTGTGGAACAGTTCTGTTTTAGATCATGTGCTTGTGGGTGACCTCATGTAGGATATAGAAAGAAGCCATTGGGAGATCTGTGAAATGAAAATTAAAGAAGACGACTAGGATGATTTGAGCCAATGAGGGAACAACGCCCAATGCCACCCACGCTCTTAATTTCTTGTTAACTTTTACAACACATCCTGAAATGTTTCTAACAAACGCGCGGGTTCTTTTACTCTGATACACCCTAACCTCGTGGTACAGTTAGTTTAATTCATATTATGACTCAGAGAGACATAATATGACAATTCTAGTGCAATTATGTAACATCTTCTCTTATTATTCCTCTCTTTCTCTCCTCATGTTCTTGTTGCATTCATATACGTTGGAATACTTACACAATCATACATAACGGAATATTTTATAACCATTTCATCATTATATAAGATGAAATCCGTTTGACAGTAGAAGCTGGGATGACATAGATGGACAAGGAACGTTAATTGGGAATCCTCTGTTTTCTGCATTCTCTTGGGATTTTCCACTTTTTTAAATTTAGATTTTGCTTCCGGATTATCTGGATGTAAATTGAAAAAAAATGTCGGCATTTTTTCTTGTTTTGTAATTTTGTGGAGAGCAGTCGTTCTCGCATTAAAAGAAAAAAAAAAGCGGAGAAGAATAAACTGTCAGCGGAACATGTTTTTAGTTGCACGTTTCCACCACGAAAAATGAAAACTTAAAGAAGAATAGTTCAACTTTCATAACGTTTATATATGTAAAAAATCAGCGAAATTTATACAGTAAAAACTATGTTTGTCGTCCTTAGTTCGCTCAGAGAAATTTCAAATGTTCACAGGTAAAACAACTTACGGAACAATAACAGTAAAACCTGTTTGGATGGCTAGCTCTATAACTTATCTATTTGCTTTATTGTCCGGGTATCTCATCAACCGTATAGATGTAGCTACGTGTGTATGCTGCTCCGTAAGTTGGACTTTTCTGTGAAACTATTCGCTTTTCTTTAGTTATGTGTTTCCGTTAATCTAAAGGGCATAAACGTGGGACGTAAAACGAGAAATATCAATTCATTTCTCAAAATATATAAAATTGATGTCTCATATCTCGTCATGAAAATTTTCGTCCCGTCTCGTCTCATGACCAGCTCCTTTCAGAGTTTCGTTTTTACTCGATAGGATCTACCTCCTAAAATGTCAATAACAAAATGCTTTATACTCCCCTCCTGTTAACATTCTAACCGTTCCCGTTTGTGATAAGGCTGAGATTTTGAGTGTGAGGTGTGATGTGAGGCTAAAAGAGGTCTGAGGTAGTGTGTCTAAAGCTAAATAAGGTTTTACAGAGAGATTGTCCGTCGTCTCCTTATGACCCCTTCATTGTATTTCGAGATGATACTGTAATACAAATTGATATTAATATTCACACGAATTATGCATGACATTACAGGTTGTAATTGTTCATCATCTAACAGAGTGACATGGACAGCGTGGCAGAGAGCATTGCTGATGTTTTGAGTTTTGTTTTGTTGTGTTTGTGTGTGTGTGTGTGTGTGTGTGTGTGTGTGTGAGAGAGAGAGAGAGAGAGAGAGCTTTTGAATGATGCAGTGCGTCGAATGAATGTGGTTCACCCGATCGATGATGGCTCGCGCTGTTTTGCATTTGTAGGTCTCTTCGCTAGAGACAAATGCTTTATTTAGTACGGGACAGCTTACAACAACGCCGTGCGTACATACACACATACACAGGAGACATTCTTTCTCTCGTACTCGTTCTCTTTCCATTGCGCGTACACACACACACACACACACAAGCTTATTTTGTCTCTCTCACGCACATTTCCATATCGATTTACGTTCACCCAGTAGTTTAGTTTTTTTCTCCCTTGATCTGTAACTGGGCGTGTGAACACATCCGTGAAAGTGATTATAGCTTCTGCTTCCTTCAATATTAAATATTCGAATAACGAGATAACTAATATTGCCATAACTTACGCTTTGGAGGGTGAATATGAATAAGATATCGCATGATAATTTGAATATTCGATCCAACCTGTCTGTTTTTTTTTTCTTTTTTAATGCATTGACTCATTCCTCTTTACACATATTATGTGTGTGTTCCCCTGTTGGTTTCACGTATATGTATGTGATTATTAGACCTGTATAGTGATTGGAATATTGAACTTTGCAATTAGAATTTTGTTGTTCAATTCCCGTCGCGGACCAAGTAATGATGCTGTAGTAACGATTTTTGTATTATAATTTGTCAATTCTTGGTAATAATTACGCATCATAGGAAGTTTTAGCTGCTCTGAGAAAGAATAGTAATCATAACTAATCATACATATATACGTATATTGTAAATTTGAACTTGCTTAAGTAATGAGAAAACGTTTTCCACGTAACAAGATTATGGACAGCACGTACTTCTCTACCGCATTATCACTAGGATTGTGGTTAAATTCTAGCACATAATAACGGTTTGTTCAGTACACACATGAGACATACAGGGTGGCCCAAAAGTATGTATACAGTTCCGTACTGATCAACTCATTGCTTTTTACATCATTTCTTATTGTTATCCATCAGTTAGACTTAATTTCTTTATTATTTGTTCTTATTGTCTTTTTTTTTTTTTTTTTTATACTTATATCTTAACCTCGGAACAGCCGAAGCAAATAATAAACCTATAAGCTAGAATGTCATACTTGGTCAATGCAGGCCTGTATACCTACTTTTGGGCCACCCTGTATATTAATCGATTGATCTCAGCAGAATAAAACAACGTGCGTAAGGACAAATCCTCATTCTCAGTCTCAGTATTCGAGAAAATCGACAAAACGATTTTTTTTATGGCACTAAAAAGTAAATGATTACTGGCCACCAATAACGTGCTCAGTAACTTGCCACCTATTACAGTGAAACTGGCACTAGAGCCTTTCATTATTACACTATCAAGAGTACAGTACACACTATGGCTAGTAAGGTGTAATGACTTAATCTAAAACTATCATTAACTGTTAAACTTTAGTTTTAAGTATCTCTCTCAATTCAATTTTTCAGAATTGTACAGTCTTTTAAAAAAAAGTCTTGGCCTGCCCCTTACTTTAGAAGCTGATATTCTAGTAACCGTACATAGGAAATTCTAGTAATTTGACTCCAAATAAAGATCTACTTACCCCCCCTCCCAAAAAATCCACATTTGTTTTATTTAATTGGAACTTTGGATCTAAATAAAGATCTAATTGACCAAGGACAATCAAAATTTGTTTAATTTAATAGGAGCTTTGGCTCTAATAAAGTTTTAATTGGCCAAAAACAATCAATATTTGATTATTTAATTAGAACTTCGGCTATAAATAAAGATCTAATTGACCAAAAGAAAATCGAAAATGGTTTAATTTAATTGTAACTTTGGATCTAAATAAACATATATTTAGCCAAAGGAAATAAAAATTTGTTGTATCTAATTTGAACTTTGACTGTAAGTACATAGCATTGTGTTTCTCCTAGCCGCTCAATTTACAGGGCATTTATAGCGAGTAAATAATACCCGATTCACTGGTATACCAATGATAAAATCATACTTTATGGGAAATGCTATCTTTTTGGGGTTACAGACAACTCTTGAGTTTCAGTGCCATCCAAGCTTAATATTGCACATGAAGATGATTGCCAGATTTCATTTTGTGTTTTTGTTTGATTGATGGGACTTGTTTCCATAATAATCTTGAACTTGGACTATTTACAAATTTACACTATTTACAGCATTTACAAATTTAGTCACATTAAAAATAATGGGAAATATTTTAATGTGACTAATATCAAATTGTGTACTTATAGAAGAAGTAAAATTATGAGGATGATAATAATACACACCACAAACATTTAATACGTTTAAATGATTAAAGGTGATGAAATATTACAGACATTCCAAATAAGTGGTGTATAACGTTTTATTGTTTTCGTGCGAGAGTACCTTTCCCGAAGTTTTTTTTATTGTTGTTTGCGAACACCCTGTACATACAGTAAATATTTGAGTTATCTAGCCATACTGTACTGTGTACTATATTCATGAAACATTTTATCTAGTCATGCAAACTTTTATTTATGTTTGAGGTAAAATCTTGCAAAATAAGTTTTCGTCGCAGTTGAAGTGCAGTGAAAGAAAAAAGGAAGTACAATATTAATCATAGCCATATGTTGCCAGGCTCTTTATTTTGCTGTGTAAAGTTTGCTATATTATACCTACAAGATAGCGTTCGAGGTGGTAGTTTGGTTTTTCGTAACCTTTATTCACCGTACTAGAAGCATAATAGATTGCAACGCTGTTGGTAGCAAAGTGCGACACTACAGGAGCCGGTAATTGGTAGTTGAGGTTGAGTCACAGAGTGTTAGTGGCGCCATGGAGGTCATTCTCTGCCTTGCACGCAAAGCACACGCCAATATTCTGCTCGTTTGACCCAGGTCGCTCATTTGTTCGTTTTCCTTCATTACTTTAGCACTCTCTTCTTCGTGATATATAGGGCCTCGTCGACCAAATTTATCTCCTAAAATTTTAACAGTGAGGGACCCAATAATGTTTTAAGTTTTGTCTTAGATAGTGCATTTTTTCTCATCTTCAATGTAAATCTTTAGTCGCTGCAACTCTGAAAAATGTTTCATTTTCCTACTTATTACCTTGTAGTAGTTCCGGGCTTTTATTTTGTACACTCATGTCTAAAATAATTGTCGCATGTCTATAAATATGTTGTTGTAGGAATATAATTTGATAACGAATTCGTCCGGTATTTCCTATAACGTTAGTTTGTATGTGGTAAAGACATGTATGGTAAATTTCATGTCAAAAGAGTAGTAAATAAGAACAATAAAAGGAAAATAAAATTTTCTTGTCCATTTAGCAAAATTTTATTTTACTCATTATAATTTTCGTATTTATAATTCTTTTGCTATGAAATTTACCACAAATATACATTTTCCGATTATAAACATAGTATCAGTATTAAAAGTATCCTGCAAAATCATTATCAAATTATATTCTTACAAGAAGACAGTTATAGATATGCGACAATCATTTTGGACATGAGTGTACATTTAAATTCAAAACTGGATTCCTTCTTACAATGAGTAGACCTGTCTGGCCCTGCTGCTGTAGTGGTTAACACGTGTTGTTTGTGATATATGGTCCCAGGTTCAATTTCCGTGCATTGAATAGTTTGGACGCATTGCAGTGGCTGGGATTCCATCTTAAGCTAAAGGTCCACGTCTTATACAGCCTCGGTGCTGAAAAGAACGTTAAACTTTAACCTTCGTGTACTAATTACTGTACCCGACTGAATAGAACATATGATCTAGTATTCGATTTCCTGTAATAGTTCTGTGATTGATAAGCATTGTGCCGTGTTCAGATTCCGGAGCTTTTCTGTTTTGAAATATCCTATTCAGTTATTTAATACTACCATCCGTGCATAAATGGTTCCATAATGCGATTAGGTGTCGCTGTACTCCAGTTTCTACAGATATGGTTTTTCGGTTATTATTCCTCCGTGGTTGAACCGAATTCAATTTTTTTTTCGTATATAACCATTGCCACCAATAGATTTGTATCGTGTAAAATTTGGTGAAAATCAGTATAGCGGTTTAAAAGAAGTTCCTACATTGTGATGTAGTATTTCTTGGGCTTAATGGAACCTTACTCGCTTTTCTCAGTCACGATAACAGAAATTAACACCAGTCAATCCAAATAATGAAAATTTTAAGATATATATATATATATATATATATATACTAGCTGAACCTGCGCTCTCTACACAGCGCATCATAGCATATGAGCATAAATCTCCTCTCATTCCTCACAACATATTTACATGTCCCTTTACAGACACAAGTGAAAAACGTCGTGATAAAAAAAAAAAAAAATCGGCAAGGGGTATCATAAAGGGGAGATTTTATCTTAGACTCGAGAAATGGTTATCCTTCCTTTTTCATTATTATTTGGCCATGGAACAAACGCCTGATACATATACAACCCCAATATACAATATTGTGGTGGTGGAATGTATAACGCATAGGATATGATGCTTTATTTTTTTAAATTTCAACGCTTCCAGTGTATCCTAAAAAAATGTAATAAAGAAATAATGGCCGTGTTTCTTTTTTTAAAAAAAAATATTCAATTAGAACTGGACAATCTACGCAAAATTTCAAATCGATCAGTGAAAACGTCATTTTTCTAGAGCCTTTAGTTTCCGAGATCTCATTGTCAAAAGGACTGACCACAAACATATAAACATAGTTTAAAAGAACTCGGAGGATGGAAGCACAATTCACATGCATTGATTTTAGAGAAGGCTTATTAAAATACAAAATCTTTGAACAATAATTTTATATCATAAACTTTATGAAAAAGATATAGTTAAATAATTTAGACTATTTAAAGTACAAATACTTAAAATGTTTGTCTCTGTTAAACGTGAAATCACACATAACCTTAATAAAAGATTTGAAAGCCACAGTTATAGGTTGGAGCTCAGGCGCTTTTAATTGCTAATGTAGCATTTTAATAGATAGATATCCAAGGGCGCCAATTTCTCTGTACATTTTTTTTTGGGGGGGGGCATTCAGATGCAGAAAATAATATGAGAATTTTAAAACACATTGCATTCAAATGATGCCAAATATTGTAAATTTACAAATACAGTAAGGGGGCCCACATGAGCTTTGGGAAGGTCCGGGCCCCCTCGGCCCCCCGGGATCGGCGCCCTTGTATATATCCCTAATTCCCGTTACCCAATAGTTATCTACCTTCACTCTGGTGGGATACTAGGATATACAGTAGCTTAGTGGTAAAGCGTTTATAGGCCATCTGGTGGGAGAGATCTGATTTAATCCCAGGCCTTTAAGTTGGTAATGGACAACACCATATTCTTGGGCTTTCTCAGAGTTCTCCCGCTCTCTCTCTATTTTCATTCTACGAAATATTTTATTTCAGTTTTGTTAATCATCCGTTTCCTTTAGTTTACAAAGCACAATTATGGGGCGTAAAAATGAAAGACTTCGTTTCATTTTTTCTTGCATTACTAAGAGGTGCTTAGAGGTGCACTGCGGTTTTAGAGATATACAGGGTGTTTCAAAACAACACGGACAACATTTGGGAAGTGATTCCTGACACCATGATAAGACAAAAAGTATAGACCAACTTGGGTGCACAAATGCTTCCTTTCGGAGTCATAGGCTGCCGAAAAAACATGAGAAAATGAACTTTTAAAGGTCCGTAGCTCCAAAACTATGGGACCTACCATAATCGGGTCAAGACTTCACTTAGGAATTAGTATATACCCTGTCCGAATATCCAACTCAGAATCCTGCTGTACTTTCGCAACAATTTTTATAGAGGTAGTTGGTGAGTACTTCAGATTATGTGCCCGTAGCCGAACTCCCTCTATAGAAATTGTTGCGTGAGTACCTTAGGATTCTGAAACGTGTATTTTTGGATAGCGCACATATTAGTTCCTAAGTGAAGTCTTGACCTAACTACGGTAGGTTCCATACTTTTGGAGCTGTGGACCTTTGAAGTTCACTTTTTTTTCATGTTTTTGGCAAGCTATGCATTTGTGCACCCAGGTTGGTCTGTACTTTTTGTCTGATCTTGGTGTCAGAAATCGCCTCCCAAACGTTGTCAGTATTGTTTTGAAACACACACACACACACACACACACACACACACACACACACACACACACACACACACACACACATATATATATATATATATATATATATATATATATATATATATATATGTGTGTGTGTGTGTGTGTGTGTGTGTGTGTGTTTCCATGCATTACAACCCACATAACTATTTGGAAACATTGCACAGTTGTGTGGATTTCAATGTTACAAAATGTAGTTCTAGAAACCAAACCGGAAGTTACACTAAACTGTTAAGTTCTGCACCTTGAGTGTAAGATTTTTTTCTTACATCTTTTACTGTATAACCATTTATGTGTTATCATAAAACTTCCATATTGAAAGATGCAGTTACTTCTCGAAGTTTGGAATACGCTAGAGACGATGTAAGAAACCTTAATCCAGCCTCTGCAGTAGAGACAAGAGCCCCAGGTTGAGCTTAACTGCTAGAATATCGCGTAGCAGCTCTATTGCAAATTATTGAACATTTCGTTAACAACGAGATGATTGGTTCTTGTAATCTCGTAAATATGTATGCACAGCGCAGCACGAAGCATCAACACACAATCAATAATACGGTTGGAGTTTCTCCTTGCATTATCGAAATCCTTCTTTGAGCGTAAGAGTACGTACCGTAAGTCTTTTCAGAAGCGTCCTCCTTAAGATGTTGTGCTGACGTGATGGCACCCTTTGACGTCAGACCCAATTTGAATAAAATCAATTTAGTGGTGAATTTTGCAAGGTTGTGACTGCATATCTTATAAACGACAAAAATCTCCTCTTTCGTAGAAGGTCTTTCGTCTCCCAGTTTCTCGTCTGATCCTCTTAAAACCTCCGAAACTTAGGAGGCAGATGTGCGGTGCAGGACTTACAATAGGTTGCGAGAATTTCTGTAATGGAGTAATGTTATTGTCACTTCTGTTAGCATTTTGACGTAGAAGATAGAGGATTAATTGTGTTTCAAATGAACTGGAAAATGTAAAGACGGTTTTAATTAAATCCACAAAATAGCTATGCTAATTCCTTAAGATTCATTTCATAAATCCGTATTGAAATTCAGATTATTTTTATACTCGTTTAAAATTTACTTTTCTGAATGTTAGCATGCAAATTTGCCTTTCTAAATGAGTTTGATGCGGTAAACAAGACTTGTAATTCCTCCTTTGTATTTTTCCCCCTCCATTGCTTTTATCTTCATGACTTAATAGGTAGCGCGCGAACTGTGTGTGTATGGTCTCGACTTCAGTTGCAAGTGGGTCTCGGATATGTACGTATATTCATGATTCTCTTCTCATATAGTGCGTTCAATGCATAAGGGAATCAAGTCCACTTCTGATCATTTTGGATATATTTAATCTTTAAGATCACTATCTAAAGCTCCATTCAGAGCAAATAATGTCCAGAAAATGACTCTTATACTGTAAAAAAAATTAAAAAATAAAATAAAACGGTCTTAACTTTTACATGTACTTAATAAGAGTACCTTACAAACTTTATTTTCCTCCGAACTTCGGTAATTGGATTTGATTCCCTTGTGCTGTAAGTGTCCCATGTAGCCTTGGTGCCAAAGGGCACTATACTTTACCCAATCAATCGTCATAATCACCAGTGCCATGCTGTGAGGGGGACCAGGCCGGGCACCGAAGTAAGGGGGCGCAAATTTCTCATTATTTAATGTTACTCATGTCAGGAAAATGCATGTGCACAGATATATAAAATGGGAGGAGGAAAAGCAGGGTTTATTTTTGATTTTTTTAGTGTATTTCTATTCCGGAATGCGTTACCCACCGCAGTGAACGCGACCCAGGTGGCTAATTGGTAATTTTACTTTCGCCAGGATCATACAGTGAGCCAGTCAGGGTTTTCAAGTCTTTTTTTTTTTTTTTTTTTTTTTTTGGCAGGTCCAGGTCTATAATAGCAGAATTCTCTGCACAAAGCATCTTCCAACAGCTGTTTCTTGCTAAAAATCCCCTTGCCTGGCAACACGTCTTTCCTTCTTTCCCTTCCTTTAGACATCTTTTAAACAACAGACGGTCTGTTGTTCGGAAACGCACCAAATACGGTCGAGCCTACGTTGTCTGCGCGATTTTATTGCTTTCGCGTTTGCAGTGCATTGTGATTAGCCATCCACATATAAATACGAGGGTCATTCGGAAAGTAAAGAACGTTTTTGTATAAACACTTTAATAACTGATATACAAAGGCGAAATTTGTGTTACATACTATGTGATACTTAAGTTACTTTTCGACATAGTCGCCGTGTAAATTTAAACACTTGTCATACCGTGGTACAAGTTTTTCTATGCCTTCGGCATACACAGTTGCCGCCAAACTGTTGTTTTGTGTTCCTCCGATAACAGTCGAGGCACCCACCTTGCACTAATTTTTTTGTAACCAAGTTCACCACTGACAATTTCGTACAACAAAGTTCTTGAAATTTCAGGAAAGAATTCATGCAGCCCATCAATAGTGAATCGCCTATCCTCTTGAATTTTCCGCTCAATTCTTCCTTTGAGTTCGTCAGTCACAACAGAAGGCCGGCCCGAGCGTTCCTCATCGTGCACATTCGTCCGTCCGTCATTAAACATAATGCACCACTTACGAACTGATGCTTCATTCATTACATTTCCATACACCTCAGTGATTTGTCTATAAATTTCTATCGGACGCACTTTTCTTGCATTCAAAAATCTTATCACACTACGAACCTCACACTTGGCGGGATCAGTAATTGTATCGCACATTTTACAGTCGCACAGCGAAGCAATAACGGACCGTAGCGGATCGCAGCTGGTGCCAGACTGAGGCTAAAGCATGCCCAGGTCAATAACCCAGCGGCAGCGGGGGTGGGGGAACACGCGCACGCGCTAGCGCAAAACGTTCTTTACTTTCCGAATGACCCTCGTACATTATCAGCGTATTCCAAGAGTACACATGAACAATAAAAGCGCGTTGCGAACGCTTCGAATAGCCACCCACTTACGCTTCGCGGCTGGTCTGTTGATCTCATTCATGTACGGGAGCGCAAGGCGCTGGTTTTCCACGGCACGGCACTTATAATCACCATAAGTGTTCTGCTTTTACTACCGATTTTTTCTTTTGTTTTTTCTTCTTTACTCTCCTTCTGTTTTCTTTTCTTTTTTGAAAATTTTAGAGTTTAAAAAGTATTCTGACTGTCTTCTTAAACTTTTTAATTATATCCAGTATTACTCCCTGTCCTATTTTTGATACTTCGTCAGTGGTTCCTTTGTTCTTTTCTACAACCACGTGTCAGACGCTACTGGTAGTTTTTATTGGGGTTTTCTTAGCGCCAAAGCTAGCCACTTATTCTTTCTCTCTTCCAACTTCTATGCTTACTAAAAATTTCTATACTATAGTAGCAAGTCTTCGTTTCATTCTGTATTATATTTAGCATGTAAATATGTACAGTTCATATCACCACCGATGATTGAAATAGTTTAATTAGCCACAGATATGACTGTATTAACACTGTACCCATTGAGGTTTTATGGTCTAATTCGAAAGACTATCATTAGATCGTAATGAAGTTTACATGGGACACCCAAAAAGTATGTTCTGTCAAACAATAATAATAAAAATCGATACACTATGTCGAAGTTAGGTCATTTATAGATGGAATCAAATTGAAACTTCCTCTTTTTTTAAAGTCGCTTACCCACACATTTTCTTAATGGTATTTTAATTTTTATTCCTACCTTTCATTAATTATCCAAATGTGATATAATTAGTAAACACTAAATATTTGTATATGCATAACTAAGCAGTATTTGAGAATGTTATTACAGTATAAATGAATCAACAGTATGCCTGTGTTTGTTTAGAATGAAACAAGTTATGTATAAGTATACTGAGAACGCTATTTAGTTCATATGTTGATAATTACTGTAAGTAAACTGTTTATTCAGTGTTCTAATCGGAACTATATATTGCTTGTATATTCAAACGACTTTGCAGTAGTTCCAAAATCCTATTAAGTTTCTGTAAATAAACGGAATTGAAGCTTCATATAGATCTTTAGCATTTGTGGTATACTTACTTAATAACTTTGAAAGGGATGAACTAAGTTATATCTACCTATATGAAAGGTTGATTTGCATAAGAGGTCATGTAACAAATTAGAAATATTAGACGAAAGTTCGTTCATTTGGTTTTCGTTTCATCTTTTAAAGACTTTGTTCTTTTATTTTATATGGATATATACTTATCTTTATTGTTTGGATGGTTGATTTGGAGTTTTAAGCGTTCTGCTCAGCACCGAGGCTATATTTTAGTTAAGATTCATAATCTGTGCATGAAGTACCGGTAATCATTCTCAACACATGTTTGCATATCTAGACACGTGGACCTATAACCTAACGTGAGATCCGATCCACATGAGCTTCCGCGCCTAATGCACGTACGCTACCCATATAGCCTTATTGTGTCGTATACTTTGAAAAGCTTGTGTGGAAGTGAGTTCATATCGAAACATAATCATTTATACAATAAATGATCATTCAGGGGAAGACCGCCAGTTGGGACATACCAGCACTTCTAAGCTTCCAACACTGTCAATTCTACTTCGAAGTGATGTTGGCGTAATCAGTACTGGGTGAAACTGTGGGGTGTGTAAAATGTATATCTGTAAAACTTTAAAAGTAAATAGAATAATTTGAGGAGCTGCTGAGAAGTCCTATTATGTAAATATTTTCCTTTAGCTGTTTATTCAGTTACGAAACTCGTTCGTTATCTTCTTACGAATAGCCTGTATAGAAAGTACTAATTTCATTGTTACGGAATATTATCAGGTAGTTTTGTTGTGCTTTAAGATTCATGCATTGTATACCTAGGATATTTTGACTGGACTAAAGTGAAAATTTCAAATCAAAGGGTAGAGGGGATTCTTTACCCTTATAGTTAGTGTTTCTTCAACCTTATCCCCTCGAGTTGGCCAACCGACCCTTAAAACTAACATAAATTCACATATCACTCTTCTGCACTTTTAGCAAATAGTGTGGCGGTGCAGCCACCTGACATTTTGATTCTGTTTCTGCCTCTTCTGTACAAAATTTTATAAAACAGGGTGTCTATCGGTCACGAGTGTCACGAAATCAGAAAATGGTCATGAAAGTCACGAAATTTAGCTTTTGGGTCACGATTTTTTTCACTGTTCAAATGTAAGTACAGGTTGGAAAATTTTGTTCTATAAAAAGTCAAAGTTCACCACCAAAAATGTCTATGGTCGGCTTTAGACGTTACCAACTCGCAAGCAAAGTACGTTTCTATCGCATGGATGAAAATTCGGCCTAATTCACAGCCAAATTTGCTCTTGAAAATATTAGGAAATTTTATGATTTGTCAAAGAAAAGGTCACGAAAAAGTCACGAAATTTCATTTTGGAATTTTAGTAGACTCCCTGTAAAAGAAAGCTTGCTTGTAGTCTGTATTCTACGTGGTGTCAAATATTGCAACTTACTTTTCGTCTGCTCGTGGGTTTTCTCGGGGTTCTCCCGTTTCCTCCCACTTCCTTCATTCCACCATTTCACTCATCGCTCATCATCACCGTCTCCTTTAGCCTAACCGGCATAACCGTGGGACGTAAAACTTAAAGAATTCATTTTTTTTTTCGTCTTACGTTAGAAGTCCCGCTCTTTCTCCCTTCCTTGTGCATTTTAGAGCCAACGCTCTTCTCTTCCAGTTGTCAGTCATCAAAATTCTCAGATTTCAACCCCTGATTTAAGTCTCTACAAACTAAAATACTTCGCAATTCCGAAAAGTGAGTAACTTGATGAATTGTATTTTAAGCTATCTATTATTGAATATTCAACATTTATGCTTCATGTCTTTTTCTGAAACTATTATTCAGAAAACCTTTTATTCCGTCTTGTTTTAAGCATCTTTTGTGTTCCTTACTTTGTTCTTAGGCGACTTTTGTGTATTTATGTCAGTTTTGAAAGTGTTTGGTGTTCTTTGTTAATGTTGAAGGCTTTTGACTAATTTTGTAATTGTTTTGCAGTGGATGGATCTTCCATCAACCCTTTCCCCCCTCTTTTAGTAAGTGAGACTAAAAATAACGGCAGCGTGTCTGCAGTTGCTGACAATAGAAACAGCCCCATTAATAACAGTTAGTTTGGCGTAATTTTGTTACCAAATGCATTTAATTTTGATTTCAGAGAGGCGTTACGAAAGGTTGGTTCTTTACAGTACGAGATGTAGAAATTGAGATAAACTGCATGACAGTTGTACTTCAGGTGCGTGTTTGCTCATCTAGCACGGAATACTGTACCTGACGCAAGGATGGATTTTCAAACGCATGAATGTTCCTGCGTATTAATTAGTCATCGTTTTAATAATATGGGGAACTTTTATCACGCAAGTAATAAGCGTTCTTAAAAACAGCTGGAAATATTCATTTTTATAAGTAACTAGCATTGATTACCTGCTTCGCTTAAAATAAAAATTTTAAATGCACAACTTCTTATCTCATGTGTTTGGTACCCGTGAAATATAATGTTTTTGCTTTTAGTGGCATGGATTTAAACGGCATCGGAAGTATCACTATTCGTCGCAGCGACCCCGAAAAACTATGGATTCGACACTAATATTGGTCATTTCCAATTTTATATATATATATATATATATATATATATATATATATATATATATATATATATATATATATATATATATATATATATATATATGGGCGGATCTAAGGGGGCTATAGGAGCTATAGCTCCCCCTTGACCCTCAGGTATACGCTGGATAAAATGGACTTCAATATATACCCTGCCCAAGTTGCAGGGCTGAATTTGGATTTAAACAGCATCGGAAGTGTCATTGTTCTTCCCAGCAATCCCGAAATCCTTAGAATCGACACTAATATCGATCATTTTTAAATACCTCCCCCTCCTCTCCCCTAAGTTGTACCGTCAAAGTGATATGATAAAAACCATCCCCTCAAAATGTGTATTTATTAAATCATATTTATAATATTAACGTACTTGGCGTATATGTTTTTATGGGTATATTTTCCAGAAAACGTGTCGGTACGATAACTAGTTATAATATTCAAACTTGAAGGTACCTGGTTAGTGGGCAATAACGTTGTCATTAACAACATTAAAAAGAAAAAAAAAATGCTTACATGATGTTTCAGACAGCTTCTCATTACGTAAAAATGGAAACGAGGCGAACATTGATGGTGAAAAATGAGACAATACCGTCCCTGTACGTACTGCATACATACTTGTACGTGAGTAGTGGGATTTGTTTTCCACCTGCGAGACGAAAAACAATGCCAGAGAAATACATATTTGTTCACTGGTGAAGATCCCTGCCATGGAATGGAACAAGAGGAAACGGCATCGTATTTGACAAGAGGGTTGAAGTTGGTGCTCGTTATTCATTTTTTTTTTTTAATATAAAAAAGGAAGAATTGAATGGATGAACAGCTGACGTATACACTCACACAGAATGGTAGCAACAGAGAAAGAGAATAAAGAGTGGGGGCCATTCGGAGGTATGAGGAGGAGAAGTTCACCGAAACATTTCTCATCCCGGAAACATTTTTATGAACTTCTCTTTTTTCTTCACTTTTTTCCCCCCTTTTGGTCCTTGTTTCTTTTTTATTTCTTTTTTTTTTCTTTTTTAATCCTCTCTCTAGTTCTTGTCACAAAGTCGGAGATCAAGAGTCTCAACAGAGAAAGTTGTATATTTTGTGTATGTGTTGGTGTTGCATTCTGTCCTGGAAATATATAACACTTGTGGCAGGTCATGGGAGAACAGATTGCCTTTACAATGGTTAACCTTCAAGCCGTTCCTTCAATCTGTGCTGCCCTCTTCTCTTCAGCCCAGCCGCGTGTGATTGTAAGCCAGTTTTTTTTTTTTTTTTTTTTTTTCGTATTCACTGAAAGAGAAATTCATGGATAACACTATTTGTATTTTTTTCCCCATGGAAAAAAATATATGACTGAGAAATCTATATTTATTCCTGAAATATTTATTTTCACTCTCACATCCACTTTTTCTGATACGTATTTGCTGAAACTCAATGATTTTCTTTTTGGTCTTTTATAACTGTGAGCTGTTATGATTTGTTGAAGTTTTTAGATGGTATTTGTTCTCGATTACGGTTCCTTTGTTGAACAACTAAAATGAGTGGGTATTCATTCTCTATGAAACTTTACTTGAACCTAATGAATAAATAAACCAAATGTTAGCCATTACTGGGAAGAAGACCCTTTCTCGTCTCATTGAATTTCATGTTGTGAGTTCCATTTCGTCCATAGTGGTATATACGCGCATGTTCATATTTTCTGGAGATATTCAGAAAAATACGATCATACCAGGTACATCTAATATTATGAATTCAGCATTCAGCTAATGTGATGGGTGATGCTGTTTTTTCAGACATAAACTCTCCTATGTCTGAATCAAAACTGAATAGTTCAGACGTAAATCTGACTCGTAAATTAGTTCCTGAATTTGATATTTGATTCCCTTAAGTATATACGAGATGAGAAAGTGTCTTGCACTTTCATATAGTAGGAAATGGCAGGAGGTGTCTTACAGCCCTTTTGGGTAATTCAGAATAAACAGCTTTACACGAGGACTAGGGTCACACCCACGGGGGTCCACCGGGTCCGGAGCTCCCCTTAAAACGTCCTAACTCAACATACATTTGTACACTTTCTCAATAAAACTATGCTACAGGGAAATGATTGATGTAGCATGAAAAAATTTCATCTTTCTCTTATAAAAAACAATCTAGTTCTATAACTTTTTTTCTGAAAATATAGATGGGAGTATTTTACAATTACTTATCGCCTTTTCGGGTGCAGAGTAATATATATTCAATACTACATGGGTGTAGCGGCTTGTAGTATTGTACCCCCAAAACTTGAACCCCTCCCAAGAAAAATATCTGGATGCGCGCCTGACTGGGATCAAAACGGCGGTAACAATAACGATGGAAACGGCATTTTGAACATAGAGTCATAAGGTGGCTCCTGAGTTGTTGTTCAACAGAAGGAAGTCCATATTCCAAGCTTAGAAAGGAAGTTTTCTTTTGTATGGACAAATCGGAGAATCCAGACGTAGTTGAGACGCTAATAGACTCAAGTGTTCACTAATACGTATATTCAGCACCACTACTAGAAAGGGGGATGTTCTCTGAAATTACTCTCTGAAGTGGTGAAAAGAACCTTATTTTTTCTTTCTCCATACCATTGCATTACAAGAAACACACACAAGGTGTATCTTGAAGACTCGAGTTAAAATTTCAAAATGTTAGAAGTGTCCGCCAAATCTCAAATATATAAATATAAAGTTTAATGAAAATAAAATGGCCTGCGGACCTCATTAAAATTTTTCGCGGACTCTCGAGTCCGCGGACCACAGATTGAGAGACATTGCACTAAACTTTTACTTTCCTGATCCCTAACGCATTTGGAGGCTGCGAGCTAACATGAAGTATTGAATCACGCTCGAATTGTTGAGCTCGAAACTTATTACTAACATGAAATACTGGATCACGCTCGAACTATTGAGCTCGAGACTGATTACTAACGTGAAATATTGGATCACTCTCGAACTATTGAGCTCGAGGTTGATTACTAACATGAAGTATTGGGTCACACTGGAATTATTGAGCTCAAAGCTGATTACTGACATGGAATATTGGATCGCGCCGCACTCGAGGCTGATTACTAACATGAAATATTGGATCGTGCTCGAATTATTGAGCTCGAGGTCGATTGAGTATTGAGAGTCGGGCTCACGAATTTGAACAACTTCTAAAGGCTGCTAACTTACATCTTTTACAATCTCCAATAACCCACTGCTCCTGAATCGGATTAATCTATCTTTTCCGGTGCGAGAAAGCTGATGGAATAACATTATTTGTACAATTTCTAATTCCAACCTCCATCTTCCAGAATTGAGTTAGCCTCAATGTTTCTGTTGTATGTGGTCGCTACTACTTTGATCTTGGCGTTTATATGGCACCATCAACAGAGGAGCCTTTAAAAAAAGAAGAAAGAAAGAAAACTGGCAATGAGCGAGCGTGAATGAATAAAATGATGTAACATTAGCAATGCTTCCGGAGTAATTGGGCTACGGGAGATTTATGAAGCTGGTGTCCCTGACAACCACCACTGGTAGTGAGTGACCTTGGTAGGGCAGCACCCATCGCAAGGCCATCCAACAATGAACGACAGCCGGCTGCTCAATTTGCAATTCCTCCTCCTCTTCCAAGTCTTTTAAGTGACTTCGAAGTCTTTGTCACAGCTCAACTATTTCACTCCAGATAATGCTCTCAGCAGCCATGACATGAGACACAAATTACAATGTGACGAGTTAATAATGTTGTGAACAGAAGCTATGTGGAAGTTAGTTATTAAGTGGAAACTCATAGTTAAAAATAAAATCATTTAAAAAATCGAGAACTAAGTTGTAACGTTGTTTCGTATATGAGAATTTTCCCTCATAAACATTGATTTGTTCGTTCGATATTGTTTCCTCAAGTCCTTTATATTCGTAGTTTTCACTTAATCAAATTCTGTCACAAGTATATCAGACTTTCAATTTTTAGTACATTTAGCACTTTTTTTTTCCTTTTTCCTTTTCCTTTTTTTTTTCACTGGACGAAACAAATGTATTCACTTATTATCTGAATCTCTGGGGTCCGTACTTTGTGGATTGTGACAACTTAGATTTACACGATTCGTTGATAATGAATTACTCATAGAGGGTTCCTACAGGTCAGGGAAGTCAGGGAAATCAGGGAAACTGGAGCAGATCAGGGAAAAAGACTAGAAATCAGAGAAAGTCAGGGAAATTTTATAAAATATATTTTTCTAACATTAATTGTACACCAATTTCAGCTTAGCCAACCATTAATGATCACATTATGGGACGTTGCCTAGATTTTTATGGGTGGTAAGTAGAATATACGGATGAGCAATTAATTATTATTTGTCTCTACAGAATAAATGTTCTCATATATAAATATTCACATTTATTTATTCCTTATTTATATGTCAACGTCATCCGACACCTGACATGAAAGTCAGGGAATTTCCTGTCAAAGGTCAGGGCAATAGATTTCTCCAGATCAGTAGAAACCCCGTCATACTTGTGAAAATAATTATTTTCTTAAAAAAAAAAAAAGAAAAGAAAGAAAAAAAACAGCAACCTGGGACTCAGCCTCTAATATCGTCGTTAAGGGGCTGAACCTTCCCACCTTCCCGATAATTCAGTGTCGTTTTCACGTTCTTATTTGTACAGAACATTTTCTCTCCGCAACCCCGTGGCTAGGGGTTAGCCAGGAATGCTTAGCCTCCTGCGACGACCTTAGCGTCTCTAAAACTTTCAGTTAGTCGTTTACATAAATACATGTTCAGTCAAGAATGTAAAATGAACTCAAAAAGCTATCCTCGCTAAAAGTAACTTTTTGTCTTAGTATTCTGACAACGGAAGTATGGAGCCCAATATTCTCTTTGCTTCGATGCTTATGATTATCTCTAATTTCCTTTAAGTAGGTTTATAAAGAAAAGCTCTTCAAATTTTCAGTTGTATGGAATAATCATAATACTGTTCTAAATTATGGCCTAGATTAATAAATAAGAAAATGCCGTATTAACTGAATTATTGTGCTAATTAGAATTCTGAATCTCTTGATTCATTATAATAAACAAAAGAAATATTCGAAAAAAGTTTGTTTGTAGTAAGACGTATCGATGTGCAGCATAGACTGCATTGCAATGCAAATGACAAGACTTGCATTTGGACCTCATATCTTGGATGGGCTAAAGTCTCTTGACTCCCTCTTTATCTACGCTAGGGTTTCTCAATCTGTGGATCAGGACAGCTAGGGAGTCGCGAAGGAAAGTGAAGATGATAAATGTAATTATGGTTTATCTATTGTAGAGCAGAAGTCTTATTTTGATAGACGTATTTTTATGAACATACGTATTGTAAATTAGAATTTATTATAAACTACTATATAATCAAAAAGAAGATTATTTAATCACAAATATTATTACAAGCCGGAAATTACTTATGAGAGTCGTAATGTGAAAGAGTTTAGAAAGCCTGCCCACACCATTGCTTACAAAGAGAAGTTAATCTAAAAGATGTAAACAAGCTATAAAATAGGCTATGTATCATGTGATATTATTGCATTTTCATGATGCACACATAATCACTTCAAAACAAGAATGGTAACGCGTATATTGTTTTTATGGTAAATGTTAACGTGAACAAAGCTACTTCTGCTTTTATCTTTACATGAAGTAACGGAATCATGCGTAAAATGTTTTGTGAGAATTTCTTTAGTGGGTTTTATTGTTTTCGCTTCGATGCACTGAATCAAAGTGATGTGTTAAAGCGCAGTAGATGATACAGCGCTTCAGTTGATGGCTGATGGATGTGAGATGCCTCATTTAATTACTAATTAATAATATTGAAATATTTTGTGCGGAAATTTTAGGAATAGAGTACGAAATTAATGATTTACTGGTATTTTAATGATCGTTAGAAAATAATTATTTATGATACATTTGTTTCAATTATTTCTTGATTCTTTTCTAAAGTTCGTGTGGTTCAGGGTCGATTCGCGAATCCAGTTATGCCTTTGACTGCAGCTTTTCTATTACTTCTTTGTCTAACTAATATTACACTCGGTCAAATGGCTTAATCAAATCAAATCTGCATAGTCGTGGATCCTCAATCTTCCAAACTATTAAACGAAGATTATGCATTCTCAATAGATCCAGTACCATTAAAGCTTTGTACGTGTCATACAGCTTTCAGATACCAAATTCCTAAGAACTACTGCTTGAACCAGAAATACTTTTTATTTTCATTTAATTTAATATAGCAATTAAATGGCGTTTTAAATAAACTATCGCTCTTTTATACACTTAAACTAATTACTGTAAAAAAAATTAAAAAAAATATTCAAAACAAAACAGTTACCTTTCCATAAGTTTTCGGACTAACAATACAACTAATTGACTAATGTCTGACATGAATATCTACTGCATATTTACTGTCACAAATACTCTTAGCTCAACCTAACAACTTGATTGAAGTTATTTATACCATATAAAGTCTAGAAGCTAGGTTTTAATGTCTTTCCAACGTTGGCTGGTCTTTGCCTTAGTTCTAAATAAGCATTAATATTGTGGTAAAGCATCCACTTCTAGCGTAAAAAATAATTTAGACATGTAGCATAAAACAAAATTTTAGTTTAACGTCCCACAGTTATGCTCTTTACTCTAAACGAGACAGATGATTAATAGAAGGTAATGATTATGAAGTAAATTTTTTTTGGGTTCTCCCACAGGAAATCGAACCCAAAATCATGTACACTAGAGGCACGTAGGGTAGCCATTAGCTCAGCGGGGAGGGCGTAGTCATGTGTAGCATGTGAAACATGTTGCTAGTGTGCCACGTGGTGTATCGTGTGTAAATGATTTACAGTAACACTGTTAAAACTAATAGTTAATACTTAAAAATAAGAGAAAATAATCTCAGTCTGACTTCGATTCATCATCGTCATACCATAACTGTCATTGCAGACACTGACCGCAAGCTCTCATACACTAGTATTCTCTATTAAATTCTCCATTATGATACATGAATTACTTATTTTATGTTATTCATAAATTAAAATATTCCCCTCACTTTTTTACCTTCTACTGTAACTTGTCACATCACTTGTAAGTCTATGCCTTCTGAAATATGGCTTATATAGTTGTTAGTTTCACTTTTTAATGCCCTTACTGTACTTTTTCTCTCTTCCTTAACATTTGTTAATGCTTTCTCTTTATCCTTTCGCTCTATCGAACTTACTTTCTTAGTTCTTCTTTATAACTATATTTCGAACACTTCTAGTAGTTTCCCATCGTTCTTTTACAGTATCCACGTTTTTGTCCCCTACAACACAATACTTGACAGGAAGCTATTGGGTAGGCACCATGACTCAGTAGTATCGGCGATGTGGTGTGGTCGAGCGGTCTCAGACGTTAAAATGACGATCGTAAGACAAAATCCAACGAGATTGATTGCGTGGTTAGGAATTTAACGTCCCTTTTCCATAAGTACGAAATTTCAAAACTGGTTACCACGGAAGTTGCGTGAAATTAAAGTAGCAAGATTTGAATCTAACAGACACACAATCAGAAAAGAAACAAGTTCATTAGTTTTACAATAACAGTACAACGATAAATTAGAGGTGTGAAATATGTGAAAATATTGTGTTGTTTACGTCTTTACGTTATCCATACAAAATTTTAGAGCTCTCGTTGGTATGGTAGCGAGTGAAGTTGAAGTTACAAAATTTGAAGAAAGAAAAAGAATGTTTTTTTTATAAAAAAAAGAAAACTTGTTTTAAAATTGCTTTAGTTTGTAAATTTTGCTAGAATCAAAAGTTGCATGTATCTGTTTAACAAATATATTCATCTATATATATAAAAGAGAACGCACAAATCCTTTGTGAACTCATCACGCTAATACGGCTGAACCAATTTCTTTCATTTTTGGGGGGTTATTAGGATTTGGACCCTAGATGGTTTTTATCATATCACTTTAATTTTTAATTACCAGTGTCTTGAGATAATTGACCATTCAAGTGTCCATACGTACAAATCCTTTGTTATTAGTTCATCATAGGTAAAAATAAACGTATTTATATGCAACCCGCATGACCATGTGACTCGGCGGGTTAACATAAATGACAGGCGATATAATGTTAACATTTACTGGAATCTACTATGGTTTTTATCATATCACTTGAAAGCGAAAAAGTAAAAATTATCTAATTAACAAGGTTTATTGCGTTCCGGGGTGACCGCAGCGAAGCGGGGTGAACGCTGCTAGTATACTATACGTATCTGTTGTTAATGTGTGGTTTCTTTTTGTTTTAGGTAAGTCACATGTGAATTCTGGAAGTTACTTTGTTTTTGCCGCAAAAAATGCCGTGAGTATACTCTTCAAAAGTCCGTACATTGAATTAAAAAAAACAAAAACAAAAACAAAAAAAAAAAAAACAGATGTTACAATTGGTACAATAAATTTTCTTTAAACCAACTAACTAGTACCTGCGTCTAATGTAATACATATAACACAGATTTTACGTTTGGAAGTATTCCAGAGCTCCACATTAATCTGTTTTCTTCCTCTTTTTCTTTGAAAAAACGATAAACGGATATTTGAAGTAGAGGGAATGTAATTCGTTAAGATAAACACCGCCATGGTATTGATTTTGAGCACCATTAAGAACTTAATATTCAGCTTAAGGCTCCATAAATTTTGCTTATTATGTTATAAATTCCAATTAAATTGCGCTGAATTGGTGTTACCGATTGTTAACGTACAATGTTTGTATTTTAAAAAGATAAAAGAAATCTTTCTTAAATATAACGGTTAAAGCTGTGTTCTAAGTTCGAATTTTGAGTCAGTTTCAATTTCTTACAGTGAAACAAACTTTAACAGTACTATAGGAAAGAAAAAATGAAATAAAATCTTTAAGTTTTATGTCCCATAGTTATGCCGTCTAGGCTAAAGGAGACGTGATGATGATAAATGAAGGAAGTGGTGGAATGAAGAAAGTGGAAGGAAACAGGAGAATCCTAGAAAACCCACGCACATGGTGTTTGTCCACCACAAAATTAATTTGGCGCGAGCTGGGATCGAACTAAGGACCCCATGTTAGCCGAGGTGGACGCTCTACCACTGAACCACCGCGGTACTGTAGGAAAGAGAAGAAATGAGACGTATAACCAATTATCGCTGTATATAATAATAATAATAATAATAATAATAATAATAATAATAATAATAATAATAATAATAATAATAATAATAATAACGTAGTAAAAATGATATTTCTGTTTTAATGACTCGTGGTTTTAGCCTTTAGTCTAAAGGTGAAGGATGATTCGTATAGTGAATGAATATGAAAAAATATGATGGAATGAGAATGTAGTACGTAGGAAATGGGAAAATGCCGAGAAAACCCACAGATAGGATGTTGTCCATCACAAACTCACATGGCGTGGAATTGATCCAGAAAACCCTCGAACCAGAGGATAGCGCTCTGCCATTGTGCCACTTTGCTCCAATAATAATAATAATAATAATAATAATAATAATAATAATAATAATAATAATACTTGAAGTTGTAGTAGTAGTCGTAGTAAGAGGTTTGAAGTAGTCAATATTGTTTGGTCAGAGTATTTGATTGAGTTTTTATCATCTTTAATTTTGAACAGTCAGTTTCATTTGATTAAATAAAGTATTTGGTTAAATGGATAAATGTATGAAAATAAATGACGGTTTTGGCTTAAATTTGAGTAATCTTCCAGGAATGGAATTGTTACCAAACTACAGTACATTGTCTTACAAAAGTACACTTGCGAAGCAGGGGTGTCATTTAGGGGAGGTAGGGAGGGGCATTTGACCCCCTGAGTTTGAGATGTATATAGATTTTATCAATAGAATAGTAGTAAATCAGTGAAAAAACGCGAAATTTTACTTACATCAAGGGGTCTTGCCCCCCCCTCTCCCCAAGCAAAATCTGAAATGACGCTCCTGTTGCGAAGATGTACTCAAAAGCATTTTCAGTATTTCCACCCCTCGTAATGGCAGATCTTATATGAAATGAAAATTATTTGAGATTTTGTTTCCTATCAGGTGATACTGCAGCTGAAATATTGTAGACCTACTTACAAAGTGTAGCTTTCCAAGACGCAGTGAAAAAAAAAACTCAAATTTAAGAAAAATTAAATCATTTCAAGCGGAATGAAAGAGTAAATTTGGAAACATGCTCTAATATGGCTTTCCACGAGCACAACTGACGAAACAGAAGAAAATTTGTGAAACTGTGTGTTAAAAGGGCGTCATTATACCGTTGATGAATAGACAGAACTATTTTAGATTTTGTATAACGAGGAGTAACTGGAATGTCTCTGAGTGTGTGTGTGTGTGTGTAGTGTAGTGTTAGGAGTTTTTCACATGAACTGCTGGTGTGACGTAGAGGTTGTCTATCGTGAACTTACTAGGGTGCCATTGAATTTGTGTTCTGTGAATTAAGATGCCTTGAACTCTGTATAACGGAACTAACACAGAGCTTCTGTTTACTTAGACCGATGTAGGCGTAGGAGCTCGCCTTTATGATCAGATAAATAACAGAATCACTAGACGAAAGGAGGGAAGGTCTATTATACGCAGTAGAATAAAATAAGCAAATGTTGGCAGTATACTGTTCTCATGGTTCCATGAGTAGTAACCTGCAAAACCAACGACGACGCTATGTTCTTGTTTCCCTGTTTCTATTGGTCTTTATTAACCAGGTTAATTGCTAGCTCCTTCCTCCTCTTTATCTAGTTTACTGAGAGAAGGAAAACAGCTGCGACGTCATAGAGCATTCAGGTGGAAATGGATGGTTTAGAGTTGAATGTTCCATTATAATGTATTGAGATTGTGTATAATTTAAAACTGGCTCCAAACCACATAGAAGTTAACCTGGGTTACTGCTTTAAAGACGAGTACGATTACTCTTACATTTAGTTGTGAGCAACAAATCTTCAAGAAAAAATTTTGTATATGAGTAAGGTCGGGTGTACGCATAGTACTAGGATGTAAACTAAGTACTTATCCTAGAAATATCATTTAATAAACGAGATCTTCTATGCTCTTGTCATATATGGAAGAGTAAAAGTGATTAAGTCATCGACGTCCAGGCTATACTACTATAGCTAGAAACATGAAATTTGGACACAGTGTTCCCAGATCTGAAGATTAGAAGGTAGCAAGGTTGTGCTCCAAAAGTAGCGGATTTGAACTATTTGTAGCCCAAACTTAAAAATGAATTATTTTGCAGCTGTAGGCTATTACTAATTGTTATATAGCTATATATAAACACCTGGAGGTTTTAATACGTCAGATGTCTGAGTGGGCAATGGTCAGGCGGCGACCAGTTTCAGACTGTTGTCAGTAGTGTGTTAGGGCAAACTTCATACAACATCAGGAGCAGTAGAACTGGAGTGTGTAATGAAGTGGGCAGACTGTGGAAGTATAAAATAAGCGACCCTTCTGATTTCCAAGGAGACGTGTTTGTTTAAGTCAGTTTTGTGGGCTCTGAAACGTTACAACGTTATTTATAGTATCCTTTTCACTGTTATTCATCACTTTTTAAATTCATTTGCTAAATTCTTTAACTGTGAGCCATGAGTTTTGGAATTTTTCATTGGAATTCCATTCTTACTCATGTTAATATGGTAAATTTGCAATGTTCATATTTACTCAGTTCCGTACAGTTGTTAGACCTAGGCATTAACTGAAGCAGCAACATGGTCAGTGATACTGCAAACTCAATAAAAGTCTAGTGTTGTCATATTGTGTAGGAAGCAAGGAATAAGAATATATATATATATATATATAATAGAGCGAGAGAGAGAGAGAGAGAGGGAGAAAGTATCCAAGATAGTGTATCTGACGAATCTCTAAAGTTAGGGAGATTTCTGGAACTCTGCATATGAATTTTTCGAAAATTCCACATTTAAAAGGATTAAGAGGATTATTTCTATATATTCATATTTCATATTTTATAACCATAAAATGGAGAATATGAGAATACTCTGAAGTTGGAGATATGAAATTCCACGTATAAACTCTTAATTAGAAGTAGGGCAATATGTGTTTGAACATTGTCGAAAATTCCACTCCTAAAGGAATAAATGGGGACAGTTTTTATAATATTCGAATTCCCGATTTTATACTCATAAAATAATATAACATCTGATTCTTTATAGAGAAAATACCTATATAATGATTCGCTTAGGGTCGAGGTGTTCGGTGTATAAACTCTTTGAGTTAAAAATAAGCAAATACATGTTTTTGCAGTTTCGAAAATTTCACTCCTTAAGGGAAGAGGGAAAATTTTTAATAATGTTCAAATTGTCGACTTGTTATTGAGGAAATGCTCAATGTGAGGATTTGTCTAACATGTAAGATGTAGATGTGAAATTCGGTTCACAAACTCATTACTAAATGTGAGAGAATTCGTATTTCAGTGTTTTTGAAAATTCCGCTCCTTAAAGAAGAAAGGAAACAATTTCTCTTATTCTTCCCGTGCGAAGAGCGGGTGCTTCCATTATACAGTACGAGTACAATAAAGTGATATGTGTTAATGTTCAAGTAGATACAGGAAATGAAATTAATGACTTTCTTATTTAATTTTCAATTGCAAACACGTCCGTGCTAGAACCAATTGGACTCAATTCAAGCAACTGAATTAACTGAACTACCATTAAACAATATAAAGATGTTTGAACAAGATGAGTCAACTCAATATGCCTTGACTTTTCCTTTTGCGTACAAATTATCCACTTTGCGTTCTACTCCTAAAATTCCATTTCAAATTGGAAGTCGTGTACAACAATATTTAAACGAATGACGTGATAAGGCGTGGAGCGAAAGAAGAACTGTTGATGAATCATGCTAAAAATTGCATTGCTATTTGTAGGTTTTTTTAAATGTCCGGATATACGCTGTAGCTTATATTGTGGAGTGTGCTTTGTGTTGCATGCAATAATAACAGTGCTTCCCCAACGATGTCATTGCCTCCATTCTGGTTTCACTGTTCCGTGATGCACAAGGTCGATTGCGTAAATATGGCTTCCCTCTGTCAGGGCAGCGTAATCTCTTCCCTGCTTTGATGGCTACATCTTTCAGTACAACAATTCGAAAGCAGGTAGAAAATAGTAAATATAAATCTTGAAAGAGGTATCAGTTATCTTCATATTGCAGAATGAATGGTATATGGAATAGAGAAAATACTGTTTTGAGTCATTGACATATTCCTTCAAATATCGTAAACCTCTTTTAACCTTTCCCAACTGGCAAGATAGTAATGAGTGCAAGACCTTTTTAATATTAATTGTAAATGCACGTACTACTTCCTTTATAGTTTTGTGAACCGTGTGATATGGTGTCAATAAAATGAAGTCAAATATTAAGTACATTTATTTTTCTATTGTTAGACACTTCCAAATAAAATGGATTAAAATTCATGCAGATACAAATTCCAAAATTTATAGAAAACTAAATACTTCAATACTTACTTCAGATACATAAACATCATACTTACGCAGATTTCTGATTTTGAAGTTAATATCGTATTTGCAATTAATTTAAAGAGAAATTGTTATTTATTTTTAATCTCGCTATTCATAAGAAATTAGTGTCTTGGTATAAAACACAAAGGTGAAATGGAGATACATACAAGGTCTTTCAGAAATAAGAATAAACCATTCTCAAACAAACTCGCTTTGAATCACATTAGCACGTTATATTTATTGTAGGTATTGTTTTAAACACAATGAAAACCAAACGAAATAATTTTGCTGCCATGGCTATTTGCTCCGAAAAGGTAATAATACTTTAATACAGGATAATATTGTCAATCGTATTTAGCAGAAAGATCACGACAAATCACGAAAGATCCCAAAATATAATGTACGAATAAAACACACTTTGTTACTTGCTACTACTAATATGATATTTGCGTCTGTATATTCTTATGAAATGCATTTAGTAAATATACAATATGTTTTGATGAATGGATAATCTTGCGTAGGCATTCATTAATATTCAAATTGGGACACCATCCAAAATCTATTTCATGCCCCGAATATCCATGAACTGAAATAGACTTAGTAGCTATTACATGGACATCTAATGAACTTGGTTGCTGTCAGGGTCCGAGAACAATATTTTGGGAAGATCGAGTATGAAAGAAGCGGAATTGCTTTTTATTGAAGGAAAATTCCAGTAAGGAATTCAAAAAATTAATCTAAGAGGTTTTCTAATTTATGCGCGACTTCCTCGCTGTTAAGAGCAGAAATTTACCCATAGTTGCCGATATAATCTACAAATTATTTTGTAGAATGTATTTGTGATCTTTCTCTGTCAGAAGGTTAAGAATTTTCACACCTGCTACAAAAATTGAAAGTGCAATGGACCATAATATTACAGGAGGATCCGAAATCTGCTGTTAATAATAGTCCAAGACCTTTTCAGCATTCCTAGCGCAGAAAGAACAAACCGCAGCTACCACACTTTGTGGCCGTGTCACGGCCACCTGAATGGATGGAATGAACGTGATTGCAAGAGCCATTGTACTCTGTCAGAGGGGTTTGGGGGCGAGTGGAAAGAAGTGTTTTGTTCGAGAGACAGTAACAAACATTGTGACATATGTACTAACAGCCTCCACCCTCTTTTCATGCAGGGGAAGTGACGTCAGTCAATACATTGCTTAATATACACGTCCAAAACGAGGGAGGATGAACATTAACTTAACAATTAGTGGAAAGCATTATGCACTATTAATTATCTTGTTTCAAAACATTGGGTTCGTCATACCTCATATTCTTTCAACCGTGTATGAATAAATTACATAATTAATTACAAGGTTTATACTAAGTTATATGAGAGTTAATATGTTACTGTTACAAGTGTTAATACTTAGTTTTATGTTTCACGTTGATAGACTAATGGTTTACTAATGGTTTCTAGTTCCCGGGGGTGAGCTCCTCCATGGCTAAGCGGTTAGCGTACGCGCCTTTGGCGTGGGAGTCCCGGGTTCGATTCCCGGCGGGAGCTCATGTGGTTCGGATTCCACGTTAATCAGTAGGTCCACGTCTCATATAGCCTCGCTGCTGAAAGGGACGCTAAACTAAAATCAACTCAACAACTCAACTAGTTCCCGGGAATCAATCTAGAACCCCATAATTATGAACAAGAATTTTAGGAATGATAAAAAAAATGCATCTTTTCCAATAATTAGTTTTTGGATCAGGGGCCACAAAATTTTTGAACGTAAATTGAGTTTTCTTTTTTTTCTCTCTCTCTCTCTCGGAATAAGCACATCATACTAAGTTAAGTGATAGTTTGGGTTTGGCTACATTATATGTAGTTCTCCAGATATAAGGCATACAAGAATATTTTTGGTTGAAATATATTTGAACTTTCGATGCATTGTTGGATCAGAGACCACAGCATTTTTGGACGGCCCGAAATCGATTTTTCGTTTTTTTTTTTTTTTTTTTTTTTTTTAACGGAATAAGCACATCATACTGAGTTAAGTAATAGTTTGAGTTTGGCTACACTATGTGTAGTTCTCCAGATATAAGGCGCACAGAAAAATATTTGCCTGAAATATATTGGATCTTTTGATCAAAAATATGAGCGCACAAATCTTTCGACTACTCATTGATGTTGTAATATTTAAAATATTTTGGGGGCTGCGGTGGCTCAGTGGTAGAGCGTTCACCTCTGGTGCTAGGGGTCTCGGGTTCAAACCCTGCTCCCGCCAAGTGAACTTTGTGGTGGACAAACACCGTGTGCGTGGGTTTTCTCGGGGTTCTCCCGTTTCCTCCCACTTTCTTCATTCCACCATTTCATTCATCTCTCATCATCACCGTCTCCTTTAGCCTAACCGGCATAACCGTGGGACGTAAAACTAAAAAAAAATTCATTTCATTTTCATTTAAAATATTTTGTCGTCCCTTGGTGCGCACGTGCAATATTTATTTAAAATTATTAGCACGAATCTTTAGCAACACAAAGGATTCTATAATGATTTTATTGAGAAAACATAATAAGGTACTAAACATAATTAGTTATTAGATATTTAAAGACATTAAGGAATATGTAAAGGAATACTCTTAAAATTTACTGTGACTGACACTCCCAGTTGCAGATACTTCACCGTGAAATCCCTGAATTTGTTTTCTTGTAAATAAATTTTGTACATGAAAGTGAAACGTACATATTGAAATCATACTTTATTTCATCTAAAAAGGGAAAATATTTCCCTATTTGATTATTCATTCACTAAATATCGAAGGTAGTGTTGGCATTTTACAGTAGAAATTTATCTAGTTTAATGGTAACTTGGAATTTGAAGAAAGAAAAAAAAAAAGTTTTAAATCACTGTTTGGATACTGAAAAAATAACTTCACCGTCTTAAGAAAGAATGTTTTCTGCAAATTTTCACCCAGATAGGCATTATTGTGCAATAAAAATTCAGCACGAAGTATTTCTTTACATTACATCATTGTGTACATTCCAGAATCTTCGTGGAAAGAAAAGAATGTTATGAGAAACCGCCGGCTAACTTCAGGAAGAATTTCCGATAAACGCAACCGAAGACGGGTTTGCCAAATTACAGATAGATGCCGTCAACTGCAAACCAATGTTTCGAGTACTTTCAACACATACAGATATATTAAAAAAAGAAAAAAAGAAGTTAAGAATGCAAAAAAAAATAAGTTGAGTGTTCTCAACCTTCAAAATGTTAAAATTCAGTCTTCCAGGATTTTAGCATTCCGAGGCTGCATTTTCGTTCCGTGGTGCATTAGTTTAACATTCTTTACAAGTTGCCGCGATTGTAAGAAAATAAGATATGCATTAATTCCCATAACACTGTATATAAAATATGGGAGTGTTGAAATATACATGTATAATCACGCTCATGAAGCGTCATAAGATTGTAATCCGTGGCTTACTGGTTAATGTTCCTGATTTTTCTGCGGAAGACACAGGTTACATTGCCGATAGGAGTAGAAGTATGCGTAGCTCAGGTGTTTTCGATGACGAAAACGCACATTGAGACTTCGCTAAAGCTCACTTAAATAAATAAATAAATAAATAAATAAATAATAATAATAATAATAATAACAATAATAATAATAATAAATACCTAAAGTCAGTGAAAAATATCAAAAGTGTAGAAAGTGAGCCATGTAGTATCTACAAAAGGACATTAACAATTTCGATTCTTCTCCCGAATAGGACTTGGACTAACTTATTAACGCGAATGAGTTAAGTTTGTGTATGGCTCGGAAATAGTAATTCCATCCAACAATATCAATAAATTTTGTATTCTTAAAATTAAATGTCGAAAGATTTAATGGCCATGTATTTCGCATGCTTTTTAATTTTTTTTTTTCTAGAACCTGATATTCATCTTTTAAGAATTCACTAAACTAACAAGAATCTGAAATTCGCTATACAAGCCTAGGAGCGGTAGTGTTAAATAAACCAATAACTTTTCCAAATATTTTCTTATAGATCAGAAATTTGTGTAAGCAATTATTCTTCTTCTTCTTCAGTTCAATCCGAAGATTTGTTTGCACCAGCTCTGCAGGCATTGCGATCTTCCACTAGCCTCTTCGTGGTCAAATGCCGTAGTTGGGGCAGCCGGTGTTCTCCATTACTTGCTTGGTGAATTCTAGACACGGTTGGCATTCCTACCCTTGAGTGTACCCTTGATTATAGTATTAATAAGTCACTCGTATCTCAGAGAGTGACCGACCTATCCAGGTGGTTCTTTTTATTTCCTTAGTATTTTCGACAAGCCTCTCCAACCCTTCTGATCACCCCTTCGTTAGTCACTTTGTCAACCCATGGAATTTTCAACATAAGTCAGTAACACCAGTACACGAATGCCACTATCCATCTCTTCTTTTCTTTCCTGAATGTTCAAGTTTCAGTGCCATAAAGGAAGTTTCCCATAGATTATGGCAGCATAATTGTTGGGCATCCGAATTTATATACTATGTGAAGCTCTTGAAAACAACTATTATTTCATATAAATAGCATTTTACAGATACTGTCATTTCGCTCATTTTCTAAATTTTTCATGTTCTTCTTTAACTTAGACTTTTTTCTCTATTAATTTTTATCCCTTTGTTTTAAAATTTAAACAACATATGTAGGAAACATTATTATAATACTACATCTGCTTTCTAGTACTTGTAAAATATTACAAATACTAAGAGATGAATATTTTCAAGTACTACAACATTCATTCTTATAACTTAGTTCCGTTGTCGCTAATAAACAGTCCAAACTAAAGATGAATATTTCCTCTAAAATTTATTCAACATTAATCTAGGTTAACCTTTGATCTGTCCCCTCCCCCGTTAATGCCTAAATATGGTTTTCTACATATTACAAATTTAAGAATTGAAAAAAAAAAAAAACAGAAGTTGTATAGGTTTTCTAACCACCCTCTGCTTCTTTGTTTATCATCGCTTATTAATGTCTCATTCTACATCTTTTATCCTCAACTTATGCCTATATTAGATCGCTCTTCGCCCGTCATCTATGTATTTTTCTTCGTCTTCAACCTGAACCTCAAACTCATGTAGAAAATGAGGGTGAATGGATTAAGTTAATGATGAATCTCTCAAGATTTACCACCTTTGAACTAAATTGTGATAGGGGCTGTAGGTAGATCATGTCCATATTACTGTTCAAGAATGGGGAAAGGAAGTTATAAAGGATAGAGATAATAGTTTATTCTTACTAGTGTTTGAATCACATAAATCATTTTTTATTTCTATTTGAAGAAGTTTTGACTTTCCAAATTAGTGCTTGAATTAAATAGACTATTTTGTATGTGTATCTTAAATATTATTTCATTTTTAGAATATAGTATTTGTATATTTGTGATTTCATAAACTTTTTTTTTTTTTTTTTTTTTTTTTTTTATAGCATGTAGAGATGGTTGTTTTGACAAATCCGATCTGAGTTTTCGGATATAATATTTGGATACTTGTGATATTATATGCAATTTTTGATTTATTTATGTGTTGATAGGAGGTGTTTTAAGAAATTTGATTCTGAGTTTTAACTCCGAAAGAAAACTAATTTTATATTATTTGTATACATATAAATATGATGAAGTTTTATCAACAATACGAGTAATTTAATATAATCCCTTTCTATTAGATTTTTAATCCTATTAGCTAGTAATTATTGATAAATGACAATCATGAATCATGAAAGGATCGGTTAGGCTAGAAGAATCAGTTACTCCGTGTAAAAGACCGTGAACCGACAACTTGGAAGATATATTACAGAGACGTGCATTTTCTTCCAAGTTGAAATTAGCTTTCAAACTTTAAAGTTAATTTAGGAATTCAGTTCATGAAAGGATCAGTGTGTAATCTCATCTCCTTTCTCCCGTCCTTTTCTCTGTTATACGAAGTTAAAGTTACCCTATTACCCACTGTTACTTGCCACCACCTCTTGAGGGTAACGTAGAAGGTAATTAGAATATAGTAATTACTGAGTAGTATAAATATACGTAGAAAATGCCTGGAGATGAACTCAGTATAGTCTTACGGTTCTATATTGATTATTATAATTGAGACTTTAGAGACAGGATGATGAATATACCCAATTAAGTTATGAACACCTACACATGATTATTAAACTTATATTTGATTTATGTGCAAACCTGGCCTGATTTTCTCTTTTAATCAACAAATTAATTAGACATTAACAAACTTATTTTTGTACTTCGAGAAACGGCATATTTTATTATGAACAAATATATTTTTGTTTTTATCAGGGGCTTATGGAAACTGTGAAAACGCTTCTTCCCCTAAGTAAACAGCATATTGTGTCAATATAAATAATGCAATAACGTTTGAAGAAGACTGTGTAAAATGTTCAAAATAACACTCTTAAAATTAACAAATTCTCTTGAGTAGGAAACCACGCTGGATTTAACAGAATTTTCACTGAGATATTTCTTCAGTGCATGATCAAAGAGGCTCAAGTGGAAAAGTTTCTTTTTAAGAGGAGAGCCAAAACAAATTTCAAAAGTATATCAACAGATTAAATGTTAACAAATATTGTTAAAAAAATAAAAAAATAAAGAAAGAAAGAAATGAAATCTTTCAGGTTTACGTTCCACGGTTATGCTGGCTAGGCTAAAGGAGACGGTAATGATGACAAATTAATGGAATGGTAGAATGAATAAAGTGGGAGGAAACGGGAGAACCCAAGAAAACCTATGCACACGGTGTTTGTCCACCACGAAGTTCACTTGTTGCAAGCTGGGATCAAACCAGGGACCCCCTTAACAAATATTGTGTAACGAGCATTGAGTACTGTGTGCGAAATTCTTTCCTTCGTGATCTTTTTGTTCGTTGGGAAAATGACTACTTGAAAGTGTCTCTCCCTTATTTTCATTTTTCTTTTCTTTTCTTTCTTTCTTTCGTTCGTCATTTTTTAGTTTAATGTTCCACAATTATGCACGAGGCTAAGGAAGGTGATGATGATGAGATGGATGATAATGGTGGAATGCCGAAAGTGGGAGAAAACGGGAGAACTCCCAGAAAACAAGCAAACACTGTTCTTTCACCAAAAAGCCCACTTGTCGAGAGCTGGGGTTGAATGAGGGACCTCATGCACCAGCGCTCTACTACTGAGCCACTTTCTTATGTGCAATGGACGTTTTATATCTATTAACACTGTAATACTAATATTGTCCGTTTAACACTGATGTAGGCACTCTAATCGAGAACATTCCAAACTGAATATTGCTACATTGGTTTATTATACCTATTTTCTAAAATAGCTGAAGAACAGAAATCAGAATTAAAATTTCGATATTGTAGAGTACTAGAACTTCTGAAAAAAAAAAATCCTTGTAAGAGGATGGTAACGATTTTTGAGAAGCTAACACTTGAGAAATCATTCATAATCATATTAATATTACAATATGTATTCGTAGATAATTTGTTAGGAAAATGAAGGGGATTCTTTCAGTTTTACGTCCCACTCTTACGCCGCATAGGATAAAGAAGTCGGCGATGATGAGAATGAATGAAGAAAGTGGAATGAAACTGGAAACGAAATGATCGGACAAAACCCACGCACTCGACTCTTGGTGCGATCTGGGATCGAACCAGAGACCTTACGAATCAAAGGTTAACACTATCAGTGAGGCAGCACAGTCCACAGAATTTGGTAGGAATATTTAGGAATGATGTAAGAATGTAACTGGTTTAAATATTTATTCCTTGTTTTCTTCGATAGTTAGGTTATCCTCATTTACAGAATCTCTCATATATATCCTCAACGTATCATAAATACTGATACGATTTTCTTAATATACATCTGTAGCTTACAAATGACCAAAGAACAGCTTGTCAGCAGAAGTTTCTTTTTTTGTTTTTCTTTTCTCTTCTCTTTTTTGAGTAATCCAGAAAAGTTTTCCTGAAATGTGACAGAGACTTTAAATAGGTTCGTAGTACGTGGAACAAACTTGTTATTTTTTATTCTGACCACGACGCCATCCAAATAGGCGTTGTGCTGCTGTTTCTTTTGTCTCATCCATAATTGAATGCAACGTTTTCAACAAACTTTTACTGGTAAAGGAAAATAACCTATACTTAGCTGTAGAGATGCTTAAAGAGACGTGTTTCGAAATTTAGTGCCCTTATCTACTTGCAGACACGACCCAAAGTTGGCAGAGTATACGTGCCTATATGCACTACATTTTACGAGCAAGAGTGGAAAGTAGAAGATTGTATCCAGGAATGAGGATGCTAAATTTTAATTGCCTTCTCTATGCATTAAAAAATTGACCAAATTCACTTGAAATTGTTGAACTTTTGCTTGTAAAGGAACTTCGGGGCCGCGAGCCGCGACGGATCAGTGTCAAAAAAACTCGCTTTTGATTCAAGGGGTTTGTCGTTTCCTTTTACTTTCTTCATCCCACCATTTCACTCATTCTCATAATCACCGTCTCCTTCAGATTACACGACATACATAGCTGTGGGGACGTAAAACTGAAAGATTTCATTTCATTTTTGTATAGAAACCTCTTTTCTCGTGAGCGTTTGTAGAAAATATATTTAAATAAATAAAATCAAAGGATTATGACCGAGGATATGGTGTGTAGTCAACTGGATGATGATTTCTCATGCATTGAATTTCAGTGTCATTATTTCTGGCTTTTTATGTCAAAGTTCACTACCTCTTAATACATTGGATTAGCATTCCAGTTGCCTTATATAGTTGAGTCAACATGAAAAATTCTGTACGCGCTGAAGAAATTGAACCGAGAACAATTTCTGTGGAGAGCAAGATATCTGAGTTTACAGCGCTCACTTCTGGTGCGAGGGACCTATGGTTCGTTCCCAAACCATGTAAGTTTGTTGTGGACATTATCGTATTCATGGATATTCTTGGGGTTCTTCCAATTCTCCGACATTCACATTCCACCACAACTGTTCACTTCCAGTAATCATTCACCTCTTTTAGTCTACAAGGCATAACCGTGGGAAATTTCTTTCATTTTCATATCGAGAACGCGCATTACCCATTGAATCTACAGAAGAATATACGAAGTAATGATGTAAATATAATAATGATGTGGAAACAAGATATGACTAGTTAGCTAAACATATATATAAGACTACTTCGTAATGTTTATTATAACATCATTTTAAACTGTTACAGGGAAAGTCAGGGAAGTTAAGGAAAACTCAGGGAAAATTGTGGGAAAGTCAAGGAAAACTCAGGGAAAATGGTGCAAGTCAGAGAAGCTCAGGGGCAAAGACTGGAAATCAGGGAAAGTAAGGGAAATTTTGCAAAATATATTTTTTCAAACTAATTGTACACCAATTTCAGTTTAACCAACCATTATAATACCTATTTGATAAGGTAAAATGGAATGTACGTATGAGCAATTGATTACTATTTGTCACTATAGAATAAATGTTCTCGTATATAAATATTAACCGTTATTTATTCATATTTATATGCCAACATCATCCAGCACCTGTCATGAAAGTCAGGGAATTTCCTATCAAAGGTCAGGGAAATATAGTTCTCCAGATCAGTAGGAACCCTGTATTATAATTGAAATAAAAAATATTAATTTTACTCGATCCCCTTCATATGTGGAATTCAACAGTTCATGAGATTCGATCTAGTGTCTACAATTAATTTCGGAAAACTGAATAAACAAGCGTTGCCAGACAACACGATTTTATATCAGGAACCAAAAATTTCTCACAAATTATTTTTAACTTTTAATATAAAAACTTACCTTCAAACTAGGTGCAATATTTTATACCGAGGAACACTCAAATATACAAGTACATACATTGATAAATCTAAAATAATGCAAAGATAATAATTAGAAACACATGGAAGTTTTCTGATAGAATATTCATAATGAAAACAAAAAATTAAAGATAGAAACAGAAAGTTTTATCAGCAAACATGACCTATTTCCTTCGGTCTCATGGTTTATACTGGAGTTACTGTAACGTGTGGCAGTCTAATGTGAACCTTGAAAAGTGACATAATAGGTTTAAAGCACGAAAAGAGATTTATTACATGCAGTGTTAGCGTGCAATCGATGTGGAGATACCAGGAACAACTGCAACGATGGCTGCTTCCAGTAATGTTGCTTTCATATTTCAGAACAAGAAAATGTTATATGCGTTTTTATGCGGTATTTCTGGTAGTTTGGACACATAATTTCTGGGTCTTGACCCAGCATTATGACTCAGTTGGAAGACTATTGAATTAATAATACGTTTCAGACTGTATGTGGACTAAGAAAAGCAGAATGTTTTGCTAAATGTCCATTTCCTGATGATTATGAATCACCTTTTAGAACATGAGTTATCTGGTTGGCTAAAACTATTCGTGAGCAGAAAAGGTTACAGTCTGTTTTAGATATCCAAACTGTGCTATGCATAAGGATCGGAAGTCTTATAGGAAGTTAGTCTATCCATCTGTCTGTCTTGTCTGGTGACATCAGAGCAAAAACGGTAAAAGATAGGGAGAAGTAATTTTGTGAATAGGTTCTATCTCTCTCCTTAACTTCCTATTCAAACCGGAAGTGGTAAAAATAAAAAATTTTCGTTTTCAACATTGATTGCCGTAGGGAAAAAAAAATGCTAATAGAAAGCGATAAGCAGCTTTCTGATGTGGACTCAGTACCAAAGCTTCAATACAGTAATCTTTGGAACCTTCGTCTCTGAAATCATCGATAACAAGAAGTCCCATATGACACTCATTAAAGGCAATGAAATGAATCTACTTGTTCCTATGTTTCTTAGACACGGAGTGGCATTTAGGACACATATTAGGGAACGATATACATAGTTCATGGAACCTCATGTGACAATGAATGCACTTGATCCATTCACATGTACACTTATGTCCAAAATAATCGTCGCATATCTATAACTGTCTTCTTGTAAGAATATAATATGATAATGATTTTGCAGGGTACTTTTAATACTGATACTATGTGTATAATCGGGAAATGTATATTTGTAGTAAATTTCAAAAGAAAAGAATTATAAGTACGAAAATTAGAATGAGTAAAACAAAATGCTGCTAAATGGACAAGAAAGTTTTATTTTCGTTTTATTGTTCTTATTTACTGTTCTTTTGACATGAAATTCGCTACATACATGTCTTTGCCGATTATACTCATACTAACATTATAAGAAATACCGGGCGAATTCGTTATCAAATTATATTCCTACAACAATATATTTATAGACATGCGACAATAATTTTGGACATGAGTGTACACATAGATCCCTTGCGTTTGTAATAATGTCCACCACAGCTTTCACAGTAGTTATATCCATCTGTATCAGATGAGTCTGGACGGTTTCACTGATTTTCTCCTAAAACTATTGTAGTTTTTTTTTTTTTTTTCTCCTGATAACTTACATTTCTTTGACTTGTGCTTTTGTATGGCAGCCGAAAGTGCTACATTGGCATTTTTGGTTTCAATATAAATCTGCGCTGGGCAAAAACGATAGATGGTAGTGAGAAATGGCTGTTTGATTTGGATTCAGCTTCCCAACAACAAATTCATTTCTGCTCTTATTCTTCTACTGAACCCGGAAGTAATAAAGCTAGTGGTACTTTCAGTTTCAATAGATGATTTCTATGTATTGTAGTATAAATTTTAAGAGATAGCGACAAGCTGCTTGTGATACGGATACGACACCCGAAGAACAAGTTCTATTTCAGATGTTATCCTTCTATTGGAACCGAAAGTTACGTATATATCTACTACTTCCGGTTTCAGTACTGAATTCACATAGTTTGGAAGTCTATCGTAGTTTCACTGTATGAAATAATACTGATTCCTTTAATATTGACGAGCGTTCTCTTAAAACTATGGAATAGCCTGTAGGATTTAATCGAATTGTTATAAGACTAAGGTGCAATCGCTTACATATTTATGTCAAGTTAATTATTTATTTTCTTTTTTTGTGCGTGTGTGTCAATTAAGGAAACAAATAACAATACCGACAAAATGATTTGTACGGAGTAGGGATGCCCAATTCCGGAATTTTTACTTTCCGGAATCCGGAAAGTAAAATCGGAAAAATACCGCATTTCGGAAAAATTATAAAATTCGGAAAAATTCCAGAATTCGCAAGAATTCCGATTTCGAAAAAATCTGGAATTCGAAAAAATCTGGATTTCAGGAAAATTAGGATTTCGGAAAAATTCCGAATATTGGAAAAATCCTGAATTTAAAAAATCCGATTTGGGAAAAATGTGGAATTCGGAAAAGTTCCGAAATTTTTCCGAATTCCGGAAAGTGAAATTTTCGATTTCGGAAAATAAATTTTCTGGAATGGATTTTTTGGCCATCCCTAGTACGGAGGTAACATGACAGTAGGTTAAAGCTTTAAGGTGTAGACTATATCTCGATAGTTTTTGTAAGGTTTACATACTTTAAAATTAAAATTTAAAATTATATTGGTCCACTTTAACATTCGGAGAAGAAGTCACTGATTGTTCATTTCTCTGTTAATTTGACTTTGAAAATAATTGACAACTTGGGTTTCGTGTGAAATGGGTAGGTTTACTTATAGTTTAAATTCCATTAATGTTATTCTATGAATACATCTGAAATAGAGCGTATAGGAAAAAGACGTACAATATTCTAACGATACCAACGTCCGAATTTTCTTCATGTTAAAAGGGCATGCTAAAAGTCAAATTCTCGTGATTTATTCCCCGTTAATCTAAGAGAAAATTCCATTACATAATTAAACGCTTTGTCAAACAAAGCAGAATTGTGTGCTTCAGTGGAGCATTCACGAATTCTCTGAGAGAGTAAAACACTACCAACTATTTGAAGCTAGTGTAAGTGACCAATTTACCATTCAGTCCAACTCAACAGGCATTTGTGTGATTATCCGTCTGTTTGTTTCACGCAGTTCGTCGATTTTATCCGATTTTAATGAAATTTGGCATTTACAGTACTTTTTCTGAGGCTATAAGTGTTAGTGTTGAAGTCCGTTAAAAATAAAGGAATGAAAAAGGGATAAAATCAGACCAAGTATGAAAGTTCGCACATATCATACGCATAATGTAGCAAAGTAATTTTCCACAATAATGTTAGTAAAAATTATTCGATTTTGATACAGTATGTTGTATACTATCTGCAATGCTTCCCAATGATAAGCATAAAACAATTTAAAGTAGATGTAATCATGTTCCATATTATACAAGCAGCATGAATCATACCTTGTTTTGGTTATAGTGAAATATAATTTCAACTCTTTGAAACAAATACCAAATGGCTTTATTTTAGACGGTCCATCATGAATACTTTGAATGTTATCGAAGTGAAAATACTGCGCTGGATGTGTGGAATAACAAGAACGGACAGAGTCAGGAACGAAAGAGTGAGGGGAATAAGTAAGTTTGTTGAGATATTTAAGAAGATCCAAGAAAGAGGACTGCAGTGTTGTATTTATTTAATGATAACAAATAACTATGTAGTCACAAGAGTGATGGGATTGAAAGTGGATGGAAAGAGAGGTGAGGGAGACCAAGAAGAAAATGAAATCTTTAAGTTTAACCTCCCACGGTTATGCCGGTTAGGATAAAGGAGACGGTGATGAGAGAAATGAGTGAAATGGTGGAATGAAGAAAGTGGGAGGAAGCGGGAGAACCCCGAGAAAACCCACGAGCACGTTGTTTGTCCACCACAAAGTCCACACAGCGCGAGCTGGGATCGAACCAGGAGACCAAGAAGGAAATGGTTGGGTATGGTTAAGAAAGAACGACTTCAGGAAGAAAGGTCTAACAGGAGAAGAATTCCGAATTAAGGCTTTGTGGACAAGACTCATAAGAAATGTTGACTCCACATGAGTGGGAAAGGCAGAGAGAAAGACTAAGAAGAAATAGTTAAGTATCAAATAGGTACAGTGAACCTGTTAGACGGGAAATAGAGAGGATCGGGGATTCGAGGAAAATCCCTGAAAATTTCCATCTTTTCGAAATCTTGTGGTAGTCAAATCATTTTTGTGTCTTGGGTTAAAGTTTTAAGGGAACACTTATTCAATTTCACACTACTAAGTGTAGTACATTATCAGTGCTCGATACAGTCAGGTAGTGGATGGTTGCACTCTTTTTGGATCAAAAGATCCAATATATTTCAGTCGAAGCTTTTTTGTACGCCTTGCATCTGGAGAACTACATATAATGTAGCCAAACCTAAACTATCACTTAACTCAGTGTGATGTGCTTATTCCGTAGAAATTGATTGATTGATTGATTTTGAGTTTAACGTCCCGTTCAGCAGCGAGGCTATATGAGACGTGGACCTACTGATTAACGTGGAATCCAAACCACATGAGCTCCCGCCGGGAATCGAACCCGGGCCTCCCACGCCACAGGCGCGTACGCTAACCGCTTAGCCACGGAGGAGCTCAAGTATTCCGTAGAAAATACGAAAATTCGATTTAGGGGCCGTTCAAATATTTTTTGGCTCCTGATCGAAAAACTAATTATTGACCAAGATCGCAATTTTTTGATTTTATTTTTATCATTCCTAAAATTCTAGTTATGTATATCTTTCAGTCGAATTATTTGAAAACTGACTACTAATCGTCTCGAAATGGACACTAGAGCTGCATGTTTAAATTGTGGAACAAGACAAGATACATAAAAATTATCGTCTCGTTTTCGAGTAGAAATTATAAATTTCTCGAGCATCGTGACAACACTAGTTCACTGAAGTCTTAGATACCGAACACCGTTTTGATGTTATGTGATTCATCTTAAAACATTACAAATTGATAAAGTGATTTTTGTACGAACACATTGAAGAGCATTTATCAACATTTAAATTTACAGGTCATTATAGAATATAATTCAGTAATAAATATGGTTCAGATGTTGTTATATCATATTCTTCTTGCACTTTTCGTGATATGGAAGGATTTCGATTAATTTTTAGATGAAATTAACAAGAACCAGTTGAGAATGCTCCGTCCAAGAGCATTGCCAGAACGAACTTAAAAAGAATGGAGAGATGGAGCGGGAAGGATAACTGTGATTATCTCTACATGGAAAAGTAAATCTTTTTATCTACACCTCCTTCTGTTTCTCGCAGAAATTCGCAAAATATCATCTCTCTATGACTTATAGTTCCCGAGAAAAGGCTCCTCCAATCTCCCGAAATTCGAACTTTCTTGGTCAATATCTGGAGAACGGTGGCCAGTTTGCCAGTAGCCAGTTGTCCATTGGCCACCGGTTACTATTTGGTACCAAAATATTCACCATCCTCTTACGTATTGATCAACGCCAACATTATCTCTCTATGACTTATGGTTCCAGAGATATGGATTTTTAAATCTCCGGAAATCGGCCATTTTTTTTAGCCAATATCTCGGGAACGGTAAGAGTGACGCGAAAAATTTAATCACTTTCTCAGATAGTTTTTGATGCTCTATCGAATGGAGGACTCAACATTAAAAAAAAAAAAAAATGCAAATGACAGACACACACACACACACACACACACACACACACACACACACACACACACACACACACACACACACACACACACACACACACACACACACACACACACAGAATTCAGTAACAAACTTTTGAAGTTCGTTGAAAATCATAATATAAATTTTGTATATGAATATTACAAAAGGAGACGAGACGATGAAAGCTTCCCGAGAATCGACACGAGACGAGACAATAGGAAAAATCTTTGTGATAATCGAGACGAGATGAGAATTCGGCAATTACACACGAGAGGAGGAAACCTTATTTCTCGTCTCATCTTGCCTCATAGGTAACAATACAGACTACATTGTCAATTAATGTCTAGAAAGGGGTAGTTAATTTTTATTTACTTGTGTGCTGAGTAAACCGAAAAGATTTACGAGTAGATAATAAATCGTGGGCGGGGAATCGAAGGATAGCAAAATATTTTTGGTTCGTAATTCTGATATTACTAATAGCTAAACATATTTCTAATATAGTGATGATATAAAGTAAATTTCTTCAGATCAATTGTCTTTTATACCTTGCGGATGTATAGTATTAATAGGAATGACTATAAGTCTGGAATCAATGGGTATAATTTCTAGAATTGATGAACAGCATTTTATGTTAATGGAAAATATGATCCACATGTCCACCGTCATTGTCACCATTGTTCTTTTTCTTTCTCTCTTTCTTTCTTTTAATTTTGAAACGTGTAAAGATCCAGATCAGTCGTTGGATAATTGTCTTCTAGAGCAGCGGTTCTCAACCGATGTGTCGCGACACAGTGGTGTGTCAGGCAGTCCCCTAAAGTGTGTAGCGAAATCTTAGAATTTAAAAATCATGAATTTAATAATAATTAGTTAAAATCGAGACAAACTGTACCCGTCAACACCTCTAGCGGTAGCATATCGCTCAGTGCTATATAGTCATTATAAAAAGTAATTGGTTTCATTATTATTATTAGTAGTAGTAGTATTATTTATAATAAAAATATCAAACAAGTGTGTCGCGATGTCCTAGAAGTTCAGTAAAGTGTGCCGTCAGTCAAAAAAGGTTGCCAACCACAGTTCTAGAGATTTAGATTGCACATTTTCATAACACATTTCAGATGTAATGTTGCCTTCTATGTTTATTCTTCTGTTCTAGAGAGAACTATCTTCACTTGATCGTCTACGATCGTGGCACAACTTATCTTTAATGAAAATATGTACAGTGTTAGTAGTATTTTCATATTTTATATCAATTATTTTTCACAATGGTGTAACCCTTTGATTTCTAAATAATATATGTAGTTAAAAAAGTAATTGTGTACCGTAGAAATGCGTTCCATCATTCATTACTTTCCTATATTATGCATTTAAAAAAAGTAATTATTTTTCGTTCTCACGCACATTCTTAGTGCCCGTGGCTTGGATTCCTTAAAATATTTATAAATGTGTTGCTGGAGGTTCCAATAAATTCCTGCTAAAGCAAATTCCTATTCACATTGAAAGTTTATAAGTTTTTTTTTTTTTTTCATGTATTTATTTTATAACTTGCACTTCATCAACGAGATGTATAGGAGCTGACGCACAGCAATAGGAATTTTGATGAATTTGAGTTCCACTTTGAGCATTAGCTTGAAGTAACTTTCTTTTTTCTTTTTATCATAATTATACGTTGAATGTGTAGCGTTAGTTAACCTTTCACTGAGTTAAGATTAGATAGAGGAATTTCTGGTTGTTAAAATTAACTTTTAAATACCTGAAACAGACACATTCAGAATGTTAATTAAGTTCTATTAATTATTAAATAAGCTCTGAAAGCAGGGGAAGCTAGTATTTGCTAACCATCATTTAAAATTAATAAATAAACTCATATGTTTCATACTTTTTTTTTTTTTTTTTTTTTTTTACAAAATACTGAATGACATTAAAAATTTGACTAAAATAATTTTGTTTTAGTGAAAGTGGTAAAGTTCATGAACAAATGGATAAGAATGTAGCGTCCCTTTCAGCATCGTGGTTATATGAGACGTGGACCTATAACTTAAAGTGGGATTCGAACTGCATGAACTCCAGCCGGAAATCGAACTTGGGTTTCCCGCGCCGAAGACGCGCTCACTAACCATATAACCGCGAAGAAGCCCTGATAAATTACATATATTATTAAAATCACATAGGATGGATCAAAGTTTCTCATATGCGGGCTATACCGCGTCATAGTACACAAAGTAAAAACGACGCAATGAGCGTAGTGGATTCTGTTAGAGTTTGTTTCGGAGGTGCAGAATTTTCCCAATGGCTAAGACGGGAGTTTCCCGATTCATATTTAATTTTATATAATGGTTTCAATTGTGCAACTGTTTCTTTTTGTGCTTCTGAAATGGCTCCTGACAATTATATTAACAAGTATGTAAAGATCAGTACAACGTATTTTTATCAGAAGTCCTTCGTGGGTGAGTCGGCAGACTCATCGTATTTGTGGGCAATTAGCCCCGGTTTCGAATCCAAATGGAGAACAATTTCTCTCGGATGTAAGCCGAGAAGCGGTTTGAATTCCGCTTTAAGCTTAAATGACCCCTTCCAGCATAACCCCGTTGTTGCATAATAACACCACAGCGAAACAAACTTATTTCTATTCATATGTATTATAAATGCATAGAGCAGATTATTTAAACCAAAAAAACTGGTTTAAAAAAACTTTTTTTTTTTGTTTTTTCAATAAAAAACAGGGTTTTTGCCAATCCTGATGGAAACTAAAAGGATTGTGTAAATGATCTGCTTTTCTTGTTAATGATCCTTGGATATGAAGTAGCTTACACATACCATAAGTACTTCCTCCTAAGTAAGGTTTCAAATCCGGGCTTATTTTTCTTACCTTGTAGAGCAAAATCAAATCGTTTTCATAATTCGCTAAAATATTTCTATTTCTGCAAGAATGCTATAGTAAACGCCCTGTTTTAGCACTGAGCGTAGAATTTCTTGGTAAAACACTTAGATAGCAAGCAGAAAAATTTTGCCGATCCAAATTAAAAATTTAAACAGCTGAAATAAAATACAGTAATTTTCCGAAAATAACAATTATAATTGTTGTTTGAACCCCGCTAGAGCAATTCCATTTAAGTAACATATGTTTCAGTTAAAAATACCCATGGATTATTTAAAGCAACAATCGAAGTTATAGTTATCCTCTCCAGAAAGCTCTTAATTAGCATTCATCTATTATTAGCATCAATTACCCGCTTCGCTGGATTAAATTAAGAAAAAAAATAGTAATATCTTTCGTTAGTCAGTCATTTTTACTATTACTAAAACGCTCCTTGATATTGGTCATTTCGATGATTTTTATATACCCCCTCTCCTCCTCATGTTGCAGGCCACGGCATCGGAAGTGTCATTTTTCATCTCAGCGACCCCAAAAAGTATGAATTTGACACTGATATTGCTCTCCTGGCCCTCTGTTTGCCCCCGACTATTAGTTACATCAATGTTTAGTTTCAAAACAGCAAATTTGTCACAAATTTCCTTCTTTCACCACTGACGCAAGCAAGTAAGTGCATGGTGCACTGCATAGAAAATGACTCACTTTTTCTCTGGAGATGATTCATGAATTACATAGGCTAACCATAATCATTGCTATATTAATAACGTAAGTTGCGTTTTGTTAGGTTACCTTTCCATCATTTTGATAACTATCAGGAAGTATGTGTTTCCATTCGTTACCACAGCCATGTTCCACCGTAATATGAACTGTGCTATAGAATGTTTTACATCAACACACACAAGTTATTCAATATTGTAAAAGAGAAATGTTAAACGATTGCAGTTACGTTACGACGTGCAAAATGTATTTTCTCCTAAATTACCCTACATCTATATAAAGCTAACAATTTATGATGGAGAGGCAAAAGTGAAGGCTGGAAAATGATTCTGACGAATAGAAACAATAAAACAAATTGAAAATAAATACAATGTGTTTGTTCCAGACATATTTCTCCGAACACCAAATAAAAAAAAAGTGAAAAAGAACGAAAAAAACTTTAACAGCAAATGGATATTTAGTCTTTCATTTGTAGTTTTATTAGGTTGAATGGTTCTTATAAATTCGACATTTTATATAGTCTCTGTTTGTGTAAAATAACCATTTCCAAGTTCCATATTGGAATGTGAAAGTAGCGTAAACCATTTTATAGATTCAATTTGACACGCTCATCGTCACCTATAACATACATGTATCCAGTACGTATATGTAAATTTTATGGGTCTAAACCAATGTTCAGAATTTACTGAATCACTAACTTCAATCAAATTTGTATGTTTGTATCCTAGACGTAAATGAGAATTGGTTTTATCATATTGGAATGTTAAAGTTTGATGATGCGACCGTTAGTTCCGTAATGGTGTGGTGATAGAAACTGGTGTTAGTAGGGAAGAGGTGGTTGGAGGATTTTTTTTTTTTAATCTTTTTCAACTTGTATGTGATATGCTATGCGCTGTCGACTCTGTCCCTCTCAGAGACAGCCAGCAACCTTTTTGAATTCCTAACCTGCCACGCGGAGGCTATGCATCGGTGACAAATGCTTTGTTGTCACTGGGATCCACGCGAGATGCATTGTTGACAGATTGGGAAGAGCTCAGCTCCTTTTATGCGTGCAAAATCGATAGGCGGCAGGAGCTGAAAGAGTGACAGACATGAGAAGTGGAGAGGCCTGCTTCTGCGGATGATGCAAAAGAGAACGACGTCACTTCATATCGCGCTTTCATCAAGCATTTCTAGCAGGGTTCAAGATAAATTCTCGGTTCAAAATGCGGTTTTAGTGCTTACATACTTAAAAAAAAAAAAAAAAAAGTAGTATATAGAAGTGATATATGGTCACCCAGATGGCTTTCGTTCAGTGTGGTGAAATATATTTATTTCATTGTCTCCCAGGGCTCTTATTTCTGGCTTTCCAGACTGAAGGCCACTACTTCTTAATTCAGGTAGTTCATCAACTGCCTTACCATATTATTAGGTTAACATCGATAATTTGCCTTACTAGGAGTCGAACCCGGCACCACGGGTACCGGACGCTTGCGCTATAACTATTTGGCAAAAAAGTAGCGTAAATATTGCAGAGATTAAGCTGAAACTTTGGAATAGTTTATAGAAAGAGAGAAAAATTACTTTAAATATTTTAGCTATACTTATAATTTTACAGTGTAAATTTATGTTGATTCAAATTGCCATCGATTTCCGTAGGGACAATACATTTTCGTACTGACCCAGTATCGTTTGTAAGGCAGTTGGACAATTACTTTAACTGAGAGATAAGGAACTCCATTTCAGTATGACAGCAAACGGTAGTGGAAGGTTTTTGTACTGGACACACATTATCAAACCTTTCGCGACTGTAATGACAGGAAATTTAGTTTATTTTAGAGGTTAAATTTTGCCCATATAATACAATCTCTTTGAGAAGATGTCTCTGTGGTGATAAATCTCCAGGTTTTCTAAGCTACAGAGAATCGATTTAATAATAATAATAATAATAATAATAATAATAATAATAATAATAATAATAATAATAATAATAATAATCTAACCAAATTTATTGGAAATTATGAAGACAACTTCGTGCTTGTGTTATTATATTATACAGAGTGTTTCAAAACAACACCGACAACGTTTGGGAGGTGATTCCCGACACCAAGATAAGACAAAAAGTTTAGATCAACTTGGATGCACAGATGCTTCCTTTCGGAGTTATAGGCTGCCGAAAAAACACGAGAAAGTAAACTTTTAAAGTTCCATAGCTCCAAAACTGTGGGACCTATCGTAGTCGGGTCAAGACTTCATTTAGGGACTGTGCCCTATCTATCCAAGTATCCAAGTTTCGTAATCCTGCTGTACTTCCGCAACATTTTTTTTTTTTTTTTTATAGAGGTAGTTGGTGAGTACTTCAAATTATATGCCCGCAGTCAAACTCCCTCAATGCGTGAGTACCTTAGGATTCTAAAAAACATATTTTTGGATAGCACACATATTAGTTCCTGAGTGAAGTCTTGACCCCACTACGTTTGGATAGCACACATAGTATTGGAGGTATGGACCTTTAAAGTTTATTTTTTCAAGTTTTCGGTAGCCTATAACTCTGAGAGGAAGCATTTGTGCAGACAGGTTGGTCTATACTTTTTGTCTTATCTTGGTATCAGGAATCACCTCCCAAACGTTGTCGGTGTTGTTTTTGACACATTCGATATAATATGCGTATTTATCAGTACAGCTTAGCTTTAAAAAGAAAGAAAAAATAATAATTTCCCTTTGTTTTCTAGAAAACTGTGCATGAGGATTTACAACCACCCATATCATTCTGCTCAGCTGAGTGATATACAGGGTGACCCAAAAGTAGGTATACAGTCCCGTGTTGACCGGCACATGGCATTTTATATAATTTACTTATTGTTATCCATACAAGCAATGATTTACAATTTCTTTATTATTTGTTCTTAATCTCTCTTTACTCATACCTTAAGCTTGGAACAAATAGAAGCAAATAAACTAATTATCTTAATAAACTAAAATGTCATATTTTGTAGGATTGTATACCTACTTTTGGGCCACCCTGTATATCTGTTGGTATATATCTCGTCTTTCTTATGACTTTCTTTTAACGTTAATAATGTAGAATTTCTGACTCCAGTGCTTTTGGTGGCGCAGATATAAAATAATCAGGCATTGAAAGCAGTTACAGTAAATCTGGTTAGTGAAGTAGGTCTTTTATTATTTTCATCCTTGCGCTACAGCCTAAAATATCTTCCCGTATAGGCGTAGGCTTCCCACAAGGAAACGTTCCATATTGCAAGGAAGTTAACCAACAACCCTCGTTTGTTTGAATTTAGTTGAAGCAACAGGAAAATCTCTCGCCTCCCCTGTTTTCATTAGCAACACTCAGCATTAATTGCTCTTCCTTGTATTTGTTTAAAGCATACAACGGATGGTTATACGCTAATGCGGATGTTTGTTCTACGTGCAATTTTGCAAAGATAATAGTACGTTAGTTGGGAATGGCATTGATAAACTTTTGCACCAGAAGTGGCAAAAACTAACGTCTACTGTATTAGACAATGTTAGAAATTTTCTATGCAGAGAGAAAGCATCTTATCTGTAGATTTGATGGAAATTAGATTATTAACGTTATATACGAGAGCGTTTCCAAAAGTTTCCGGCTTAATTAAATTTTGAGAAGAGATAAAAAGAGAACAACGGGGTTACTTTCGAATAGACTCGTAATCTCCCTTGACTTCAATCAATACACTTTTCACATCTTTTGATTAACATACATCATGTATACCCGGTATAAAAATTTAACTCTTGTCTGCAAATTGGCTTATAACGGCTTCGAGAATTGTTTCCCTTGAAAATCTTTCTTCAGTTTTAAGATCAGGGCTGTAGGGTGGATTTGAATCTCCCCGAAGTCGCCGTCTGTCACTGCAGCCGTGTGGACTGGAGCATTGTTATGCAGTTTGCGAGCAACGCGACTTAGCAATTGCTTCTAACAAATTGACGCAGCTAGACAGTTGAAACTGACACATTATTTTTTCCATAGACGGCACTCTATGCCACGAACGGCTTACTACCAATGACAATATTTCAGAGTTAGACTGAAAACATTTTGAAATACTCTCTTAAGCCATGTGAATAAGATGGATTTACTAACAATGACAAATCTTAACACAAGTACTAGTATTTTAAATAGGTTTATGCTCGACTATTTTACCCACCTCCAGTCCCATATATTCTCCTTCTTTTGTAAATTTAAGGTAAGTATACGCTGGACTATAAACATGTTAGGTGGATAGACGCCGTACACTCCCGTATAGTCCTATTATATCCCTGCAAAACATTATGTAGACTAGGATATTGGTTACTTATGTTCCGGCTTTCTAGTAAGCAGAAAATCGTGATGTTCTTAAAAATCATCCTTGCAAAAAAGGGTACATAAATCCGGATAAGATAACAAATAGTATGCATGTGATAGTCATGCTTCATCCGAGAGGTAACATGCTCTTAATATTCTTGTTTTATGTATGCACAGAGCACTGAGGATGAACTTCTCGAAATTTGAAACTAAACTATATAAATTTCTGGTCCTCTCTCTTAAACTGACGAATTATATTAAAACTACAAAGTTAAGAAAGGAAAATAGTTTTATAAGTACAAATTGTTACAAAGTTGTTTGATAAACACTATAAGTAAACATTTTATTGGTAAAATACACTACAGGCCAAAACTTATTAGTAAAACATATTTCAGTAATAAGAAGTAATGCAACCAAGTAACATTCTCTTTCTCTTAAAAAAAGAAAAAAACAGCATTTAAAAATAAAAATTAAAAACTGATATTAAAAATAAACTTCAAAATGCAGAATGGCGTTAAAATCGTTAAAAATATTCTGATAAACATAAATATTAAAGGGAGGCGAGAGATAAGATTACACATTATTTGTGTGAAAACCATTTTTATACTTATTAGTAAAAGAGACTTCGGCGTGCGAGATCCGGATTCGATTCCCGGTTCAAGCTCATGGATCGGAACACCCACATTCAGCTGTAGGTCCAGGTCTTATATAACCTCCTTACTGAGTGGAGCGCTAAAACCACTTAACCAATGTTATGACGATTTAGTTGCAACTTAAACTGTATAGTTTCAGTTTAATTTGAAATTGGACAATGATGATGCTTTTCCGTTTATTATTAGGACAGGGGCCATAATTAAATTTAGACTTAGCATTAATCTTTGTATAACCGCATGTTGGTTGATGGGCAAGAAAAATAAATTTGTTGAATGTTTTTTTTTTTTTTAAAAAAAAAAAAGCTTTTAGTCTTAAGATCAACAGTCCTAGTCCTAATACAATTCTTTATACAATCCTAGCCCTACAGCACAACAATTAGTCCCACTACTTACAATATTTTTACTAACGTGATGTTTACATACCAAACTAAATGTATATTTAGTGCTTTTTAATCAATTCTTTATTAAACGTGACAAAATCAAATACTTGGCGTGGCGCCTTCATTTACTAAATATACTAGAGAGAGGAATGTTTTAATTTAGTATACCACACACAACACACATACGAGTATATATATAATGCCTATAACTGTACAGAAAACCTTTATTATATAGGAATTAACTTTAAATATGTCTTCAGTTCCATTTATCTTCTGCTCTACTGCATATTTTCCTTCTTATTTTCTAATTCTGCAATCACTTTTTCTTAAATATATGTCACTGTTGGTTTGCTTCAACAGTCCCTTAATGTAAAAATATGAAAGAAAATAAATAAATAAATAAAAGTTTTTTTTTTCTTTAGTTCAGATATAAAAGTTTTCATATAAAATTTTCGTATGGGACAATGTTAAAAGAGTACTTCCAAGTTTGACCATAGTAATTATGTGAAGATGCAGGTATTCTGTTTTGGAACAGATTGATAATTGAAGCACTACGAATGACTGTGGTGTTAAAAGCGGAAATAGCTCCGCACAAAACAAGATACCGTGTTAGCTGGCAAAACAAAGAACATAAAAGCTCATTGGCTGTCGCATTTCGTAATTAACTTCACTCTCTCGAGCTCCATTCACTTGAAATCTGCTGACAGTTTGCTATTATTTCTAGCGTGAATCTGTTTGCCGCATTTACTGTACGTTCGAAAGAGATTGGTAAATTGGTAAATGTGAGCCTCGCTTCGGCGTAGTAGTGGTAATAGTACGAACATCTGGAGCAGATGACATAAACATGTAAACTCTTTCATGCTGTTTTTTTTTTCTATTATATTTATAAATCTGCAGTTATTCATACTTTCTATTTTACTGATTTTATTATACGTATATATATATTATTTTGTTTCGTCTTTCATTCTTTCCCACGATTATGTGAACTTGTGAAATTGACGACTTTGAGAGCAGGATAAACTTACTTCAAATATATTGTCTGCTTGTCATGAAGAAGCTTTAATTTTTTCCGTGTATGCCAATTTATTGTATTGTAGTTTTTACAATCCCCACTCAAATGATAATTTATTGCAGAATTTGTTAGATTCGTATAGGTAGGGTTGCTTACGAGACGAGACGAGACAGAGTTTTCATGACGAGATATGAGACGAGACAATTCTTTCAATAGAGACAGATAAACTTGCTGAGACGAGATAACTTACGATACCTTTCGAGACTAGACACCTTCAACTTTTGTCTCGTAAGCAATCCCAGTAATCGTATATGCTTGCATAATCTTCGGCTATATACCTATAGAAGCAGCCAAATACTATGGTTATTCTTCGATATTGGACAATTTCTTTGGTACAGTTTCACTATATTTTAAGCTAATACTACGCCTAACTTTGTTTATTTCTAAAACTCGATTTCCGTCTTCGCCAGGTTTAATTTGTAAGGAGAGTAATGCATTGTTACTTTTTTAAATGACATTTTTATTTATCTAGTAAGAATCGTATAATTATACTTTTGTTTGATTGTGTAATGTTTAATTCTTTTCAGCTAGTACCGAGACTATGTGCGAATATAACGCCTCACGAATCAATTGAATTCCCACCGGAATTCAAACTCGTATCTCTAGTAATAAAAATGGGAACTTGAACCATGTAACCACCAGGAAGTTTTTTTTAACAACAACAACAAAATTTATTTTTGTTTCTTGTTGTTTCTGAAATCTTTATAGTTCGCCCTTTGAGTTTTTTTCGTGGTTGATTGCCGGTGGTAGTAGCCAAGCGGTCAGAGGCATTAGACTGAAAATTGCGAAATGAAACTGTCGTAGGTTTAAATTCATTCATGGGTGTACTTATTTATTGTGAATGTCTTTATTGTTTATTCCCCTGTTGTACTGGTTAGAGTAAAAACAGGTAAAATGTTATAACTAATAAAAAAAATGAATATATCCGCTGTTTCCATTTGTAAAAGAAAAGAAAAAAGTATGTAAAGCCTGTGACAAACATTTTGGCATTTTAGCTAAACGAATAAAACGCAAGCTCTGACGCAACGTTGCCGAATGATAAGGGGTAGGGTGGCTATGGCTAAGCAGACAAACTACAGCGCGATCAGATGGCAGAGGATAGACGTGAAGGTGTACAAAATAAACGTGGCAATACCGCTGGTCTCTCATTTGTTAGCAGCATTTAAAGGAAACTTCGAGCGCCGCCTTCAAATGCCAAGATGTTTGTCATGCCGTTTAGTTAGCAATATTGACTTCGATTAGGGGAACCTGGGCTTCATTGTCGGCTTGAATGTATGTGGATAGAATTCCAAGTTCAGTCATAGGTTCTTGTTTCTCATAGCCTTGTTGCTGAAAGAAGACGTGAAATTCCAAATGAACATTTATTGAGCTCGTAAATTACTTTTTTTCTGTACTGGATAGGGTGTATCTCATTCTAAAGATAGTTGGATATTGCTGTTTTAGAATGTAACTTGATACATGAATTCTGCTGTGCAAGATATCTAATTTTCGTAATTGCATTCATTGGAATTCGTCTTCGTTAGCCTAAATGGCAGAATCGTGGAATGTAACACCCAGAAATACAATATCATCTCAATCTCATTATTTATTGTTTGTGTTAATTCCTAGAACATTAATTAAAAATTAAGCAATGACATATTTGTAAAGTATAATACTAAAAATGCGGATGATTCCAGTTTCCTCCCAAGTTTTCATTCCCCCAATTCTTTTATGAACATTTACTTCTCTTAATCACCCGTCTTCTTTAGTCTAAAAGAACATAATGGTGGGATTTTAAACTAGAAACTTCATTTTATTTGGAATAAAGCATTATTTAGTTGCTGGAAGAAGAGGTCTTATCAAAGTGTGAAACGGCTCCCCCAAGCGAGAGAAAAGTTCTAAAATTTCTATGTTGCCCACCAACCTATGGTTGAGATGAACAAGAAGTTGGTGGAAATAAAATTTTCTTTCTAACTTCATTTGTGCCTTCTAACTTCAAGTGATACTGAGTTACTTTATAAATTTTGAACCCCCTTTCCCCTTAGGATGCTCATTTTAAAATTTTTAAATAACTTACACTCTCTTTCCTACAGCTACCAAGAACTATGTCAAGCCAATGATAGGGCTTTGTATCAAGGACAAACAAACATTCATCTTTATATATGATATATACAAATATATAAAAATAGATACCCTAACAACATAAGAAATAGAATGTGTAGCGAATTCGTAGGGAAATCTGTAAGTTGACAAATATAAAAACTGAAAACTTACCAAACTCCGACTTCTAACTGATGTGGTACGGAGAATATTAATATTGATCGTTTTAAAATAACAATAGATTAGTGCTAGATAACATAAAACCGTTAATCCAAATATACAAAACGTTGTATATTGTATACCTTTTATGTTCTTTTGCTGTTAAACGTTGTCATGCTTTACAACTCATAACAACATTCGTGATAACGTAGTTATATAAGAAGTAATCACGTTTAAACTTTCATAAGATATTCAGCAATATCTGTTGCGTTGTAGTATTCCTCTCTCTCTCTCTCTCTCTCTCTCTCTTACTCACTCTTTGTTGGATGATCCAACCCTTTCTATCCACCACTGAAAATGTTTCTTCAATCCTCTGTTTCACGGTTCGTTTGCGTGGTTTGTGAAGCACGAATATAGGGGGTCATGTCATTAACTCATGACAGCGCCTCTTTCTGTTGGGGTGACGGGCACCGCACGACCCGTGGCTGCCGGAAGGCCTGAAGGAAGGATGGATGGGTTCATGGTTTCCCTTTCCCCCCTCCCTCTGCCATTGCACACTCGCAGCATGACACAGAGATGTGAAGTTCGGATGAGTGAAGTGCGCGTTTTATGATGCAAATACCACGGAGAAATGAGCTTTTATATCTTGCTGGGAAAGATCAGCATTTCTTCAGGACATATCTATTTCCCTTAGCCGAGATTTCATTTCGAAATGACATGCCTACTTTTCTTGTTCTAAAATAATGAGGCGTGCATCATGAATACAGCTTATATAAACAGATACTCGTACAGTAGTACTGCAAATTTTCGTGCCTAAGAAGCACAGCTAACCATGCAAACTACAATATGCAGTATTTTCTTTCCTGCTGTTGTCGCAAAAGCTCCTGCTTGTTTATATTACAATTTCTCCATGAAAAATTACCTATAACGCCTATCTTTCATACTACACGTATCCATTAGAGAAAATTTTAAGAGAAATTTGATTTATTGTGAGATGTAAAAGGAAGAAATGATAACTTCTTTTGCTTTGTATTTGTCAATATTATGTCACACCGTAGGCTAGAGGAGACGATGAGAAATGAATGATAATAATGAAACAAATGAAAATAAAATCTTTACCCGTAATGAGACTCAAGCCGAAGACTGACAGGTCTGTTAGAGCTTTCCACCGATCGCTTAGTTACCGTCACCCAAATTTTGTAAATTTGCACGCGAAGAAAAAGTTAAACTTAGAGAGAGCACATGAGTCATAAACACATTATGATATATATTCATACAAGCATGTTCAAGTTTTAACCTTCATGCATAAAGTTATGAGAAGTCCTAACTAACTGATTGACTGCTCAATGCATAGACGAAACTACTTAACCTAGGACAGGGGCGCTCCCACGGGAATGGTCTACCGAATCCGAACCTTTCCCCCAGCATCGTAACTCGACAGATATTTGTGCATTACCTTGAGAAACTGTGGTTGCTCTAGGAGAGAAATGGATTATATACCTTATACTACATCTGTATTCTTTTTTTCTTATGAAAGCGATGTAGTTTTATTATTTTTTCCCCTGAGAATATAGGTGACAGTACTTTAAAATTACTTATCGTTTTATCGGGTGTAGAATATTACCAGTTCAATACTACATAGACGTAGTGATTACTAATTGTGAACCATCCCCAACTGTGGACACTCATCAACACAATTTTTTGGGTGCACGCTTGAGCTAGAAACATAGAATTAGGACAGTTCATAACATTTGTTACATAAGGTACCCCTAAGGAAGGATTTTTGGAAGGTGCAAGGAAATGGCGGGGTTGCAATTATTATAATAATAAGATGACCATATCTCGTTATTATCTTAAGGTTAGAGGCATGAAATTTGGTATTTGGACTTCCCATTTAAAATGATTAAATACTTCTTTCGAGGTATTTTTTAATACTTATATTTGATCTACAGTAGAAGGGAAGAAAATGGACGAGGATTACTATAATATGTCCATACTTCTGAATATTTTAAGGTTAGAGATATGAAATTTGATATTTGGACTTGTTTTAGTATTTTTTGAAGTGCGGCCTAGAGTGGAAGAGAAAATGGATGAGGGTGCCTAACTAAGATGCCTATACGAGGGCATTCGAACTTCATAAGAGACTTCGAGTGCAGATGAATTCTATATGAAAGATGGAGAAGAAAGAACGCAAAATATTGCCCTCAATAATATGTGTGGCCATTTGCTATTTTGTTGTCAATGATAGAAACTGCTGTGCCGCACTCTTGGCCTCGGAAACGCAGTGTAGTTTAAGTAAAGGTGAATGTCTCCTTTTATATTCGGGGGTGGACATACGTGGCCCAAGGGCTGCGGAGGAAAGGTTCCACATTTTCGAGACTTCACTTCATACCAGATATAATGAGCACCGCACCTTTATCCCCTTCTATTTTACAAGTACCTATTTTATAGAGGCGGGACAAAGTTGTGTGAACCATATTAGAACGAGGGTATAATGAGAAAAATTATCCGCTCTTATCGAGGTTCGAACCCGAGTCACCCAGTTGGTAAGTAGAATGCCTTTACCAACTACGACACTGCAGCAGTAGCTAGTTTAATTATAGTACTCGCGCCGAGTCGTGAAGCTTGGGCTCTAAACCAATCATAGAAATATTTTGCTTGAGCTCCAACACATCGGAAAACTTCGGTACAATTCGTGGAGCCGCTTCCCGAGCGCACACTTGGGGAAATGTCGAACAACTGAAATTCACCAACAATGTTGCCAAACTTTGAAAATATAGTAAACGAGTATATAAGAAAGGCATTTAAAAATTACCAATAATAACACTGCACAACAATAACTACTGTAACAAGTATTCTAAAATGGTAACAATAGCACAAATAGTAAGAACGAAAATATAACGCAACAACAAAACGGAATTTGACGCCAATCCAACAACACTGTACTCTCGGGAGATGTTTACCGTGTAGCGCGAGAGAGGACACTGACAAAATTTGATGGGTGGGGGTTGATGACTGGAACACACCCTCGCGTTCTATTGGGTGGTGAATTAGGTAGATCTAGGTCAAGCTTCACGACTCGGCGTGAGTACTATAATAAACAAAAATAATCACTTTTTTCGTCGTCGATTGCTTGGCATAGGAGGCCTGGGTTCGATTCCCGGCGGGAGCTCATGTGGTTCGGATTCCACGTTAATCAGTAGGTCCACGTCTCATATAGCCTCGCTGCTCAAAGGGATGTTAAACTCAAAATCAATTCAATTGAAATTCCTTTGCCTCGTGGAGAAAGAAATGTGCGATATTATGTCTGATCGTTGCTACAGAAACGCTGCATGTAGAGGTTGTTCCGCAGGAAGAGATAACGGGTTAAAAAAACTTGGGTTAGGACAATTGACCACAGAGGTCAAACCCGGATCTTTTGTATGCTAAGCTTGGAATCACACTGACCTAATTTACTTACACTCGACATTACCCATCCCTTTCTCGGCCTCCTTCAACCCCAACTGTGATAAACGCTTTCAGTCAGTGAATGCAACATGAGTAATAGCCTGTACCACATACAGTACGTGTTAAACATGCATTTAGAGGCACAAAGCAAACAATCTATTGGAATGAATAATTTGTAGGAGATTTCCCTCACCAATTTTTAACTCTTTTTTTTTTTTTTTTCGGACAACCAATGTATTGTTCAGAATTCCTCCACACATAAAATGACCTATCTGGTATTCGAATCTAGGGTTGGATTAATCGTAGCTGGGCCACGCGAGGATGCTGATGGTAGAGTTAATCCGATTGGTAGCGCAGTTGCAACACAGCCAAAGCTTTATGTTGGGGGTTATTTCTCCATTTCTCTTCCTCTTTCGCTGAGTGATATTGGATTTTTCGTCACTATGCATTTGTTAAAAAAAAAAAAAGTATTTACTAGACAACGTTTCTGTCATAAAATGAAACCTTTTTTCTTTTTTTTTCTTTTTAAACCACAGTATTGCCAATCAGTAGAGATAACTGCATCAAATGGTCGATGATTGTAACGTAACTTGGTAATGATATTGGGATTCAGTTTACCGTGATAAATGTGCACGTCACTGTTTTTGCCATTCGTTTTAGTATTTTCTACCTATCGTATATTGTTGTGGAGAAAATATGCATATTCATCATTGAAATTCAACATTTAAACAAATATTTGCCGAAGTTAATTAAAAAATTGGATTTCTCGGAGACATAAATTTGACTAAATTACATCCAAGAAATCAGTGGCAAAGCATACTTTTTTTTTTTTTTTTTTTTTTAAGTCAAGGGATTGTGATTTAGTTAGATCAAGAGTTTGTGCTATGATTATATTGTCATTTTGTGCATGATTTTTTTTTTCGAGATTTTGTTTATTCTTTAAAAGTGTTCCGTATATGATAGGAAAATTGTTTTAGAATTAGGTTACATTAACAACGAAAGCCATTGAGAGTGCAATTATAAATATTTATCATTCAGGCATCCTTCTAGTGGAACTGAAAGATGATTAACTGTAGAATTCGAACCCTGAACCTCTTATTGTTTATATGTGCAATTTTTTCTTCAGTTGTTTACCCATCAGGATCGTTGAATATAGAACTATAGAATGAAAATATACTAATGACACATTGTTTTGGATTATACATATATATATAAAAAATACACTAAACTGTGTCAAGGCAAATCATGTAATATTGTTAAATATGTATGTTAATGATTATTCAAAACTAACCAAATTATCATACATAATACAGAAGAAATAACGCAAAGTATTTCCTACAGTAACACATGGGAAATATTTTGCGTTGGGTCTTCTGTATCTCTTTCATATAGAATACGACTGAATGCAAGGAAAGTCACGACAGAGTGGCAAAAATCAAGAAGCAGGAACAAAACAGAAAATGATACCAAAAATGTACCGTATTACAAATATCAACCGAAAGCCATGCTAGAAGTATACACTTTACCGGGACAGAAGCATACAAACCAACAATGAAACATATAATAAAATTCCGGATATTACGGTAATAAGCAAAGAAAAAGAATTTCAACTAATAGGCATCATACATACTAAACAACAAATCTGCTGAATGCACATGAGACAAAAAGTAGGAAATACAATCAACTCGTCCAAAACATACGAGAACAATAGAAAACCAACAATGTGAAAATAATACTAATAGTAATTCGGATATTGGCGTGGTCCACAAGATGTTGAAAATGGGACTTGAAACCATTGGAATTGAAGAAAGACAGAAAACATAAAGCATATATAAAGAGGGTAATACTGAACACATACAAAATTGTGAGGAACTTTCTACATACTCCAGAATAAGGGAAAAACACAGCAAATTAGTGACACACTTCGATGGACCCTATTTACTACATGGGCTGGAATTAACTCCGTATTGAAAATTGGTTCTAACTTCTTAAATACTTAACCATTTTTTTTATGAAACAAAAGGCATGAATTGTTAAGCATTGCGAAAGTTCCACATAGCACCACCATTATCCACCGTTTTCGTAAATGGTTGGAGATATTTGGGACAGATACTCCAGCAGGACGTGTGCAAGAACTTGGCGAAGTCGCTGCTCTAATTAATCAAGTTTACTTAAGAACAGCTCCGTTTGTGTGGGGTTAAACAACTTTCAAGAGATGCTTATCTTCGTGATTTTTGAAGACTTCGAGTAAACATTTCCTGAATCATTTGCACATTTTGCTTCATTCTGGATGTAGATAGGCGACCAGCCTCCTAATATCTGCTACAGAGCCTGTGCCCATTAACTTCTAATGACAATTTCTTATGATTTTTGCATCTACCGAGGCACGAGGTCCTTTCATATTTCACCATCATCTCTGTACTTGCACTACGGAGTGCCACATATCTTATCGTGATGCCAGCTGAGTCCACTTACGCAAGGTTAGACATTGCGCCATGGTCCGCCATTAATATCTGCAATGACATGAATGAGATATCATGTAATACATTCCAACATTATAAGAAACAAAATTCTTTTTGTTCAGTTGAAATTGGCTAAGTATTTTTTTTTAAAGAAAGTTATAAACAATTTTCAATAGAGAGTTAATTCCCGTCCACCCTGGGCTCAGATGAGTAATAGATTTATTATGTATATAGGCCTATTATCGAAAACACATCGAGAAGGAAACTTCCTCATTTAACTATACAAAAGAGAAACAAAGCTTACAACTCTATGGTCATAATATATTTTCTATTATTTCTCTTTCTATGCCCTACAACTAGAAAGAAAATAATGTTGGTAGAAAGTGTGTTAGTGACATCATAGTGAACTTAATTAAAAAAATCCTCTTAAACAAAATTAATAAAAGTAAAGTTTATTAAATTAAATAATGCCAAAATTAAATATGAGTAATAACAAGCATACCATTAGTTCTGTAATGATGACGTACTTCTCTGCAAGATATATTATCCCGACCTTTGGCATTAGGTTATAATTTATTGAAATTGAGTGTGGGGTAATACTAACGAAAAGTACTTTGTTGATTGGGGCGCGGTTATATACGTGGATTTATAATGAATAATTACATTGGAATTAGAAACTACGAGAGAATTCAATGGAATACAACGTATGAGATCTTATTTAATATTAAATGTATAATGAATAATTTACCAGTGCTTTATTTGATGATTCTAGGCTGTAACTGTTTCAATTTAATTCACATTGTTCGTCGCTTTCGAGATTAATTTTCGTTGTAACCACTCACGTCAACGCAACGCTCCAATTCATTTGTTGTGGATTTTAGATGGATTAATACTGGAAAATAAGAAGAATGTTTCATGCCCATATTGCAGATTCGTGAAGCTGTTTTTAAATTTATATGAGTATTGCAGCTACTGTGAGATATACTCAGATTATACTCATAATATAATCCGTTTTTGCATCGTTATGAGAGCTCTTCAGCATGGAAGAAAGAAAGAAAAAATCAAATGATATCCATAATCTGTGTAAAGTTACGCTTTTTAAATCTCAGTGTCTGGAAAAAGATCCTAAATAAAACAAGAAAAAAGCTGCAGTGAAATCTCTCTCTTAATGGACATCTCCAAAATACATGTACAGTATACTGTATGTATTGTAGTGAGACAAAATCTTATCTTTTACATACATCGACAATATTCTTTTCCCCTCATCGTTTTAGTGACCTCTCCATAACAGACAGGAACTATTTTCAGTTCATATATACTGGCTGTTTTCCGCACGGCTTTGATTCCTGGTGGTGAGACACGGTCAACAAGATGTAACAGTTTTTTCCTGGGTAAGCCATCCTGAGTAAAGTTTTCCCTGAGTTTGCCTCATTCACACCAAGTAAATGCTGGGATAGTACCTAACTTAATAATCCCAGACTACTTCCTTCCTTCCCCAATCCTTTCTTCCTCTCCAATTCTCCGGGCAGTGTGATCGCCGAGAGACATCGTCCCTCATATGTGTCACGGGATAACATGACCAGAAATTTAAGTCCTATTTCGTAGAATTTAAGTATGGTAATAGAAAATACTCAATTTATATACGTATAATGCAAATGCAGTTTGAAAGAGGAAGCGACATTTAATCGACTTGAAAGAAAAATCAGTAGATCAAAGCATTAAGGTTCTTGTTCATTATATTAAAACAAAAGAACGAAAAACAAGAATTTTAAGGAAAAATGGATCAAAAGATAGTAGTCTTGGCAAATAATTAATTTTACACTGTACAGAAAAGAATTTTAGAAATAATAATAAAAAAAAAGTGGATAGAAAGATTGCGATCTTGGCAAATAATTAGTTTTTAGATCAGAGTCCACAAAATTTTTGAACGACCCCTAAATGAAGTTTTCGTGTTTCTACGGAATAAGCACATTACACAGAGTTAAGTAATAGTTTGGGTTTGGCTACATTATATGTAGTTCTCCAGTAGAGACCTGCATGGGCTTGGGCGGGCCGACTCTGTTATTTCTTTGGGCCGGGACGGGCTTGGACGGGCCGACACTGATTTCTCTTCAGTCGGGCCGGGCTGGGGCTAATTAATTGCAATTCTTTAATAATTATTGACTTTCGTTAAATGATAATTAGAATAAAGGCAAACGTTGAAGAAGTGTTCCAGTGAAAAATGTTACAAAATGAAACTTTTAAAATTTATCGAACCCGGGCCGGGCTTGGGCGAAGAATTTTAAAAAAACTTATCGGGCCGGGCCGGGCCGGGCTCGGGCCGAAAATCTCAAACTTTTCGGGCCCGGGCTGGGCCGGGCCTAGGTACATTCGGGCTGGATTGGGCTCGGGCCAAAAAATTCGGCCCATGCAGATCTCTATTCTCCAGATATAAGGCGTACAAGAAAATTTTTGATTGAAATATATTGGATTTTTGATCCAATAATTCACTATACCTAGTTATAAATTAATGAGCTAAAAACAAAAATGGCACTCAAGACCTTTAAGTTCTAGTAGTAAGTGTTTGTAATATTGATATAGTGTACACTTCATTTCTTTTGCTATTCAACACACACTTTAAATCGTGTATACAGGAGTATTGCTTTTCAATGTGAATTTCAGGACATAGGCATAGAACTACCATTGTTTATCCATGCAAGTAAAATTCCTACATTCTAACGTGGAATTGAAGGCATGTGAATAGACTGATACATTTTAACATGAACTTTAAGAATATAAATAGTATCGTTCTGACCGTGGATTACAAGCAGTTCTGACGTTTGCCCCTGCTGTTCACTTAGCTTGAATTGTAGTCCCAAAAAGGCACAAAAAATAAAATTTAAAATGAATGGTGTATCTCATTCACTATATGCCTGTAGAACTTCAAAGAGTTATGGATTATACAGATAATATATTCTACAGTTTAATAAGATAAAGATTGTAATTCTAATACCATATACAAATATATTATTATAAAATATTCTTGATAGCCATAAACTGTTTTTTTTTTTTAAAGAATAGAAGAAAATATACTATTTTCTTCTAATACCATCTTTTCTTCTAATCTCGTTTTAATGCATTATATTTTTAAAATATGTATACGTATAGTGTCGTATATTAATTACTCTTGCTCACGAGAGCAGAAGTACTTTCGTAAATGTGAGACGAGACGTGAAACATGACAATTCTGTTTTTCGAAACGAGAATCGAGACGAGACTAGAATAATGGCAATTCTCCTTTTTGAAACGAGAATCGAGATGATAATAATGGCAATTGTGCTTTTAGAGACGAGACTGGAATAATGGCAATTCTACTTTTCGAAACGTGAATCGAGACGAGATGAGAATAATGAAAATTCTGCTTTTCGAGACGAGACGAGAAACAGAAATTCTCCTTTTCGAAACGAGAATCGAGACGAGAGGAGACAAAAAATTTCTTGAGTCCCGTGGGCAACACTAGTTCAGCCAAGCTTGGAATTTCAAACATGTAACATTAGTGTTACATGATTTGTAGTATAATAATTGTCAACGTTCAAAGATACGCAAGTCATTCATTACACAACATACTTCAATAATAAATAGGATTTAAATGTTCTTATATCATATCGTTCGTGGACCGCTCATGATCCGAAATGACTCTGATAAATTCTAGATAAAAATAAGAAAAAAAATCAGGACATAAATTTACGAAGCTTGATGAGAAAAAATTCAAGCTGAAGCGATAAAAGCCTTTTCGACAATCGAAACGAGACGAGACTTCCACAAAATTTACGAGACGAGATGAGAAAGCATAATTTCTCGTCTCGTGGAGAACGTTAATGCTATTAAATTTGCTCTGCACTTCGTTGAAAAAGTTTGAGAAACCTTGCTATATAATATATCAAGGATGAAAGTGGCCGCAGAACTGTAATACGTGGTTACATGAATATAATTTTGTACATAGTTTAGCAACACTGTTGGAGAATCCTTGATCTAGAGCATCTGAAAGCTGTCACTTAGCAACGACTAATGCGGAATTACGGCAGCGGTTTCTTCATTTTGTATGAACGGAGGGTGAATTTTGAAAAGGTTAGATTCATTCTCCTCTCCCTTGGTCCTTCGTTCATCTGGATCTCTCAACCATTGAACTCATCACATAAGAGAGGAGTGAGTAACTCTTGTAAAATAAAAAAAAGGAAGAGATATTTGGAGGCATAGAAGGAGAGGATAGAGTCTTGTTCGCTATTGAACATCAGCGTATACACAAAGATAAAATGGCACGCTCGTCGCTTGGGCAATTTCATGCTCTAAGGACAGGAGATGGCAAATAAGAGGACGGGGCGTGTTTTCTTTCAGCGTCAGAATAAAAACGCATAATAATAACTGGCAAAAGAGAAGAAAATCACAAAAGGGTATATAGAGGGAAGGGGAGAAGAAGAAGTAATATGAAAAAGTTAAACTTGTGTTGGTTTGCAATGACGTGTGTTGCGGTACTGGAACATTACCTGTATTAAACATCAATGGAAGACCTATTCACCAACAGCTACTTATTTAACAACTGCAATGCAGGATCCTGCTGTTCTATTTATTTTTTTCCTACCTATAGATATAGAGTATTCAGCCAATGTGTTACATACATATAAAGGGTAACGCTTTCAGTTTTCTGTCCTGGTTCCAAGTGACCATAATAGGGCAAGAACTTCTATATATGTAATGAAAAAGAGACATTTCGGCAAATTTAAATATTCAGTGATTTTAAAATTAAATGCTGGGGCAGATATTTGTGTGCGTGCATGCAAAAACCTGACTGACCCACCGTTCAATCAGTTACAATTAAAATTTTAAACTTGGTCGAGTGTTTACGGGGTTAGTATGATTTCTTTCTTTTTTTTTTTCGTCGTTTTGTATTAAAAAATAGTCCAGTTTAAAATTTTGTATCTTAGTAAGGAATATTTGGTTTGGAAATGAGGTCAATTTAATAGGTTTTGGAAAAAAAGTGTTATGTTTTTTTTTTCTATATATAGGGGACACTAGCTTTAGATTTACGGTATATTTTAGAGATTTTTTTTTCTCTCTGTGATTATTCTGGTTTAATTATTTGTAGATAGGGGTTGTGTTGTGCACACAAAACTGACGAGAATTTATTTCATTAACAAGATCCTAACATGAATATTCGGACCCATGAGGAACGGGAACGGAGAATGGCGGAAACTTCATAACGAGGAACTGCATAATTTATACCTTTTACCAAACATTGTTGGGGTCATCAAGTCTAGGAGGCTCAGGTGGGCAGGTCATGTAGCCAGAATGGAAGAAAGTAGGAACGCTTTCAAAGTTTTAACTGGAAGACCAATCGGAAAACGATTATTAGGAAGACCCAAGCGCAGATGGGAAGACAATATTGAGATTAATCTTACAGAAATAGGAATACAAAGTAGAAAATGGATCCAGTTGGCTAAGGATAAAAGTCAATGGAGAGCTTTCGTGAAGGCGGTATTGAACCTCCGGGTTCCATAGGCCATATACTTAGTTATATATTTAATTAATATAGAGGTTTAGGTGAAGTACTTGAAATTGAAAGAAGTATTAAAAGTGAAGTACTAAAATTATGAGGTGTTTATTACTCTGGTATTTTGAACAATGTTGTTTTGATAGAAAGATTTTTATGATACTTAGGCCTATGTATGATTTTGTGAACATTCGCTCATGCTATATAATATTATATGGAAGTTGTAATGTACTGGTGCACGCTGTGTTTACAACTAAAACATGAATCATTGTTAGGATGATGTGTGTCACTGTTGAAACTATATATGTTATTATTAGAAGAAATTAAACAGTAAATACGATCGGGTACTTAGCAGTATATATTTTTCATATACTCATAAAGAAATAAGTAATATTCTACTGTAATATTCGAGCAGAATAAAACTTATGGTAACGAACGACATACTTTTTAACGCCATAAAAATTAGTTTTTCTTTGAAAACGACGCATGAGGATCCACCCTCAAGTATTGTAAAATTCATTACGTAAGTTTTTTGTAGTAGTAGTAGTAGTAGTAAGAGAGTGCGTATACAAACATGAAATAAGAATATAATATCAGATTTACATAGTAACGGATAGTAATAAAGTGCATTGAACAGACTAGGATATCGATTTACATTTCTAAAGGCTAATTAAAAATGAAAATGAAATCTTTGTGTATAACGTCCCTTCGTAGGCCAAAGGAGACGGATTATTAAGGCCAGTGAACATGATGAAAGAATTGCTAGAATGAAAATGTGAGAGAAAATGGGAGTACCCAAGAAAACCCCACCGACACTTGGCCGGAGATCGAACGAGGGACCCCGCGCACAAAAGATAAGTGTTATACCACTGAACCATCGTGCTTCATAAAGGCTCGTAATAGGGCGGAAAGTTTATTGTAAGCAATTGTTTAGTAATCCTAGATCGAAGGACATACAACAAATTAGGAAACCAACTAATCTATAAGAATTTGGGCTCTCTTTTCATTCGACCTTAAATTGAATGATCCAACAATGAATTATTAGTTATACACATATTTATTTTAGTATTCCTTAATCAAATAACTTTGCCCCAATTTTTCATTTTTTCGAGTAAATTATTTAAATATTATTATCCTATTCAAATGTTCGTTTTATTTATATTTTTCGTTAGCATATTCGCCTTTGGCACAGGATACCCTGGTTCTATTTCCGGTGGGAGCTCATGTGGTTCAGATCCCACGTTAAGCTATAGGTCCACGTCTCATATAGCCTCGCTGCTGAAGAAAACGCTGAACTCAAAAATCCAATTATTTATATTTTATAACAGTCAAACCAATGTATTTCTCAACTTCGCTTTAGTAACACACGAACAAATCCTAGCGAACAGCATGAATATACAGCAAATTTGCAACAAACAAACAAAGAGTCAGGAAGTCATAAACGTAGCTTATATATATAAAAAAATAAACACAAAAGTTTAAGCCCGGAAGTCTGGTTCTAAAACGTTACAAAAGCTAAGCACAACAACGAATTTCTGCTGCTACAAATCACTGATGAAAAGGACATTTCTAAACGTGGTGACATAATATGGATACAGTCAGTCACAGCCCAGACAGAAACGAGGTTTACGTTCAGAAAGGCTGGCGCTGCCGAAAAATTATTTCGCCTTGTTTATTCTCCGTAATTACAAAACCAAATTCTAGAGTTTAGAAGGCAGAGGAAGCGGATTGTTCACACGTCTACATGTGCACCCTCTTTTTTGTCGGTTGCCACATGAAAGAGAAAACTTTTCGTGGTTAATCCTTAGCTTGTTACCAACAGATTTTGCTGGTATTTCGATACTTACCAACGGAATTCTTAAATGAAATACTAGTGTGAAGGAATTGATAGCAAATGATAGCTTACTGTCATTGTACTGAGTTTGTGAATGTAAAAGAAACATATTGCTTAATTGTTGATTTTTAGAGACCGGATGTTAGGCAAAATGCCTTAAAGATATGATCAAAAATATCGTTGTAAAGTTTACATGGCGGGTTATAGTTTCAATTTAAGACAATTTTATTTTGCCTAGTTTACCTTTCTCGCTCATTCCTGCTTAAATAATTGCTTTAGTGCCTAATGTTGCCTATTCTATGCATTTTCTTTAAAATATGACTTTATTGCGGAAATATTTTGTACTGATAAGATGTAAAACTTCGGACTGTTATGTGTACTAATCAAATACTGTAAAACTTTGGACTGATGTGTGTGTACTAATAAAGTGTTTAAAATTTGGACTATGTGTTGTGATAAAGTGGTGTAGAGAATATAGATATTAACAAACAGGTATGATTCTATATTCTTTGAACATTATGTGACTTGAATTAATTTTGTAATTGTATTGAGTATTTATCTTCATTATTTCGAGTTACATTTTAGTGCCTACTTTACTGTTTTTTTTAAATTAAGTGCCTATTTGCCTGCCTATTTTCCAGGTTTTTAATGCCTAAACATCCGGTTTCTATTGATTTTGTTCTTTAAATAATTTTGTGTAGTTGTTTCGCTCCGGAGAGCAATTATTTTACCTCCTGCTAACTGATCACCATCCTTATCAATAATAATAATAATAATAATAATAATAATAATAATAATAATAATAATAATAGAAGTAAAAATACGTAGGCATACCGATATTGAATCAGGAGGAAGTTAGCGAGGAACTAAGTAGATTAATGTGGGTTACATTTGTGCTACTAATCCTACGCAAAGCCTATCATCATCTCGAAGAAATTTAAGAAAATGAAATACTTAATTTCAAACCCCACTATTGTACCGTTTAGGGTAACAGAGGCGGATGATTAATAAAAGTGAATGAATGATTATTAAAGAATTCATGGCATGAGAATGTGGGAACCCCAAGGGAACGCACGGACATGATGTTATCCACCACCCATTCATTTAGCCTGGCATCACATGAAGGATCCCGAACACAAAACGCGATGTTAATTTTTTGCTTAAGTCACATAGTTTCTGAATTCTTGTTCTATTCTGACTATCTAGAATTGTTTCATATGTCTAGGCCAATTAAAGCCTTAACTATGACGATTTGAATGTAACTAGATGAAATCTGCAGTTTAGCACAAATTGGTCCGCTACCAACGGCCTTACCTTATGGAATGGGCTAGATAATCAGAACATTAAAGATATTTTCACAGTTAAAGATCAAATATCGAATGACATATATTATGATCGTTATGCGTGGAGTTAAATAAAGGAACAAATCACACATTTAGAAAAAAAAAATGTTATTCGCGGTCCGTCATTTACCATAACTCCTAAATAAGTACACATATTACAGTTGCTGCTGAGATTACAATTCGAATATCGATATTAATGGGTAGCACGATTCGGCTAGCTATACATATTATTGGTAGAAATCTGTGTAATGTTGGAGTACTGCGTTTTGTGTGTATTGAGTGTTTCGAACTTGACAGCTCAAACTACTGTACAATGCAGTAATGAGACGTTTATTTAATTACTTAAAAAAAAAAAACTCAATTTCTCTTTAGGAGAGATGAAATACACATTTCATGGCTTTTTTAAAATTTGTTTTTATTTTATTTTATTTTATTTTATTTTATTTTTTTATTTTTATTTTTATTTTTATTTTATTTTATTTTTTTTTTTTTTTGTATTCTCACTACAAACTGAGGAAATACAAAGAAACTGAGTGAATCTCTTAAGAATAAGAAATGGAAAATATGAGAGGTTCCATCATAGTAGTAGCAGAGCATTGTTCACGTTTTTCTTTTAATGAAGATACATTGAAGCAGCTCATTTCGCTATTGTTGTATACCAGAACGCAAAGCTCCAATTTGAGTAAAATGAAGACTTCCCGGAGAAATTAAGGTAAGTCATGCGATAAATAATGGCGTCGTCAAGATTTAAAAAAAAAAAAAAAAAAATGAAATTATTCCTCTTGTGCTTTTTCTTCTATTTCTCATACCATCTTTGCTTTTGTTATTTTGAAGTTGTTTTTTTTTTTTTTTTTTTTTTAGTTGTTCTGTGTAGATAACGAATAACGTGTGTTCCTGGTTATCAGATAACGACGAATGAAGCATGCTTCTGATCCTTCTCAATGCTAGTATGAAAAGAAACGACGGCCATTTTCGGTTCGCAAAGACAATTCAAGAGTTGATTCACCATTATCATTGGTCATCTTTATTCATTTTTGGATTAAGATCTCATCGTATATGTTTCCTACCCATCCCTAACGTTGATGAGTCAGCGTCATATGAATGCTACTATTTGAAATACTGGCAGGGAAATTCATTATATTTGATCTCAGCATCACCCTCATTTAGTGAAGTATTCCAGAGGTTGTTGGAGCCTCACAAGTCTGAGATAATATGGTACAGTTTGCGTATTTGAATGCTTCTTAATGTGGATGGATTTTAATAGATATAAAGGAATTTCTTTTGATAGACCCGAAAAAGCCACATATGTTTCTTCAAACAAAATCAAAATGAGAGCTCCCTCGTGGCTGTATGGTTAACGGAAGCGTCTTCGTTGCGGGTGGCTCGCCTTCGATTCCCGGCGAAGCTCATGTAGTTCGGATCTCACGCTAACCTGTATCTCCATATCTTGTATAGTTTTGGTGCTGAAAGCAACGCTAAACTAATCCAACCAACCAGCAATTAAAACCGAAATGCTCTTTCACTTTCCACATTTTTTTTTAATACAGTGGAACCTCTCTTAACAGACACCTCTGTGATATAGACGAAGTTCTTTTTTTTTTTTTTGTCACCCGGCAAAATACAAATTTATTATTAATTGACAGAACTTTCCCTTTTACGGACACGGACAACCTCCTTTACCTCCAACGTTTTAGTAGCCTCTTCATAACGGACAAGAATTATTCTTAATTCATAGTATTTCGTATTAACTTTTGGTGAATTAAAAATAAACCCACCTTACTCTCAGCATCATCTCGACACCACGCTCACTCGACCTTACGCTCACATAATGATTTTGAACTCATTACGCTAACTTCGTGAGGGTGAAGTCGAATGAGCGTGAGTCATGATCTCCGATCTCATTAGTTCAGGCATCTTTGCTCCTTACAGTATCAGATATATAAAGGTAAGCAAGAAGGTTCTGACGCTTTTTGTGGAGGTCTGTGTTCATTTGGCCCTCACACCGCGAGTTGAATGCGAATGGAGATAAGGCGAAGGTCAGTTTTTGGTGTTGGTGTATCCAACATAACTACCTGGGTGTGGCAGTTCAGTTACACCGTGAACTTGCGTAAGGACAGAGTGAACATGGAACCTCTACAGAGCGTCATAAGGGCATGTATGCTGTAAGAGTTCAAACTGGGGTCAAACACCGTTGCAGCGGGGCGGAAGATATGCCAGGCCTTTGGTGAAGGTGTCGTGACTACGCGGACAAAGTGCAGCGGTGGTTTAACAAGTTTAAGGACGGTGACGAAACACTCGAAGACGCACCACGTGCCTGAAGACCAACACATGTACAAAATGAAGATCTTCAGGCAGTAGTTCAGAGGTGAACACTGGTCAGACATGTGAGGAACTGGGACTACAATTCAGTGAGTGGAGAAATCATTCAGCAGCACCTCCATCAACTTGGGAATAACTACCAGTTGGGCCGATGGGTCCTACATGATTTGACTCCGGACCAGAAGGCAACGCGAACAGACATCTGTGTTTCTTTGCTGTCTCGTCTGAGGAAGAGTCATTTCTGGACAGGGTGTTCGACAAAGTGTTGACTGTGATGAGAAGTGGGTCCTGTACAAAGCTCCACTGCGCCGTCATTATTGGTTAGCATTCCACGAACCGGTTCCAAAACAGCAGAAAACAGGACTGCACCAGAAGGTCCTCGTGTGTGTTTGGTGGACTGCTCGCAGCATCGTGCATCGAGAACTGCCACAGGCTGTTAAAGCATCAATGCTACTGTGTGCTGTCAGCAGTTGAGCCGTGTTCAAGAAACACTCAAAACTCTGAAGCCAGTACTTCTGAGTCGCAAAGGGTTCCTCCTGTTACAGGATAATGCTAAGCTTTACGTGGGTAGGATGACCCGAGACACCATTCTACGCCTTGGATGGGAAACATTATTGCATCTACCATACTCCCCATACATTGCACTGTCTGATTATCACATGTTTCATTCCTTGGACAATCACCTTAGAGTACGCCAGTTCAAATCCCTAGTAGAGGTGCAAAGTGCACTTGATACCTTCTTCACTTCACGGCCCTCCAAATTCTACCGCGATGGAATCCATACCCTTCCTGAACGTTGACAGAAGGTCATCGATACTATGGGGTACTATTTTTGATCTTCCAGGTACGTCTCAGGTGATATATCGATGTTCGAAGATGGTGAGTAAAAAAGCGACAGAACTTTCTTGGTTACCTTTATACTACTTGCAAAAAAAAATCAATTTCGTGAAAGAAAAAATCACAATTTTCTGCTGCAATTCTTTCCGAAATATTGCTGGATCATTCATAACTTTGTATTGCAATTATTTTAAACGGGATTGAGCTCGCATTAAACTTCAGTTAATCTCCTAGAAACGAAAATATTGGAGATCCTTTTTTTTTTTTTTTTTCGGCAAATAGAATTTCTCAATAACAAGAATTCAACATAGGGGAAAAAAGAATAAAAATACGTGTCTTCCGGAGAGAAAAGCAACATTCAAAAAATTAATATTGCAATTAACATGGTTTCTGGTATTAAGTTATCGTTAAGTTATGCGTTTTGAACAATGCTTTGTGTCTACAGACCCAAATTTATTCAATGGAATGGAGTTGCGGAGGAAAGTTTTTACTTTACTATCACTTTCGCGTTGGCTAGTCCCGTGGCCAAAAAGGGACTCTTGGGAGTTTTCTCGTTCTACAAATGAAAATTCACTAGCTGGAAAGTTAATTTTAAACTTTTGTAATTTCAAATAATATTTATGCTTTTTTTTCACTCTGCAGGGAGCTTTGTTGGGAGAAATTTAAGGACGCATTAGTGTGGGGGAAATAAATTGTTTCTGTGATTTAATTTCCACTTACAGTAATAATGTAGTAATTACCTTATTGCCATAGCAATTACATTATCTTTTTTTAACCGTGTAACTATGTTAATTGCAGTAAAGGAAACGTAGGCTTATACAAAAGAACTGTACAAGAAGCGAAGGGATTTTCTTTTACTGTTTTTATACAAGTCGTTTCAAAAGTATTTGGTCGCAATAAGGTGCATTCTGTTTCCTCCATTGTTCAAAATAACGAGTTTCGTATTAAAAACTCTAAATAAATAAGGCTATATGGCTATAGCATTTTCATCTTTGTTTTGGAAGATCCGAGTTCGAGCTCATATAGTTCGAATTCTCCGTTAATGTCTAGATCAGCGTTTCTCAACCATTTTTTCCTTGTGGCACAGCAAAGTACGTTTCAAACTTTCGCGACACTCTTGCATGCGATTTTTTCCCCTAGATGGAAAAAAAAAAAGCAAACACACAAAAATATATACGTGGAACGACTATGAGATAGAAATCTCACAAACAAAAGCTTCACCAAAATGTCCCATTGTTTGCTGCGGGCGGCATCCTTAGATTCTTCGTTAGAGCCGCAGTCAAACTTGTTAAATATGCGCAATAATTAAATAAAGAACGATAGTGTTAATTGTAAGTTCATCCATTAAAAAAAATGCAGAATTACACAGGAACGTGCTCGGTGTGGGCGTGTTGATTGTTTAAAGTTTTATAATTCTTGTGGCTTTAATCGGGAAGAAAACACCAAAAATCGTGTTACTGAAAATTATGTCCAGTTTTTTTTTTTTTTTTTTTTTTTTTTATGCGTTAAAAGCAAACTTTGCAGCTTTAAACTTGGAAGACAAGTGTAAAATCAAGTCGATTAGCGATAATTTTATCTTTCTAATATCCTTTGCGGAAGATCTTAGAAGACAAATATCTCGCTACACATCAATGTGTCACGGCACAACGGTCGAGAATTGTTGCTCTAGATCAATTTTTCATGATATAACTACCTTTTCAATTAAAATAAGAGTTAAACTCTCAAGAAATAACAATAATTATAAAAAATCGTTTACTACCATAACACAAATTTTATAATATTAATCAGACTCTTTTGCTTACCTCCCTATTTAGTATAATGTTAAGAGTATATGCTAATACCAATGTTCATATTTTTAAAATGTATTAATTAAAATTACCTTATTTTATATTGATAGTAAAGAAAAAATAATTGTACCTAATAATTAAAGACTGCGAGAGGAAGTGAAAACTGCGTGCATATATAATTTCCAAAGCTTTTTTTGAGATTCTCAGCAGTGTGAGATACGCAATTCACTTGAATTATATCTTTTCTGTTGTTTTCTTTCTTTTTGACTATTGTTCAGACTCTAAAGATCAGAAGTTTAGATCTCGACGACTAATTGATACGGAAACCACAGTTTGAAAAATGCAAAGGAGTAAAAATGGATCTGAAAGGCTAGGGGCAAGGGCGCGCATCAGGGGGGGCAAGGTGGGGCGCTTGCCTTCCCTAGAGGAAATTGTACTTCAGAATATCGAAAATTCAATAGATTTTTTTACATTAGTTACAGCAAAATTTAAAACTGTTTTTGAAACGTCGCTTATACTTCCCCCCTTGGAAACCACAAAATGGGCGCCCTTGGCCAGGGGTTTCCCTATCTTTGCCTATTGCATTTTTTAGGAAGCGAAGTTACGCCATACATATTTTTGGAAGTGGGGCAACGGTGTCCTCGCGTTCCCCCTCACTTTTACCCCTGGAATAAACCAGAATACTTAATTAAAGTACAGTTTTTACTTTTGCACATACATTCATTTATTTTTCTGTTTTTGTTTTTGTATGATTCGTGCATTATTCAAGTTCTCTTTTGTCAACATTGAAAAGCCTGAAGAAGTATATGGGAAGTTTAAAAAAAAAAAAAAGCTATTATTTACAGCTTCTTCATACCTGTGTGGATTCAGAACTGAAATCTCCCACAGGGTTAAGTACCTGTGACAACAATGTTTTTTTCAAATTGAAGTAACGGTGCAAAGTTGCAGCGAACCTGCAGCGAGGGGCGTGTTGTCTCTCAGAAATGACAATAAGAGGAAGGGTCAAGAGCAAAATAACTATCCGGAAATTATTTGACAGTTACTGCCTACTGAACAAAAGTGTGGAATTTCTTTTCAGAATATCCACTAAAGCTCTTTAACAAAATGTTCAAGTATTCCATTCAAAAGACTAGTGATAACTAAAGTGAAGAAACATAAATTGGAAATGTAAAATAGCACTTGACATCATTATGATGGTACTTAAAAATCAAAAAATGGCATACCAAAATGGAATCATTTCAAAGTCTGTGTATTGACATTAAAATACAGTGGACACAAAATCCAATAAACTGTGATAAAGACAATAGAGAGGATCTGTGAATTCAATTCTCAAACTTGAAGTATTACATCTCTTAACTACTGGTTCTAATAGGGGAGTAATATTAAATATAGATTCTGTACCTCGAATGCTAAATCCATATCAAAAAGCCATTTCTCCCTATCTCTTATTCTTTCTTCTCTATAGGGATTAAGAGTCTTCATCCCGGCGAAATTAAAATACCGCTAATTTTACAGTAATTATGTGATATCTTCAAATAGATAAAAGATAATTGAAATATGGAACAAGAGCGCCCTAGACAATATTATTTTGCATGAGGTACCGTTACCACAAGTCACCTAGTAGCTTTCCGTTTGCAGCCGTTTAGAAACGCGAAAATAAATGCCGATTTTCTAAATGGCTCGAAATCGAAAGCGGATAAGTGAGTCGTGATAACGGTTTCTCATGTAAAATAATATTGTCTAGGGTGCTCTTGTTTCACATTTCGATTATCTTTTATCTATTTGAAGATATCACATAATTACTGTAAAATTAGCGGTATTTTAATTTCGCCGGGATGAAGACTTAACGGAGGAGGAGATGGAACCTATTCTAGGGACGCTGAATCGATGGCAACAAGCTGCTGCTTGATATCTCTTATCGTGTTTGCTCTGATACTTGCGACAGACAGACGGACGGACAACTTCCGACACTTATGCAATTAATGTTACTTATATGAAACCCAAGGAGAAGATCTTTCATCTTAGGTACGTCTGTAGTCAAACTTTACCCTGAGAGCTGAATTCCTAGCAACGCCTGTTTATTCTGCTGAAATTAGCTGATTTTGAACAGTGAATCATGTCATTAGAATGTCCTTTATAAGTACTCTTTGCCTCATGCGAAGTGTATTTTTTTCCAACTCTATAAGATCATGACAACCTAACTAGAGTAATACATACCGCTGTTATTGCAACTAGTAGTTACAGTTTTGCTTAATTGTATGATTCATGGCCATATAATGCTCATTTTTTTTTTCCTCTTTAAAAGTTGTGTCCTTCGTGACTCGTTTGTGTGTGCAATTATCTGTGTTTGAAGGGTTGCATAGAGGATACATCTGGCAACATTGCAATTACGCGTAGAATTTACTAGTAGGAAAAGAAGAGTCACGTCACGGCGGGTGATCTAAGATCAAGAACATCTTAAGATGTGAATTATATTTATGGTTGAATTTGAATGGATATACGCTTATTGTTAGGTGGTGACTACATAATGTAATGATTTTTTAAAAATAATTTTTTAATGTTTAGATTTCTAAACTATGCTACGCATAAGTGTCGGAAGTTTTATAGAGCAGCTTTATGCGTCCGTCCATCTGTCGACAGATATAAGAGCAGAAACAATGAGAGATGTTGAGATGCGGTTTCTGCAATCGATTGAAAGTCCCAGGCATAGGTATCATCTCCTTTCTTAACTTCCTTCAAACCGGAAATGGTTCAAATTACAGATTTCTGGTTTCAACGTTTGTCATAGAACAAAAACAGTAACAGATAGCGAGAAGCTTTTTTTTTTTTTTTTTTTTTTTTTTGCTGCAAACGATTTGACGTTTCAAGGCAACATACCATGACTATCCCGATCACTCTACCAAAACCGAAAGTGGTTCAAATTTAATATTACTTCCAGTTTCGATACTAATTTCCACAGAACAAAACCGGTAAGATATATCGAAATGTGGTTTTTTTATAATCTATTCAGAGTTCCAAGAATAGGTACAATTTCCATTAACCTTTCATTCAAACCGGAAATGGTTTAAATTAACGTTTTCCGGTTTCAAAATTTATCGTCATAGAACAAAAATTGTAGTAGGTAGCGGCAAACGGTTTTCTACAATTGATTCAGTGTTTAAAGAGAGCATGTCAACACAACCTGTAACACTCTATCAAAACAGGAAGTGGTTGAAATTTTCTGTTACTTTCGGTTTCGTACTGATTTCCATAGAGCAAGAATGGTAAGAGATATCGGGATATAGTTTTTTTGTAATTGGTTTAACATCCCAAGAATAGGTTCCGTCTCCTCCTGTGAACCTCCATTCAAATCGAAAGTAGTTCCAATTACCCATTTCCGGTTTCAACATTTTTTGCCATAGAATAAACTGGTATTAGATAGCGATAAGTGATTTTCTGCAAAGGTTGAGTCTCAAGAGAAATTACCATCATAAATAACCCTTTAAAACTCTATCGCAACTGAAAATATTTCAAATTTACTACTACTTCCGGTTTCAATGCCGATTCTCATAGAGTCGGGAAGAGATGCCGAGTTTCGGTTTTCTTTAATTGATTCAACTTCTCAAGAATAGGTTCCGCTTTTTTCATAACCCTCTATTCAAATCGGAAATGTTTCAAATTAACCGTTTCCGGTTTCAACATTTATCATCATAGAACAGCAATGGTGAAAGATAGAGACAAATATTTTTTTCAGTCGATTCTGGGTGTCAAAAGAACTAAAATCACAACCCGCAACACTGTACCAAAACCAAACTATGAGAAGTACTACTTCCGGTTTCAATACTGATTTCCGTAGAGCAAAAACGGTTATCAAGATGCATTTCTTTGTAATCAATTCAGCTTTCCAAGAGTAAGTTCTATCTCCTCCCTTAACCATCTATTCAATCCACAAGTGGCTCAAATTAATAATTTCCGGTTTCAACCTTTATTGTCATACAACAAAAACAGTAAAGCATAGCTAGTAATGACTTTTTGATATGGATTCAGCGTGCGAGGAACGAGTTCTATCTTTGATTTTATTAATCTATTGGAACCAGTAGTTATAGTTATACTACTTCAAGTTGAGAATTGAATTCCCATACTTTGGAAGTATACCGTAGTTTCGTACTGTGAAACGAAACTCACGGTTTTAAATTAATTTAGTGTATTACAAACTAAAATACTAGTATAAACGAAAAATACGTTAGAAAATACTTATACGGTAATTTTAAAAGTCTGTCTACATAAGATTTGTATATTTTGAAAGCTTGACAAAAGCATATGTCTGTTATATAGAATAAATAGTAATTAAGAAATTATGCTTCTGAACAACAATTCTGATACGAATAATTTCTGGAGGAACTTTGTTATACCATAAATAGACAAAACAAATTCTTGATTCCTTGTTAGTAAAAATTGAAAATATAGAGTGCTTTAATAATGGTTCGACAGAGGCAGTGAAGCAGAGTGCCATCTCGAAATTCTGTGCTATTAAGTAACGCTTCCATCTAAACGTGGTCATATTGAATCAGAAAAAATGACCGTATCAGAAGAACTAATTTCCTGGCACTCTATGCCTCATGATTATACAAAATTGTGTAAGTTTAAATTTACTCCTTACCTTACTTTTGATATGACAAGATATCCATGCCTGGCCACCATTCATTTTTACGGTCTGAACGTGTGGTAGGTGTTTGTTTTGAGTTTACTCTTTGTATCTAATAAAATTATCAATGAGTTAAGAACTTTTGTTTTTCCTTTTTTATTTTATTTATTTATCTAATGTAATTAATTAAATGTTTATCACGATGTACATGCGTTCTGTCACGTTTCAGTTAAAAGATAGAATTAGGTAATGTAGTCGTACGAATTCATCTGATCTCATTCTCTCTCCCGATAGGAGTGCATCTCATCCACCGATTAGATTGGAGAAGTTCATATACGTATAAATAAGTAGAACAATTCAAGTCGTGGTCGTGCATACAGGGGATATGGTGTTTAAAGCCCCTTCCCCAAAAATTTTCAAATTTACCCACGAAAAACAGCATTTTAAGACATTTCCAAGTCCCGGAATATATATATTTTAAAAAGATACCCAAGTTCTTTTTCTTTTTCTCTGCAACCCTTGGATCAAATAGTTTTATCCATATACCCGTATGGCTTTATTCAACTTAAGAACTTATAAACTTACTCCAATGAAACTCTCATCAATGTTTTTATTGGAATCTGTAGCATCAATTTGTGATAAAATATTAGATATAAGATTGCACACGAGACGAGACGAGACGAGACAGAGATTTTCTAATAGAAACAGATACACTTTCCGAGACTAGACATCAATTTCACGACACAGTTTCGAGACGAGATAGACTCAACTCTTGGCTCGTAGGAAACTCTAATTATACATAAATATTCGCTATATCATAAGGAACGTGGTGCAATGTCTTTCACTTCTATATTTAGAAAGGAAAACTAACGTTCTTGTTTGTAAATCGCTTATGCTGTATCCATTAGTATGAACTGATATTACATGTATGATTTACTTTGTTGTAAGCATACAGTTATTTGCCAAGGACAAATAACTGGAACTCTAAGATAAACTATTTTCCGACCCATAGGGGCTACGGTGACTCAGTGGTAGAGCGTTCATGGGGCCCTTGGTTCGATCAGCTTGTGCCAAATTAGCCTTGTAGTGGACAAACACATCTAGTGTGCATAGATTTTCTCGAGGTTCTCCCGTTTCCTCCCACTTTCTTCGTTCCACCATTTCATTCATTTCTCATTATCGCCGTCTCCTTTAACCTAGCCGGCATAAGCGAGTGACGTAAAACTTAAAGATTTCATTTCTTTTTTTTTATTTTTTTTTTTTTTATTTTTCGACCCACGTTCATTGCAACATCTTTTGTCTTATTTGTCCATAGGATTCACCTCTCAGAATTTTGCACAATCATTTAGAATCACCTTGAGTTCCCCTCGTGGCTATAAAGGTTGCATTATCGCCGTAGGTTTGATTCCGGATAGGAGTGTGCTGGGCCAACGGATCCGACGATAACTTGTAGATTCAAGTGTCGTATAATCTGTGTAAAACAGAAACATTAAGAAATAACAGAGTAACGTAGAATTAAGCTACAAACAGAATTACTATGTCCTGTTATTCTGTTAAAACTTTGTCATCAAGGCCAACAATGTTTAGAAGGTCAAGAACGCGAGGGCAGGGAACTGACTAACTACTACCTTCATAGTTGAAAGTTCTGGATTCATAGCTGAGTCATTTAGTTGTTCCTTCTTGGCAGGTAAATATTGTCTTGCGCAATCTCAAGGTCAAAATGACGCTCATTATGAGTAGATAAGTGTTTGGAATGGATTTTTCCTCATTCAATCCAGATTCTTCAACAAATTGGCCATTAAGCGCAAGCTTCGATGTAATTTTATAAAGCATAGGTTGTTTCAAAATTTGTTATCGGGATTTTGTAGAAATTCTGTTTAATCACTTTGGGATTGAAATCCTTTGTCATTTGTCGTCCTCACTGTCAGTGATACACACAAGATGGACCAGTTATCTTGATACACCCTTGTAGCTTTTAAACTAATGGACATTGTTTGGCATACTCTGTGATACCACAAGGTTAACAGTGTTGCTTAAACAAACATAAACTTTTATTTTTTCAAATGGTAGTACGTCAGATTAATACACATTTCAGATCTACATATTAGTACAATGTTACACATTACTCAATGCTCCAAACCTGAAGACGCTACAGTATCACAAATATCCGAATTTTGGTGGGCTCTACAGCAGGACGAGGCAATGCACATATTTTAGAATTTATACTTGGTCATGATATGAAGGATTTCGAATATGAACAAAGTTACAGGCGATTGAGCATTTTACGTTTTATATTTTTTATTTTTTCAAAAGTCTTTATTACGAAAAACTGCTTAGATAAGTACTTCATCAACTGCAATAGTTGTGAAGATCTATGTCGTTTACAGCAATTTGATATATCAAACTATTCTGGAGATGTAAAAAGTGTCAACATTTGCAACACTGCTTAAAATTACGTAATTCCGAGAGAACTTGTTGGAATTACACCTACAAAAAAAAAGTTATAATGTTATAGAAACAAGTAAATAAAAAATGAAAAATGTTTCAAAACGTTTCCACAATTATGGCATTTTTAAAGCAGTTAATCTAATTTTTTTTACCAGTTTTTCCTATCTCCCGAATGGTTTGAGATATCAAATTGCTGTAAACGGCATTATGATCTTTGTGTTTATTAAAAACTATCTACTTATTTTGATATAGTGCATATATCAGCAATTTTTCGAAATAAAGTCCTTTAAAAAAATCAAATTTGCAAATTCCTTAACTTATCTCCTACTTGTTCGAATTACGTCATATGATGACTGTAGTATTCGAGATTCAGGTACTTCGGATGTGTATTATCTCATCCGTCTTACTTACATTATTACTGTTGTAGATCCCTCCAAAATCTGGTTATTTTTCGATGCTTATGATACTGTAGCGCCCTATAGCAGAACATGTCGCGCCTGTGCAGAAAAATTGCCAGAGGAAAAAGAAAATAGCCAACAGAAAAGTATAAAAACATGCCTGCTATGTGTAGATGTCTTAAATGCACGGACGAGGCATAAATATAATTTGAACTGTTTTTTATGTCGCGTAAAGCGCATTTTAACAATCAGAAGTGTTTTCTTCTGCAGAAAATTTTTGACTTACAAAAGCTCATCGCAGAAAGACAAAGTAAGTTCTGCCATCGGGCTGTAGCGTTTTTAGTTTGCATCACTGCATGATAAATATGATATTGTAAGTTTTCGTTTTATATGTAGATTTGAAATATGTAATAACCTGACGTAGTTCCACTTTAAAAATTAGAGCTTTATGTTAATCTTGTGCTAATACAGAGTATGTTAAACCATGTCCCTAAGTCGATTATATATATGACGAGATGCAACAATAGGCCATCTAAATATACTTATGTATTTACGAATTTGTTTAGATACACAAAGGGTAAACTTAGATATGGTGTATTTCCACTTCCGCCACACAAAGTTAGAAGAGTTACGATGTTATAATGTTCATTCTCTTTTAGTGTGTATTCTTCTTCCTATAGCTGAATATACAAATTAATGGAGACGTTATCCATTGAGAATCTTAATCCGGATCAAAACACTATAGTCGTCGTACAGAATCCTTACAAAATCATGGGGCGCTTTGGCTCGTGCGTTTCTTTTATTTTGTGTAGAGAGGGGAAACATCTCGACGAAATTTCCTTCAGTAACCGGTATCATTACCGGGTTAGAGAAGTGCTGGAACAACGAAAATAACTCTTCAACTCTAGACATATTTAAGTATTTAAACGAGTAAACCTCAGTGAATGGAGTCTAAGCAGATGTACGAGGGCAGACTTACGAATAGTTAGGTAGATTAATATCCCAAGCGATTTTTAAGATACTCAGATACTCTAAACTAATTAATCCTCTTTGAGAGATCACAGACTCATAGTTAAGGGTACCTAAGAAAAAATTAAGAGCAAATAACACTGCAACGTGAATTTAATTGTTTTGCTAACTCACGCGCATGCACACAAATGTACATTGAATTTACTGAACACTATCATGATTCAAGTTTCAACTGTTTGCAGTTTGAGTCTCTGTTGCACCGAGAATGTCCATAGAGTTAGGTATATATCCAAATGCCGGCAACGAGACTGAAGTTTTTTTTTAAAGCCTGCATACTTTAAAGTCGAGTTCTGATGTCCTGAGGAATCAGCGTCACTGTATGCAGCTTGAAAGCCTGGGCTCCTGAGGAGAATGGTGTCCAAAAAGGCACGAAGTTCGATCGAAATACTCCTAATATGTTGAAAAGTAGTTTTACATACAGCTTGGTGTCGAATCGATTTGAATGGTAATCGAAAAAGAATGAATTGGGTAATAGAACTATCCAGAGAAATCCTCTCATTCTACACGTCGATATTGATCGATGATCGAGTAGCTTGTTTTTGATCCCTGTTTGCGAGTCGAGATCAGTTTTGTTCAGCCGCATAGATTTGCATAGCGTATGAACCCGTAAATTGATCTTTATACCTTCTGTCGGTGTTAGATCCTGAATTGGACTGATTGATTTAGCAGAATTTTCCCTTGCTATAAGTTTGTGCTACCGAGAAGATAGTTTTTGTAATTATTGAGTTTAGCATGCTATTCTCTATTGAAACTTTTTCATTTAAAAAATAAATAAATAAGGTGTAATGAAAAGACGGAATGAGCGGAGAGCAAAGTGAAGAATAAAACTTGATTTTGTCCACGTGTTGCCAATGTGTCTTAACATTTAGTTTATTTTCATTTTTTTAAAAAAAAATTGAAGACTACATAAAAAAAAGTTAAGTAATTTTTAAAACCGAAGGTTATATTACGATACCTCAAAACAATTGTGTTCGACGATTCTGGAAATTCACAGAAACCTAAATTCACTAGAACAGTATATCAACCGAGGAGAACTTTGCGTGCAATAGAAATGTGTAGTTATCGTAGAGGGTGAGTTAATGCTGTGTTGAAGGAGAACACGGTGTAATTCTTTTGCTATCACATAAAAGGGTGTGGTTCAGTTCGGATCCCTTGTGTTTTGCATCTCTTTATCTTTTGCATATTTGAATGTATATGTGGTTGATTTATTTGTATTCTGAAATCAAGATATAGAATGCTTATTAATGAATATTCTGTGCAGAGAGTGTTTTTTTTTTGTGTATTTTTTATACAAAGTACTAACAAACTGTTTTATTTCGTTGTCCAGGCATACTATACCTTACAAGACATTCAGACCTTTATTTATTTATTTCAGAGAACCACTTTACACTTTTCCTTCTTTTAGTTATTCCTTAAGTATCAGCTTTCGAATACTAGAATTAAGAACATGGTTTGGGAAACAAAATATTTTGCTAAAGGCGTGTGTCTTATTTTAGGCAAATTGTGAACGTTTTATCGATTTTCTTCTCTTTCGCTTTATTTTCAACAAAAAGAGATAATATCTATATAATAAGTGTTAATACTGAATTATCTATATAATAAGTGTTAATACTGAATTATTCTATGTAAGGAGGGAATTTAGTGGTGAGGATAATTCGAAAACGGTAAATGCTTTTTATTTGTATTTTTTGCAAACAATGCGAACGGCCGTTCGTGTTATTATGAGAGTTGTATTTATTTCTGTGTATTCTGGTAAAACATCCCGAATACTCGGATGTTAGAGAGTTTTGAACTGTTGAACAATTTAGTCTTATTTATACAATATTTGTGGAGGCGGAATATCGCTTATCTTATTAATATTGCCTTAGCTTTAACCTCTTAAATGTGAATGGCGTAGATGTACGTCGTCCACAACATAAAGTTGTAGTGCGGATGGCGAATGTCTGTCTACACGTCGAGTTTGGTTCTGCCGGATCTAAGTGTGGATATCGTAAATACACTCCAAGACATTGTTTCTTGACAATTTCGCTACAGGGTTTAGTAGTAGTGCTGTTGCTAGTGTCACCCGCGAAACGAGAGTCGATACTAAAAGTGGATTTTCAAATTCAAGATGAGACAAGAAATTTCTTGAGTTTCATGGGCAACACAAGCTCACCCAAGTCGTGGATATTTTAAACGCTCTTTTAGTGTTACGTGATGCATAGTATAAAAACAGGAAACTAATAAAATGACGGTACAAACACAATGAAGAGCATTTATCGATTAGGAATTAGATTTCTGGGCTTTCGGCATCTATGGCCATGTTAGCCCGTCACTAGGATTAGGATTAGGATTAGGAATTAGATTTCTGGGCTTTCGGCATCTATGACCATGTTAGCCCGTCACTAGGATTAGGATTAGGAATTAGATTTCTGGGCTTTCGGCATCTATGACCATGTTAGCCCGTCACCAGGATTAGGATTAGGATTAGGAATTAGATTTCTGGGCTTTCGGCATCTATGGCCATGTTAGCCCGTCACTAGGATTAGGATTAGGATTAGGAATTAGATTTCTGGGCTTTCGGCATCTATGACCATGTTAGCCCGTCACTTGGATTAGGATTAGGATTAGGAATTAGATTTCTGGGCTTTCGGCATCTATGACCATGTTAGCCCGTCACTTGGATTAGGATTAGGATTAGGAATTAGATTTCTGGGCTTTCGGCATCTATGGCCATGGTAGCCCGTCACTAGGATTGGGATTAGGATTAGGAATTAGATTTCTGGGCTTTCGGCATCTATGACCATGTTAGCCCGTCACTTGGATTAGGATTAGGATTAGGAATTAGATTTCTGGGCTTTCGGCATCTATGACCATGTTAGCCCGTCACTAGGATTAGGATTAGGAATTAGATTTCTTGACTTTCGGCATCTATGGCCATGTTAGCCCGTCACGTATGATTGATGACGTCCTTCGGCGATCACGATATCCGAGGAAAAGGAAGGAAGCGGCCTTCGACCTGTATATTAGGTACCATCCCGGCATTTGCCTGGTGTGAATGAGAAAAACCCACGAAAGGCTCACTCAGGACAGCTGGCCTGAAAAAGCGTTTACATTTCCGACCGATTGTCTACACCGCAAATCGAACCCGGCACCGCTCGCAACAAAAACTGCATTTATCGATATTTAAAGACATGCAAGTCATCACATAATATACATCAATTAAGTGTGCTTTAAATGTTGTTATATTGCACCCTTTGTGGGCCTCTCGTGGCACAGAATGATTCTGATAACCTCTAGACGAAATTAAGAAGAAAATCAGAGCATAAATTTTGCACAAAAATTTACAAAATGAGACGAGAAAATCGAGACAGTTTTTCCAACAATCAAGACGAGATAAGAATTCGACAAAAAAAAATTACGATATGATACAGGGCGACCTTATTTTTCGTTTCGTCTCGTTTCGTCTCATGGGCAATACTAACTTGCAATGAATACATTAAAAAAAATACCCATTTTTCTTTTCTATTTTCAAACATTGTTGTGTTAAAAGGCGAAAAAACCTTAAAACTGAGTTGTCCCCCAAAATTCTACACTTCAGGAGTCCAGTCTGAGTCGTATATAAATGTTGTGATTTTCCATGTTCGTGGTCTTTGGTTATTTGTTATTTTATTTTAATAAACTTTGTTCTGTAAAACTTCTCTTTCTTTTATGTAAATATAGATCAATTCTGGAGACACGTTGGCCCAAAGTAAGGATAACGTTAAGATCATAGAATTTGCAGCTAAAGCCCCAGATTTACCCACCAATTAGTTAATCCTGGTTAAATGTATCACAAGTCTAGCCACTCACTCCTCCTCACTCGAACCTACAAAGCATATATCACTTCGGGCCCGGGCCCGTCTCGGGCAGCAAATTTTTAAATATACAACCATATTTCTCGCGCGTTTTCGGGCCTAAATTGTAAATATGCTGTGCAACGTTATTTATTGGACAGTTCTTTCTGGAACGCACAACTGCAAAGTTAAACTTCTAATTACTGTAAATAAAAATACAATTTTGGGTTAATTATTAAGTTTCTGTAATTCGAGCTTATTTCGGGTTCATTTGATAATCATAAGAGCTCGGGCCTAAATGCTAAAAACATATTTCGGACTCAGGTATGGACTCAGGACATTATAAATTCACGGGCCGGGCCCCGGCTAAGAATTCCGGCCCGTGCAGACCTCTACTCAATGGTAGAGCGCTTACCTCTGGTGCGTGAGGTTCCTTGGTTCGATCCGTAGCCAAATAAGTTTATGCTGAACAACATCGTGTCAGTGGGCTTTCTCGGCGTATTCTCTTTTCCTCCCACTTTCTCGTGCCACTAATTCTTCCATCATCTTAACTTGCCTTAATCATTTGTTTCCCGTAACCTAACAGGCATAATTGTGGGACGTTAACTCAAGATGTATTATTGATTCAACTTTTATATATAAAAACTTTAAAAAAAAATAATTTGCTTTTTGGTATTACACTAAGGGCTTACGATGTACGTTCCATAAACAACATTTTAATGAAGTTTCAAGTTTTTAACGGTGTTAAAGTACCTAAGCCATCTTTGTTTTTATCCCATTGGTTTTTAGGGAGTTTTTTTGTTTTCTTTAAATAAGTTAGAATTAAAATTGTTTCTATTTTACTGATTTCTTCTTCAGGTCTGTTTGAATGTTCCTTACTTCGCAAAAGTAAAATTTCATGGTACATCCCAGTTTTAATATAATTAATAACCTAATTTAGTTTTAGTAATATTACATTTATGCAGAATGCAAATTCATTTTGAAACTGCAAGAGACATTTTAACCAGGTTTGGAAAAGAATTCGCATAACTAAAATTCCAGTTCACTTTTTTTTAAATATATATATATATATATATATATATATATATATATATATATATATATATATATATATATATATATATATATATATATAATTCCCCATATTAATCGATGATGCTAGAAATGAAGGATAACACAGGAATTCAACACCGTGTCAAAATGTAAGCCGACAATATATTAATGGTAAATTCGTAATACATTATTAAATCCCGTAGTTAATGAGCGACAAGCAATTTTTTAAACAAAATATCTGTTTGCTTGTATTTATTGTGATATTACATCGACAATAGTCATGTCCAATGCGTTGAATGCAAATTATTACTAATTCTACTGTTTTTTTTCATTATATACATATCCTATAGAGACGCCAGATCTAATTCCGTTTAAATTCCAGTTATCAGAATGGGAAACAAACAGATTTTCTGTACATGCGTGAGAGACAAAAGCGTATTTGTAAATAAGCGCAATGTGAATTAAATATTTCGAAACAATTTGCGTATTCACGATGTATTCGCAAGCTTAAGCTGACTTTTGTTATGGTTTCCACGGAGGTTTGTTGGCACTTGTTTTTGTGATGGCGTTCTCGTAGGCACTGGAGTGTTGTCCATTCTAGATGCGTAGACCCATGAAGGCGAGGCCAGCGAGGCGAGACGAGCATATCGTAGCCATTTCCCTTTGTTTACCTGCTTCGATGTAGATGTTTAAAAGTGTCAGCCATGGGGCCTCGTTGTGCTTCGTATCGTGAGCTGTTTTTGAGCCTTCATTTTCGTTCGCGCTCTGTTGATCTCGGGGTGTTTGTAGCCTTCCTCTTGTCTCCGTGAATCCTTGCAGCCACCTGTCAACACGAGAGAATAAGTAGCAGTTAGAGGTTGTCTCGAGAGATCGCGGGGCTTATGCATGTTGCATGTTGGAAAATGGGAAAGGAGAAAAAGAGCAAAAGCACCGTATGTTGCTAGACAGGAACTCTGCACATCCTAATTTAGACCTTGCTTTTCGGAAGAACGTCTTCTCTGCGTCTCTTGTCTTCAGTCAAGTTGATTGACCTCTTCTTGTAAAAGGGAAAACCACGACTGTTGTCGTTAATCATATATGAGGAAAGGCATTTCAAGCAGTGTAATTTAAATTTCTTACTCAAGCTATTTCATTTCGCCTCCAAACCTTCCTTAGACTACTAGAGGTGTGACGTCTGCTATTAATGATGGCATTAAACACCACTTCGTTAAGACCTAAAGTTCCTGCTATTTCCTGTTGTCAACAAGTAACACTAATATCTGCAGTTGCATTCTTTAAAACGATATATACAGAGTGTCCGAGACGAAACGGCCTAATTCGAAATGTCTGTAGTACAACATATATTCGATACTGAAAAAAGATTCATACAGCAATGAATACGAAAGTGTCCAAATTTTGTTTGTGCAATCACACTATTTCTACATGAGCCCCATGAGTGGTACGCCGGATATCCAAATGATACTCGATTTCCTTCCAGGCACCCTTTAGCATCTGTGGCCATTCCAGTCGCCTGACTTTACTCCTCTGGATTTCTTCCTGTGGGGGGTTGTGAAGGACAGGTTGTACTGTAGCAAAATGACAACTCTGTAACAGCTTCCTAAGAGGATTAAAGCCACAATCAAGACAGTTACGCCACTGATACTAAAGGGCTGCCTACAAAGAAATCGAGTATTGATTAGACATCCTCCGTGTCACTTGTGGGACTTATGTAGAAAAAGTGTGATTACACAAACAAAACTTCAGCACTTTGTGTATTCATTCCTGTATGAATCTTCTTTAAGTATCGAATATATGTTGTACTACAGACATTTCAAATTAGGGTGTTTCGTTTCGGACACCCGGTATTATTATTATTATTATTATTATTATTATTATTATTATTATTATTATTATTATTATTATTATTATTATTATTATTTCATAATTGCCTGAAATGAACTTTATTTTAGTTTAACGTACCACGATTATGCACCGAGGCTAAGGGAGGCGGTAGTGATGATAATGAATGAGATGATGAAAATTGAAGAAAACGGGAGAATCCCGAGGAAAAACACATACAGAGTGGTTGTCCACCACAAAGCTCACTTGGCGTGAGCTGGGATCGATTCAGAAACTCTACTTACCAGAAGTATACCACTGAGCGATTGTTATCTCCTTTTTTGTAATAAATAACTGTCCAGTTTATACAAATAGCCCATTTATAGGACAATCTGGGGCAGTAGCGTACGCAAGAATTTATTTCGGGAGGGGTCCAAACTCAATATGAGGGTATTTTATATTAAAATTCCTAAAATTGTCCCTAAAATTAGGCTAAATTTACTGAAAAATCGAAATTTTGGAGGTTTCGGACCCCAGGACCCACACCCTGCGTACGTCCGTGATCTGGGGTACCCACGAAGGTACCATTATGTACAATTCATCATTGAAATTTCGGACAGAAAGAGAGAGAGAGAGATGTTAAATTAGTTGTTTTTAAAAACAAGTTATGTTGTAACTAGCTTTGCTCAACCCGCTTGTCTAGGATCAGCTAAGCGAAATAAAATTGTAACTGAAACTTATAAAAAAAATTCGAAATAAAAATTAATTAAAAACCTTTAAAATGATGATAAAAAATAATTAAGAAATAAGGCGAAATATAAAAATTTTTAAATGGTAAGGCAAGTGCGCAACTGTGAAAAATTTGAACAGAATGCATACCTAATGTTTGTCTCCAGGCCCGTGTTTCCGCTCAGGCCACAAAGTCTCCGAGTGTCAAATTTCCAGGTATATTTTGAAAAACTTTGATTATAATGATGATGATCACCCATGAGAAAGTACCTAACATTCGTAGCCGATGTTAGGATATATATATATATATATATATATATATATATATATATATATATATATATATATATATATATATAATATGTTTCTACTTAAATATTGATTATTCACTTTACTGTCTCAATATCTCAATATAAATGGATATTTATTGATATTGAGGAGGTGGCATTTTTTAAGGGGGGGATTCGGGGTCGCAAAATGTTAAATATAGCCCTGATCATCTCTTACAATGTTAGTGCAAGTAGTGTAGAAATTAAAACGCAGTGACTACTTACCATAATGAGATAATGGCTTCATTACAGTACAATATAACATTTCGATGATCAGTTATCTCCTTTGTAGCTAGTTGATTATGAGAGTAAAGTTTTAAAAAAAACATGTCGAGAAATGCCAGACGGTTCAGTGCTATTTTGTAGTGAATATGCGACATGGAGGGAGCGTTGATTTTCATTATATATATATATATATATATATATATATATATATATATATATATATATACAAGATCAATAATTTTAATCAAGATTGTACCCAAGTTAGGATATAAATGGTTAAAATGTTTAGTGGTATATTTTTTAAAAGTTGTTTTAAAAAAGAAGGGAATTGTTTTACGGGGAAAATAAAAAACAAATGACGTAGAACTTACTTGAAAAGTGTAAGATTTGCGAATTATGTGATCATCACGTAATTCAGTATTTAATATGTTATATATATATATATATATATATATATATATATATATCTATATATCTATATATCTATATATCTATCTATATATATATATATATATATATATATATATATATATATATATATATATATATATATATATATAGTGGCGGATCCAGGATATGATCAAGGGAGGGGCTAAACCATAGTTTGCCGCTTTATCCAGTGTAAAACAAGATTTTACCTATTTTATCCAGTGTAAACCTGAGCGTCAAGGGGGGGGGGCTATAGCCCTCCCCTTGGATCCGCCACTGTATATATATATATAATAAGTGCGAAGCAATTTTTTTTTAAATTAGAGAAACTGAATTCTCTCACTGATAACAACGCAACTGAACAATTAACTTAATATTCAAAGATAACATGTAACAGGCTTCGTTTTCATCTCCTATCTAACCGGTGCCCCATCCTTATGTTTAAGAATAATTTGATTTTTAGCATTTTAGCCTTCATATGTCAACACAGTCTCGATCATAGTGTAGTTTTCGATCGATCGTGATATTGTAATGTCAGGAACAAATGCTACTGTGAAGTAATAAAACCAGAATATACTGATGTCAAAAATAGAAGGTACTGTGAACTAATAAAAGCATAATATATTGATGTCAAGAACGGAAGTACTACGAACTATTAAAAGCAGAATATCCTGATGTCAGGAACAGAAGATACTGTGAAGTAATAAAAGCAGAACTTCAAGTGCTGGTGAATTTTAATATGTCCTGTAAGAATTGTTTGAATATATATATACATGGGATTTGTGAAAATAGAATTAAAAGGCAATACAATATGTTACTATGTGGAACCTTATGTATCTTTAATATGTAAATTCTGACTATCATGTTATCTTTCTTTTTTTCCTCCCCCTAAAGATCGTAAAGTTTTCCTTTTTATCTGTAAAAACATTTGGGAACTCTAATTATGATGATGTCTTTTTTTTTTTTTAATTGTGTTCTAAACTTTTCATTTCTCAACAGTAAAAAGAAATCATCATTCGTTATACATTACCCCATATTCAAATATACGAATGAAGACTCATTAGTCTCTAACTGATCACCTAATTCCTAACTTGCAAATTTTTAAATTTCAATTTTAATAATAATAATAATAATAATAATAATAATAATAATAATAATAATAATAATAATAATAATAATAATAATAATAATAATAATAATAATAATTCTATCAAAAAATTAATGAAATATCTTGAGTTTATTGCTTGAATAGAAATGTGATTACGTTTGTTTGATCTTTTCGTTTAAAAAGACAAAAATAAAATAAGTTTAAAGCCTTTGTTTCATTTCGTTTAATAAATTGGTTTTTGTCGTTTGTTTACACTTGACCTTTTTCTTTCGTTAACGAAAGACGTAAAATGCATAATTGCTATTGCTAAAAGTTTTTCTCTGTTACCCCTGGCAACAGTTAGTTTGTCTCCAGTATGGCGACGCCCAGAGTCTCGACTAGCAGACGTCGTCCTGTTGAGACTGCCGAAGGTCATTGATTCAGCAATTGTCATTACCTTTGGGGTTTTATTTCTAGGTTATATATTTAAATAAATAACGACGGCGTTAATGTAAAGCTACTTCGTTTAGTATCTGTAGGATGTTTATTTTATTACAACGTCATATTCGTGTTTTGTGAAGTAATATTAATTTCCTCCCCCGCCTCTTAGTATATGCCTATAGCTGACAACCTGAATAGTGATTTCTGAGTGTTGTTCTTCCAAATTTTGTGCGGGATTGTCTTGTTTTGCTACACAAAAGAAAATTTTGCTTATGAAAACTAAACAGCGTGACAAGCATCTTGACATTTGAAGGCGGCACTCCAAGTTCCCTTTAAATGCTGCTAGCAAATGAGAGGCCAGCGGTATTGCCACGTTTATTTTGTACACATCCACGTGCCTATCCCCTACCACCTGATCGCACTGTAGTTCGTCTGCTTAGCCATAGCCACACCCCTTTAACGCTCGGCAACGTCGCGTCAGAGCTTGCGTTTTATTCGTTTAGCTGAAATGCCAAGATGTTTGGCACAGACGTTAGATTTGTCTCGATTGCTAAATGAATAACGATGATATGACTTAAACTAGAAATAGAAATCACTGAACCAAGCAATGTTTATTTAAAAATAATAAACGTGTAACAGTTTCGTCAACTAACTGAACATATTGGCTTCATCAGAGAATCTCAGAAAATAAAATATACATACTTTTTTTTTTTTTTTTTTTTATGAGATCATAAACACTTAATCGAACGAGCTTGTGAAACGTTTCGTATAGAATATGAGATACTACTGAGGCCAAATAATATATATTAAAAAAAAAAAAAAAAAGTCTCTGTTCAAAACCAGTGCATGGAAAGACAAATGAAATAGTCAAGACATGATACCCTGATTAAGAAATATCACACTAGGAATGAAACGAGTGAATATTCATGCTTGAGTAGTGCAGATCATCAATCCATTATAATATTCTGCAGCAATGGTGTAGAGCTGATATTTCGGCTGATTTCAGATTAACGGCACTGTCTGGGACATCAAGTCTGAGAAGCATCCGTGACTGTACCATTACTGTAATCTACAGAGACATGTTTGATAAATATGCATGCAGATGATTGTAATCGTTCGGTTAGGATATTTTCAACATAAAAATCATCATTGTCTTCCTGTTTAGAAAAACTTACCGAGAATGTGCTACCAAGAGCAAGTCCAAATGTTTGGTGCCGGAGCAGCTAAAAAAAGAGGGGATAAATTAAGGGAGTGATAATAGTTTTGCTTTTACTTTTATTACCTATTAAGGCCAAAATTAAGATATGCACGTACATATTTGACGTTCAAGCAACAGTTGAGGTTCTTAGAAAAACTACGTTAACTTTTATTATTATGATTATTTGGTCACTGTGAGAATATACTAGTATATCTATACGAGACATAAATCCACAGTTTAAAGTGAGATCCGAATACATGATCCTCCACCTGAAATAATCTCTCTCATGTTAATTAGTATGAAAGTGGTATTTTTTTGGCATTTTATAATTAGAATTAAACAGCAAATTTCTTTTTTTAAAGTATTGTTCGTAAATAATCGTTTACTTTTTTATCTGGACCCTTTCAATGTGTTTCTGGACTAGCAGGTAACATACAACAGCTACCAGTACATTGGCTGTCAAGTTCACCTCTTCTTCATTTGTTTAAATACATTTGTAAAATGTGGAGATGGTAATGCAAGTAGTTGTGTGACAAAGTTGTCATTTTAAACTTGTTCACCAGTAGTGGATCTAGAAGGTTAAAACGGGGCAGGGGGAGGCAGCCAGAAGGCAGATTATGATGGATGTATCATGAGTTCACTATACATTTTCAAAAATATATAAATAATAGCTTGAATTATTTTTGGCATTCAAAAAAGTGGAAGGCCTAGACCCACCGGCCCGGGCTAGATACGCCACTGTTATTCACTCTATTTTTATAGAGGAGCGCGCTTTCTTTTGTCTTATGTGTTGTGTTATGTGTTTGTTCTTTGGTGTGACGCATTGGGGTAGGTCTGGGATGATGCAGTGTCCTAGTTTCTTCTAGCGTTAGCACATGTTTGGCGCAGAGTGTGAAGTCATTATTCTATTCTACAACCAGTTCCCGGGATTTATCTAGTGTTCATTTAGAAATAAATGATGCGTCAAGAAAAGGGGAGAAAGAGAGGGACGACATTTCTTGATACAGGCCAGGCTATTAAATACGCATTTAAAAAGGTCACTTTTCCATTTTTTTTTAAAATTATTATTTTTGTTTCAAATTTTGTTTCGGAAACTGGAACTAGGAACCGTTCGTTTCTCCCTCCCTGCTCGTCTAGTAGCTACTAACGTGTAGACATTGGTGCAGATGGTTCCGGATTCGTTTCCCGGTGGAAGGACATTAGAATTTGAACGCATTGCAGTGGTTCGGATTTCACCTTTTAACAATAGGCTCAGGTCTTCTTTAATGTCTGCCTGTAACTGAACAGTGATAGTAAATATATACTACCACACATCTGTTAGGAGGCAGTTGGTGTGTGTAAATAAAGTAGTCGTGTCATGTGTAGTAGAGCGAGCGAAGTATCTCAGAATGAGCAAACTTACCACCTGTATGAGACTCCTTACCATTAACTTATTTCAACCTCAATCAGCAGGAATGCTTAATAGGCCTCAAGGAAAATATACGTAATGTTTAATCTAAATCAGTAAACAATTTAAGGTTGTTTCCGTGGTGGCACAGATATATAAGACATACCCATAATTATAAATCGATTCTGTGTCAGTTGATAGAAGCGTCATTCTTTCGTGTCAATACATAACATTTTTGATAAATTCAGTTTTTTCTTCATCTCGGTATATTCAACCATCAGAATCAAACAAGTAAATTATGAATTTCCTTTTGTGACTGTTTCATATTCACAGATGCAATGCTGCAATTAATTTTCCAATAGCAAAACGGGATGCGACATGAAAAGCCATAATATTGGATTCCAGAATGGTATCTATCTTCGGATGGTTTAGTATCCTTGTGAACATTCCGAGCGTCGTCCCGGAGGCCATGACCTAAGTTTATGAACCATAGCTTTGTGTTGTTACTAAGAGCCATTATGTCGGCTGGCTAGAATCAATAGCTTTTGGGCTCTATTGATTATAGTGGTGGGCGTAATCGCTGATATATATGGCAGCAGGATCAATGCATTTTGCTGTCCCACTTTTCGATACAGCGACGGCGAAGCCCCAAAAACAACTAGGTTTCAAACTGATTGCAAGCTTGTAAAAAATTTAAGAAGTGTTCCTTATTTTCTTTAAAAGAAATAAAAAGAATTTATGAATATAAAGTTACTGCTGTCATCATATAATAGTTTTCATCTCAGGATATGGATGGCCTACTTCTAGACCAATTCTTTTCTTTCAGTTTCACCTAGTTACAAAAATCCTTGAACAAATCTGTTTCTCTATGTCTTTCACTCGTCTATGAGCTTAGATGTTTGTTTTATGTTACAATTCTTCGTCGATTTCATGATTTAATTTTCGAAACGTGGTGGCTCAGGGGTAGAGTGCTCATCTTTGGTGTGAGGTGTCTCTGGGTCGATCTCAGTCCATGAGAGTTTGTGGTGGACAACATTCGTGTCCGTGGGTTTTCTCATAGTTTCTCCGTTTTCTCCCACATTTATATTTCACAAATTCTTTTATAACCGTTCACTTCCATTAACCATCCGTCTGCTTGAGCCTAAGCGAAGGACGTTAAAATAGAACTTTCATTTCGTTTCGTTTTTCATGGTTTAATTAATGTGGTCCATTAGTTGATGTTCAGTTTCCTTCAGCAGAAATACAAAGAGAAATTCAACTGGGACACACTTTCCGTGTAGATATTTCACTTCAAAATCGTCACATTTTTCTCGATTAAAAATAATAACAATAAACATTATTTTGAAGTGTTCTGCCTGAAAGTTCAGCTCATCCGTTTGTGTATTCGGTGCTGTTTTCGTTATGTGAAAATATATTTTAGAAAAGCATTTCAAAATGAAGTTATCTACGAGTTCATTGTAGCCGATACAATTTCACGCTATAAGAATGTACGCCCATATTATTGTCGCATGTCTTTAAATATGTTGTTGTAAGAATATAAATTGATAACGAATTCGCCCGATATTTTTTATAATGTTAGTATGTGTATAATCGACAAAGACATGTATGTGGCAAATTTCATGTCAAAAGAGCAGTAAATAAGAACAATAAAACGAAAATAAAGTTTTCTTGTCCATTTAGCAACATTTTGTTTTACTCATTCTAATTATGGAACAGAAACACGAACATTACGCAAAAGCGATGAAAAAAAATATTGGAAGTTTTCGAAAAAAAGAGAGAACTAGCTGGGCTGAACGAAAAACAAATGAAAAGGGTTAGAAATAGTAGCAGTAGGGGAGAAAAGAAGAATTTTAGATGTAATCAAGAGGAGGAAAAGGAACTGGTTTGGACATTGGCTGAGGAGGAACTTTATTATGAGGGATATGATATAGGGTATGGTGGAAGGAAAGAGAGAGAGGGGGCAACGGAGACTGTAGTTGAAGGAAAGTATTAAAACAGAAAATTGCTACGCCAAGACGAAGAGACTAGCTGAGGACCACCGTATATCGAAGCTTCTGAGTTGCAACAAGTGACCTGCCAATAATGGTAGAATAGCTATGACGATGATGTTAGCACTATTGGCCAAAAAAGAGAGAGAAAAATTAAAATAATGATTATAATCGAACCTCTTAATATTTTAATATAATTTGAGTAAAAACTGAAAACGACTTAACTGCCCATGTCTTTTGTGTAAACTCAATTTATACAAATACTTTTGACCTACATTAGAAATACAAAAACATAGCATCAAACTGCAAGTTATTTGAAATAACTGTACAAAACCACTCTCACTTGTGAATATGAATTATTTATTGTTGTATAATGTTGTATCGCTCCATCCTCAATTTGTCGTATACCTAAGGAGGCTAAAAGTTACATTGATAAACAACTATTTAACGTATAAGTATCCACCCATGAGATCAAACTTGCGGTCACATACACTAAGCTTTTGTGAATGTCATGAAAATGTTATTTCGATATTATTTTTTTGAGCACACATTAAAAATTCCTAACGGATGCTTGATCCTCGGAGCCAAGGCCATATTCATGTAGTCGGCTCCTATTGTGAACGGAATTACCGATGTTCAGTACTGTATTTCTCTTTAGTTTTAGAACACCACTAATATGTTTTGAAATGATGTAATATCTAGTTTTACGTGCCACGATTATGCACCGAGGCTAAGGGAGATGATGATGAGAAATGAATTAAATGGTGGAATGAAAAGTAGGAGGAAACGAGAAAATCCCGAGAAAACCTGCGCATACGGTCTCTATTCACCAAAAATAGCTCACATGGTGCAAGTTGGGATCGAACCAGGGACCCTAGCACCAGAGGTGAACGTTCTACTACTGAGCCGATACTTTTGTAAGACCTGGATCTTGATCTGGGTCTTGCATCGGGATTCCTGGTATTGGTCTTGCATGCAAGACTTGCAAAAACTGCAAGACCAAACTCTTGCGCTTATCACTATCTGAGACTTATATGCCAAAAGGCCATAAATATATAGGCAGAGTAGACTCCAAAAAGGATCATGCACTGAAAGTTTTAATTTCGTCCGGTAGATGTTTGGTGCCATCTAACGGCGAACTGTGAAATTTCTACTATTTGCAAAAAAGAAAAAAAGAAAAAATCGCTTTCGTTCAAGAACTATCGGGTGCACGAACGCACACACTTAATTCCTCTTTACTCGTTAAGATGTTAACGGATTAAACCTGTTAACGAATTCGGCTGAGACAATCATTCTATCTATCTATTGCCAATAGCCAAAAAGAAAGAAAAAAAAAAGAAAAAAATCGCATCAGTTCAAGACTTATTGTGAAGAGTAATGGACGGACCGTTCCATTTGCGTGATCCTTAGTTTAAAAAATGCGAAAAATTTTGTGGACACTCGTGACGACATACCAGTAAAACAAAATCTCAATATTTAATTGGAAGTTTGTTCAATACAAAGATTAGTTACTCTTGGTTGAAAATAAAGAATATCTGACTCCTTTAGAATGTAAAAGTAATTTAGCAATTCATAGTATTTCTGTAATCTGCGCCGTCTTGGTTTTTTTTTTTTTCATGCGTCTCCCCAATTTGGGAACCAGTAGAGTATTGAATCTGCTAAAAAATATAAAAAAGATTATGAAAGGTTGTAATTTATCTTATAAGTAGTGAAGCGTGGGGACCCATTTAAAAAAATAAAGGTTATCGCCTATGTTGTACACTATCACCATATTTACATGAAGGTAAACTCTATTACATTTAGAAACATATATTGTATTTCTGTTACTATAGGCGCATTGTAGAGTTTATCCAGAGTAAAATTTACCTATGAAAAGCATAAGATTTCTTAAAAGCAACACTTGCGAGACTGTTGCAGCAAGACCAAGACCAAGACCACCCGGGTCTTGGTCTTGCATTTGCTCATCACTAGTCTCAGATCCGGATAGGGCAAGGAGCAAAGGAATCGCTTAGAAGCTAATCTGTATGGTACCTGGTACCATCCCGGTATTTACGGCATGGTTTTCAGCAGAAAGACGAATGCTTTTGTACTAATTTACTGATCGCCTAGTATCGTATACATTTTTTTTAAAAGAAGAAGCTGGAAACTTGAAAGAAATTTGAAACTGGAGAATTGTAAAATTTGAAACTACTGCTCGTACTCGGAAACTCATTTTAAATTATTAATCACTAAAATTCCACAAAAAGGCACTGTCCCATTCTTGCCTCTCTTTGCGGATGTCCATGTCCGCCATACGCCACATGTTACAGACATGTTTACTCGCGGTTCTCTTTCCATGTTCTATCAAATTCTTTCACAAACATTTACTTTTACTGATCATCCGTCTTCTTTAGCCTAGAGGGCATAACCGTGGGCGTTAAAGAAAATATTTTATTCCATATTTCCATAACTGAATCACTGACGTAGTGTTGTTGTGTTAGAAGCTTCTAGAAATCAAAAGAACCTCATGTCACTGGTAAAGCGCTCGCCTGTGGAAGCGCAGAATTTTAGGTTACATTAGGAGTTGACACGTTTCTAACATTCCGTATAGAACAACGTAAACAACTGGTTTACATAATGTAGAATCTGGATCTATCTATACATTAAAATGCTAGGTTTATATGTTTGTCTGCAAAGAAAAGTTTGTGTTTGTCTCAATGAGATCTCGAAAACCACAAGTGCTAGAAACGTGCCGTTTTCGCTGGTCGATCCCAAATTTTGTGTAGATTGTCCAATTCTAATTGAGTATTTAAAAAACGTGGCCGTTATTTCCTTATTACATTTTTAGGGGTACACTGGAAGTGTTGAATTAAAAAAAAAAAATAATAAAGCATTATATCCTATCCAGTGAGTTATACATTCCAACACAACATTGTTCTATATAGGGGTTGTCTCTCAGGCGTTTGTTTCATGGCCAAATGATAAAGAAAAATGAAGGATAACCATTTCTCTAGGCTAAGATGAATCTTTACTGTTTGGAGTGTTTTGCTCAATGAACACTATATATTAGTAACATTATAATTAATTGTGTATGTAATGCATTCACTTATTATGTACTGCATGCAAAAAGAAAGAAAACACTGATCATACATGAATTAAAAACTCCAACCGGAAATAAGCCCATCTTGAAAATGGTGCGAGATATTGAAAAAGATATTTCCCCTTTATGGTAACCGTTGCCGATTTTTATCATGGCGTCTTTCACTTGTGCCTGTAAAGGTACATGTACAGATGTTGTGAGGAGTGACAAGGAGATTCATGCTCATATGTGAATGATGCGCTGTGTAGAGAGCGCAGGTTCATCTAGTCTATGTATTAAAATGTTAAATTTATATGTTTGTGGTCAAGAAAAGTTCATATGTTTGTAACCAATTCTTTCGACAGTGATATATCGAAAACCACAAATGCTAGAAACGTGCAGTTTTCGCTGATCGATTCCAAATTTTGTGTAGATTTGCCAGTTCTCATTCAATTTTTCTTTAAAAACTTGTCTTTATTTTTCTATTCCACATTTTAGGCGTCGTTTTGATCCTATTGGTTTAAAATTGCGACTAGGACGTTGATACCCTTGTGAAAGGCAACCAGTAGAGAATTTACGTATAGCGGGTTGATGGACATTTCAGGCGCTTTGCTTTAATCTGAATGACGAAACCCATTGCAAGCTGGCAAATTCGAAGGCTTGTGGATCCACAATGAAGCGTACTCGGATATGGAATTTTAAGAAAAGAAAAAAAAATATTTGCATTTGGTATAATATATTACTGATCCAAGTTTGCCATAAACTCACCCTAACATTCTATATATTAAAATACTACATTTTAATGTTTGTCTATAGCAGTTCACTCCCTTTAAAAGTCTTCCTGCCCTTTGTGTCCGTAAAGGGCCTTGCATAGATGTAGTGAGCAGTGGGAAGGAGGTTCATGCTCATATTAGAACTGTGCGCTGTGTAAATAGCGTAGGTTCAGCTAGTATATATAAAAATGAAAGTGGCTATGTTTGTGACGCAATAACTCTTAAACCACCCGACCGATCTCGATCAAATTTTCAACATAGATGAGGTTCGGGTCTGGGATGGTTTCAACATTTCACTTTGACGGTGCAACTTAGGGGAGAGGGACATACATAAACATGATCGAAAATGACCGATATTAGTGTCGAATTCATAGTTTTCAGAGTCGTTGAAATGAACAGTGACACTTCCGCTGTCTTTTAAATCCAAATTCGGCCCCGCAATTTGGGAAAGGGGGAGAGAACTCGTTGCTTCTCACACGGTCAACTTTATGTGGCAGTGTCTCGAGTTGGAAATCCCGAAAATTGGTATGTTCTGGTTGAAGAATGAAAGGCAAAACATTGTCTATCAGAGAGTGCTTTAGTAATAGTAAAAAAGTGACTGACTAACAGAACATATTATTAACTTTTCTTATTTTAACCAGCGAAGTGGGTAATTGACACTAGTAATTGTATATGTCTATATAAACGTTAGATTCATAAGTTACATATTACAACCTGAAAGCTAACGAAGTTAATTTCATAGATAATAAAGTTAATTTCCTCAAATATGTACGAAACCAACTATGAATTCTCATAAGCGAAACAAAAATTTGTTATTTCTGAGTTGAAATAGACCTTATTTCATTTCTTCTTCTTTTTGATTGTGAAGCCTGTGTATAATATAGTGTTGGTTTCTCATGAAAACGGGTCTTTCCCAGTAACATTCAATCGATAGAACAATTTTTAATGGTCGAACGCCGTTGCACGCGACATTCATGTGACTCCAGCCACGAAAGTCACGGGATGAATGTAATCAATACACGTCTGTGTACGAGGTCGTCGCCAATTCTTTTTTAGCACGTGTTGTATTGGATGGCTGGCATACTTTTTCTCCTTTATACAGTGGATAACTTCATGCAGAAACTGGCTAAATCACAAAACATTCGAAAATCAAGTAATATCAGCATTGAATGGGAATAAGATAAGTTCATTTCTTTTAGTGTAACATGCTACATTCATGCACTGGGGCTAAAGAAGGAGATGATGATAATGATGAGATGAATGATAATGGTGAGATGAAGAAAGTGAAAGGAAACGGGAGAACTCTCGCACAGAGGTGAGCTCTCCACCACAGAGCCACCGCGGCCAATAACAATTATGAAGATGCATTAGATCAGTGTTTCTCAAACTGTGGTCCACCAACCACAAAGAGTCGTCAAGGCATGCCCTTGTGGTCCTCTTGAATTGAATATTAATCTAAAAGCAGAAAAAATAAAATTCAAGTGAATTGTGAATCATATACCCTAGTTGAGAACCACAAATAGGTATAAATTATGTCAGTGGTTCCGAACCTTTTTGACCGACGACACACTTCAATGGACGACTCACGATGTACTTGTTTTTTTTTTTTAATTTCTAATAATATAAATTATAGTAGTTTAAATTTATATGAATTGTATGTGTACTGGCTGTTGTTGCTGTCGCTGGAGGCGTTGACTGGTACAATCTGTCTCAATATTGATTTTAACTGATTATTAAATGATCCATGATTTTTAAATTCCAAAATTTCCCAACACACTTTATGGAACTCCGCAACACACCAATTGGGAATCACTTTTATGACATAAATAACCTTATAGAGGTAAATATTATACAGATTCTGTTAGCTTACACAGTTATATTATTGTAAAATATTCTTTATAACACTCAGATATTTTTTAAAAATTAAAATATGTATTTTCCTCTGCTAATACCAATATAAAATTAAGTGAATTTTAGTTAATACTACGTATTTTAAAAATATAAATATGCTGGTGATATCTGTTAAAAACCAAGCACGCATACACAAACTAACAAAAGTAAGGGAAAAAAAGAGAGAAATTTATTTTAGAAGGGGATAAGAGAAGGATGGTCCATAGAACATTCTGAATAATGTAATTGGTCCCCATTTGCAAAACGCTGCCTTAGCATGTTGCTGAAAGACGTGAACATGTTTAAAGTTATATGCATGAAAAAATAGTAATTTGTTGAAGTTTGATTGCATATTTCTCATATTAAGATTTGTGCGCATACAGTCGTCTACATATTGTTAAATTTAGGAAATTCAATTCCCGGTTGGGAGATACTTGGTGGTATGAAGGTGAAAAATACTTATATAGGCAATATTCAAAATGACTGATTTTAACACACGGACATATAGATAGATAGATAGGCACGAACCAAAGATTTGATTAAGGGCTAAACTTTCCTTTATCGTCTTGTCGACTATAAATGACGATGAACTAAAAGGTGTTATAATCCCTCTTTGAATTTAGAATTTATACGGAATAAAACAACAGCATATTATAAAACTTAACGTAAAGTGTAACGATAAACCTATGTAAAAATACCTTGTATCCAGTGGCGTATTTAGGGGGGTGGCTTCCGGGCTTAAGCCCCCCCCGAAATCTTACTTAGTATAGTAAAGTAAATTAAATATCTTGCAGAATTTTCACATTTCCAGGCAAAGCCCCCCCGAAAGTTAGCAAAGCCCCTCCCGAAACAAAATCGTAAATACGCCACTGCTTGTATCATATGTATTGTCTTTTGCAATTAGAATACATTATTGATAATATTAATCACGTGATGCAATAAATCATAATTATTTATATTTATTTCTCTTTTTTCCAGGTAAGTGTGGATAAACTTTATGCAGGAACATAACAGCATTTATACTGTACATACAGAAAAGCAGTCGTAATATGGAAGAACATCAAACATCAAGAAATACTTCATTGGACATCACTATTATATATCTAGGTAGTAAGTATCTAGTGTGTGATACATGTACTTAATACAAAGATTTCTTTGGGTCCTTATTAAATATCTTCTAAAATACTGATAATAATGCAATAATCAAATATTTGTAGTAGCTACTTCGGAGTTAGTATTAATACTAGTGCAGTTCAATGTAGACATATGCTACTACTTAATATGCAGACTGAAGGAATGTTCTCTACTATTATAACTAACTCTATGGCCTATGGAACCCGGAGGTTCAATGCCGCGTTTACAAAAGCTCTCCATTGACTTTTATCCTTAGCCAATCGGATCCAGTTTCTACTTTGTATTCCTCTCTCTGCGAGATACATCTTAATATTATCCTTCCATCTGCGCCTAGGTTTTCCTAATAGTCGTTTTCCGATTGGTCTTCCAGTCAAGACTTTGAAAGCGTTTCTACTTTCTTCCATTCTACATTCTCTACGAGTAGCGGATATAATTGTATTAATAGTTATCGTTATGATTATACCTACAAAAAATTGTGAAGTATTATAATTTTGGCTTTTTTAAAATTTTTTATAGAGTACTTTAAAATACAGTTCTACATAGTAAAAAATTGTGGATTTCGGATGAATTCTAACTGCTAAGCCTCTTCACTTGGTAGGAACTTTGAGGTATAAATGTTTTTCATTATCTGTAGCAACCTGTTACGATTTGGCTGATTGAGATTAGTGAGCACAGTCCCCAATGGGGTTAGCGGGTCTGAGCTTGATCGAGTGAGAGTGTGAACTAACGTAAGCCTAATGGAAATTAGTGAGCTCAATCGAGGGCGAGTCTGAGCCTCGTTAATATTAGTGAGCATGATCGAGGGCAAGTCTGAGTTAGCGAGCCTCAATAAGATTAGTGAAAGCGATCATGATGAGTCTGAACTTGCGTGAGCCTTATTGAGATTATTGAGCGCAAGTTCCATTGAAGATAACCAGCCCGACCTCGATCGAGGGAGAGCCCGAATTTACGTAAACCATACTAGCATTAGTAAACGTAATCTGCAATGAAATTAGCGGGTATGAGCTCGTGTGAGTCCTAGTGAACCCCGATTACAAAATGTCTATCTCTGGTACAGGTTAGGTTCGATGTTGTTATAGTTCTATAACCTTTCATATCTTTTTTCTTTCTATGATTATATCTTCTTCATGGATAAAAAATGTGTTTCGGACACCTTTGGCAATACCTCTTTCACAGTTGAACCATTCCTGCCATACTGAAGAAGAAGAGGAAGAAGAAAACGTACAGTCACATATATTTGTGAATGTCACGAAAGTTTCGTGCGCTGAATTTTCATACATAAAGGAAATCGTAGTGTACTATTAAAGAGCATTGACAGATGAGTTTCTGTTTAAAACCAACCGATTTCTTTGCATGTGCAGTCGTATAAAATACGGTAATGTCCCTTTATCTTTGAATATATTTTCTTTATAACCCCAATGCATTTCGAATGTGCATGAAATATGGGCAGTGCATGACTTGACTCCCTGTCTCATAATCTCTCATCCGTATTGATTCAATAACGTTACCTTTTTGTGTTTTCATAGATGGGCTCTTTAGAAAAAAACTAAAACTCTGATATTATTATCATTATTCATGATACTATAATAGGCGGGCTCATACCGTTTCTATGTGGCAGTAATTTAAAGAAGTAGTGGTTGTAAAAAGTATAGAATTGTATGTAGAATGTATTAAAGGGAGATCTTTAAGTCTGATTTCCTGATACATCATGTGAGCTTTTCTCAAACGAAAATCTGCGTACCATAAGTGGTTTTTGAGATCTGACCTTTTGTGACCTTTTAGATTGAACATTAATCCAAGGAAGACAGAAAAAATAGAATTTAAGTACTTGAATTGCGTATGACACATTATAATCGAGAATCTCAAATAAGTATGGATTATACAATTTAGTGATATGAGGATAATATAAATTATATAAATGCATTATTATATAAATGTAAAGTTATATAAATGTATTATTATTAGTTATTCTTTATAATCTTCAGTTAATAAAAATAAGCTATTCTGTATTCTATTAATGCCGTTTTCAAATTAAAGGAAATTTAATTAATGCTATTTTCAAATTATGGGTGTAGTGGTATATGATAACTTTAAAAAGCGTATGTATCGTTTCACAGTATGCGTCGGAAATGGCTAATTTGAACTACTTCCGGTTTGAGTAGAACTTCAACAAAGATATGGAGCCTATTGTTAGGACCCTGAATCAATTGCAAAAAAATGCATCTTGATAGCATTTACCATTATTGTTTCACGGAAACGAGTATTGAAACTGGAAGTAATAGTAAAGTTCAGTACTATTTCAATCGGAATTTCAATTTCAGTACCGTAATAGGGTACACAATGTTATATTTTTCTACAAATCCGATGGTAAATCAAAGAGCAGTGTCACAGGATTAGGATTAGAAATTAGATTTTTGGGCTTTCGGCAACTATGACCATGTTAGGCTATCACATGTGGAGAATGGCGTGTCTCGGTGATCACAATATCCGAGGAAAGGGAAGGAAGGAAGTAGCCTGGGATCTATATGGGCATTTGCCTTGTGGGAATGAGGAAACCGGGGAAAACCTCATTCAAATGACTGACAAAAAAAAAGTTTTCGATGAAGTGTCCCCACCGAGATTCGAACTCGGGACCGTTCTCACCAAAGACGAGAGCATTAGTGTATACGGCACGCGGATATCAGTGTAACAGTGTATACAATACATGAAGGAGTTTAATTTGTCATGCACATAAGGAGAAAATTGAAGTTCTAAGTTGTTCATTTTCCCTCACCCACATTTCCCACTAAAGAACTTTAGTAAAATCAATGCATATTTGAAAATATTTAAAGCCTTAGATTTCTCGAACTCATAGCCTAGTGTATTTTAGCTTTGTGTTCCATGGATTCATTTTTCCATCCTTAACTTTATATTAACCCGCTAATATGATCAGCATTGCTGGTGGTCTCTCTAGCAAGGATGATGTCCATAATTATTCCCAGAGAATTGTATGGAGAGCCGATTTTTGATTTCCCATATTTTGGATCAACTATATAGATCATGCCCATCGCCGAACTTGATTCCTAATTTGAAGCTCCTCCTTGGCTAAGCGGTTAGCGTGCGCGCCTTTATCGTGGGAGACCTACGTTCGATTCCCGGCGGGAGCTCGTGTGGTTCTGATTCGACGTTAATCAGTAGGTCCCGTTTCATATAACCTCGCCGCTGAAAGGGACATTAAACTCACAATCAACTCAACTGAACTCGATTTCTAATTTTTACCATCTTCAAGTATATACTGGACAAAATTGATGTTGGCCTGTCAAGTTGTTTTTGAGTTATTTTATTTATTTATTTATTTATTTATTTATCTCCTGGACGGACACACGCATAGGTGGTGTGTGAATATACAAGAGAGCTTTTCTTTAACAAAACTCCTTAAAATTTAACTAATAACACTTCAACAAAAGTTAATTGCCTAATTAGTTTATGCCTAAACTTACTGAATAGCTCTCAAAATAGTACTTAGTTCAGATGTAAATACCGTTCGTAAATTTTACTTATATCAGAAATGTCTTATGTAAGTATGGATTTATCTAAATCAGTACTATCTGTAGCATTAATATTTGAACGAATTAAAAAGGCAATGATCAATGCTAGATGGTTAACAATGTTAGTAAAATTACAGTGAAGTACTGGCAAATAAAATGCTGTAATTGCCTTGTTAAAATGCTATATAAGGTGTCACATGTAATAGTGTTGCGAAAGTAAACGCTTTGATTCTTATTTTAGTACCTGTCATTATTCTTCGTAATTTAACAAAGACGTCATGAGAAGACATTTGTCAATGATTCGTTGAAATTTTACGTAAATAATTTTTAGTACTGTATCGTTATTGCCTACATTTGTTTGTCAAATTTCAAGGAACTCTTTTTATCATCATTTATTTCAAAACGTACGCGTTTGTAGAGAAAAAAATAAATGATATATGGCAATACTTTATACACGTCACAAACACACATACGTGTATGAACTGACACTTGTATTTTGTTCAAAAAATTATATATAAAAATACGTATACTAAAGTAAATGGAAGAAAAATAGAGGACATTTCTAGGAGATAGAGTGTCATAGGAATTTCGAGGTCTATCGTAATTTGATTTATTTGTGGTGTAATTGCGGCATACTGAGGGTTTTCAGAAGGTAGATGAGATAGCCCGATGTTGCTAGTTCTGTGACAGGGATTCGCGAACATCGTATGGGAGAGCGAGAGAAGAGATTTTGCTGGAATCGCGCGCTGGAGAAATAGAGTGAGGGGCTATAGTGGGAGGTGGGAGGAAAGGAGAGATAGATATATCTGTGTGTGTGTTTTATAGAGTATGGTCGCGAAACGGAGCGCGAGGAGAGGCAGGGGAAGAAAGATGGAAAATAGAAAGAAGTAAGTGGGTCGCTAGAGCCGCAGTAGGGTTACATAACTGCTGGGCGCCCGTATTGATCGACCCAGAAACTGTTCCAGGACTCCAGGAGGTGCTGGAATAACGCGGGGGCGGCGTTGCCGACACGTGCAGCAGAATTTGCGCCGTTGCGGAGGGCTGCGTAGGATTCCCCCGTTTTTGAATCAGGTCCAAAAGAGCCCGACCCCCCAAATTAACCGCCACAAAGAGAGCAAGAAGACAAACGAGGGGCAAGAGGGCACAGGGACAGGCGGGAGAAATGCAAAATATGGAGGGACAATGGCTTTGAGAGGTACATCATACCACACTAGCCAACTGCTCATTGATATTTAAAAAAAGGAGAAGTTTATACTAAAAATAGAATTGCATTAAATCTACTTGTCTTTTTCAGATCCCATCGCAATGTCACTCGCTTGCAACCTCCCATATGCTGCACACACATTCATTTTCAGAAAAATGCACACATGGACTCACCCTTAATCATGCATATATTGCCTCTCTATTAGTGCCCTTTACCCATGGAGTATCATCAACCTATGATGTTGTCAGTGTGCACATTGTCACTACATCATACATTGTCACTACATGGACACTCGTGAATTCGTCAATATACTGTCGCACAAGATGGATGACTTGAAACTCAAGACTATATTGTTTATAAAGATTTATTTCTACGCGTTGAAGTTTCAAGGCTCTCTCACCGGGAATCGAACCCGGAGCCCCATGAACGAAATGCGTCCACGCTAGCAACTAGACTAACCGGAAGAATATTTATTATACATTATTTTTATTTTTAGTATTCTTATGATTGGAATCAGTTATATTGGTCTTCTAAGTGAAAGTTTTTTTAAATTAATGATAAATAATAAATAGAGTGGCATTTGAATTTCTTGTAAGCTTGATATTTTCCTACTTGGAAAGCTTAGGAGTCTCGGTTACAACTACAAAATAGTTAATTATAAAAATAACAAATAAGTGATATATGGTGGTTTCCGCTGGTAGAGCGTTAATTTCTGATCATCTCACCAGACCATCGTAATGCCTTCCGCGCTGGTCTAGTAGCTAGTACACAATCTCTGGTACATGCGGTCCCGGGTCGATTCTCGGTGGGGAAACATTGAAAGCATTACGATGATGCGGATTTCACCTTAAAAAACTGTAGATCCACGCATATAGCCCCGGCGCTCAGAAGGAACGCTTAAACTTCAACAAATAAATCTGACCAAATGAGTCCTTGATTCGATTCCAGGAATTGTGAGTTATGGAAACATCATTTGTGTGTATATATAGTGTGAAGTAAATGAGTTAACATAGTAGAGATAGTACATAATTATTTAACATGTCAAAATAGTCGAATTTGTGTTTTCTAGGAAAGAAACTAAGTAGTAGATCAATACAATTACGTGCAATATTACTACAACGGAGAAAAAAAAAACCTTTTTTTTTCTATTATTGATTTTACGGCTAAACAGCTTCTAACTTTTGTGAAATGATTTAATGGTGAAAACTCGTGTACAAAATATCCATATACTTACTTTAGAAATATTTAAATTTCACATTAGAATACCGTATTAAAAAAAAAAAAAAAAAAAGACAAGACGTTCACCAATCGATAGGTCCATCTGAGCTGACCAAAATTGTGTGGGTGAGTATAAGCTCTCATGCGTAGTTTCCGAGATTTATTTTTATTTTTATTTTATTTTATTTTATTTTATTATTTATTAACTATAAATAATAGCCAGTCCATTCAGACCTCCGAAGTGTCTCTTCTGATCAGGGTTGGCAAAAACCGTAGTTTTTATTGAAAAAGACAAAAAAAGTTTTTTTTTGTTTAAACCAGGTTTTTTCGGTTTAAATAATTTACTCTATGTATTTATATCAGATATGGACAGAAGTTAGTTTGTTTCGCCTTGGTGTTATTATGCAACAACAAGGTTATGCTGAAAGTGGTTTCATAAGCTTAAAGCAGAATCCAAACCGCTTCTCGACTTACATCCAAGAAAAATTGTTAATTTCGACACGAAACCGGGACTAATTGGTCACAAATGCGATTGCCGACTCACTCACGAAGGACTCCTGATACAAATACGTTGTACTGATCTTTACAGAGGCCTAATTGTTAATATAATTGTCAAGAGTCTTTTCAGAAGGACAAAATGATAAACAGTTACACAAGTAAAAACATTATACAGAATTATATATAAATCGGGAAACTCCCGCCTTAGCCATTGGGAAAATCCTGTTATTATTTTAAATGTATTTGTATGTAAAATTTTAAGGTCTACGTATCATAATCACTACGCTAGAACTGATGTATTAAACTACAAATTTGATATCATTCAATGTAGATATCATTCAATAAAATTAAAACAAAGTCGAATCCAAGCTGATGTTGGAAGCTACGTAGGCAGTTGATAAGTTTTGCTAATTTCTATCAATATATTTAAGCAACCTTGGCTTCTTTATAAAACAACAGGCATTCAGGCAAGTAGGAATATATAATTTGCTTTCGTTTCGTATGTTTAGGCTTAACATCCTTATGAAATACCAAAGTTATCACGGAGAAGGCTTTCGCTTAAAGGGACACCTCGAATCGCTACTTGGTTTACACTTGAAAGATGGGTTGTGGTTCGACCGAGAATCGAACATGGGACCCCTTGATTAAAAGGTGAAAAGTAGATAAACGGAATGCAGATGGTGTGATATGTGGAGACGTCACCATGAAGTTCACACGATTTAAAGCATTTTTCGTTCTTTTTTTTTTTGGGGGGGGGGGGTTAAAGCTGCCAACCCTGCTTCTGATTATAAAAAATATGCTTATGGATGTAAATTAAATTAATAAATGCCCCACTGCCCAACAACAATTCTTTTTGCACCACGATTCCGTCAAATATCTTTCCCTAGTAGAGAATGTAGCCCTCGCAATGGCTGCTAGCTACACCATAGCTACCGAACTTAGGCTAATAAAAAAAATCTAAAAAATGATACTGTATAAGAATTACTTAAGCTTGAAGTATAATCTCATCAAGTTTATTTTATTATAACAAGAAGACTACAGTACATGAGATGTATACTACAAAATTATAATTAAATTTAAAATTTTTATTTAATTATTTATTTTTGTTGAGAAAACAGTGGCTCAGTGGTAGAGCGCTTACCTCTGGTGCGTGGAGTCCCTGATTCGACCTCCGGTCATGTTTTTTTCGGGGTATTTCCGTTTTCTCCCACTTTCTCATTCCACCAATTCTTGCATCATCATTCACTCACTTTAATCATCGTCTTTCTTAACCTAAAGGGCATAATCATGGGACGTTAAACTAAAAAAATTTCATTTCATTTTAAATTTTGTTCATTGTAATTTTGTTCAAAGATGAGACATATGAAACTGAAATCTTTAAGTTTAACGTCCCAGGATTACGCCCTATAGACTAAGGGAGATGATGCATTAAGGCAAGTGAATAATGGTGGAATAATTGGTGGAATGAGAAAGAGAGAGGAAACGGAAGTACGCCGAGAAAACCCTCGAATACGATGTTGTCCACCACAAACTCACTTGACGGGAGATCGAACCACGGACCCTGCACACCAGAGATAGGCGCTCTACTGTTGAGCCACCTTGCCCCCATGAGGCATATATTAAATCAATAAAATACATCGAAGTGAACAAAGTAACATAATAGAGATCAGATTGTGATTCGCAATTTTCGAAAAAGCTCGAGATAAACACACTTCTATGGCGTTGAAAAATATATATCGTTCGTTGCCAATAATTATTTGTAATTTTTATTTTGCTGGAAAGTGAGGACACCGTAGTCTAGTGGTTAAAGCGTTGGACTCAACGTCCACGTGGTCCCGGGTTCGATTCCTGGCCTGTGCTTCCCAATTTTCGGCGTCCACTCACCGTTGTGAGGCAAACTGAGGAGTCACGGAGACGGTTCCTGAGTCCAGTCTGTTAGAGACAGAGGCGCAGCGCGCTGAGCACGTGCTTGTCGCTAGACTGGATGTAGTTCAGCCAATCGCTAACAGATGGCATTGGAGCGGCTCAGGCCCGCAAAAAGGGCTGTTACGCCAAGTGGGTTTTTATTTAGCTGGAAAACACTATTCTGTTATCCTAACGGCGATACACGTAAATCTTATGGTATTTATTATTATATATCATCTTTTAGGAAGTTCATATTTAGGCTCTATTTAAAAAAAAATGACTGGATGAATGCATAGGAGTATAATTAATATTCGGAAAATAAAGAGATTCTTTGTACTAAGTAAAGTGTTCTTTTATAATTAGATCTGAACTTACACTGAATACTAAACTCGTACAACTTTAAAAAAAAAAAAAAAAAAAACATTTTGTCAGTGTGGCGTGCTTGGCAACGGTTATGAATTTTTTCCCCCTTATTTTAATTAGCTGTCATGTAAGTTCTTTTCCTTTTAACCTTGACAAATGACTAATGTTGCATGCTATGTCTTATATTATATCATAAAGCACGTAAAGCGGGTGGGTTTATAAAATTTTTAGCAAGTTTCAAAAAAGAAGGTACATTTCTTACACACTTTGGGATCTACAATGGTAAAAGAGGAGATAGTTAATTTTTCTTTTTTCTTTTTCTTTTTTCTTTTTTTGTTTTCGTATTGAATTAAATTAATGCTTACTTTCCTGAATTTTAAGCGTAAATCAAGTGTTTCTTAACCTAGTGCTGGGAATATGGGCACAGTAGTTTTAAATCCAAAGAATGAATTTTTAAGTTGCAATTAAATTACCACAATAATTTAAAATCAAAAGAATGCATTTTTAAATTGGAGTCAAATTGTCACAATAATTTTAAATCTGCAAGTCACCAGCGTCGTCTGTTGATGTTAAGCAGGCTGGTAGCGACATCTATTAGCTTAAAGGTGTATTGGCTAGGAATTAGCATTATGCATAGACGGTCATGCTTTTGTATTATAAATAAGATAATTAACAACCAAGCTAGGACACGCTAGAGTTACGCCGCAATAATTTATGTACGTACAAAGAGAGCTAACGATAAATAGGTTGTGATGTTCTCTGTATAGTCGAAAAACACACGTACTCTCGCATGCATATTATCTTTTACTAAAAACTTCGGAACAAACAGACCAACTCGAACTTTTTTTTTTCTGTTTGTAAAATTCACAGAATTTCATTTTTAATGTATCAAAGAAACTGTTCAAATTGCTTTTTTTTTTTTTTTTTTTTTTTTTTTTTTTTTTAAACGAAAGACTTGGAAGTGTACAGAATAACGTGAAAACTTTATTGAAAGTTTTCGCGAATAAACTGACCAATTTGAGAAAAGTTTTCTGTACAATACATAGAATTATGTTCTGTATCCATCAAGGAAGCTTTATTCAAATTGTTGAATTTCTTTTACAAAATGAAATTGAGAATAAACTGACCACATTGAGTAAACCTTTCTGTAAAAAGCACAGAATTAAGTTTCGTATGCATCAAGAATTTCTTCGATTTGATCCACTTATTTCTGGTTATTGATTATTGAAAACCAAACGATGGAGAAATAATTTTGTTTTCGACTGAAAATGCACGAGTTAGTTTGCTGTTTGCTTTGTTAATAATTTTAAAAATTAGCCATTCACAACCAGTTTCACAATATTATGGTAATGCAACATATATATATATATATATATATATATATATATATATATATATATATATATATATATTTGTGGTGGAACTCGTTGTATAAATAAGCAAGGCTGTGAAGATTGTTATAATAATGGCATTGGTACTACAAATTTTCTTACAGCGGTCTTGTATTTTGGAGCACGTGTTGTAAGTCGTTACATGTTGGTAGTTAAAGAAGACTCGGTGCTCATCGAAGCGCATCGACTGATAACAACTATGAAAAGGTAGCGTGCCAGCCATCAATCATCACTCTGTGGCATGAAGCTTCACAATTATAGTTCATTCCAGAAGGCAAAAGGGAAGAAGGAAGAAACAGTTGATGTCAGCCAGCTTCATTGTGTTTCTTATTATTCATTTCTTTCAATACCATATAGATTGCATAAACTAATTTGTCAACGAAGTATGTTCAATAATGTATTCGACCGTGTATGACAATAAAATTGTCAGGCATGTAAATGTACGATGCTGTAAGAGAAGTTCTAAGCGCACACTTTTCAAGATGGTTCTTGATATTCATGAAATACATGGTATTTATACTTCAGAATTATAGATTAAAACATTTTTCATCCTTTAACCTTCCTGGTCCAGTGGCGTAGTCCTATAATCCTGCTGCCTTTGGGGTAAGGTGATGTAGAAGATAACCCAAACTGTGAGGAGTGATCTTGCATGAGGTCTGTGCACCCGCCAACTACACCGGATTCAAGCCCTAACCGGATCTTTTAACCTAAACTTTTACCTAACATAACCAAATAAAAAATAAATAAACAAATGAAAGCAAGAATAAGTTTTATACCTATCGACGTTTATTTTGTAGTTTCTTCCCTTATTTTCAACTATGTTACGCGATCTGTAGAAACAAAACTTTTTCGCAACAATTTTGATATTTTGTAGCATTAATTATATCAATTTTCGCATTTACTTTTTTTTAAATGTAGCACAAGTTTTTTTTCTTTTAATTATGGTACTTGTAAACAGTACATCTTTGGTAGTAAGGTGTATGTAATACAAAAATGACGATGCTTTGATTAGGTGCATATTCTAGCTAATGTATTCACTGAAATATAGAAATTAATGCAAACATTTAAACACTTCCTCTGACCTCATCCTTAGTTAAAGGATAACGTGCAGCAAAACATTATCAATTCTCTTTTAAATTTTTTTCTCCTCTCAGTAACAATCATATTATACTTGGAAAAGAATCTCTCAGCATCAACACTCGAGACTGGCAGCCATATTGAACGTAACGAGCTGCAGCAAAAGACCTGTGCTTAACTTTTAAAATGTTTAACTATGATGTAATATCAAGCTTACGGAATTTAGGGAGAACTTAATTTAGCGTCGAGCACGTTTTTGGTAAAATGCAACGATTTTTAAGTTAAATAATATTGGAAATGCGCTTTTTACGTATTATTAGCAAGAATTGGCAAGAATTCCACTTTTCGTTTTCATTCGTACTTATCGCAAGTAATACCGAATTTCTCGCAAATTTGCGATAATATAAACGTGATTTCTGGTTCTGAAATGAAAAGTTCGAAGTATTTCCTGAAACATATACGCATTTTTTAGCGATCTGTCAACTTGATATTATTTTCCGTATAAACTCAGTGCTGAAAAGAGGGAATTAAATTCCAATTAAATAATTAATTAATCGTAAGCAGAACTTGGTATGACTGAGTTGACTTGAGAAGTAGTGTTTTCTTTCAGCTGTCGCAAACGTACACGCTTCAATTATACGAAATTATTATTATTATTATTATTATTATTATTATTATTATTATTATTAACACAACTTGAGAATAGGTATTCCTTTTTCATCACATCACTCGTCCATTACTAAGTGTGATTGCCGTGTTAGCTTCATTTCCCGTAGGAGATGAACATAAATCGAACATAGAAAACACATCAAAGGTAAGGGAGTTTAAGAGGTTGTCTTTGAAGCCCACGACACTAACGTCTAGGAGGAAAATATAAACAAGGAGTAGTAGGGGACTGCTGGGAAAAGGGAAGGGGGTAAAGGTTTTCCGTTAGAGGAGGTGGCTTGTTATAATTGTGTCCACCATTAACGAGTTAATTGACCATGGGATCGAGAGAGAAACCAGGAGATGATCTGTATTTCTGGTTTGGTCGGCTAATTGGGTGCGGATGACTCCAAGCTTGGTTGCTGTTGGCAATCGCACACACACACACACATACACAAAACACAACCTCTTTTTCTATACCGAATTTCTCTTCTCTATTTTTCGGGTAAGCGAAGTTCGCGAGTTAGAGATCGAGGATCGATAGAACGATCTATATAAGGAGAAAAAATTGCGAAGAACAATGAACGGAGTCATTTTTTTGATATTGTATTCTCGGTTGCCATAACTAAGCTGTGACGTAATGTTTCTAGGGAGCGTGGTGTGTTGATTGACATTGAACCAGTGCGTCATATCCGGTTTGTAGCAGCTGGTGTCAATTGTATAATTATTACTGTGGGGGCTTCTGTTGCTAGTCCATCTCCATCCAACCTGACCACGGCTTCTCCTCGCTTGCTGCCAGTGCAATCATCGTTCAGCAAGGGGAAAGAACCGCAAACAACAGGTTTCCTGGTAAAAAGGCAAATGACGCTTGCTTTATAGTGGTAACCAACTGACAGGAAATCTCTAGACTCTTTGGTTACTTTTTTACCTGTCTGCTCACGTTGCGTTATCTGGTTGGATGCATTTTTCCAATTACAAGTTACAGGAGATTAAAATTGTTGTATTTTTTTCACTGGTCTTATTTTGCATTCATATCAATTATTTTTTATGTGCGCGCATCTAGGTTCAATCCTCTGTGATACACATCAAGTAGTTTGTGTTGAGCTGTGCGCTATTTTCGAAATATTGGGGACATCATATAGTTTCTGTATGTATATATTTTAAATATTTATACAAGCCTTTGGATAGCTGGGGTACTTTTGCCCCCAGATACCTGCATTTGCCCGGCCTACAGCCTCGTACCTCATGTTTCAGCCTTTCCTTTCGTTCTTCGGACGGCGAGAATATGTCTACGTCATTATTTTTCGCGAAAAATTTAAAAATCTTTCCAGCTTAGAATACACATTCGAAAGTGAAATGAGAAAAACTCATATCCGACCAAGAGCTAACTGTGTTAATTTTTTTTTTAATTTCAAATGATTCATCCGTTTTCCCATGATGAAATTGACAGCCTCGAAGTAATTTTTACATACAAAAAAAAATAAATAAATAAATAAAAATAAAGACTGAATTTTTCTCTCGTTAAAAGCAGAATTTCCGGAAACGCTATGGTATACAATAGTGGTGGACACAAAAACCGTTTTTTTTTTTTTTCAAAAATTGTTCTATTTCTGACCAGAATAGTGTTTCGTTGTTCTCCGGAAACCGAATCCGTTTCCACAGAAATAGTTTTGTGTTTTCCAAAACTTTTCGTTGAAGAAAACCGAAACCAGTCCCGGTGAAAAACCGAACCGGTTTTTGGAGAAAGCCGAAATGTCGGTTTTCTGATTTCGGTTTTTAAGAAACCGGTTTCCGGTTTTATAAGAAAAACCGGTTTTGCCCATCCCTAGTATACACCCACTTGTTTGAATAGAATGGGGCGTGGTGGCTCAGTGGTAGGGCGTTCACCTCTGGTGCTTCGGGTCCCTGGTTCGATTCCAGCTCGCTCCGTGTGGACTTTATGGTATACAAACACCGTGCTCGTGAGTTTTCTCGGGGTTCTCCCGTTTCCTCCCACTTTCTTCATTCCACCATTTCATTCCTCTCTCTCATCATCACCGTCTCCTTTAGCTTGACCGGCATAACCGTGGGACGTAAAACTTAAGTTAAAGATTTAAAGATTTGTTTGAATAAAGAATTTATGTACCAAGTTTAATATCCCTAACATGTCTCTGTTCTTAAGAATTTCGAGATGTGGCTATCTTATTACCTAGGGTATAACAATTGCAACCACACCTATTTTTCTTCCCTTACATAAAATAAATGCTGAAACACGTCTTTAATTATTTTAAATTAAATCCCGAAATATCATTTTTTGGCTCTAACATTAAGGGGTGTCGAGATATAACCATCTTATTTTAACAGTTGCAATCCCCATCCTTTCTCTTCCCTTTTAGGGGAAATGGCAACGTTGAAGAATGTAGAGGAAATGTCAATGTTCAAATACATCTTTAATTATTTTAAATGATAAGTCAAATGCAAAATTTCGTGTCTCTTAATCTTAAAGAATTTTCAGATATGGCCATCCTGTTATAACAATTGTAACTCCAGATCCTACTCTTTTTCTTCCCTCGTTTTTCTTCTCTTCTAGGGGAAATATTTAAAAAAATAATGCTGAAACACGTTTCTAATTAATTTTCAGATATGTCCAACCTGTCATAACAATTGTAACTCCAGATCCTACTCTTTCCTTCCCTCGATTTTCTTCTCTTCTAGGGGAAATATTTAAAAAATAATGCTGAAACACGTTTCTAATTAATTTTCAGATATGGCCATCCTGTTATAACAATTGTAACTCCAGATCCTACTCTTTTTCTTCCCTCGTTTTTCTTCTCTTCTAGGGGAAATATTTAAAAAAAATAATGCTGAAACACGTTTCTAATTAATTTTCAGATATGGCCAACCTCTTATAACAATTGTAACTCCAGATCCTACTCTTTTTCTTCCCTCGATTTTCTTCTCTTCTAGGGGAAATATTTAAAAAATAATGCTGAAACACGTTTCTAATTAATTTTCAGATATGGCCATCCTGTTATAACAATTGTAACTCCAGATCCTACTCTTTTTCTTCCCTCGTTTTTCTTCTCTTCTAGGGGAAATATTTAAAAAAATAATGCTGAAACACGTTTCTAATTAATTTTCAGATATGGCCAACCTGTTATAACAATTGTAACTCCAGATCCTACTCTTTTTCTTCCCGCGTTTTTCTTCTCTTCTAGGGGAAAAATATTTAAAAATTAATGCTGAAACACGTTTCTAATTAATTTAAATGGTAATCTATATGCCAAATTTCATATTTCTACTTTTCAGAGATTCGGAGATATGGACATTTTATCATAATATTTTTCACCCCCCATTCCACCTTCTTTTTTGCCATTGAATTTCCAAAAATTCTTCCTTAGTGATACCTAACGTCACAAACTCAATAGTCAGGACTTCTTTATTTACATATAAAGATAAAAGAAGATATACTGACTGACTGATAGATCAACATCTAGGCCAAACTACTCAAGCTAGGAACTTGAAATTTGGACAGGGCATAGGGTTTTTGACGTAAGGTACCACTGACAGATTTTTGGAAATTTGACGTGAAAGGTTTTGGAATTGGGGGTTGCATATATTAGATACCGATATCCTTTAAGGTTACAGCCATAAATTTTGGTATGTGTACTTTTCATATAAATAATAAAACACGTGTTTTTAGCCGTTTTGGTTATTTGATCGAGAGTTGAAGAAAAGGATGGACGATGGTTAACCAAAATGTTAATACGAAGTTGTCCATTTCGCGTGACACTTCAAGTTCAGCGGGGCCGCGGTGGCTCTGTGGTAGAGCGTTCACCTCTGGTGCATGGGGTCTTGGTTCGATCCCATCTCGCGCCAAGCAAGCTTTGTGATGGACAAACAGCATGTCCGTGGGCTTTCTCGGGGCTCTCCCGTTTCCTCCCATTTTCTTCATTCCACCATTTCATTCATTTCTCATCATCATCATTTCCTTTAGCCTAGCCGGCATAATCGTGGGACGTAAAACTTAAAGATTCCATTTCATTTACTTCAATTTCAGGCGAAGTCAATATGAAAGACGCGTAGTAGGAGGAACGATCATACACTGAGGCTAAAGGAGATAGAGCTTATGGTAATGAATGAAATGGTTGCATAAAGTGGGAGGAAAGGGGATAACGTCAAAAAACCCAGGCACACGGTGTTTATGGATGGTATTTTGTTGTAAGAAATGGACTATTAGGAGCCAAGTTAGAGATATTGATCTTTACGTTGTTGATAGGTTTGAAATTGACTGACTCAAAACAGATGAAATTAACAAACTTCGACTCCCTCCAAAAGATTCTTTCCACGTCTTCTGTCTTTCCCCCATTCTAGAGAAGCAACTTACGTGAGGTGGAGGAGCTGTTATTGATAGGACAAATTTAAATTGACTGGAAGTGGTATATTGATTAACTGTCAGTTTTCGTTATCAACTCTAATTATATAAAGAATGCACCCGGCGTGATTTCGTAAATGGATAACTTTTTAAAAAATGTTTTTGCCTAAATGTTTATGTATAAGTTTGAGCATGGAATTGCTGTTTTCTATAACTGTTTCACCAAATTGAATAGTAAATTATGTAAATTAGTAGTATCCGTGGCATTATGGTAATTAGAGTTGCTTGCGAGACAAGAATTGAGACTGTCTCCTAGAAAAGGGTATACCTATCTGCTTTCTGTTGGAAGTTCTATCTCGTCTGCGTCTCGTAAAATGCGTCTAGTTTCTGTTAGAAATTGTTTCGTTTCGTAAAGTGTAGACTATCTGTTTTCTATTGATAGTTCTTTCTCGTCTCGTAAAGTGTATCTGTTTCCTGTTGCAGGTTCTATTTTGTCTCGATACCTTTTAATGAAAATTCTGTCTCGTCTAGATTTCATTGCACTACCTAATGGTATTGCATTTTGAAAGCAGGGATTAGGAGATTTTTTTTTAAATTTTAATTTTTGTTTTCCATTCTTTGAAAATCAAACTTTTGTAGAATTTCAACTGGCCATAACAAATTTAATGTCATTATTATTGTTATTATTATTACGTTAAATAATATACTCGTTTTTGCAACAAAAAATCTTATCAAAGTAGTGTTTCCTTTTTTTACTTTTTGAAAAGAAAGAACGAAACTAGCGGAGCTTTTTTGGTAAAAACGTTAAAGTATTACATCCAACAGATGCTTCGTAGACATTTGCGGTACCAGACAAATTTTAATTAAAAAAAAAAAAATCCGTTGATAACGAAGTGTGATAAAATAACAGGTAGAGCTATTTTGCTTTCGCTATAAATATTTATTCATTTTTCAGTTGTTAAAGCTTATTTTACTAAGTACATATTAAAATTTAATTGGAATATAAGATTTGAGTATATTTTTTAAAAATATATATAAAGTATACCGTCTAATTAATTCATACTTACTTTTCGAGTTTCTGAATGGCAATCCTTATTAGGATTGTCTTATTCATCCTGCATTTTATTTGTGGTAAGATCGTAGTTACAAGTAGATTACAGAGCATCGTCCTTATGTACTTCAGACTAATAAACTTAACTTAGAACTGTTGCCAATAGATTACAGAGCATCATCCTTTGGTACTTCAGACTAATAAACTAAACTTAGAACTGTTATTTACCAAACTTTAGTGATTCCAGAATCTGCCAATTCCAGCATATTATTTGCGGTTAATCGAAAAAGGAAAAAAAGTACGAAGATGAAACATACACCAATGAATGGAACTCATTGAGTTAAACAACATGACATGCTTGGGGACAAATCCTTCTAAGCTTCCTTTAAAAAGCAACAAAGTCTGACAACCGAAATTTCTCTACAAAGATGACAGATCAAAATTATCTACTACTAGTGTACTTACCTTGTCCAATTATTAGCAAGATGTCTTTGTAATTAGTATTCGTGCTGATGTTTGTTTTGGTGGTGTTACTTTAATTAACTAAGGAAGGATTTACTTATTTTGTGACTTGACTTTTTCAAGTGAGATATTCAGTATCACCCTGTAGGAAGAAATGTTCATTAACTGCCTACATTTATCATTGATAGATGGCAAATCTACCTAACATTAGTGATTAGTGTAAGATAAAAGAAATATTTAAACTGTTTGTGTACGTGTTCATAACTCGAAGAACGTCACAAAATCACTTTTACTGCAAGAAGACACTTGTAGTTCTAAAATTGATTTAATCTCCCAATATCAGGTAGTCTAAAAATATTAAGCCTTTTGTACACACAAGATGGGGTTAGTGTCACAAATCTCAGGGTATGTGAGTTGCATCGGGTCCGACCTAACGTCATTTGACACCTGATAGTTGAAGCTAGTGGATGTGTTAAAAATGTTGAAATTCTTATAATCAAACGTAAGGTATTCCGCCTTGAATATAAGTGGACTATTGCGGTATTGGACAAAATTGCGGTATATTTTTACAATTTTATTTCGATAAAGGAACAAATGCTGCGAAGGCCCGTGAGAGAATTTGTGTCGTTTATGGGTAACATACGTTATCAAAGCAACAACCAGAATATGTTTCACTCACTTTTTTATTTGGGAAATTTTGATATCCAAAATGCTCCTTGCGGTGGGTGACCAATCACAGCAAAAGGGGATGATATTCTCACTGCGAAAAGTTGAGCAAGACTAGAATGTAAGCAGGCATTATATCACCAATAACTTCCATCAAACCAAACAATATTAAGCTATTTAAAGAGAGCGACTAAAAAAAAAAAAAAAAAAATGTTTGGGTGCCACATTATCTAATAACTCAAAAACATTATTCAATCGAATTTTTATCTGCAAGTCTGTACTGAAACGTAACGAACCCGAGACATTTCTGAAGCGGTTGATTACGAAATGGTGGAAAGTGGATAACCTACAACAACAATGTGCGAAAAAGATCATGGTCGAAACGTGAAGAAGCTTCGCAGTCCGTGGCAAAGTCTATATTGTCACCCAGGAAGGTTATGTTATGGATTTGGAATGTGATCGTTGATCGAGCTGTTGGCGCCAAGCAGAACGATAGAATCAGACACTTAGCGCGAGTACATCTAGCAGTTCAAAAGTAACAGCCGGAACTTGCCAACAGAAAGGATGTTGTATAGTAAGCTGACAGCGCCAGACCGCATACATCTTTAACGACTCGTCAGAAATTGAGAGAACTTACTAGGAGGTTTTAATGGAGCCATCATATAGCGCGGACCTGGCACCGTCAGACTATCTTTTGTTTCAGTCTCCGCAGAACTCCTCGAATAATGTTGAAAAGAAACTTGTGTAAACCACGTGTCAGATTTTTTGACCGGAAACTACAGAAGCTCTACAGCGATTGCATTATGGCGTTGCTGGAAGAATGGCAGAAGATCGTCAAATGATACGGTGTATATGTGGTTTCATAATACTTTTAAATCACAATAAATGTATCCTCAATTTTGACCTGCAAAGGCTCTATATATATTTTTTTTTTACACAACCTGATATAATACCCGACATAACATTAATCAGACCGAAGATTGTGTTGGTTTTTCAGCAATGCCCTAAACCATGTTTTCTCAGCATGGTTCACGAGTCACTTCTGGGTGGTACGCACGATTTCGGTAAAGATACGCGAAAATATTCTCTTACTTGAGACAAAAAAGTATGTAATGTGTGACTAAGTCTGAAAGCAAAACTGGAAAGTTTCCTGTAACGGACCAAATTTGAAATTGAAAAAAAAAAAAAGTAAGAAATATAGATCAAATTAAGTAACAATGACAGAATGTAGTTAGGAATATGTCGTTAAATTGAAATAGTCCAATAGACGTATAAATTTAAGGATTCTGTTCATTTCTGTCGATAGTTAATGCTAGAAAGATTTTAAAGTGTGTATTGTGAAATGAATAGGATGGAAGCTATGTCTGAGTAATAAGTTTCGGGTCCCCTGAACTGCTTCAGGTCACTTTACGATGTGCTAAGTGATCATCTGATATTTATACTCGGCCTATGTATACATACATATTAGCCTATGTATACATGCGTTCTTCTGTAAATGAAACAAAATGCAATTAATTTAATGAAATACATAGGCTAATGTTTAGCAGAAGGGGTCCAGCAATTGTTTCTAAAAATGTTCCAATTTCAGTAATTTCTGGTCACATTAGGTTAGTTTAGGTGAGTTTGGGTTAGTTTAGGTTAGGTTAGGTTAGATTTGGTAACGTTGTGTTAGGTCTAAGTACTTGTATCATCCATTTCTCCTGTTAAATGTGTGGTGCGGGGATCCTTACAATATATATATTTATATATAAATACATATTGTAAGGATATATAATATGTATAATATATATATATATATATATATATATATATATATATATACATATATACATTATAATATATATTACAATATATATAAAATTTTAAAAGGTGAAGATGCACTTCTTCGCAAGTCGATATATAGTTTACCTCACTGACAATCGATTCCTTAAGAAACCCTGTATAGTATATTAAACCGCCGTAGTTGCTTTCAGGGGTTCCAATCCAGAGCGAACTTGGATCCGTAATCTTCTGAATCTTTGATGTCCGTATTCTCTGTGTTGTTGAAGAAAGGATTAAGTGACGTGATTTTGTTATATTCCTAACATACTTTTTCATTTAGCAAAGCTGTAAAATTTCTCTTCGTTTTTTTTTTTTTTTTTGTGTGTGTGTGTGTGTGTAAATGTGGATTTCCTTCTGTCAGGTAGTCCTATAAGATCGAGTACAGGAATAAGTTGAATGTTGAAACCCATTTAATATTATAACAAAGTCAATTGAAATCAGACATTAGAAAAGTATGTTTAACTAAATAAGCACAAAATTCATATTGAAGAAAGAATATGAATTCTGTAGTACTCATTATTATTATTATTATTATTATTATTATTATTATTATTATTATTATTATTATTATTATTATTATTATTTACATTCATTGGTTATCTTGACTAAGTTTATTTCAGAGCTAAAGTACAGTCAGCGACAAAAGTTCTTTCCGTTTCATTAAATTAGTTTCGTGAATAGGCTGTATGAGACGGGAGCTACTGATTAACGTGGAATCCGAACCACATACGCTGCCGCCGGGAATCGAACCGGGACCTTGCACATCAAAAGCGCGTACGCTTACCGCTTAGCCACAGCGGGACTCTGTAAGTAGATATGTAAAACCCCTGGGACAAAGAAATCATGCTTTTCCATTGAAGAAAAAAAACTTTGACTACTGGTTCATTACTGTTCTCTGGGTTAAATAGAGTGGTACAATCGCAAATGTTGAGAACCATTTTTCTAAACTAAGTATCAGTAGAGAATAGCACTGTCAAGTGTCAGCTCTCTTGAAATCGATGAGTACATTGGGAATTTGCCCCTGAACGGTAGATAACACGGTTTTCATAATCCGATAACTTATTGTACTGTTATGTTCTGAGTTGTAAGTGCAATTTATTGATTTACTGTTTGTATATTGTGATTTATGAGCATGTAATCTTTCATAGTGCCAAGGAAATGTCTACATAGATGGTAAATTCTTTTTGTTGCGAGAAATACGGAAGGTAGTGGTAAATTATATTTTTGCGATTATTTTTATTTATTAGGACTATTAAAGAGGGGTGAAAATGTAGGACGACAAAAGAACACTTGCCAAAGATTCGGATCAACTACAGAAGTTGTATGGATAATTTGCATGTTACAAGAATATAATTTGAAATATAGACAACTTGTGATGTGAATGTCGTATTGTATGCATCTCATTTGAAAGAATTGGCTGCAGTAGATACATTAAAAAAAAAAGAAAAGAAAAGAAAAACTTGAGATTCTCCAATTTTCTCCCACATTCTTATTTCTTTAATTATTTACAATTATACACTTTTATTATTAATCACTAATAGTCCTTATCTTTGAGGGTCGTGGTAATGTAGTCGGTAACTGTTCTATCTGCCAACAGCGCGACTCGGTTTCGATCTACGGAAGGGTCAGGAAATATATCTGGTTCTACTCTCGTTCCAGTGCGGTTTTGAGATTCATCTAACCCTTTTAAAATGGGTATCTGGAACAACCTGGTCCTCACTGTGAGTGTCCATTAGCCACATGAATGCTAAAGTCAAGAAAGTGTAGTCCATTTTCCTCCAAACACAGTCCTTGGGCCTACGTGACCTGTCTCAAACGGGAGTGACCTTTATTTACCTTACTAATCCATCTCCTTTAGCGTAAAGAGCATAATCGTGGGACGTTAAATTAAGAATTTCTTCCCAATCTCAGTCAGAATAGCTCCCTTTCCATTAGAAAAGCTACCCTAATCAGAAACTTAACATCCGCTCGGTCAAGTTAGCTGTGTTTGTAATGACATGTATAACAACACATTTCTCGTTACATTGATCAGATTGGCTGATCCCACAAATGCTGATGTATTTCGAATGGTACTTGTTATACATAGTCACGGAACAACTGAAATGCAATTCCAACAGCAGGAAATAGGACACGATGCAGAGAAACAAGAGGTGGTGATGTGGGTTGCTTAGCATCAAACCCTGCTCCCGAATCGATTTGACATTCTAGTTATTTGTGGTTAAGATAATTAAAAGCGAGGAACAATGCTGATTTCAGGCCATATAAATCGTGCTTTCGAGTCGTGTATTGGGAACTATCGGAATGTAAAAACAGGTACATGGTATGAGGATATTGACAATATATAAAGAGTACTTCGGAAAATTAGTTGCAGTAGTAATTCTGGGAATGTATTTTGTCGACTCTAGAATATATTGATGAAATTTGAATGACTGCTTTTATTTATATAATATCTAAAATTAGTTACTCCTCCCTACCTTTACAGTTTTCAATTTCAAAGGATGATTTAAAAAAAGAAGAAGCACATTCAATCTATTTTAAATTAAACCGGTCAGTAGCTTATAGATATCGTCATTAATAGTGAAACCATTTCAATGAATTACTTTTCAGTTATAGGCTATGATATTCATTGGGTGTCCAAAGTTTTAAAAAAGGTATGATCTTGAACAGGTACGTAAAAGAATTTGTTAATTAAAAGAATAAAATTGAATAAAAAAATTAAAACTCCAAACCAATAGAAATTGATATTTAATATATGTATATAACATCAAACGCTGTATTATAATTGGTCAAGTCGTTTTGGATTTACCACAGTAAAAACAGTTAAGTTTTAATGAATTATTCTATATTTATTGTGAAAATATGTTTGCGTGTCTGACCTAGCATAGTGCATGTCCTCTTGTACAGCGGGGGACACTTCTAAATGGTACAGCCATATGGAGATTTACGGCTAAGGTGTACCATTTAGAAGTGTCCCCCGCTGTACGTCTAGTATACGAAGGAAGTAATAATAAAACATTTTTGGAGTGGCATACCGACAAATTTAGTTTTATAGGAGAAGGGAAGCTGTCATTTTAGGCTGTATCGTGAATTATTTCTTAATAGTGCTAGTCCTAAAGTGGCGACTATACTTTTATCTAGACTTGCCAGACTTCTCAAGCTCCAAACCGGGACATTTTTAATGTCAATATTTTTCATCAAAAATTCTCGTCATGACTTCTCAACTTAACAAGACACATGTGCAATGAAAATTCGTAGTGTACGTTTTTCAAAATTCTGATATAAGATTTATCCTTACACAGCACTCAAAATTCAAATGAATTTACACTGCATGAATATTAGTGTGCACAAAGACTGTACTCTGATTTGGAGTATCAAATAACAATAATAATAATGTAGAAATCAGCCTGATGTATTTTAATCTCAAAATTTGCTGATCAGTTAGTCAAATTTGTTGTTCTAACTTCTTAAGCAGTTCAGTTTCTCTCAAGATTTACTTCTGCTAAAATATATGCATAAAAAAGCAAGACAACTTTTAACAATTAACTAGTTTAACGTGCGCAAAATGAGGAGGAAATGAAGAATTACTACACATTATTCAGGCTTATATCTTTCACTTGAATGAACCTTTCTTAAAAAACACTTATTGTTGTATTTTTTATCAAAAAATTCACTGTAAGTTGTTGCAAAGTTCACTTTGTAGAGCATTAGTCCTCTCACTGTTGAGTCTTATATTTAACTTCTTTATGGAAAAAAAAAAACTAGAAGTTATTAAATAACTTTGCAACTAGAAACTAAATTCCTCCCGTCTGACCGGGCCGGGACGACCCTTCAAAACCGGAACTGTCCCGGTCAAACCGGGACATATGACAAACCTACTTTTATCTCTTCGCCATTGGATATTTGAACCTGGGTGGACTGTTTACTTCTAGTTTAACGTACCTTTTGAAACCGAAACTGCATGGCATATGAATATACAGCTTAATATGGGATTCAAACTACGGTATTCCTACCAAGATCTGATCTCGAGTCTCCCGTGCAAACGGTGCTCATTTAGCTACAAGAGAGCTATACAAAGTCAGGATTCCCATTGATACAGTCGTGTGCCCATTCACAGAATTATATGTGAAGGACTAGATCATTCTTATTGAAGTGTACCAATATTTGAATCTTACGTACTTTTCCTTGTTCAGAATTCAACACACACTCGATTGGCTTACGCCATGTTCCATCGACAGATGTTAAGTGGTTTTCGTTGGGCTCTTGTACACAGCACACTGATTGATTTCCCAGTATCTGTGGCATTCTTCGGTCTCCCACAACGCGGTTTGTTGTGCCTCTTCCTGTCTACTAAACCACTGTACCAGTTTTGCCATTGTGTTGTGCGTGATTGGTGCCTTGTCTTGATATGTGCTGTTAAATTCTTGTACTGCACCTCTGTATAGTTTGTACGCAGACAAAACCAACTTTTTTTTCGAAGGTCAATATCTAAGATTCACATTATTGAAGGTAAGAACAGATAAAAACTTTATTCCGTCTCATTTAGCATCGCTGCTGAAAGGGACATTAAACTCTAAATCAATCAATCAATCAAAAACCTTATTTTACCTCCTGTGACATTGGAAAGCTGTTAGTGATAACACTTCAAAATGGAGTTTAAAGTAAAACTCACTGATTGTCCGCACGTGATCGATAATGGCCCTTCGACAGTTCTATTGTTGATAAAAGTTGGTTCAACAAGTCCACTATAATTATGACTGCCAACCAGAAGAGTTATTTCCACCCTTTCGTCTTGCGTCAGCATCTTCATACACTCATTCATCTTCACATAGTGATCTGAAACGAGGAACGAAAGAATGTGTATGTAACCTGATTTTTGACTATTGTATTTTTTTCCGTCTACTTACATTTATGTGTTATATGTATACTGTAATGGTTACTAAAAAAAGTACTGTACTCATTCTAGCATGCAGCATTATCGATATTGAATTACTACGAACTATTCTGATGTTAAAGAAGTACGGTAGATAAGTGGCCATTATTGCTAAACCTGTCTTCCTTTTTTTATCGAGGGGAAGGAGAGAGGAGAAAGCAAAATAATGGACATGTAGTAACGAGTTGCCATTCTTAAAATAATAAATCTGTGCTCTAGATATTAGTATTTGTAGAATCTGGGTCAGAAGAAGAAATCGATTGCAATATAGCTGGATTTAATGAACCATGGCTCTTCAAACGTCAGAAATCCATCAATCTACTGTGTAGCTTCAGGCGGAATTTTCTTTTTTTCCGAAGGAAGATTGATATTTTGTGGGCTTTTTTAATAAAAAAAAATCAAGCAACATCTTGTGGTGCAGGCTTTTATGGAAGCCAAGTGACTACCTGTCAATGTGAAGCAAATATTAAACTCACTGCTACGAAACCACGAAGGACTTTTAATTCGTTATATATCCATTTTTTTAAGTAGTTCCCTGATTTTCACGGCACTGGGTAAAGTTTGCGCCGCCCTGCTAACACCTCTAGTTTCCTGGCTATTTTCCATACAACTTTGATAATCTCACGTGAAAAGGCTGCCTTGTATTTGATTAGTTAACACTTCGAGTGCTGGCCTCTGAGATTCGGACCTTCACCGACCCTCCCAAGAGTGCTGATCTTTTTCGCCTTTATTTTAAAGAATCAAATCTCGACATCTACAAATGCGAAAATTACGTATTACGGTTGAAAGTTTGACGTTTTCTCTTTATTTTAGTGTGTCATATTTTTATGTCTAATAATAAGATAATAATAGAAAGTCCATTATGTATTGTCTAAAATTTACAAAAATAAAAAAAAATTGACGAAATATACAAGGTGTTTCAGTGAAAAAGACGTGATTTTGAAGCGCAACAACGTATTTTGATGACCATAGTAAGATAAATTTACATGATATGATAAGTGTAAGACTAAAGTTTAATGTAACACATTTTCGAAGTGTCCACCCTGACGATTGGACACTTCCCTGACCCTGATGCACGTGTTATAAAAAACTTACCAAGGGTGACGTGACTAAATGCTGCCATACACTGCTCAATGTTTGCTCTTAATTCATTTAAAGATCGGAGTTTGAGCTTGAATATCTCCCGCTTGAGGTAACCCCATAAAAATAATCACAAGGGTTAATGTCTGGGGTGCATGAAGGCCACTCTGAGCCTGTTCCAAAAAACAATGGATAGTGATTAGAGATCACACGATTGCAGAATTTTGTGTGAAGGAAATTAAGGATAGGTTCTGTTGTATGCGGTTTAGCTCCATCCCGCTTGAACCATTGCCGACGAAGTGGACACCTTTTACAACGAAGGGCAGGATAGAAGTAATCCTCAAGCATTTCCAAATAATTTTCTGATGTGACATAGCCATCAAAGAAGAAAGGTCCAATTATACCACAAAGAACAATTTCTAGGATACATGGTAAACATATCTGAACGATATAAACAAATGCTTGTTTGTGATTGACTAAAGCTGGAAAATGTAAATAAATCCTTATCTCTGATTGGTCGAAAGCCTGACTTTGATATTTAAAGGGAACTTCTAGAAATATTTTTTTTTCTTTTATAGTTTCTTTGGCAGTTTTCCAATAACTATTTGCCAATGATTACTCAGAGTTGAGATATAATTTCCTTCTCTCTTCATTTTTAACATATTGATATACATACTTATAATTACGCGTAAGTATTACGGGATAATCCGAAGAACAACTTGCTAGCGGAGTGGTTTGTCACAACAGTTGTCCATTGTTATAAACATATTTAGGAACTTTGGGGTCGTCCACATGTTACGTAACGCGTCAAGGGGGGATGAGGGGGTTTACGTCTTTGTTACGTAACGCAAGTTTTTTTTTTTTTTTTTTTGCTGTAGTTTTTATTTTCATTCACAAGTTTATATACAATCTCTCAAACAAATAATTTTATACAGTTCTTTTCTTTTTTATAAATCAATAAATATTTCTATTGTTTTGGGAAATTGCGAACATATAGCCTATATAAATTGAATCATGCAGAAGGGATTCGAAGACGCTACTAGACACCAGCCTGACTGGTGATGAACCCTGCGTGTATTACAATATAATAAAAATACCCTGCGTGCATTACAATACTTCCGTTTTGTGGCTATTGCAGCATTACATTTACTGCATACACTTTTCTGGAGTTAGTTTTTAGTAATCATAACCATTGGTTGAAAATGCCCTCGCGTTCCCACTCATAATTTCTGAGAACATTATTTAAATCTTTTTGATTTGAATTATTACTCACTCTATTCTTCTAAGGGATTTCGCATGTGAAACGGAAGAAATTCTTTTTCGTGAAATAATGTTTTCCGCAACGGAACGATCCACGATTTGCACAAAATAAGATATTAAAAACCTAATTCGTCGGATATTCATCTCGTACTGAATATTTTTATTTTTGGATTTGAATACTTCTGTAGAAGTCGAGTTGATTCGCATTCTGGCACTGATTTGAGACAAGAATAATTTGAAAAGAGGTAAACTGAAGTAAAAACTCGATGTTCGAAAGCTCGTTCACAAATATCTATCGCTGGTCCTTCACGTATGCAGCCACTTCGAATCTGTGATCGACGAGAGGGAGAACTCCTTTGCATCGTCGACACTGGCGAACTTCAAATACACGAAGCATCCTGGATCCCGAAAGAAAAGGTCGATGTCGGTTCTTTAGATCCTATTTCACTTGAAGCTTTCGGCAGTATTACCTCCTTGTCAATCATTGTGACCTAAAAGGATGGGAATGGGATCTCGTTGAGAAAATGACAGTATGCAATTTGGAAAGATTAAGACTTGTTAATTAAAAATCTAATGGGGTTAAAATATTATTATGGTACTGCTATTTTCTAATATTTTGATTTGTTGGCGAAAAAACATTAAAAACATATTCGGAATACAAGCATTTTGTAATAAAAAGTTCTACCATTAAAAATAGTGTTTTAATATAATAAACCCCAAATTAAGCAAAAATCGGGGCAAAAACAAAAATCAAAAAGTATTACGTAACGAATGGGGGGAGGGGTTCGGTTTCGAAGTATGACAAGGAGGAGGGAATGGGAAAAAATTGATCAAAAGTAGCGTTACGTAATATATGGGCTTGGTCAAATCTGGCTCGGAGTAAGAAAGAAAGTCAAAATCAACTTTCAGTGAAGTAGTAATTTATTTTTCTGATTTATAATAGAGCTCAGTTAGTACATTGGTAGAAAAAAAAAAATGAATGTGTGCGATTTTCCTCAAGAATTGAGATCTTTCGAGGCCACATATTCAGTTAATACGTTTTCTATTCTTCTGTCCATCTTATGTTCTGACGTAGCTTACGTTTGCTTTCAATGTTTAAAGTTCTGCTTTCATATAGGTAATCGTTATACACAGCCTCACGTTTTTAGATACTTCACCAAACAGTACACATTAGGAGTTGACTTACCTAATGATTTAAGTCTGTGGTTTCACCGTTTAACAACATTATTCATTCTGTGCTGTTGATTCGAGCAGTTGCACATGGGGATGTCACGACTGGGAATGTTTAACTACAGTTCTACAAAATAATCTAAAAACCTCTCAAATCTTTCGTGTTGTGGTGCATTTTCCATAATGGAAATCCGCCGAACATCGACATCATCTACAAGGAAAAATGCTAGAGCAGAACACATTCTGAGGAGAGCCTCACCTCTGGAACTGAGTTATAGTCATTTGTGAGTCCTAATTCCTAAACCTTATTCCACAAGAACCTTACTCCCTCTAATATGCGTTTCCGGGAACAGTGTTCTGAGATATGTTATCGCAGCTTCATCGAAATCCAATTTGATTAATTTCGGATTCCAATCATTAATGTTAACCTTCACCAAACTGAAAAAATTCTGATACGTCTTACTCTCTCTTACTGGTAAGAGGCCGAAGATTAAAGGGACAATGTTTGCTTCCAGGAAGTTACTTTCAATGTTTGCTTGTGTTGTCTATAATTGGGCAAACTGCTGTTAAATGTTCTGTCCATAAAAAACATAGCGTGCTTAGTTGTACACTGTCTAAAATATTAACACTCTTCCTTCCTCTGTAGTATCATCTGAAAACAGGAAGTTTGTCTCATCATCTGTCGTCAGAATAATACACACATTCCACGATGTATTCCGCAATGTCCCACTGTTTAAGAGAAAGTTTTGAACAGTACCACAAATGTCCCAGAAAAATTTGTTTTCTCATTAGTGATGAGCGCAAGAGTCTTGGTCTTGCAGTTTTTGCAAGAGTCTTGCATGCAAGACCAAGACCAAGACCAGGAATCACGATGCAAGACCAAGACCAAGACCAAGGGGTGCAAGACCAAGACTATGCCTGCAAGACCAAGACCAAGACTGGGTGTGCAAGACCAAGACCAAGACCATGCCTGCAAGACCAAGACCAAGACTTGCGCAAGTACCTGCTTAGTAGTAAAGCATTAACCTCGGGTCCATGGGGTCTCTGGTTCGATCCCAGGTTGCGCCATGTTAGCTTTGTTGGTGGACAAACACCGCACGTGGATTTTCTCAGGGTTTTCCCGTTCCCTCCTACTTTCTTCATTCCACCATTTCATTCATTTCTCATCATTATTTCTCATTGCACTGCAAATGTCCTGATACCATAATCACAGGCAGTGACGCGATCACAGAGCGTGACCGCAAAACCCATTGAATGCCAGGATATTGTGTCCTACAGTATCACAGAGCTGCCGCTATGTTTCACGGTTGGGCGGAGACACTGCGAATCATTTGGACATACCCCACAAATGAACATGGCTCGTGATTTGAAATAATGTGAACATGACTCATCCAACCATATCACACTTTTTAAGTTGTCAGTGGTCATATTGTATATAGTTGGCATCGTTGGTGTCGTGCTAAAACGCTATGGTCCTTTATCATCGGTTTCGACCGTGCAACCTGATCCTGTATGTTCATGTCAAGTAAATTACGGCGAACTGTGGTTGTCGACACAGGCTGTGGGAGGTGCGTAAGTTCCTCTGTGACTTGCACTGCAGTCACACAATGGTTTTGAGTGACAATGCGATTTAATGCTAGACGGCGTTTCCAAGCACTGAGAGTTTTCTTCGTATCTCTTCCTTTTCGTCCATGTTTTTTTGACGTGAATTTTGTAGGCCATCATTACTTTCGACGTTCCTCGCAGCACACCCAACACACTAGCGTCACGCTCGCTCTACATAACCGAACACCAACAATTTATCCTATATCAGGGTGTCTATTGGTCACGAAAGTCACGAAATCAGAAAACGGTCATGAAAGTCAAGAAAAAGTCACGAAATTTAGCTTTTGGGTCAACGAATTTTATCTGTATGCATATAAGTACAGGCTGGAAATTCTGTTCTCATAAAACGTCAAAATTCACCACTAAAAATGTCTATGGTTGGTTGTAGACGCTACCAAATCGCAAGCAAAGTGCGTTTCTATCGCATGCATGAAAATTCGGTATAATTCGCACTTAAATTCGCTCTTAACGATTGTTACGAAATGTTACGAAATGTTATGGTTTGATAAAGAAAAGATCATGAACTAGTCATGAAAATTCATTCTGGAATTTTAGTAGACACCCTGTATATGGAAATCAAAGAGATAGCTCATTTTACACTATCATCGTCAGCTCAGTTCACTGCACCTTGTCATTCTACAGTTTGGCGCTGCAGTTGCCGCCTGACCTTTGCCGACACAGAAATGTGATTTGGATCTATTAAATTGATAAGTATATGCACATACTCTTTATAGATGGTGCACAGTAACTTTACTTACAGATGTACATTGCTTACAGTGCACAGAAACTTTACGGATATTCTTTATATGGAAGTTTTTCGCAGGATACATATAGTGTTTCAAGTATAGTATTTGGTTGATATATTGTGTGTTCTATTATTTCGCTATTTGTAATACAATGCTATACTATAAAACGTTTGAATAAAACATTATAAATTCGGTTGTTTCTTGACCAAGAATATAAAACACACAAGAATTCCCCCACCTTCTAAGGTTATTCTCCTCATACTTTGTGTCAAAATTACAAGCCGCGTCTGTGTTCGTATCAGTTTCCTTCCTTCCTGTATCAAAGCAAAATGAATTTCATCATGGCCAACTTTTACGATGAAACGTGAGATGACTCATCTTTATTCATTGCTTTTTTTTTTTTCAGGGGTACCATCAACTTCGAAATAAATAAATATGAGGTAGACCCTAATAAAAGTTGAAAAAAAAAAGTTAAGGCGTGTTATATAGACGGTAACAAAACAAAAATTATTTAGACACTGATAAGCAGAATATATTGCCCAAGTGTACTATAGGCGCATTATTTTTCGATATATTTTCCAGAGATATAATAATAAAAGTAATGAGTATTGTTTGTGTTGTCTTGATCTCTGGTTTATATTGGGAAGTGTGTAGTACAAACTCCAGCCTAAAGGCAAAAGGTATTGCTGCCTCACGTTCTTTTGTTTGGTGCAATAAAATCAGATAGATTGACATTGCGAATTTACACAGGTAATAAAAAACGAAATATTTGGATTTAGGCATAGCAGATAGAGTGTCATTTCAATGTGTTATATCAGCTAATTGTTTATTAACTTTGGCTTTTCAATTTTCTACAATATTACATTAAAAAGTGCGATCAGCTTTTTAATCCGTCAGCTGTATGTTGATTTTAGAACCATTTCAAAAAGGGTTGCCAACTTTTGGTAAGCCCACTAAAATGGGACATAACGTTTCGAACATGTGTAGGGACGCCAGTTTTTCATACCAAAATGTGTACATTGAACAGTTGATTAAGAAAAATAGAAGAAAATGCATACAGAGTGGCCCAAAAGTAGGTATACAGTCCCGTACTTATCGGTCGTGACATTTTATGGATATATCATTTACTTATTGTTATCCTTAGTTTATTCCTTATCTGTTCTTAATTTATTTATACTTATACCTTAACCTCAGAACAAACCAAAGCAAATGAATTCATTATCTTAATAAATTAAAATGTCATACTTGATCGATGCTGGTCTGTATATCTACTTTTGGGCCACCCTATATATTTATGATTAAACAAAATTAATAATAATAATAATAATAATAAAAACGGAACAGAAGTATCCTGTCCGTTTCAACAGAAATCCATTGATTTCGGTACAAAGAACATCATCATTGGCGGTGATTTCAGTGCTTCCAATTCGACAAATTTTAGAGATATAACCATATCGATATCTCGAAGGTACACATCATGAATCGAAATTTGAAGATTGGTCGCAACTTTTGTAAATGTTACGGATAATATGACTGTCCTGCCATAGGCGTAATTCGATACTGGATTTTTTCCTTAAAATTCTGGATATCCTGCCTAATTCGGTGGCAAACCTAATTTCAAACAACATTAACGTCATTGTCATTTTTTTCAAAATAAGCATGTAGTAACGGACAAGATTAACGTTTCTCTGCGTAAGTTTCTAATAGCCTAAGTACAAAATGTCATGTTTCTGTATTGATCCTTATTGTTCAGGCCATGTTTTATTCTTATGATACAATTCGTTTAAAGATGTGTTCGTTGACTTTGGAGAAACATATTGAGGGTGCGTGACACAGATCAGAAAGCTGGTACAACATGATTTCCTAGAACTTAGAAGAGATCGTGGAATAGAGTCTAAATATCTAATTTACAACTGAGAATACGCTATGATCTTACGAGAGTATATCTAAAAGGTTCCAGCCTGACACTATGGCATATAGTGCCATCTATGGATGAAATAATATACTAGTTCGAACTGCTAGCTGTGTCAGTTCGGGAACAGTCATTTGAATCAGTTTGATCTTAGATCCTACATGACAATGCTCCAGTCTACACAATTATTGTTGTGAAGGGTGCAAAACGACTGTGGCGTCGAGGATATTTGGCACACATCGTACAGCGCAGATTTAGCACGCTCAACGCACAGCTACTGACGCATAGATCTATTACTGCCCCAACGAACAGATGCAGCTAGACCGTTGAAACTGACATACATAGACGGCACTGTAAGAGTATGCCATGAACAGCTTAGCGCGGCGCCCCAGAATCTACGTGATGCGCGTGGATTTTCTACGTGATGCTCTCCCAATTTTAATTTCACCCTTCGTTTTTACATGTTTTAATGTAATATGATTATTATCTCTGTTTCCGTAATGTTATTACATTTCTCTTCATTTCCTGCGGCTATTAAATAATCCTAAACAACTTGTATAATGCTGTATAGTGTATCAAACACCAAGAAGATGCAGTAATTAACATTCCTAAGTGGAAAACATTCTATTTTTAATACACGAGTTCATGTTTTTATATTATATAAACGATAAATCGAAGAAATGTCTCTTCGAAATTATATAAAGTACTGTGATCATTGTTCAACAAACATTCCGGATGACAAGAGGCAGATCTAGAAGATAAATATTGGAGAGAGCAACCAGAACCTAGACTGTGGTAGATATATCATGATTTTACTATAAGCTTTCAAAAATATATAAATAATAGCTTAAATTATTTCTGTTACCCTAAAAACTTGGCTTCCCCCCAGACCTGGGCTAGATCACCTACTGGATGACAACATTAATACATTGAAGATAATGCTTGCTATATTCTGACAACATTCAGACATTGTTTTAATGAAATTCATAGAATTTACTTAAAAGTTTCGCAAGATTCCACGGTGGCTCAGTCGTGCAGAGCTTACCTCGGTGCCCGGGGTCCGTGGCTCGATCCCCGACCAAGTAAGCTTGTGGTAGACATCATCATGTCCGTGAATTTTCACGGACTACTCCCGTTTCCTTCCACATTCTCACTCCATCAATTATTCCATTATCATTTCATTTGTCGACTATAGAATGTATTTCGTAATCTTCGTTTCAGTATCCTAGGTATTTTAATATTGTATTAATTGTCTCTTACGTGTACCATTCAATGACATTTAGAGTCTTCATCCCGGCGAAATTAAAATACCGCTAATTTTACAGTAATTATGTGATATATTCAAATAGATAAAAGATAATTGAAATATGGAACAAGAGCGCCCTAGACAATATTATTTTGCGTGAGGTACCATTATCACAAGTCACCTAGTGGCTTTCCGTTTTCAGCTGTTTAGAAACGCGAAAATAAATGCCGATTTTCAAAATGGCTCGAAATCGAAAGCAGATAAGTGAGTCGTGATAACTGTTTTTCATATAAAATAATATTGTCTAGGGCGCTCTTGTTCCACATTTCGATTATCTTTTATCTATTTGAAGATATCACATAATTACTGTAAAATTAGCGGTATTGTAATTTCGCCTGGATGAAGACTCTTAAGGATTTAATTTAGAATCCCGGCCCGCGATGGCTCAGTTTTAAGGTATTTACCTTTGGTGCATGGGGTCCTTGGTTCGATCCCAGCTGTGCCAAGTGAGCTTTGTGGTGAACAAACACCGTGCGTGAGTTTTCTCGAGGTTCTCCCGTTTCCTCCCACTTTCTTCATTCCACCATTTCATTCATTTCTCATTATCACCGTCTCCTTTAGTCTAGTCTGCATAATCGTGGGACGTAAAACTTAAAGATTTCATTTTTTCAATATGGAATCCTCCCCCTCAAAAGTAATTGATTACCTTTGCTCAATCTAAATCATCGTAATGTACTTGCTCGTTTCTGAACGTAGCTGAAATTGCTGGGAACGATTTCTCGCAGTCTTCATGTTGGGCGTAATGTTCTACGTTTTCTCCAAACAAAATCTGTAAAATGCCCCTAAATAAGAAGGAAATGAGGTAAAAATTGCTCCGTAGTAAGTGTGGCTGGCTTGAATAGAGGTGATCACATCACGTGCCGCTGTGTAATGCAAAGTGTTGCACGTGTCATTGCTGTCTCGTGTGGTTTTAGGGAGCACGTTCTGTGGATTTCTTCATGTTCTTTTCTCTTTCTCTTTTTACTCCGTCTTGAATTCCTGTGCGTTCGTATAAGACAAGATCTTGAGGCGGTTGGTCGGCGATGGTGGGCTGAGAACCGAGGAGGAACTAGTTGAGTGAGAAATGTGGAAAACAGCAGCCGCAACCGACAAGAAACAAGCCACTGGCTAAACATCAACAAGGAGCAATGGACTCCATCGCTAATTGTCTTGTTGGCTGTACGCGAATTGTGTCTCTTCCTTATTCGTGGACAGGCCACGTTACACAGTAAATAAATTCTATATTCTAAAGACTGCACAAGTATCAGGTATTACAACAATATAATTTATGTTTCATAATTCAAGGATGAAGCATATATCAATCGATTGATCTCATTAAGCGAAACAAAATGATATGAGTGTAAATCCTCATGCGTAATTTTTGAGAAAATAAAGCGAAACTAATTTTTGAAATGAAATGAACTTTTTTAAAGTTTAACGTCCGACGATTATACCTAGAGGTCTGCGCGAATGCGTTTATCCGCTGATATATCCTCATTATTATTATAGCTTTTTGTGGATATTTTTAGTTCCTGTGTGGATGGCGGATAAAAATGTGGATATTTCTGAAAAGACCAAAAATCTTAGTGATTGCTCTAAATACTGTCAATTATTTACATCTTATAACAGGGCTCATAGCAAGTAACTTTTTTTAAACTAAAGGTTACTTTTTTAAATTAAGTTTGTCACTAAAATTTACTTTTTTCGGGGGAGGATGCTGAGAAATGAATGAAATGGTGGAATGAAGAAAGAGGGATAAACGGGAGAGCCCTGAGAAAACCCACGAGCACGGTGTTTGTCCACCACAAAGTCCACACGGCGCGAACTGGGATCGAACTAGGGACCCCAAGCACCGGAGGTGAACACTACCATTGAGCCACCGCGCGCCCTTTGTTGATCTTCACATGCGCTAGGGGTGTACCCCCCAGTTCTGGAACCACTGCACTTCGTGAACACTGATTTCATAAATTTTGCGAGTTGTATGAATTTGTATGCATCCCATAGTGTATTTATGGGTATTCTTACTAGAACAGATACTAGTCCATTTCGTTCAGAACAGGGTGATCTGTTTCTTTTCCAGTCCAACTCAGTTCCAGTGAGAAAAAACAGAAATTATCGAGTCAGAGTGAGGAGTCTCAGAATTAAGGTTTTAGGGGGACACGTATGCAAGAACTGAAGAATTATTGCGACATCACCTAGATATTCAGTTGCATTTCAAGTATTTTTTTTTATTAAATTGATTTTATGGCGTTTTTATGATCAATATGGCCAACAGTATTATGGTATATATATATATATATATATATATATATATATATATATATATATATATATATATATATATATATATATATGCGTACTTTTGAACGAAAGCATAAAACTTTTATTACAGTGCTGGGAATTATTGAAACTAAATCTCACGTAAATCTGGTATTTATCGTAGATGACGCGTCATACACAGCATGTAATTAGACCTTCAACAACAAATAATAGATACACGAGTTCTACGCGCAATTAACTGAAATGAAAAGTCAAACGGCATATTTCAATAAGATGGTTCGCCCACTCTGACCTAAGTAATAGTGTGTATTGTCGCAATGGTTCCCAACAACAAGTCTGTCAGCAAAGGCGTATGGCCTCCTCGATCACCGAACTTAAATATAATTCTTCGGAGAACCTTTGAAAACATGATTTGTGCTAACAATTGTTTGATCATCAAGCAATTAAAAGAGAACTTCACAAATGCGGCACGAAACATTTCAGGCTAGTAATTAGATCGTGTTGCTGGATACATGGTTATACGAATGCAGCGATATCTGAATATCGATGGAGGATCCTTTCAGTAACAGTTACACGTTAATCGGTTATGTTACGTTATTTCCTGTGTATTCTTCAATACTTCAGTACAGGTGTACGAAGTATTACGTAGAAATTACTTATAGAAATTACAATTGAAGGCTGGCTTAAAAACTATACTTTGAATGCACCTTTGTATTCGGTTTTCAAAAATTTAATTACAAAGTAATTAAGGTAAAGACGTATTTAAAAAAGAACCTGTAAAAACTGGTGAGCAGAACTGAGTAAAAAAGTTTCAAATATGACCTAACCAGAGAAAGAAGGTTTGTATAAAATCATTATTAAAACTACCAATGACATCAGCTGGGTTTTCCAAACACATTGCAGCGTTAGCCAAAGGCGCTTTCCTCACGTTCATTTTAAAGGTACGTTATGCGGGTATACGAATGGGTTTAAGGAATACGTAACTTTTATGGATTTATTTGCTTGAATTCTTCGAATTTTCACTCTGGTGTTACAGCCAGTCTTAACAGGATTATTTTTAAAACATGGGAAAACTAAATAAATTTAAAAACTAATTGAGTTGAGTTGAGTTGACTTTGAGTTTTACGTCCCGTTGAGCAGCGAGGCTATATGAGACGTGGACCTACTGATTAACGTGGAATCCGAACCACATGAGCTCCCACCGGGAATCGATAAAAACTAATTAACAAAGGGATAATTCTTAATCCGTACACCAAATAGATGAAGATCAGAGAATGCAGGATTCATGTTAAAGATAGTATGTGCTTGGATGATTAAAATAAAGAATGTAGTGGTTGAATGTAGCTTATCAAATGACCAATTAATCAGTAATAGAGTTAATTAATAGCATTTCTTCTCTGAATGGAAAAGCTGGTATCTATTTCAAATAAATTGCTCTTTTTTTTTTTTTAAATGACTATTAATGAAACATCCTTATAATAACGTAATATCTCGTAATCACGTAATAAAACTTGTGTTAGGACACCTCTACATTGATCTGTTACTTGAAGTGTGTAAGTACAAATCACTTTAGTACTATCATTTGTTTGTTTGTGTAATGAGGTTTAACGTCCCTTTTCAGCACTGAGGCCATATGAGACGTGTACCTACAAATTTAAGGTGAATTCCAAATCACAGTTGTACGATCGAATATCACTGTCCTCTTACCGGGAATTGAACTCGCGACCAGCTACACCAAAGACGCGCATACTAGCCAGTAGACTAGCAAGGAGATCTGCAGTACTATCATGTATATAGTAACAAAAATTTTATACTCTTTCCACATTATTATATATCAAAAGCTAGTATTACTCTTACATTCTTCGTTTTATTCGGACGAATGCTTTTAACTGCTTTCAACATAATCAATACTGTCTGCCGTTTTCTGCAGATATATTATTTATTTAGTTACACTGCACGGCGCAGAATATTTTTGAAAAAAAAAAAAAAGTCTTTAATAAACGTGCTTTCGTCTCGGTTTTTTTTTTTTTTTGTAATTTTGTCTGAAAAAAGTTTTGTTCAATAGAGAATTAATTATATATACATAGCTGCATTACGTATTGCAACTGGGTTTCTGAAAAATATTGTATATTTTCTATTCTGGTGTCGTCATTAAGAAAAGTGATGTCCTTGATGAACTTGCAAAGCTGATGCGTCGTCGTCGCGACCCGAGTCGTCAATTAAGTTCAATTTCGTCTGAGTTTTTCTTCCTTTTGTTAATGTTGCATTCTCAAAGACTTGATTCAATAGTCATGTTACTTCCTTCTTTCAGTATGCGCCGTTGAAATAAGCGAGATTTTTCATCAAGTGCTTTATAACGATAGTTTTATCGTCAAACTTTATGCAGTACATAAATGGAGTTGAAAACAAAGAACGCCAGCATGTTCTTTCGTACTAAATGTATTCAGAAAGTTTTTGGGTACATTGATACTGGTATTTACTAGACGATATTCTGTTGCATGGTAGGATCAATGATATGGTTTTAATTTGCTAAATAATATTATCGGAAATATCGAACGATATAATAGCTCAAATTAATAACCAATATTGCTGAGCGATAGAGCAGTTACTTTGCGTGGAAGATCCTTAACTCGATCACAATCCATGTGAGTTTGTGATAGAGAGCTTCCTCGGAATTTCTCTATTTCTGTCAGAAACTTCAATTTAACAATTTGTTTATCATTTGTAATTTGCATTATGATTAGTGTCCTTGCAATTTTAAAAGAATAAAGAAGTAGAATAATGCAAGTCGAAAGAGGTGATTGGAGTTAACTGAAACACCTTATCAACATACCTACATACATGGACTAGGATATGCGTTTGAAAATAAACAGAGTAGCAAATTATTGGAGAAACAAATTTTTAAAATAATTACTATACGATACGAGGCCGTGTGTGTTTGTGGTAGACAACATCGTGTCCATTCTTATTCTACCAACATCGGACCACATTCACATTCCACCAATTACTTCATGGTCATTTACCTTTATTAATCCTATCCTTTAGTCAATAAGGGTGGCTCAGTGGTAGGGCGTTCACCTCCAGTGCTTCGGGTACCAGGTTCGATCCCAGCTCGCGCCGTGTGGACTTTGTGGTGGAGAAACACCGTACTCGTGGGTTTTCTCGGGATTCTCCCGTTTCCTCCCACTTTCTTCATTCCACCATTTCATTCATTTCTCATCACCGTCTCCTTTAGCCTAACCGGTAAAACGTGGGACGTTGAAAATTTAATTTTCAAATTACTGCTATTCTACGTTTTCTGTGTATATTAATTGCTAAAAGAACCAATAAAACTTTTCAGAAGTGTCTTCTTACAAAGATTACCTTTATCATGAAAAGTATTAGTTCTAATTCATTGGGGTTTATACAGGGTGAGTCAAAATAAGTGTTATAAGCCAATATCTCGCGAACTATACATCAAATAAGAAAAATGTTAAGAGTCAGTGTACAATACACAGGGGTCTAAAAAGAGTCAAACACGAGGTTCCCCCGCCGCGTCCATTTTGGAGTAAGGGGAGTGTACGTGAAATTTTCTAATGGGAACATAGGTCGAGTGATACATCGTTCGAAAGAGCTTGGAAAATTCAACAATTTCTGTAGGAAACCATTTTTGATATGGGGCACAGTTTTCAAGATGGCCCCGAAAAATGGTCCTGTATCAGATAAAATTTCCAGTGCTTATAAATCAGAAACGGCTGAGTAGAAAACGATGAAACAAAAAATGAAAAAGGGAAAAGCCATATGTAATATGGAATGGTGTTTTCACGGTGTCCCCAGGGCCCCATCATGGGGCCCCGGGACCAACGTGAAAATTTCAAATGGGAATATACTGTAGGTCGAGTGATACCTTGTTTGATAGATCGTGGAAAACCAAACAGCTTCGTACAAAATTTGTTTTGATCTCGGGCAATCCTGTTTCAAAATGGCCGCTGAAAATGGCTTCCCACTCAGATACAAAGCGCAGTGTTCAAACTGAGTGTTACACGCCAATATCCAGCGAACTATGCATCAAATAAGAAAAGTGTTAAGAGTCCATGTACAATATAGTCAGGCCTAAAAAGTGGGTCAAACACGAGGTCCTAATTTTGTACTAAGCTGTTTGTTATTTCACGATCTATCAAAGAAGGTATTAATCGCCCTATGTTGCCATTTGAAAATTCCACGTACACCCCTCCATCTAAAATAGGGGCAGGGGAACCTCATGTTTAATCCATATTTTAGGTCGTCTGTATTGTACATTGACTCTTAACACTTTTCTTATTTGATGCATAGTTCGCGAGATAGCCTATTGGCGTGTAACACTTAATTTGAACGTGTAACGCTTTGCATCTGAATGTGGAACCATTTTCGGTGGCCATTTTGAAACAGGCTTGCCCGAAATCAAATAATTTCGTACTAAGCTGTTTGGCTTTCCACGATCTATCAAACAAGGTATCACTCAACCTATATTCCCATTTGAAATTTTCACATTTGTTCCGGGGCCCCATGATGGGTGCCCTGGGGACACCGCAACAATATCATTCCACGTTACCTACGGCTTTTTACTTTTTCATTTTTTGTTTCGTCGTTTTCTACTCAACCGTTTCTGATTTATAATTACTGAAAGTTTTATCTCATACAGGACCATTTTTGGAGGCCATCTTGAAAACGATGCCCCATATTAAAAATTGTTTCCTACAAAAATTGTTCAATTTTCCAAGCTCTTTCGAAGAGGTATCACTCGACCTATGTTCCCATTTGAAAATTTCACGTACACCCTCCTCCCCTAAAATGGGTGGCGGGGAGAACCTCGTGTTTGATTCATTTTTTAGGTCTCTCTGTATTGTACATTGACTTTCTTATTTGATGTATAGTTCGCGAGATATTGGCTTATAACACTTACTATATATATATATATATATATACCCTATATATCCCCTATATATATATATATATATATATATATATATATATATATATATATATATATATATATATATATATATATATATATATATATATATATATATATATATGAGATGAGTAGTAAGAAACTATTTGAACAAACTTCGGGAGCTAATTTCTGACACCGAAACAAGCAAAAAAATCCTCCTGGAACTTTGGTCAGTGAGGGATAGTTTCGGTGATATAAGGTGCCGAAAGCGTGGGAAAATAAACTTTAGAGGGCTGTAATTCTAAACCAACGATACATAGAGACTGTGGTTTAGAACATGACAGTCGAAGTCATACCTGCTCGATTGAAAAATGTAAGTTATGTTTGAAACCTCCGTAAAACCTAGCAAGTAATCCTTACGTTCCTTTGGGGAATCCCTCGCACACATCTTTCGGAGGCTTAAAACATACATTTTTCAATCGAGCAGGTGGCTTCGACTGTCATGTTCTAAACCGCACTCTCTACGTTGCGTTGTTTTTGAATTACAGCCCTCTGAAGTTAATTTTTCCCATGCTTTCGACACCTTATATCGCCGAAAGTATCCCTCAGTGATCAAAGTTCCAGAGTTTTTTTTTTTTTTTTTGCTTGTTTCGGTGTCAGGAACCAGCTCCCGAAGCTTGTTCAAACAGTTTCTTACCACCCTATATATAAATAATTGGAAAATGACAGATATCAGAGAGCCGTTGTGATTAACTGACGAAACATATTACGGTACTAATTTTTCTTCGCTAATATATGAATATAAATGAGATAGACACTTTATTATGTTCATAATTCCTTCAATATTATTAGTTTTAAGGAAAAATCCAAACATGAGAATACACCAATTGATAATTTCATTGAGCTGAACAAAATTATACTATGTATATGTCAGTGTCAAGACTGATGCGTAGTTTTCGAGATTTTTTTTTTGGTAAATCTAAACATTGATGCTATACGATAACCACACTATTCATTACAACGAAACTGATCATAAAGCATATCCTCATTATGCCTTTCATTGTGACGACGGTGTGCTTAATGAGATGTAACCCAAAATTATAATTAGCTCTCAAATTTAAATATTTGTTTTTCTGTAATATTGCCCAAAAGTAAGACATACAGCAATTAATAGATCACATTGAATTTAAGAAAATCAAATGCATTCTGATGCGTAGTTTTGGAGAAATTAAAAAAAATTATGGCGCTTAAAAGTAGTATATCGTTCTTTGCCAATCTGACGGGTGTGATAGTTTCTGTTCTGCCTTAATAAATTGTTGGTTTTATTTATTTACTGTTTGTATGAAACCAATTGAAACATTCCGCAGAGTAACGCTGTGTGACACATTTTGGTCTTTTTTCTGAGTTGTTAGTGGAATCATGCTGTACAGAGCATGATTGACATAACCTGAGAGAGCCGTTTCTGTAGTGCCCAAAATATGGCCTTAGTACACTCACAAAATTTTGAGCGAAGCATTTCTGTATATGGGAGTTTTCTTCAGTTTTTGTCATTATTCTCGGTTTCACTGAAATGTGCAACACAACGTTATTCTTCGGAGTACTTCGGAATTGTTATTTGATTGGCTGTAAGAGTCACACATATATTTCTATCAGTGATTCACATAAGAGTAACAGGTATACACCTACTACTCGTAAACATGCCTCCTATTTGTTTTACGAAAGTAGATGTAGAATATATGCCTTTTCGTATAAGAATACTTAAGGATATATAGAAGCTGACCTGTCAATACAAATAATAGACACTAATACTACCCTTTCATTTATTCTGCGGTAACGTGAGGAATACAACTCAATCTAGTCACTGTGGAGAAGTTTGTTTTCAGAGGGGTACAGAGTTCCACACTCGTATGCGTTGCGTTTGTCGCTGATAGACCACCACAGTACACATAGGTTGAAACCGCATTTTCGCATCAGCCCTTTTGCAACTACTCCCAACCATTGTTTCTGTTCCGTGTGTTTGCTTCAAGAGAGATGGATATTCATTTTGGAGTTTCTCGTGTGGTTGCTGGTTGCCATTGACAACTGCAGACGACAGACTGAATAGGGGAGAACCCGAGGGGAGACCGCCAACAACACGTTCTGTACCTGTTGCTTCGACTTCTAACTTCCCCCTGTCGTTTTTCATATTTTACGTTCTCTCACTGTTCCTTTTTTGAGTTTTTACCTGCGCCTGTCGCATTTGCGTTTCATGCGTTGTGGGTAGAACAGAGTTTTTTTTTATGATAAATGTGTTTTGTGTGCAATATACTCTACCTATCTGCAAATCGTTTCTATTTTCCTCTTCAGAAGGAAACTCAAAAGCCCAGTAAAATAGTTTACTCATGCTAACTGGATATTGTTCTGGAAAAGAAAAACAATCTGCCTACGCTATTTTTCTACTAGCAAAACACAATTAAAATTCTAAAAAGAACGAAGGGCTTAAGGCTATTTATTGATCCTATCTTCTATTTTGTTTTCACAGACACACACACACACACACACACACACACGAGATATATAAAGTTAAAATAAATAAATATTTCTTTTTTGAACCTTCATGTTTGTGACAACAGACTATTACGAAATGAAATGAATTGTTTGTTTTCTGTCTCACGATTATTCCCTATAGGCAAAAGTAGACGGATGATTAGTAAAAGGAATTAATGGAATGATAATGTGGGAAAACAAGAGAAAATCCCTAGAAAACCGAGGGACACGTTGTCGAGCACAAACTCACATGGTCGGTAATCAAACCAGTTAATGTTCGCACTACAGACGAACGCTCTACCACTGAACCCCTTTGCTCTCTTACAAACTATTGAACTCTTTCCTGCAACAACGTATGAAAGAGTTTGCGATCAAATGCTTTCCCGAAAGAAGAAAACACTATTTCAGACCATAGTCACCTTCAAAACCCATAAATAATAATCTTTGCCGTATGCTGACCACACATCTTCAAAATAATGATTGACCATAATTTTAGCATTGAATGATATTACGTATTTTTATGTCAATCGTATGCCCATTGTTACGAAACTGACTAATGTCTGACATTAGACAAGCCATTAATTACATCAATGACTGCCAACATTCTCTTAACTTTCCTTTGTGACTCTTACTGTTTCTCTCTGTCGCTTCTCCCAGCGTAAAGAAACGCTGTGACGTCAGACGTAACACAAGGTATAGGTTGATATACAGTTGATGCAAATATAATAATTAAATTATTTAATTTCAAACACTTCTTCTTACATGTGGCATATAATTTAACAATATTATTGATCTCATATTTTCCAGTCAATCGTTGTAGTGTGACCTCACTGTGTTTTGAGTAGTTTACGGGTAAAAATCGTCGGAACAATCATTAATTTGTAGATGACGAAAATAATTACTTTTATTGCTAATTAATCTTTAAGGAATATTGAGAAACATATTGCATTTTTTTTTTTAAGTAACAACAATTTTGCACGTAAAAAAGTTTGAGGATAATGTGAGGAAAGTGCCTAAATAGATAGTTATATAAGTTTAAGCCATTTCATTTACCTTGAAACTTGTGACTTCTTACGGGTTCATACTTAAAACAGCATCTAGTCTAAAATGGAACCTAGTCTCTTGGTTGGTTGATTTGAAATTACTAACTAAATATATGGCCTGTGGAACCTGGATATTCAATGGCGCGTTCACAAAAGCTCTCCACTGACTTCTATCCTTAGCCAACTGGATCCAGTTTCTACTTTGTATTCCTATTTCTGCTAGATCCATCTTAATGTCCTCCTATCTGCGCATAGGTCTTCCTAATGGTCGTTTTCCGATTGGTCTTACCGCTAACATTTGAAAGCGTTCCTACTTTCTTCCATCCTGGCTATATGTCCTGCCCACCTAAGCCTCTTAGACTGGATGACCATTGGCATAATTTGGTAAACCGTATAAATTATGTAGTTCCTCGTTATGAAGTTTTCGTCATTCCCCATTCCTGTTCCTCTTGGGACTGAATATTCGTCTCAGGATCTTGTTCTGAAATACTTTTGCCTACGTTCTTCCCTCAGAGTAAACGAACATGTTTCGCAACCATACAGAACAACAGGCATGATTATCGTTTTATATATTTTAAGCTTTAAATTGCTCGACAGAATTCGCGACAACAAGAGATTTTTGGACTGAATAATAACACGAATTCCCTGCTTTTAGTCGACATTTAATTTCTTCGTGAAAATGGTTTTGATCTGTTAATATTGATCCTAGATATTTGAAAGTATCCACATTATCAAAAGTATTATTTGATATTTTAACGCATCCATAACTTGCCGTATTACGATCCCGACGAACTTCCATATATTTAGTTTTCTCTGCATTTACTTCTAAACACTGCAATCGTTTAATAAGACTTTCTTTCTATTGTTCTCCTGTCATCCCCTATTAAATTTACATGAACAGCATACACCACAATATGATTTAGAATTTACCGTCCCTTTTCAGCACCGAGGCTGTATGAGACGTGGACTCACAGCTTAGAGCTTCCACAAGGAATCGAACCCGAGTCTCGTGCGCCAAAAACATGCACAATAACCATAAAGCCACGAGGATCTCTAGGAGTTATTCTAGTGGTGGGATGCTGATTGCCACGGGTGCTGACTGGTACAGCCAATTATTGGTGCTAATTGCCACGATGGCGTGCTGACTGCCACGAGGCTGAGAGAAAGATGCTAGACGTAACATTACCGGACGTCAAGAAAGCATGAAAGAAACGTAGTGAACCTTAGGATCGTGTTGTTCAGACCAACTCCTTACAAACGTAAACAGGTCTCTGCGAATGGGCCCCAGTGGTCAAGTAGTAGCAAGTTCAAACCACCAGCCTTCGCCATGAAAGAGAATACTTAACGATTTTAGATGTGCATCCTCTAATTTTCTCATATAAACTTCCAAGCTGATTATCTCGAACAATTCTCAACCGTACAGAATTTTATTACCTCTTGTAATCAGCATGAATTGGTCCTTCAAATGGCATACTTAGTTTCTCTGCAGGCGAGTGCTTTCTCCCGAACTAACCTTGTCAGCGCTGGCTTCAGATCATCATATCCAAAACATAGAATCAATTTATCTTGTTCCAATCTATCGTACTGCAGAAAGGAAGTTCCGTCTTCGGAGCGAAGATGATCCTCTGGAAAATCTAGTTTTTTAAACGTGGAATTGTTTTGCTTTATGCCAAGAACTGTCCTCCTAGCATTATTTAAATATCCTCCCTTTGTCTATAAAAAAAAAAACGTTATTAGGGTGAATAAATACACACTAATTTTACTTTATAATACTGATCCATTAAATAATACAATAAAACAATTAATTTAAACAACGAAATGTACAAAACAGAAAAGACAATTCCTTTATAAACATCCAAACGTATGTCGTTCCACTTAGTGAGCAACTTTGTAACTTACAGGATGCTACCTAGATTTACTGTGATGATTACTAAATTAATCTCTCATACTAAATTTATGATGATTAGTAAATTTAGTATGAGGTATTAATTCCGCTCTTTTCAAATACAGTTGCTCTCTGGTTCGTGGCAGTCAGCACCTTGATATTTGCAATCAGCACCAGTCGTGGCAATCGGCATCAATAATTGACTGTGTCAGTCAGACCCCGTGGCAATCAGCACCAAACCATTCTAGTAGTACAAAATCTGGACATCATAAAAGTGTTGGTAAAAATAGTAACAAAAACGGTAAATGTTAAAAAAAATTCTTTTCAGAAAAAGAGAAAAGTATAACTTGTATACATTATAAATAACTAGAAATTAACTCTAAAAAAATAAGTATAACGAATCATACGTCACACTGTTTGACATGAGTATAACTGTCTCTCTCTTTTCTTTTTTTTTAAATGTATTGTATTAATGAAGCAAAGAATAGCTCTATTAAATGACGCAGTGATTAATCTATAGATTTACTTTGATTAGTATTATTATTTTTATTTTAGGGGATGTTTCAACTAAATGCTTATAAGATTTTATGTATATTATGTGTTGCAGTTATAATACAGTTTTTATTGACAATTATTTGATACACTAGAACGTAATTTTGTATATGTATTTATACATTTCTCATTTTTACAGGTAAGTGTGGACAATCAATCTATTCGAACAGGAACATAACAATGGTTGTGCTGTATCTGTATGTGAGTACATATAATATATATCCTGTCTTCAGAGAATCAAGGAAATGGATTAAGTCTTGATGGCGTATTACCTGATAGTGTATTTCCTATCTGAAAGGTATGACCTGAACCACTGGATCGTGTTGGGGGAAAAGTTATGGTATTTCATTTTAGCGAAGAGTGTCGTGGAACTGAATCAAATGCTTTAGTAAGATCTAATAAGACCAGAGTGATATCGGTTGTTATCTAATGCTCGAAAAATGTCGTCAGTGATATGAAGTAGGGCTATGTCAATGCAAAAACCTGATTGCTGTAGGGGTAAGATATTATTATTAATGACGTAATTATTGAGCTGGTTATGCACAGGTTTCTCCATGACTTTGGACAATATTGGTATAGACTAATAGGTCTAAGGTCGTTTAGAGACGATGAATTTTCCTTTTTTGTTATATAGGGATTACAAGTGCTTCTTTCCTCTTAAATTTGAATTTATGTTATCCAGAACTAAATATTATCCAGACAAAAGACACACACCACTCGATAGGTCGCATTCAGCTGAACAAAATAACATGCTTGAGGATAAATTCCGATGCGTAGTTTTCGACAAAAACGTAAAACGAACTTTTGTGGTACCAAAAATTAATTACATTCATTGTCAATAGTAATTGACAGCTTTTATTTCCTGGAAGAAACGAGGTGGGTAAAGATGAACCTTTTTTCGCCTGTGATAGTCAAAAAAAGTAAAAATGTTCATACAAACCAGTATACCGTCTATGAATACGAAGTTCAAGCATGAAACGTTACATCTCTGTAAGATGCAAAGGAAAAAATGTAGAAAGTGACATATAGAACCCCGCGTACAAAACATAGTTGCTGATATTCTGTCAGTTTAGACGGTTTTACAGACTCACAACAAATAATTTTAGTATGAGTCGCTTCATGAAGCACACTATACGAATGCTTGTTGATAAGTTTATTAAATCTAGTGTTCATGTGAACAAGAAGTATAGTGGTTCATGAAGTACCTTGTACTGAAATTGTATTTGCAAGTTTGAAAAAAAAAATATCTGAATTGATAAAAATATTAACAACCGTACTTGTTTGCAGGGCTCATTATGTAACTTTCTACAGTATTTTTCATTTGCATCTTACAGAGATAACAACGTTTAATGCTTGAATTTCATATTCATAGATGGTATACTGGTTTGTATGAACACTTTTACTTTTTATGACTATCACAGGCGAAAAAAAGGTCCATCTTTACCCACCTCGTTTCTTCCAGGAATTAAATTTCATATTCATACAATATACAAGGTTTCATGAACACTTTTACTTTTTATAAGTATCATAAGGGGAAAAGACTAGTCTTTATCCATCTTCTTTTTATTTGTGTGCTGTGTATGTAGTAAAATGCTCTGTTAACCAGCAGATTGTTTTTTGACTCTTCTATATACTCTTTACGCGTATACTGCTTATAACAATAGTGAAAAATTATATTGTGAGTTGTGCACTTTGGCTTTGATGGAAGGTATGACTGAAAACAAATAACAATAAAAGGTATATTTAAGACTAAATAACTTTTACTATCTTGTATTTATAAGTCGTTAGTTTGTTATTGCTGTTAAGAAGATTGGGATAAATACAGGAATTGAGAGAGCTTAGTTTAACTTATTGACCGCTCGAGGCATTTTTTTTCTTTTAAAAAATATTATTATTATGACGTGATTCTGTGACGCACTGATTTTTTAATCCTGAATTTCGTGAACATGAGTAATTCATTTATATTGCTCAGTATACAGTGTCACCTTGAAGAAATACAATATGTATTTACTTTCCGGTTTCCTTGAACAGTAATTGAGATTCTGTAAGAAAAAATTGCTGAAAATTCCTAGGTATTCATATGTTGTATAGCAGCAAGTGAGCAATTTCTTATGTACGTACATTAATATGCTGGAAGCGATATGACGACTCATATCGAATGTATCATTGTGAGTCATGGTAATGAAAACTCATACAATTACTAATACGTTGATGTCTTTCTTTCTGTTTTCATTCACTTTCTTATTACGAACAATCACTTAGCTACAAAAGAATCAATGACATTTTCTTTTTGCAACAAGAAAAGTTAGTCAAGATTTTAGGTACGCTTAAGTTTTTAAAAATGAGAGAAATATGTTAACATCTATTCATGCTAATATGGTCAAGCTTGCCTACGTGTCCTAAAGATACGAATTATGAAATTTTTGCAACGGAAATGGGGTATAGTATTTCTTAAGAAAAATAGACCAACGTACTAAAGGAAACAAGTAACATCTTACAGGGAAAGAGTTATTTGTTGGAATTTAGCGTCCTTCTTCGGCACCAAGGCTATATGAAACATGGAACTACAGTTCAAGATGTAATACATTCAATTTTCAAAGCTCTTCCACCAGGAATCGAACCCAGCACCCCGTGTACTAGAGGTGTACATAGAGAGGGAATACAATGAGACATCATATGACTATAGCTACAAATTGCTGTTGATAAACTAAGAATATACTACACTGTAAATACTGCTTCACATAGATTATTATTATTATTATTATCCTTTGATGTAATGTACACCTTGTCTCAAAAAGGTTGAGCGCATTCTTTATTGGTGTTTTGAGGCAAAAATTTTCAAAGTCCAGCTTCGGGTATCTTCGGGAAAAAGTAAGCCAGGTTCGAACCTCCAAGCCAGCCTTTGCAAAAGGGTAAAAGTTTGCAGATGTGTTTTTCTTCTTTTAAATATAATAAGACTTGTTACCAAGTGTTTAAAAAAGCAACATTGATTGAAATACTAAATGATACAATATTTCGAAACGTTTTTATTAATGTGAGCACATGCTTGTTTGTCATTTAGCTCTCTATACGTAATGGAACATTTAAATACGTTAAAGAATCTTTCCATATGTAAAAGAATGCTCAAAATTAAGAAATAGAACATAATTATCGCCTGAGTACTAAAATAAAACTCAAAGTAGAACAGAACTGCGTTTGTAATGGATATGAATGTCATAATTATCATGAGATCCGTTATACATCGCTAGAAGCTTAGTTCTAGAAGTCCTTGTGTTAGCTCATTGGTAAGCTGTCGGCTTTCAAATCATACGGTTGAGAGTTCGATTCTCGTCTGGGCCAATACTTTTTTTTAAAATTATATTTTCCGCAATGCATGAAAAATTATATAAAATAATTACATTAAAATACACAAGTTGTTTATATATAACATAATAATTGCAGAACATAGTAAGATTATATGTTTAAAATATAACATCTGAGATAATTTTACACAGTGGTGCGGTATTATATATGATAATGTTAAATACAAGTTAGGAAAATCGTTTAATAGCAATAAATAAGTTATGTAGTGTATTTATTTGCAGCTATTTGTCATACAGATTTAACTTCTCAATATTCTCATTACAGTATGTTATTTATATTCGTGAAATACAGTATATTCCTACGGATATAGAAAGTGTATAAACAGAGTATCCAAAGTCGTATCCTGCTTCAAGACACAACTTTTCCCGATCCCCTTAACGTCACGGGAAGAAACACAAATTCTCTTTAGAACGGAATGTCGTTACTTAGAGTCTCATTCGAATACGTTGAATATGCTTTTGTGTATTCATCTCTCTCTCTCTCTCTCTCTCTCTCTCTCTCTCTCTCTCTCTCTCTCTCTCTCTCTCTCTCTCTCTCTCTCTCTCTCTCTTTCGCTTTGTTTATGTGTGTGTGTGTGTTGCGGAATATCCCAAGTTGAATACAACATTTGCAAAGTATATGAGCATCATTGTCATCGAATACCAGAAATTGAAAGTCGTGTTTCTTCAGGTTGGGTTTGCGTGTTCATGTTAGTTCACTGGTAGAGTACGGACTTGCCACTGAAGAGGTATTGAGTTCAAAGCCTACAGCTAATTATCATTCTTTTGTTAGTAGGATTGCACAGAAATCGGATACAAGGAGTGGTTTACTTCTAGAAATATTTTCAGAAGCGTTTAGGTAGCCCTGAAAAGGGCTTTTTTCGCGAGTTAAGGGGGGGGGCATTAATATTGTGTCCAAGACCCTTCTGAATTTATTACACGCCCCATTCTTCTGGGCATGGAATCTATTACATGGGTGACAAATCTATCTCCTTCCCCTACCTCCAGCCATGCTTCGGAAACAAGATGCCACAGGTCATCCTGAGTTCTTGGTGGATCTGCCTCAGGCCAACTTTCCCTTAGAGTACGCTTCACTTCTGCCCACATATTTTCCATGAGATTGAGGTCTGCTCCACGAGGCGGCCAGTCGATTAAATCAATCTCAGGGTGCCCTGCGAACCATTCATGAACCACATGGGAAGTATGTATTGGCGACTGGTATTGCTGGAACTGAATTACACCATCAGGCTGAAATACTCGTACAGATGGCACCATGATATTACTGATAATGTCTAAGTACTGAGCATTGTCCAGATGTCCTTCAATTCTATGAAGCTGTCCTGCTCCGCGACTGGAAATCCAACCCCAACATAAAATAGATACATGGCCACTGCGATTGCAAGCAGCCACATATCCATGGTCATATCGGGTGCCTCTCGGACGATACACAAAACGGCGTCCCTCCTTTGATGTTGTGAATATGGATTCATCTGAGAAAACTACGTTTTCCCAATTGAGACCCACATTCGCCTGTGCAAACGCGAGACGGTAAATTTTGTGGTCGTCTGAGAGTTTTTCCTTCACGGCAGCAACACGGCCACGTAACCCAGCATGACGAAGCCTTCGCAGAGCTGTATGCTTACTACCAGGAAAGAGAGAAGCTTCCCTTAGCTGTCCAGACGTCCTTAGTGGGTCTAACCGGGCTTCGTTTACTAATCTCGCATCTTGGGCTTCGGTTGACACATGCGGACGACCAGGAGATCGTAAATTACCAGTCTGACCTGTAACACCATATTTCCGAATCCATCGCCTTCCTGTAGAGGCCGGGACACCTACTCGCCTGCTAGCTGCAGTTGCAGAATAACCTTCCAACTCCCATAAAGTAATTACTGCTGTACGTCTATCCATAGTTACTAATGTTCTGAGCTGTGAGAAGGAAGCATAAGGTAAAAGCTAGTACCTGGCGTGTGATTGGTTACTTGCACGACACGCCTATTGTGGGGAACAGCGTTGCCAGATCTAGCATAATGATGCTAGATCTAGCATAATTTGCATGTCTCTAGCATCTAGCATCTTGCTTTTAGCATCCTGCCCAAATCTAGCACAATTTCAGCAAGTTATCAAAAAGCCGTAAAACCTGGAGATGAGAAAGAAGTTGGTCGTGGGAAGAAAAAGAACGGCAGAAATGTATCCTCTTCCATTGATTCATACACTCGGTAAACCATACAGGCAGTCTTATTTTCCGAAGTAAGTTCGGAACGGCTTTGGGCTTTTTTTTTGTGGCTCCACCCAGGGTTTTCTAATCCTTTAACTCCGAGGCATGGGCGGAGCTATGGGGGCCATTCTCCCCCCAACTTTTTGGCAACTTCACCATCTTTATTTCTGACTTCATGATCATATTTATTCCTGAAATGACAGCTCCGAGACCGACCAAAAATCTGCCCCCCCCCCAGCAGATGATTCCCAACTCCGCTTATGCTGCGAAGTAATTTTCTTTCAAAATATGTAAAGAAAAACTTTGCATTCATTTATACGATATATACGCCATTGAGTCTGACAACGACTGCAGTAATTTAGTTGAGTTAAAATTTTGGTGCGTGAAGTATTGAGTTCTATCCATGCATTCTTGCTCTCTGTGTATTTTAAGTTACGTTATCGTATCTCAACTTCCTTTTTTTAAAACTCCTGAATTAGTAATTATGAGGATCTAGCATAATTTGACCGAATCTAGCATAAGTTCGATCAGGTTTTGGAATAATTCCGAGCTGTGAGTCTGGCAACGCTGGTGGCGAACGACTTGATCAACGACTCGCGAAAGAAATCTGAAAATGGTGCGCCGTAATAATAATATTAAAAACAGTTTTTATAAAGAAATATTAATACATACGAAAAGCTGTTTAAAGAATGAATTGTTATACTGACTTTACACGTATAAAAACATATACCATATACCAAACAGATTGAGCGATATGATGATAGCTGTTTTGAGACGAACACTTTCGAAGTCCAACTTCGGGTATCTTCGGAAAACAGTAAACTAAAGCTGTTGGTTCGAACCTCCAAAGCCAACCTTAGTAATCGGGAAAAGATGTACAGATATGTTTTTCCTTCTGTTAAATATAATAAGACATGTTGAAATGGTATTAAGTGTAGAAAAAAGTAACATTGATTGAAATACTTAATGATACAATATTTCGAGACTATGTATTCACACTCTCGTTTCGTCATTGTGATTTCCATACGGAAAAGAGCATTTACGTATGAGCTCAGTTATATTTCAGAAGCAGATTCCGAAAAGCGGTCATGTTAGCTCAGTGGTACACCACCGAGTGTTTAAATCGTGAGTTCGATACCCGTTCAGGTGAGATTATTTTATGATATTCTACTTTCCTCAATGCATGAAAATTATGTAAAATAGTTACATTACAATTCATCAGTTGTATATATATTTTCATACCATCACTTGTATATATGAGTTGAATATATATATTCATATCATTTCACGACATAAGTAATTCTTATCTTTAAAATATAACATCTGAGGTATTCACAGAACGTCGGTGTGTTATGTGTGAATATTGAATACAAATTTAAAAAATCGTGTAATAGCAATAAATGAGTTATGTAATGTATTTATTTGCAGCTACTTTCATCGCAGATAACTTCTCAATATTCGCATTACAGCATTTAGGTCGAGCATATCGAAAATCGGATCGTGGTTCAAGACAAAAAAAACTAGCTAGCCCCAAACTGTCACGTAAGAAATTCACGAATCGCAAAAGTAAAGTGAAGAGATTGAGAGCGGTAATTCCTTAATCGCTCTCTCTCAACTCTCTCTTATCTGCATTTATACATATAAAAGTGTATGTATGTATGTTCCATCATAACTCATGTGTGCCTAGAGCAGGGTTTCTCAACCTGGGAGTCGCGGCCCCTAGGGGATCGCGAAGATAGGCGGAAGAGATAAATATAGTTAGAATCTAATACCAGAAATTATTTTTAAATATTATTTTTAATTTTGTTCTGATAGGCATACTTTTATTTTTTATACACACTGTAAAGAACAATAAAAAATAAGTCTACTGAACATTTTCAAAGGGTGTAGAATTCGTGTTACTATTCGGTTCAAAGTATCTTGTCGTCGCGAATTCTGTCGAGAAATTTGAAGCTTAAAATATACAAAACGATAATCATGCCTGTTGTTCTGTATGGTTGCGAAACATGGTCACTTACTCTGAGGGAAGAACATAGACTGAAAGTATTTGAGAACAAGATCCTTAGACGAATATTCGGACCCAAGAGGAACGGGAATGGGGAATGGCGGAAACTTCATAACGAGGAACTACATAATTTATACGGTTACCCAACATTGTTAGGGTCGTCAAGTCTAGGAGGCTTAGGTGGGCAGGTCATGTAGCTAGAATGGAAGAAAGTAGAAACGCTTTCAAAGTCTTGACAGGAAGACCAAACGGAAAACGACCATTAGGAAGACCTAGGCGCAGATGGGAGTAGAATATTAAGATGGATCTCGCTGAGATAAGAATACAAATTAGAAACTGGATCCAATTGGCTAAGGATAGAAGTCAGTGTAGAGCTTTTGTGAACGCGGCATTGAACCTCCGGGTTCCATAGGCCATAGAGTTAGTTAGTTAGTAGAGTTGTTTAAAAATGAATTTAAATCAAAGAGGTATGATATAAAACTAATGAGAACTGTATATAGAAATACTAGAAAAATACACATGAAACAAAACCTGCACATTGAAATACAATTAAAATTAAAACCTAATGAGATACCTAAGCATGGTGTAATTTCACTAGTGCAGCAATGCCCGGTTCAATCTTCATGACGAACATTATCAAGCCATTTTCAACTGATAAGCGATTTCATATCTTTGTTTTAATGTTTACCATAAAAAAAACACTTTCGCACAAGTACGATATAGCAAATGGAATTATTACTTTTAAAGCAGCAATCACCAGACCAGGATATTCTTCTCTCCTTATCAGGCAGAACTTGTCCAAGTCTTCGTTACAGAAAACCAGTTGCAAAGACTTGTCGCATGATCATTCTATTATTTGGTCAAGAAGTTGTGGGCTTAGATCGGATACGTTAATGGCCTCTTCAATGAAGGAGTTTAACATCCATCTTGAACCATCACCTTCGTCGTTGGGAATATAGATATTACAGTTACTGTATCCACTGTCAGTGCCGGACGCCTAAAAAAGGGGCCACACATTTCGGAGGAAGTGTGTTACTCATGTTAGGAAAGTGCATGTGCACATGTGTAAAATAGAAGGAAAACGTAATAAAATGTGCTCAAAATTAAGGAAAGGTAGGGTTTATTTTGAAAATGTTATTGAGCTTCGTGCCAACCATGGTGGCGCTTCGTAGCTAGTCTGTCGACGTCACTCATATATACGGTGACATCGTACTATACTCTCGCCCCGGGCAATGATTTTCCATGGCACTGTTCACTATAAACCAAAAAAATGGATTCTACTATTATAGAAGTAGGTATGTTAAAAATCCCACACAAGCTTATTATAAAACAAATTATAAAAGGGTCGCTGGCAAGAGCGTGTGATAAAAGGGGATCGTGATAGGAATTAGATTGAGAACCACTGGCCTAGAGTAATTTTAACCACATTTCTTATAGTTTCAAAAAGAGTGCTGTCGGGTTACCTATGGTGAATGGGAGGGGGATACATATAAAAGATTGCTAGAAAATGATCGATATTAGATTCATAGTTTTCGGGGTCGCTTAGATAAATAGTGAGACTTTCAATTTCGCTTAACTCCGATTAAGCTCTCATTAGTAGGGATGGGCACGAACGACTTTTCTTTGAAACTCGACTCGACTCGAAACAGACATCTTTGAGGTCTACTCTTGGACTCGGCGCGAAAAATATCTTCCAACTCGACTCGGATTAGAGTCAAGTCGAACCAAAACGAGCCAAATCCTGTGTGTAGTCCTACCTAGACAATACATAGACAATAATTATTCTATCATCAATTATACTACTGTTACTACAAATAATAATAATAATAATAATAATAATAATAATAATAATAATAATAATTATTATTATTATTATTATTATTATTATTATTATTATTATTATTATGACAACACCGTGTACAAACATGAACGATAGATGGTTAATAAAGGAATACTAAAAGCTAGTTGACTGCCGACGTCGGTAGTCATGAAGTCTACAAGGCAAGGACATCGTTCATTACCCTAAGCTGTAAGCGTCGGTGGAGTACAGATGGTCAACTATTAACCTCTCGCCAGAAATTGGTGGCCCCGCAGCGACGATCCGTGATGGCCCAAGTTCAATTTTGAAAACTTTACTACCAGCGGCAGAGACGCGATGAAACGCCAACGAACCACAAAAATTACTCTCCCAAAATATGTTAAAATGCCTATATGTGTGATTTGTTTATATTTAGGTGAATCAAAAAAACACAAAACAAATACGCCGGGGTGGACGCGAACTATCAATATTACGATTACTAGGCACGTGTTCTTCTGACTTCCCCACGGAAACGATTATAAAAAGCTTGGTTTCATTTCATTTCATTTCATTTCATTTATTTGCCTGTTTCATTAGCTTACAAAGCATGAGAAATTCTCATGTAAGCATTACAGTTGTCAGAAAGAAAGAAAAAAAAAACATACAATATTGTCAAGTACCAGAAGTATACATCATGCAATCTTTCTAAAAATACAAAACCACATAATTAGGTAACTGTTTCTACCACACCAGGCATGTACTCACGGGTAAGTATCTGTTTCCAACTCTTCAGTTAATGAGTCATTTAAATATTCTTTAATTGTGTAATAGCACTTTTCACTGAGTAGATTATATAAAGTCTTACCAAGAATGGAAACATTGGTCATATTTTTCAAGTACAAAGGAAGTTTATTATACAATCTGACACAATTCATGTACACGGTTTTGCTTATATTAGCATATTTTTGATGCATCACAAATATGTCACTACCTTGTCTTGTATTATGGCTATGAACATTTTTATTAAAGATAAAAAGATGCTTGTTTTTCACAGTAAAAAGAATAGATTTATAGATGTATAAACTGGGGAGTGTTAAAATTTTTGCTTCTATGAAAACCTTTTTACATGACGATTTTGTGGGTAACCCAAAAATTATTCTAATCGCTTTCTTTTGCAATCGGAAAGTGCTTAAACTATTTTCAGCAGATCCCCAGTGTATTATGCCGAAGTTAATTAATGAATTAAACTTGGCGTAGTAAAAGCTAAGAAGTGCTTCTCTCGATACAGTACCTTGAAGTTTGTATAAGGCAAAACACACGCTACTTAGTTTCTTGTTTAAAGTGGAGATATGAGCAGACCATGAAAGATCATCACTTATGATTACACCTAAAAGCTTTGTTATGCAAGAATATTGGAGTAAGTTAGAAGATATTTTTATTCTAGGTGATATACGCGGTTTTCCTGGAAAATGAAAATGTAAGAGGATCGATTTATCATGATTTATAATTAACCTATTCGCTGTTATCCATTTTACTAATTTGTCCGTAAAAATGTCAGATTTCCTCTCAACTTCTTCTATTGATTTTCCTGATATTATCATACTGATGTCATCAGCATATAGAATACATTTCGCTGGATGCATAAATTCTAACAAGTCATTTATATATATCAGGAAGAGAATAGGACCCAAAATGGAACCTTGAGGAACACCTCTGACTACAGTTGATAAAGACGAACAAGTTGTTTGAAACCCATCTGCAGCTAATTTTGATATTTGTACCGCTTGTTGCCTACTGGATAAATAAGAGAGAAACCAGTTGTGAGCTACTCCTCTAATACCATAAGCATACAACTTGCTTAAAAGAATAGCATGATCAATTGTATCAAAAGCTTTGGATAAGTCGATGAATAGGCCAACAACATATTTACTGTTTTTTAATTCAAGAGCTATATTGGACATGTAATCAAACAAGGCTGTTTCAATACTTTTCTTATTTTGGAAGCCATGTTGTGATGGTGATAGTAAGTTACATGACTTCAAAAAATTGCAGAGTCGTGACTTCATCACATATTCAAAAATTTTTGAAAACGTGGAAAGAATGGAGACTGGGCGATAATTTCTTACATCATGCATACTCCCCTTTTTATGGAGAGGAATTACTTTTGCCACTTTTAACACTGATGGAAAACATCCTTTCTCAAGAGATAGGTTAACTAAATAACAGAGATGATTTACAATGAAAGGAAAACAAAATTTAATAACAGTCACTGGAACTTCATCAAAACCTGAAGATCCCGAATTAGAAATCTTACTCAATATTTTCCGTAACTCCTCTACTGTTGCTGGAATTAAAAAGATCGTATGTGAATGCATTTGAAATTTCATCGAGTCGTCATAACTCGCTTGTATGGGGTCAGGTAATGGTACACTATCTAGAAAATAATCATTGAAGACATCTGCAATCCGCTTAGGTTCTTTAATAATTTCGTCCCCAACTTTAACATACTCAAAGTCGCTCTTTTTGTTGTTTGTTCTACCATTTAAGATTTTCCACATAGTTTTAGCTTTATTAGTAGAATTAAGTATTGTGGAGCTATTTGATAGTAATTTAGCTGTTTTAATTACTCTTCTGTATATTTTCCTGTACTTAAAAATATAATTTCGAAAGCTGTGAGGAAGTGATGTATTTATTTTGAGTAATCTATTATATCTAAATAGGTTACTTTTAGAAATTTTAATGCCTTTAGTTAACCACGATTTAGTGGTTGTTGAAGGATAAATCATTGACGTCTTAATTTAGCCAATCAGACAAACCCCTACATCTCGAGTTCTAGGAGGTGATACCGCGAACCGTTTCAGATTTATTGCTTTCTGGTAAAGTACTATCCATGCGCAAAATTTGAGCATAATAGCCGACATGCATCTTCGGTGCCTCTTATCTTTAGTACAATTTTAACCAGAGATGGTGTGGGTCAATGAAAATTTGATCCACGACCCACCATGACCCACTATCACCCACCACCCAAATGACCCATTGGCCCACTCTGACCCATCAACCATCGTGATCCACTCTGACCCACCACCAACTATGAACCACTCTGAACCATTGCGACCAACTCCGACCCACCAAAAGCCATCGACATCAACTCTGACCGATGACCCACGTCCTCCTCTCCATTGACTAAAGAGATTACACTTGTAATAAAACAAGACTGTGAAATTATCACTTATCGGAGTTTGAATTTCTACCGTCATTGGCTCAAGCACCTCTTTGTTACAATACTGGTGGGTCTGACCTTTACGATATATAATGGCAAAGTGTTTCTCATTTTCCGATTTAAAATGAATTTAAATTTATCATATGTAATTATTTCTTTGTTGCCTTACAGACACATTCAGTAGAAAATAGGGTGAAATTTAAAAGTTTCGAATCAAGGAAAAGTAGACCAACGTAAAAAAAAAAAAAAAATTGAAAATGCCCATGTAATTACGTTTAGAATACAAATTTTATGGCCATTTTCTCTAACTTTATGGCTTGATTGCCTTATGCTCGGAACGCTCCATATATTAAACACCAGCTTCAGCAATTATAAATAGAAAGCAGTGGGTATAAAATTCAAAAAGAACTTTAGTTTGCATTACTCAATTTTTTTCTCAACTAATATCAATCGTTTTCGATTATTTTTACAAATCAACCCACTATTAATTTCCACTATATAGAAAAGGCACCCCCGTCCCCCCGCTCATAAAAGACAATTTTAAAAAATGCCAGGGCATATTCTCTTATGCTGAATTTCAGCTCTCAGTTGAACGGCTTGTGAGATACCAAATTTTTCGCAAAAATTCGGACTTCAACTCCCCCTAAGGATATGTATTATAATGAAAGTGACACGCGTATGATAACTTCCCAGTTGGGATTGGAGCCTGATTATATACCAAACGTCAATTCATTTGACTTTGCAATTTGACCGTGATGATTACGCAGACATAGTTACTTTCAATTTTTTATGATACATATCCTTATTTCATATGTTACAGATGATTCAAAAATATTTTTTCAAGCAGTTAGCTCCTCTAGAATCTCACAGGCTGCATCCCAAAATCCAACTCCTACTATCCTATGACAATCCAAAAGTGACTGAACTTTTTTTATTAGGAACAAATGACAAAAGAAAAATGGAGATCTTGAAAGTAAAATGTAGAAAAGCTCGGTGCCGCCAATAACTGCATATTTCTCCGCCCCTTCATTCCGAACTTAAAAATAAAACTTAATTCGAATATGGTTAATTACTGAATTTATTACAGTTAAATTCCACTCACTACATGCTATAGCTACAACTATGTAACAAAAATAACAACTGTGAAACATGTTCTGAATTACTATTACATTTCTTACGCAATTATTAAACATATTAGAATAGTAAAAGAGGATTGTTCGTGAAATAGTATATTTGCTCATGATTTTTAACTTTTTCATACGGAAAAAATTAAAATATTATTCAAGTTTTAAAATTTGCACTCTGCAAATATGTTGCCCTCTAGGCAATGGGACTAATGTGGACTAATGGGAAATGCTACACTGTTAGCGGCGCTGAAAACTTACGATTCGATTCTAATATCGGTTGATTTCGATATCTTTATGTCGCTACGTAACCACCCTGGGTGCTAATGGGAGCTTAATTGGACTTGAATTGAAAGTAGAGCTATTCACCTAAGCGACCACGAAACTATGGATTCGATACTAATATCGAACCGTTTCTAGCATTTTTGATATGTATCCCGACAGTACTCTTTTTCCAGACTGTAAGAAATATAGTTAAAATTGCTCTAGATATATTAGAATTATGTTGAAACACACACATAAATCCACTTTTATATTCTGTATAAATAGAGAGTGAGCGAGCGAGCGAGCGAGAGAGAGGCGACTCAAGGCATCACCACTTCCACATTGCAAAAGCATATATCAGGAATTGAATTGAAAATCTATGTAAAGACTTTCTGCTGTGGCATGCTTCATAAGCACAATTCCAGTCTGCTCACGTGACCATTGGGGTTCATGAATTTTTTTTGCGAGCGTTCCGACTTTGGATTCTCTGTTTATACCCTCTGTTTATGCATCGAATAACTTTTCAAGAACATAAATGACATTCTGTATTATGAATGTTGAGAATTACTCTCTATATGACAAATAGCTGCAAATAAATACACTACATGATTTATTTATTGCTATTGAACGAGTTTCTTAACTTGTATTTACATCCTCATATATAATACCGACCTACTGTGAAAATTATCTCAGATGTTATATTTTAAACATAATAATTACTATGTTCTGCAATTATTATGTTATATATAAACAACTTATGTATTTTAATGTAATTATTTTATATAATTTTTCATGCATTGCGGAAAATGCAATTTTAAAAAAAGTATTGGCCCAGACGAGAATCGAACTCTCAACCATATGATTTGAAATCCGACAGCTTACCAATGAGCTAACACAAGGACTTCTAAAACTAAGCTTCTAGCAACGTATAACGGATCTCAAGATGATTATGACATTCATATCCATTACAAATGCAGTTTCTGTTCTACTTTGAGTTTTATTTTAGTACTCAGGCGATAATTATGTTCTATTTCTTAATTTTGAGCATTCTTTTACATATGGAAAGATTCTTTAACGTATTTAAATGTTCCATTACGTATAGAGAGCTAAATGACAAACAAGCATGTGCTCACATTAATAAAAACGTTTCGAAATATTGTATCATTTAGTATTTCAATCAATGTTGCTTTTTTAAACACTTGGTAACAAGTCTTATTATATTTAAAAGAAGAAAAACACATCTGCAAACTTTTACCCTTTTGCAAAGGCTGGCTTGGAGGTTCGAACCTGGCTTACTTTTTCCCGAAGATACCCGAAGCTGGACTTTGAAAATTTTTGCCTCAAAACACCAATAAAGAATGCGCTCAACCTTTTTGAGACAAGGTGTACATAAAAACTAAACATATAAAATATAAGAAAAAATTATACAAATTTCCGGAAGAATTCCGTTTGAATATTCTCTGGATTCGTCACTGTGCATATTTGCATACATATGCATTTTAGAGTGCTGATATTTTGCTTTGTCCTGAGCAGATGTGGCATACTGGAGCTCTGCACGGGCTGGAATCTTCAACCCGGGCTCAGCCTGCCCCGTTAATTTATAATATTGAGGCCCGACCCGAGTCCGAAATATGTTTTAGCCTTTAGGCCTGAGTCCATGTGTGTGCCAAGTGTCAAATGAGCCCAAAATAAACCAAAATTACTGAAATTTAATAATTAACGCAAAATTGTATTTTAATTTAGAGCAATTAAAGGTTTAATTTTGCAGTTGTGCTTTAAAAGTTTTCCAGAAAGAATGGCCCGATAAATATTGTTGTACAGTATATTTACAAAGTTAGGCCCGAGAAATATGATTGTATATTTAAAAATTTACGGTTCAAGTCCGAAGTGATCTATGCTTTGTAAGCCCGAGCGAGTGCAGGCCTCTAATCTGAAGCGCATCGAAACTATTTTTATCTATTTAACTAATTGTGTTCGTTCTGTTACTAGTTTTCTTGAACATACTACTCTGCATGCTTAAATGTTTATATCTTTTCTCGAAAAGCAGAAGATTAGTTTTTAATATTCAATTTATTTGCCAACTTGGCTGTTCTGTCTTAAAATATACCTGCCAAAAGTATGTTGCTGTACTTTTACCTGTAAAAGTGTTTCAGTACAAATCGCTGCTCCACAATTTCAATGCCTGAAGCACATAGTAGTATCGTTAAGCAAGAAAATTGAGTTTATATGATAATTACCACCTGTAGGATTTTGCCAGAAGGCTGTCTGTAACGCTGAAATAAAACTGTGTATTTTCTTTCTATCTACATACTGTATAAAAGAATAATATTTTCCCCTATATTTTAAATTTTCTTTATAATTGCAATAATTGTTACTAGAAACTCTAATATAAATGCGATTCTCACAGATAATATTTATACAGAGAGATTAGTTATTTGTTTAATGGTGTGTACTAGGAAAAACTTCCGCTGAACTCACAAATGTTATTACAGCTGACCTATTTTGCATTTATAAACAGTTGTTTTTATTATAGTTGTTCTTTTCTAGTTAATTTTGTTTTTCCGTTGCAAATTAAAAAAAAAAAAACTTTTTAAAATTTCTGATCACGTACATAAATACAGGTTACGTTTTAGTTTCAACTGCTTGAAATAACAGCTACATTATTAAAGAAAAACAGCACTATAATTAAATGGTAATAATCCAATTCAATAAAAATGATTTTATTTTTTATTATTTTTGTTTTAAAACAAAAATTAATCATATAAAAGTAAGTTGTGTACTGCAAGTTGAGAAAGTATTTGAATATAATTAATATAGAACAGTATTTTTCTTTTTTGCAGTATAGTTTTAATATTATTGCAGTAAATTTTAGTTTTTTAAAAAAAACATATGAAAACAGCAAAAAACGAAAAAGAATAATAAAAAAATAAATTTAATGAAATTAATTGGTTGAAAAATTGATAAAAATTTTGACATACCGTAACTTTCTTATATTGTTCATACCTCTGCCCTCGTTTATTTTAGGTGTTATGCTGTTGAGGTCATACTTTGAAAGTTTGATCCTACGGTTATCGTACGCGCCTTTGGCGCGGGAGACCAGGGGTTTGATTCCCGGCGGGAGCTCATGTGGTTCGGATTCCACGTTAATCAATAGGTCCACGTCTCATATAGCCTCGCTGCTAAACGGGACGTTAAACTCAACTCAAGTTTGAACCTAATTTCTCCATTTGTGTTCGTTTTGTTATAGATAGTAGATAGATCATTCAAGTTTGCACCAAAGAGAACAACGAGCAGTGATCCGGTTTTTGTGGTCGGAAGGTGTATAAGGAACAATGACCAATTTCTAGACGTTTTGCCACTTCATCAATAGTTATTCATTTGCAGTAGCGTACGCAGGAATTTATTTCGGAAGGGGGGTGTCCAAACTCAATATGAAGGTATTTTGTACTAAAATTTGTAAGATTGCCCCTAAATTTAAGCTAAATTTACACAAAAGTCGAAATTTCGGGGGAGGGGTCCGGACTCCCAGGACCCACCCTCTTGCGTACGTCCTGTTCGTTTGTCTAAGAGAACCACGTCATGTTCACACTCAATGTTGTCATCATTTGTGGCCGTACATGATCGTCTGGCTCCTTCCTCGTGCGTAACAGTGCGACCATTTTTGAATTTGTCAATCCATTCGGAGACACTCGGTTGCGGCAAGACACTGTTCCCATATTGTACAGTCCGCAGCAAAAAACCTGCAACATAAGCATGTAAGTTTATTGTGAAACGACGAAGTCTTTTGTTCCAAAATAAATGTGCAGGGGAGGACGCCGAGGTTTCTCCTGGCGTGATTCGTGCCACTTAGACGTTATGTTGATTCCCTGCGCTGTTAGGCGTAGTTTCACAATAAACTTACATGCTCATGTTGCAGGTTTTCTGCTTCGGACTGTACCGAAAGTATTTGATGGATTGCGGCCCCCGATACACCTGACCACTGCTCGTTGTTCTTCTTTGGTGCAAACTTCTAATGGAGCGGCCATGATCTATCTGCAACAGAAGGAAGATAAATGGAGAAATTAGGATTAAAACTTTCACAACATAACTGAGCACAACAACATAACAATAAAATAAACGAGGACAGAGATCAATACGAACAATGTAAGAAGAGTTATGTCAAAATTGCGGATAATTTTTGACTTACCCTCGTACTTACATGGTAACTACTGCAACCAAACAAGGAATCAACAGCCGTAACCATTAAGGTTGTTACCGTTTGCCGGTAAACCTAAGACATACCTTTATAGCACTAGTTACTGCCGGTACGAACTAATGAATTTGAAATACACTGTAAAATGACTGCCGAACAGTATTCTGTGCCAAATGAAAAAATATACAAACTCTTATCAGTGATAAAATCACATTATTAGAATGGTGACTGTTAACAACTTAACTACGTAATATGTAAATTAAGCTAAAACGCTGAAATCGGCGTTGATTTTCCAAAGGAATCACACAGAAAATAGATTAAGAGAACTGATTTACACACCAGCACAGCCACAATCGAAAATATTTCATATATTACACCGAGGAGAATGAAATGATCCGAAATTACTTTTTAAAGTAAACTTGAAAATAGCATCGCAACGGAAATAATGTAGAAATAACTAATCCATAATAGAAAATGAATACCAGTTTGGGATCAGGTTTTTGGTTGGTAAGACAGTTCACGTACAAACACACCACCATAGATCAAGAACATATATTACTCACACTTTGGCACCATTCTGGATGCCATTACTTAAGAAAAGATTACATGCACCAGGTTGTTATTTTCTGGAGAAGTTCTAGAATACTGGTCTGCACACATAGTTGAAGGTGGGTTAGTAGTGAGTTGGTTCCTTTCTTTATCAAAGTTCAATACTCAATTTACATTATAGTGCCGAGCGAGCGATAGCGAGTGAAGGCGGGTTAGTAGCCAGATTGATTATTTTCTTTATTGCAACTTAATGGATCTGGACCAGTGTTCTAGAACGCTGCCATTTTGTGAAAAAAAAGGGGTAATTTGGATCTTTCAGTTCAAATATAAACGAAACTGATCAACGATACAGTAATATTTAATGCACGTCGGAATTACAAGATGTAAGAGAAAAAATATATTGAATAAGATAGGATAAAACTTAGCTGATTGGTCATTGTTAACTCGACCAGAATCTTCATTTTAGGCCATACTACATAGAATATTGATTAATAATTCATGGGTGATAGAAGCGATTATAAATATAACAATAAAGTTGAAAGGAGTTTGTGTATTTTAATAAAGTCATCCCTAAGTGGCAAGATTAACAGAATTTGGAATGTCATTAGTTCAATCTTCTACAGAGAGGATTTCCTCCCAGTTCTCTCGACTAAAAGTGCTATGATCGAAGTTGTCACGGATTCTCCTTTCATAAAATTAGCTTAGACTCAAAACTTATTTAATTTTTTTTTTTTTTTTTTTTTTTGCATATATACATACACAGAACGTTCAGATTGCGAGGATGACTCGGGTATGTTTCTCACTTTTTAAATTTTCGTTCAAGTTATGACGGCTCAAATTTGGCCATCTTTTGAAATATTTTGAATTTGACTACTTTGTAATGTTGTAGTCCGCATATTGTATGTATAAAAATAAAACAAAGTAGGTACAGTAGAACCCCTCTTGTTCGCCCTCGGCTGGTCCGCCACTCCTGTTGATCCGACCGTGCTCGAGCCGAACTTGTCCCGTCTCGTCGGTGACTCACAAGGCCCATTGATGTTTACTTGCTTTTAGTACATATCCGCTTTAGTGCTCCGTCATGTATCGTTTCTTTCGTTCTGCCTAATTTTTGTACCGTACTGTACAGTTTTTAGTGCTTACTGTTCATTTGTTTTTACTGTAGAGAACAATACAGTCTCATTTTTTTTTTTTAGTTCAGAGATTGTTTATTGTACTGTAAAACCGTATTTTTCTGTATTTTCTGATAATCCGACCTTTTTGTGTTCTGACCATACCCCCAATCCCAGGGGTGACGGATTAGAGGGGTTCTACTGTATATAGAATTACAAGGAGGGCAACAGGGATCGAACCGTAGGGTCTTCCGCTTCGAGGGTGCGTGTACTAACCATAGCTATAAAATAGCTCAGGAAACATAACTTGCTCTTTATCTTGATCCATACTGGTCGTACACCCCATACAAAGATCAAGCGAAAATTAGGGAAACGAGTAAAACATACGGAAGCATAGCTAAGAGTTACAGTAATCTTTTATTGTTTTATTACCTTAATTTAGATGCATGTATGCATTTCGTGTGTGCATTGCACACAACGCATTCAGTGTTTACACGCGTTGCAAGTCCTCACCTGTTATGGATGAATGTTATAACATTCGTATTCTGCAGTGTGAATAACACACGAAACTCTTATAGATCATAAAAATTGTTGTTATATAAATTAATATACTTTTCTTATTGAATGTTTACATTCACAGTCAGTGGTGTGTAATTCTTTATTATTAATAACTAGCAGAATACCTGTTCTTCGCAGCGAGAGAATACGTTTCAATTTGGACATAAAGGGGCTGAATTTGGATTTAAAGTGTATCCGAAGCGTCACTGTTCGTCTCAGCGACATCGAAAACTGTGGATTCGATACTAATATTGGTCATTTTCGATCATTTATATACATCTCCCCTTTCCCCAAAGTTATGGGGCAGAATTTGGATTTAAACGGCTTCGGAAGTGTCACTTTTCATCTCAGCGACCCCGAAAACTATGGATTTGACACTAATATATGCCATTTTCTATCATTTTTATTTTTCTTCCCCTTCCTTAAGTTGCGGGGCTAAATTTCGATTTAAACGGCATCGGAAGTGTCACTGTTCATCTCAGTGACCCAGAAAACTATGGATTCGACAGTAGTAGATGGGAGACACCTGACACCCGGTAGCTGAAAAATCGCCTTTTTTTTCCATGGTCTCCTGAGAGCAAGGACTCAATTTTCCACTGTCTCACGATACGCTATGACCCACGCACCGTCAACTCACGATCTTTTACGACCTCCATGTTAGGGGTGTATTCATTCCCTTTTATGAGCACTTTTAAGGGGGTGTACTCGTTCCCTTTTATGAGCACATTTTAGGGGGTGTACTCGTTCCCTTTTTCCACCCCCTACGAACACATAGAAGAGCAGAGATAACACATAAGAGTACGTAACACACAGCAGAACAGATAACACATAAGAGTACGTAACATAACAAGGGTGTACTCGTTCTCTTTTATGAGCATATTTTTCAACCCCTACGAACACATAGAAGAGCTGATAATACATAACATAGCAAGGGTGTACTCGTTTTCAACCCTTCTTTTAACATAGCAGAAATTACACTGAGACTACGAACACATAGAAGAGCATAAGACTACGTAACACATAACAACCTCCATCTTAGGGGTGGACTCGTTCTCTTTTATAAGCATATTTTCCAACCCCTACGTACACATAGTAGAGGTGTTTTCGTTTTCAATCCCTTAGCATAAGACTATGTAACATAACAGTTACTAACATACAGCAGAGCAGATAACAAACACAACCACCTCCATTTTAGGGGTGTATTCATTCCCTTTTATGAGCATATTTTTCAACCCCCTATTATAACATAGCACAGATTACATAGCAGAGCTAATAAAAGAACATGGTTTATTTTTCAACCCTTATTTTACCATCACAGAGACTAGGAAACATAGCGGACATAGCACAGAGGGTGTATTCATTTTCTCCACCCCTAATTGAACATAGCAGAAATTACACTGAGACTACGAACACACAGCAGACCAGAGAATACATCAAATTCATTCCCTTTTATGAGTACATTTTAAGGGGTGTACTCGTTCTCTTTTATAATTACTTTTTCAACCCCTATTTTAAGACAATGAATACCTATGTAACATAGCGATTCGATACGCTCTTTGAACCGTTTTGGATGAAACTCAGCATATGGGGGTTTTCGACCATGCTGAGTACGAATATCATACTTATTTTTACCTGGGTCCTATAGTTTATGTGGCATACGCCCTTTCTATGACAATTTGAACCGATTTGGATGAAACTCGGCATATGGGGGTTTTCGGACATGCTGAGTACGAATATCATACTTATTTTTACCTGGGTCTGATAGTTTATGTGGGATACGCCCTTTCTATGACAATTTTAACCGATTTGGATGAAACTCGGCATATGGGGGTTTTCGACCATGCTGATTACCAATACCACACCTACTTTTACCTGGACGTCGTTTGTATGACACTTAAAACCTAATAACTCAAAAACGGGTCCACATATTGAGGTCGTGTTTCCACATTTAGTAACGGGTCACCAGCAACCACAAGTTCCAAAATAATGACCATCGAGGTCAAAGTTCAACCTACTTAAAACCTAATAACACGAAAACTGAGCCACATATTGAGGTACTGTTTCCAAATCTAGTAACTGGTCACCAACTACTACAAGTTCCAAAATAATGACCATCGAGGTCAAAGGTCAACATACTTAAAACCTAATAACACGAAAACTGAGCCACATATTGAGGTGGTGTTCCCACATTTAGTAATTGATCATCAGGTACTACATGCTCCAAAATAACGACCATCGAGGTCAAAGGTCAGCATACTTAAAACCTAATCACTCGAAAACGGCACCACATATTGAGGTGGTGTTTCCAAGTCTGGTAATTGGTCATCAGGTACTACAAGATCCAAAACATTGACCATCGAGGTCAAAGGTCAACCTACTTAAAACCTAATAACACGAAAACGGGGCCACATATTGAGATGGTGTTTCCAAGTCTGGTAATTGGTCATCAGGTACTACAAGATCCAAAACATTGACCATCGAGGTCAAAGGTCAGCCTACTTAAAACCTAATAACACGAAAACGGGGCCACATATTGAGATGGTGTTTCCAAGTCTGGTAATTGGTCATCAGGTACTACAAGATCCAAAACACTGACCATCGAGGTCAAAGGTCAACCTACTTAAAACCTAATAACACGAAAACGGGGCCACATATTGAGATGGTGTTTCCAAGTCTGGTAATTGGTCATCAGGTACTACAAGATCCAAAACATTGACCATCGAGGTCAAAGGTCAACCTACTTAAAACCTAATAACACGAAAACGGGGCCACATATTGAGATGGTGTTTCCAAGTCTGGTAATTGGTCATCAGGTACTACAAGATCCAAAACACTGACCATCCAGTCAAAGGTCAACCTACTTAAAACCTAATAACCCGAAAACGGGGCCACATATTGAGATGGTGTTTCCAAATCTAGTAATTGGTCATCAGGTACTACATGCCCCAAAATAATGACCATCGAGGTCAAAGGTCAAACTCGAAAATGGATCCACATACTCAGGTGCTGTTTCCACATTTAGTAATCGGCCACCAACTACTACATGTCCTAAAGGTACTTACCACGGAGGTCAAAAATCAGACTAGTAAACGAAGCAACATATTGAGGTGGTGTTTCCACATTTAGTAATTGGTTACCAGCAACTACATGCGCCAAAAAGGTCAAATATTTAAACCAGAATAACTCGTAGATTGAGCGTCGGAAAATTTTTGTACCAAGGAGAAAATGTGAAGGAGGAATAAATTTGAGTGCCCTATTGAATTTTGTACCAACGAGAAATCTCATTTGCAACTAGCTTAGAATTTCTGTCCCTGTTTGGGTTATTCAAAATTTGGATAGACTAAGAAAGCAAGATATGCCATTTTAACCAGCTGAGAATTTAAAGAAACAAAGGGAACCTACTCAATTTTCTATCGACGAGAAATGCCATTTCAACTACCTCAGAATTTATGTGCCTTTTTGTGCTAAGGTCTATTTTAACTCTTCTTGACTAATTAGATAAACGAAGGAATATTGTACCAATGATAAATGCCATTTTTTTTTCTAGACCATGTTCTAATATTTAAACAAACGAAGGGGTGAATTTGATTGAGCTATTCAATTTTGCACCAATGAGAAATAGCAGCGTATTTTAAATAAACAAACAATCGGATAAATTTAACCGGCTCAGAAGTGTACTATTTAAACAAACGAAGGTCTCTTGAGTGAGATTTCTAACTAACTCAGAATTTCATTTCATTTTGAAATACTCAAATTTGGATGGAGTGTTTAGTTTTGTTCGAACCAGAAAAATTTGATTGGATTATTTCCTTATGTACCAACTGGAAAAAGGGAAGGGCCATTAATCAAATAAATGAAGGAATAAATTTGGGTAGAATATTTAGTTTTGTACCTAGCAAAATTAGAAAAAGAAGTGAAGAACGAATAAAATCTGGATGGACTATTTTCTTATGTACCAACAAACAAAATGGAGCACCAGCGACAAAAAAGAAACCGAAGAAGGAATAAATTTGGGTGACCTATTCAGTTTGCAGAATCAGCATTCTATACTTTTTTCTGCCATTCATTGGGGATGTCCTATTTCTTTTCGTGCCAACGAGACCATTTTTAACCGACTTAGAATTTGTACCAAACAGAAAAGAGGAGCTACACGATTAAACAAAGCAATCAATTTTTAACTAGCTCAGAATTTCTAGACCATGGTGTACTATTTAAACAAACGAAGAGATAAATGTGTGTGACCTATTCACTTTTGTACCAAGCAAAATAAGAAAAAGAAGTGAAGAACGAATAAAATTTGGATGGCCTATTTTTTCATGTACCAACAAAAATGGAGCACCAACGACAAAAAGGAAACCGAAGGAGGAATAAATTTGGGTGACCTAATCAGTTTTGTACTAATCAGAAAAAAAGCGAAGAAGGTAAAATTTAAATAGCTCAGTATTTATGTACATTTTTGTACTACTAAAATAAACGAAGGAATAAATTTGGGTGTTCTACAGAAGAAAACGGGGAAGGGCCATTTTATTTAATTTTGTAGTACTCAAAATATACAAAGATATAAATTTGTGTGACCCATTCGGTTTTGTTGGCTTTTTTAGAAAGACTATTTTATCTTTTTGTGCTCTACAAATAAACGGAGGAAAAGCAAAGAGAGACCATTTTATGTGCCTTTTGTAACGAAGAAACAAATTTGAAGGAGGTTCATTTTAACTAATCCTGCTGCGAGTAGATCAATTAGTACATAGTAAAAAAATAAAACAATATGGCATTATTGCGCCTTTCATTTTCGAATACATACGGATTAAGCCACTATGGCAAAAAATACTACTCTCTCCTTATGCTTATTTGGAGCAGACTTAAGAGGACCAAGCATTAGAAACCACTAGTAGGGTGTCGATTCAGTAAACTCTACATCTAGTAAAAGAAAACGAACCGATAATTTTGAGACAGTTCCATATGGGTAAATACAGTATTAGTAGAAACGATAGCTTTTAATTAAGTAGAGATAAGGAGAGAGTGAAAAAAAATGGAAAATTAAATTTTAAATCATTATTATTATTATTTTAGAGGTCAAAAGGAAGAATAAATGAATTTGAGTGGCATATGTACGGAATTTAGTTTTGTAAAGGGCAAAAAAATTTGAATGGAATATTTTATTTTGTACCAGCTGGGAACTTAGTGTTGTACCATTGTATCAATTTAAGTATTTTGTACTATTTATTACCACCGAGAAGGTGTAGAATATTTAGTTTTGTTGGCTTCTTTATTTTGTATTAACGACTAAAACCTTTAACACATACTTGGTTGTGTGCATCACAATGGCCGAAGTTTTTCATTTCCCTGTGGTACAACGTAATGGTCGCCCCGCTTATTCTAGGTCTACAGTTAGATATTTTCGGTTGGATAATGGAATAAAGCCGTGTTTTGTTGAGCACAATGCCCACTATAACGATGTGGTAGACAATTATTTGATGGATAGATATTTGTTTAATAGTCGCTATAACAAATGGTATATGGTAGAATTTGTTAAGCATTTATCGCAGGTAGATATTAAGATAGACTTTTTGTCGTTGGTTACTCGTTTAACCGCGCACAGTTCTCTTTTCCAATCAGCTACCTTTTTTGCCATGAAAACTAAGGGTAATAGTTATACTGTGATAGCTTTCTTTCGCTATGGGGGAACGCAGGACACTTTGGATGAGTTATTAAAGTTTTGGAATCATGTGTGCGAGTTCAGGCCAAGTATCCAGATTGCGGATTTACTTGGTTGCTTTACACGATGTGGTAAAACTGGACTTTTTGCGGTATCTCCTGATACCTATCTGTTGGACCTCGCGGTATTTGGAAGCATGGTGAAAAAGAATAACAAATGGTTTTTCTCACAATAAAACTATACATACAGAATAATCCATTATGGCAAAAAAATACTACTTTCTCCTTATGCTTAGTTGGAGTAGACTTCGATAACAAGAACGATACATTGTGTAAGAATTTCCAGTTAATAACGGTATTGCACTGTCTGTAATAGTGCAGTTTATTTTTCGAGTGAGAGTAGGTTTTAAAGGTGTATTGTAGTCTACCAGCAATAATGATCTCTAAGAGAGTTATTAGGTAAAGATAACCATTACACAGCCATTCTGCGAACACATTTATACGATCCAATTTCTCAGATTTAAACAAAGAAAGACCATATTCTGCTACTCAAACAAACGAAGGAATAAGCTCAGAATTTCTATACCTTTTTGTGTTATTCAAGTAAACGAAGGAATAAATCTATTCACTTTTATACCACCTTTTAGTTTTGTACCAACCACAAAAAAGGGAAGAAGGACCATTATAACAAGCTCACTATTTTTATAGCATTTTGTATTACTCTAATCAATTTGGGTGGTCTATTTTGATTTTTGTAACAATCAGAAGAAAACAGCTCAGAATTTTATACCTTTGTGGAGTTACATTTGGTATATTTTTGTGTCATCCAGAGAACAAATTAAATTGACTCTCCCTGACAATTCAGTTGCCAGAGTCCAATGTTAGTTATCTATTAAATTGTTAATATTACTGTACTACAAATTGATCCAGTTAACAGTTCAAGTTCTTCTATTCTTACACAATCAAATGCATATGCTACAATGGGCTCAGTGTTCATTTACAGAATTAAATAATTGTTTATCTTTTTCTAAAAACATTTCTACTATTTTGTTAATATAATAATCACACTCTGTAATGTATTCATATACCAGATTAAATTTTTTCTCCACAGTATAAGTGTTCTTAATATTACAACCTTTAAAATGCTTCTTTAAATAAAGTTTATAGATTTTCTCTCTCATTTCACATTTAATTATGATCGTCCACACCTTTTGCAATAATTCGTAATCATACTGCAGCAAACAGTTGTGATCTTTTTCATTCTCATTATGTTTAGAACATGCTTCACATAATAATACTGAATTTGGTGTATACTCATTAAATAATTGTATAACACATGTATGACTAATACTTCCACTAGTACATCCGCACTCATTAGCTTCCAGTTCAAAACAGGTAATATTTGAAACACTGTCATCATCACTTTCCGGGAGTATTTCATCATTATACCTATTATAGCGTCTAAAATAATACACATCTTCTATTTCTTGTGTTGGATATATGATTCTCACTTTATCACGTAATTCATCTGGCAAATCAGGGTCAGACGGCTGTATTAACAGTATTGGTTTCTCGTTTTCACGCTGAATTTCTTTTTCTCTAGGTGAAACATAAGCAATTTCCATGCTAGTCATTTTTCTACTCTCCGCAAAAACAAATCAAGTGTGACACATCTACTTATATACCTACAATAAAAGCATTCTATGCATTCGCCGTGTTTAATAATATGTTTCAAGGCAATGCAAAATAATTCGTTAATATAACGTCATGATGTATGTTCTATTATTTCCAAATATACTCCATAATCTTATATTCCATTATAATAAAATACATAAATGCAAAAATATATATTTGTCTTTTTGGACTTAGACGAGGAAAGAAAGTTTAAAAATAATTGAATCGTTGAGCAATAGGCAATACACCTGTTAGGTAACCCATTCATAACGTTGTTTAAATATCTGCAGCAACATGGAACTTTGAAAACTTTTCTTACTTTGATATAATCTCTTCTTCTGCGGTGATCAAAAATGGCCATGCATGATATTACGCTAATTGCTATGTAGTCTGTTCTACACAATTATTACGCAACTCCGGTTTGTTAAATCTCATGCTCAAATATTTAGTTAGTGACCGGGAAACTTTGGACTTTAGCGTCGCCGATAGTATTTTGTAAACCTAATTCGCTAAACACACGACAATACCCATTTAGTGACGGGAGAGGCAATTTAAATTGTTCTCTGGATGACACAAAAATATACAAAATGTAACACCACAAAGGAATAAAATGCTGAGCTGTTTTCTTCTGGTTGTTACAAAAATGAAATAGAGTAATACAGAATGGTGTAAAAATAGTGAGCGTGTTATAATGGTATAAGTCACACAAATTTATTCCTTCGTTTACTTGAATAACACAAAAAGGTATAGAAATTCTGAGCTTATTCCTTCGTTTGTTTGAGTAGCAGAATATGGTCTTTCTTTGTTTAAATCTGAGAAATTGGATCGTATAAATGTGTTCGCAGAATGGCTGTGTAATGGTTATCTTTACCTAATAACTCTCTTAGAGATCATTATTGCTGGTAGACTACAATACACCTTTAAAACCTACTCTCACTCGAAAAATAAACTGCACTATTACAGACAGTGCAATACCGTTATTAATTGGAAATTCTTACACAATGTATCGTTCTTGTTATCGAAGTCTACTCCAACTAAGCATAAGGAGAAAGTAGTATTTTTTTGCCATAATGGATTATTCTGTATGTATAGTTTTATTGTGAGAAAAACCATTTGTTATTCTTTTTCACCATGCTTCCAAATACCGCGAGGTCCAACAGATAGGTATCAGGAGATACCGCAAAAAGTCCAGTTTTACCACATCGTGTAAAGCAACCAAGTAAATCCGCAATCTGGATACTTGGCCTGAACTCGCACACATGATTCCAAAACTTTAATAACTCATCCAAAGTGTCCTGCGTTCCCCCATAGCGAAAGAAAGCTATCACAGTATAACTATTACCCTTAGTTTTCATGGCAAAAAAGGTAGCTGATTGGAAAAGAGAACTGTGCGCGGTTAAACGAGTAACCAACGACAAAAAGTCTATCTTAATATCTACCTGCGATAAATGCTTAACAAATTCTACCATATACCATTTGTTATAGCGACTATTAAACAAATATCTATCCATCAAATAATTGTCTACCACATCGTTATAGTGGGCATTGTGCTCAACAAAACACGGCTTTATTCCATTATCCAACCGAAAATATCTAACTGTAGACCTAGAATAAGCGGGGCGACCATTACGTTGTACCACAGGGAAATGAAAAACTTCGGCCATTGTGATGCACACAACCAAGTATGTGTTAAAGGTTTTAGTCGTTAATACAAAATAAAGAAGCCAACAAAACTAAATATTCTACACCTTCTCGGTGGTAATAAATAGTACAAAATACTTAAATTGATACAATGGTACAACACTAAATTCCCAGCTGGTACAAAATAAAATATTCCATTCAAATTTTTTTGCCCTTTACAAAACTAAATTCCGTACATATGCCACTCAAATTCATTTATTCTTCCTTTTGACCTCTAAAATAATAATAATAATGATTTAAAATTTAATTTTCCATTTTTTTCACTCTCTCCTTATCTCTACTTAATTAAAAACTATCGTTTCTACTAATACTGTATTTACCCATATGGAACTGTCTCAAAATTATCGGTTCGTTTTCTTTTACTAGATGTAGAGTTTACTGAATCGACACCCTACTAGTGGTTTCTAATGCTTGGTCCTCTTAAGTCTGCTCCAAATAAGCATAAGGAGAGAGTAGTATTTTTTGCCATAGTGGCTTAATCCGTATGTATTCGAAAATGAAAGGCGCAATAATGCCATATTGTTTTATTTTTTTACTATGTACTAATTGATCTACTCGCAGCAGGATTAGTTAAAATGAACCTCCTTCAAATTTGTTTCTTCGTTACAAAAGGCACATAAAATGGTCTCTCTTTGCTTTTCCTCCGTTTATTTGTAGAGCACAAAAAGATAAAATAGTCTTTCTAAAAAAGCCAACAAAACCGAATGGGTCACACAAATTTATATCTTTGTATATTTTGAGTACTACAAAATTAAATAAAATGGCCCTTCCCCGTTTTCTTCTGTAGAACACCCAAATTTATTCCTTCGTTTATTTTAGTAGTACAAAAATGTACATAAATACTGAGCTATTTAAATTTTACCTTCTTCGCTTTTTTTCTGATTAGTACAAAACTGATTAGGTCACCCAAATTTATTCCTCCTTCGGTTTCCTTTTTGTCGTTGGTGCTCCATTTTTGTTGGTACATGAAAAAATAGGCCATCCAAATTTTATTCGTTCTTCACTTCTTTTTCTTATTTTGCTTGGTACAAAAGTGAATAGGTCACACACATTTATCTCTTCGTTTGTTTAAATAGTACACCATGGTCTAGAAATTCTGAGCTAGTTAAAAATTGATTGCTTTGTTTAATCGTGTAGCTCCTCTTTTCTGTTTGGTACAAATTCTAAGTCGGTTAAAAATGGTCTCGTTGGCACGAAAAGAAATAGGACATCCCCAATGAATGGCAGAAAAAAGTATAGAATGCTGATTCTGCAAACTGAATAGGTCACCCAAATTTATTCCTTCTTCGGTTTCTTTTTTGTCGCTGGTGCTCCATTTTGTTTGTTGGTACATAAGAAAATAGTCCATCCAGATTTTATTCGTTCTTCACTTCTTTTTCTAATTTTGCTAGGTACAAAACTAAATATTCTACCCAAATTTATTCCTTCATTTATTTGATTAATGGCCCTTCCCTTTTTCCAGTTGGTACATAAGGAAATAATCCAATCAAATTTTTCTGGTTCGAACAAAACTAAACACTCCATCCAAATTTGAGTATTTCAAAATGAAAATGAAATTCTGAGTTAGTTAGAAATCTCACTCAAGAGACCTTCGTTTGTTTAAATAGTACACTTCTGAGCCGGTTAAATTTATCCGATTGTTTGTTTATTTAAAATACGCTGCTATTTCTCATTGGTGCAAAATTGAATAGCTCAATCAAATTCACCCCTTCGTTTGTTTAAATATTAGAACATGGTCTAGAAAAAAAATGGCATTTATCATTGGTACAATATTCCTTCGTTTATCTAATTAGTCAAGAAGAGTTAAAATAGACCTTAGCACAAAAAGGCACATAAATTCTGAGGTAGTTGAAATGGCATTTCTCGTCGATAGAAAATTGAGTAGGTTCCCTTTGTTTCTTTAAATTCTCAGCTGGTTAAAATGGCATATCTTGCTTTCTTAGTCTATCCAAATTTTGAATAACCCAAACAGGGACAGAAATTCTAAGCTAGTTGCAAATGAGATTTCTCGTTGGTACAAAATTCAATAGGGCACTCAAATTTATTCCTCCTTCACATTTTCTCCTTGGTACAAAAATTTTCCGACGCTCAATCTACGAGTTATTCTGGTTTAAATATTTGACCTTTTTGGCGCATGTAGTTGCTGGTAACCAATTACTAAATGTGGAAACACCACCTCAATATGTTGCTTCGTTTACTAGTCTGATTTTTGACCTCCGTGGTAAGTACCTTTAGGACATGTAGTAGTTGGTGGCCGATTACTAAATGTGGAAACAGCACCTGAGTATGTGGATCCATTTCGAGTTTGACCTTTGACCTCGATGGTCATTATTTTGGGGCATGTAGTACCTGATGACCAATTACCAGACTTGGAAACACCATCTCAATATGTGGCCCCGTTTTCGTGTTATTAGGTTTTAAGTAGGTTGACCTTTGACCTCGATGGTCAATGTTTTGGATCTTGTAGTACCTGATGACCAATTACCAGACTTGGAAACACCATCTCAATATGTGGCCCCGTTTTCGTGTTATTAGGTTTTAAGTAGGTTGACCTTTGACCTCGATGGTCAGTGTTTTGGATCTTGTAGTACCTGATGACCAATTACCAGACTTGGAAACACCATCTCAATATGTGGCCCCGTTTTCGTGTTATTAGGTTTTAAGTAGGCTGACCTTTGACCTCGATGGTCAATGTTTTGGATCTTGTAGTACCTGATGACCAATTACCAGACTTGGAAACACCATCTCAATATGTGGCCCCGTTTTCGTGTTATTAGGTTTTAAGTAGGCTGACCTTTGACCTCGATGGTCAATGTTTTGGATCTTGTAGTACCTGATGACCAATTACCAGACTTGGAAACACCACCTCAATATGTGGTGCCGTTTTCGAGTGATTAGGTTTTAAGTATGCTGACCTTTGACCTCGATGGTCGTTATTTTGGAGCATGTAGTACCTGATGATCAATTACTAAATGTGGGAACACCACCTCAATATGTGGCTCAGTTTTCGTGTTATTAGGTTTTAAGTATGTTGACCTTTGACCTCGATGGTCATTATTTTGGAACTTGTAGTAGTTGGTGACCAGTTACTAGATTTGGAAACAGTACCTCAATATGTGGCTCAGTTTTCGTGTTATTAGGTTTTAAGTAGGTTGAACTTTGACCTCGATGGTCATTATTTTGGAACTTGTGGTTGCTGGTGACCCGTTACTAAATGTGGAAACACGACCTCAATATGTGGACCCGTTTTTGAGTTATTAGGTTTTAAGTGTCATACAAACGACGTCCAGGTAAAAGTAGGTGTGGTATTGGTAATCAGCATGGTCGAAAACCCCCATATGCCGAGTTTCATCCAAATCGGTTAAAATTGTCATAGAAAGGGCGTATCCCACATAAACTATCAGACCCAGGTAAAAATAAGTATGATATTCGTACTCAGCATGTCCGAAAACCCCCATATGCCGAGTTTCATCCAAATCGGTTCAAATTGTCATAGAAAGGGCGTATGCCACATAAACTATAGGACCCAGGTAAAAATAAGTATGATATTCGTACTCAGCATGGTCGAAAACCCCCATATGCTGAGTTTCATCCAAAACGGTTCAAAGAGCGTATCGAATCGCTATGTTACATAGGTATTCATTGTCTTAAAATAGGGGTTGAAAAAGTAATTATAAAAGAGAACGAGTACACCCCTTAAAATGTACTCATAAAAGGGAATGAATTTGATGTATTCTCTGGTCTGCTGTGTGTTCGTAGTCTCAGTGTAATTTCTGCTATGTTCAATTAGGGGTGGAGAAAATGAATACACCCTCTGTGCTATGTCCGCTATGTTTCCTAGTCTCTGTGATGGTAAAATAAGGGTTGAAAAATAAACCATGTTCTTTTATTAGCTGTGCTATGTATTATCTCTTCTGCTGTGTGTTCATAGTCTCAATGTAATTTCTGCTATGTTAAAATAGGGGTTGAAAAATATGCTCATAAAAGGGAATGAATACACCCCTAAAATGGAGGTGGTTGTGTTTGTTATCTGCTCTGCTGTATGTTAGTAACTGTTATGTTACATAGTCTTATGCTAAGGGATTGAAAACGAAAACACCTCTACTATGTGTACGTAGGGGTTGGAAAATATGCTTATAAAAGAGAACGAGTCCACCCCTAAGATGGAGGTTGTTATGTGTTACGTAGTCTTATGCTCTTCTATGTGTTCGTAGTCTCAGTGTAATTTCTGCTATGTTAAAAGAAGGGTTGAAAACGAGTACACCCTTGCTATGTTATGTATTATCAGCTCTTCTATGTGTTCGTAGGGGTTGAAAAATATGCTCATAAAAGAGAACGAGTACACCCTTGTTATGTTACGTACTCTTATGTGTTATCTGTTCTGCTGTGTGTTACGTACTCTTATGTGTTATCTCAGCTCTTCTATGTGTTCGTAGGGGGTGGAAAAGTGATCATAAAAGGGAACGAGTACACCCCCTAAAATGTGCTCATAAAAGGGAACGAGTACACCCCCTTAAAAGTGCTCATAAAAGGGAATGAATACACCCCTAACATGGAGGTCGTAAAAGATCGTGAGTTGACGGTGCGTGGGTCATAGCGTATCGTGAGACAGTGGAAAATTGAGTCCTTGCTCTCAGGAGACCATGGAAAAAAAGGCGATTTTTCAGCTACCGGGTGTCAGGTGTCTCCCATCTACTGACAGTTATATCTGTCACTGTCGATCATTTTTAAATATCTTCCCCCTCATCTAAATTGCGTCGTCAAAATGAAATTATATAAATTATCGCAGACCCGAATGTCATCTATGTTGAAAATTTGATCGTGAGTGGTCGGGCTTCAAGAGAGTTATATAAATAGAGTCACTTATAGTGTCGAGAGATTTGTCATCATCTCCAAAGTAGCATTACATATACGTGTAAAATTCAGTATAGCGGATTCTTAACGCCATATTGTTTAAGAAGCACCTAAACGATTGAGTAGAATTTAATGAATGACTAGATCATAGATGAATCAATAGATTCGTCATAACATCGAAGTGATATTGAATATCAGGTTGTCTAAAAAGTATTGAGCCCTTTGGAGGTCGAAATTGAACTTACATAAAATATTATTGTGAAACTCACATATGCATCATTTTGTTCGATGACATTTGACCATTTTCCCGGTAATACTACAATTCCGTTGCTTTAGGGGTTTCTGTGATTTCTGGTATATATACTATATAAATGTTGCATGGTTTTTACAGACCTCTTTTGAAACTAACTTAACCCATTCAAGTTCTGCAGAGACCGAAGCAAATTATGGTATTACAGTGCCAGATCTGGACTGTACAGTGAATGCATTAAAACCTTCCAGCCAAGTTCTCTCCATTTCTGACAGTGGTTAAAAATGTATGCTGTCTAGCGTTGTCAGCATTGTATACGACACCCTTTATTTTGAACAGTTACGGTCGTTTCTTCTGAATTTCTAGTTGTCGATAGTATAAGTCCGAGAGTCCCACCAAATGCACAACATAGCCTTCCTGTGGATCAGTTTGTTCCCTCCTCGCCTCGACCCTGACTTTTTTTTTTTTTTTTTTTTGCCACAGTGTTGTCTCGTAGGTTATTCATTGTTCATCACTCATGATCAACCGCTTCAGAAATCGCTCCAGCTCGTTATGTTTCAGTAAAAATTCGCAGATAGAAATTCGATCGAGTAAATATTTTAAATTAATCTTGTGGCATCCAAACATAGTTTTTTTTTTTTTTTTTTAGCCAGCTTTTTCCAAACGGTTTATCACTGTTTGGTTATATTTAGGTCACTTACACGTCATGACTACTTACATGTCGGTTTTGATCGACGTTTGCCAGAATCTCATCCACTTCTGCTGTGATTCATCGCCCATTGCAAGGAACACCTTGTGGACATTGACATTTCCAGAACGGAAGCGGCTGAACCATCTTCTGGTTGTTGCCTTTGCATCTTCTCCATAAACAGCACAAATTTCTCCACAGATCTGCGCAGCATTTGAACCTTTATCAAAATACAGTTATAAAATGTAGCACAGTTTTGTGGAAAGTTAGCACATCTTTATGGCACAATATCTTTACGTCTGAAGACTTTTTGCCAGTCTACGAGCTTTAACTGTCAGCTGTCGAATAATGTTAGCTTATTCACTGCGATTCATATAGCGTCAGATTTGAGACACTGACATCTCTTGCACAGAAGACTCAATATGTTTTTGGACTACCTGATATATGGCATCAATTAAAATTCAATATAGCGGAGAGGAAATGCAAATTTCCATTTATAACCTAAATGAGTACTTAAAAATTGGCGAGCGAAATGTCGATAGCTTCGTCATAATGTTAAAATTGTCACTGAGCATATTGCATCTCATAAAATTCTATGTGGTGGAAGCTGGGTGCCATATTATTAGAACGAGAAAGTCAATTATTTGTGAACCATTCTGTGAGAGGCACAAAATAGAAAGACAGCGAAAAGATTTCAAAAATATATTCTCTTGGGTTTTTATTGGATATGCCCAAAAGAAATAAATGAATAAATATTTTCATTAAAAAAATGAAAAATAATTCTCGAATACGCTTCGGAATTGTATGTCGTGAGGCAGGGGTAAAAATGAATCTGAAAACGTAGGGGGACGGTAGACGCCGTCCCCTACCTATCTTTGCCCATTGTAATTTTTTAGGAACTGGTGGGACGCCGTACATATTTTTTGAAGGTGGGGGACGGCGTTCCCCTTGACCTTTTACCCCTGTCGTGAAGTAAATTTCTACGTACAAACTCTCAACTGTTTCTCAGAATGAAGAACATAGCATCTTGTTTCTTTATCGTGTTTAAATAATAATAATAATAATAATAATAATAATAATAATAATAATAATAATATAATTACATCTATAAAACTAAACAAACGTCTGGTGTAAGAGAAACCTATCAAAAGGAAAATCGTTGGCCGTCTAGTTTCATATACACAAGGCCGATCTCTATATCTTTAATTAAGGGATTTTTAAGGTTTCGCATTGAAATCAGCTTGGTGGTGTAACATTTCAAATTTCATTTATAAAACAATGAATAACCAGTTGCTTGGATAGAGAAAAATGTACTACAAGTTGTTCTGGCGTAAGCTAGGATTTAGATTAAAATTTAATGGAAAGACCATTATGTTTTTTCTTCTTCTTCTTCAATGGATTTGATACCTGTTGGAATATGTAGAAGGGAAGGGAGGATTGCTGTGTGAACAGAGAATGCGGACAGCATATTTTCATTAAACCAAATTACTGCGGTACACGCGACGTACCTAACGCATCACATTGTGGGTTGCTGGCAAAGAGGATGGTGTCGTTTAATACGTCCCGACACAGAAAATTCGCTTTATTATTTCAGTACCACGATTTCTAACGTATATTGTCTCATAGTTATATTTTTCCAGATTTTTTTTTTTCATCAGCGTATGTCTGTAAATTCTGATTAATGTAGTGCGTAAGTCCTATTTTTTTCTTTTCTAACATTGTGACGCATTTTGTCCTGCGTGCATAAAATGCTATATCTTTTTTGGTGTAGTTTACCCCGGGTTAGAGTTCAGATGGCAATTATTGAATATTTTTTTCGTTTCTTAAACTTAATTATATACTCTACAATATTTACTAGAATTTAAACATTAAAATATATTAACTGATTCTTAAAAAAAAAAAAAACCCTAGAAACAGAAAATAATAAAAAGTGCTACAGAACAAGAAATAATAATAATTTACAAACTTAAAAAAGTCGCTTTTAAATTTTGACTAAAACTTATTGAAGTCTGTGTTAACCCTAAAAAAAAAAAGAAAAAAATGCATAGTATAAAACAGTCCCAGTGACAGTTTTGCTAGACGTTAATTAGTTTTACCTGGCACAATGTATTTAAAGCTTAGCTTCAGTTTTATTGGTATCATGTCGTATGATACAGAAAAATGCAGTATAAAAGAGAGATTTACAATTGTTATGTTGGAAACTACTTTTGAAATTATAATTGTTGTAGAGCAAACAAGTTATTTGTATTCGTTATCTCATTGTCTGCGGATAGACATGCTGAGAATGCTGTACGGGTGCGGACGCCATACTTGTATTAGCATAGATCTCTACATATAGTCATTGGAACTGGCTGCTACGGAGTAGTGTACTATTACTACTTGAATATTTCAAAATATAGTTTAATAACATTCAAGTTGCACGTAATTTTTGTTGGATTGGACATTGTGCAAAAAATGATGAGAAACGACTGAAACCTTTCAAAATGTGGGTGTGGAGAAGAATGGAAAGAATTAGTTGGGTCGAGCGGAAAACGAAAATGAGAGGGTGATAAAAATGGTGGGGAAGAAAAGAACAATTTTAGACATTATCAAGAAGAGGAAGGTAAACTGGTTGGAACATTGGGTAAGAAGGAACTGTATCATGAGGGACATGTTAGAGGGTATGGTGGCAGGAATAAGAGGGAGGGACCGAAGGAGACTACAATTAATGGCTCATAACAAAACAGAAAAATCGTACATAAAAACGAAGAGGTTAGCGGAAGACCATGGACCATGGAAGTTTCTCAGCTGCAGCAAGTTACATGCCAATAATTGCAGAATATCTGATGATGATCAAGGGCGTCGATCCTGGGGGGACGAGGGGGCCCGTCCCCTCAAAGCTCATGTGGGCCTCCTCATATATCCCTTCTGCATCTGGATGAGCCCCCCCAAATCTACTCTAAATTTTAAATGAAAATGAAACGTTACCATTTACCTGGATCCACAACATAAATGAATGAAGTTACTGTTTGTTATGCTAACGTATCGATGGCCAGCCCCAATTTCAAACATGCTCCCATTCACCATACTCTTAAAAAATTTGTCCACCTCCCGTCCCGTCCTTCCTTTTCTCAGCCCCAGGTAAATGGCGACGTTGCATTTTCATTTAACATTGGGCGCATAAAGAGTGTACAGCCCAAACGGCTCGTCCGATTTAAACAAAAATCTTCACTTTAGATTGCAAACATTATATTTGGAAACGGTTTCCCCTCTTACATTTTATTGTAACTCTGATAATAACAGAGTTGCTCTATGTCAGGGGACTGTTGAATCACCCTGTATATTTCGGTAATAGTATAGTAAAATATATTTAAATATTCCGTTCTTGTAAAAGTGTTTTTTCTTTTCTCTGTTGTAGCCAAAAATAGATTTTCGTTTCCACCTTTGAAAAGGTGTCTTTTGTGATTACGGCACGCGCAGCATTCTTCTTTTAAACCATATCTCGAATGTTCGCTATTTTTTCCTTTTAACTTTCGAAATTCCTATCTTTTGACTACATTAATGTTATCCCTTTCAAAACTCTGGGTGAATCTTTATGACAAAAAAATAGTAAGAATAGAAGAGGAAAAGATATGTTTAAAATGTTACCGTGTCTGCGTGATCTACTTTTCGTCAGTTCGACAAATGCAGTGGCACAGAAGAAAAGGTGCGCGACCTGTTGTGTTGTGTGTGACTTTAAAAAATAAATAAATAAATGAAAAGAAAGGGGGTGGGGTAAAGGTACGTTGGGCTTACGAGACTGGAACGTTGCCATTGAAAGACGGAGACGATTTCTGGAGACCGCCAAGATTTTTTTTTCTTCTGTCTCCATTTCTTTCTTCTTCCTAAACAAGTCTGCTACAAACGGATTTATTTTTTGCTGACGAAGAAGTTTGTGTCAATGTCTTCACAGCTTGTATAGCTTGTTTTGCATCCGAGTCTCAGCATCTGAAAAAGATTCAGTCACGTAAGAGAAAAGAGAAAATCAACAACAAGCATTAATATTTAAAGTTAGCTCCATTCTTACATTCTTCTTTTTTTTTTTTAAATGAAAGTAGCTAAAACTGACGTTCATATGATTTATTTCTTTTTTATATAAATATATATATTGTTGATTTTGTTTCTGTATTTTGTAAAAATGAAAATTTTCAGTTTTATGTCCCACGGTTATGCTGGGTAAGGTAAAAGAGACGGTGATGATGAGACAATGAATGAAATGGTAGAATGAAGAAAGTGGTAGTTAACGGGAGAACCCTGAAAAAAAAAAAAAAACCTTGTACACAGTGTTTGTCCACCACAAAATTAAATGAAATGAAGTCGTTGAGTTTCGACGATTTTGGCCTTTAGGCTAAGGAAGACAATGATTAAAGCAAGTAAAATGATGATGGAATGAGAAAGTGGAGGGAAACAGGGGTCCCCTGAGAAAATCCGTGGTCACGATGTTGTCCAGCACAAACTTACTTGTCCGGGGATCGAATCAGTGACCCCATGCATCAGAGGTAAACGCTCTACCACTGAGCCACCGTGCCCGCTTGTCCACCACAAAGTCCACTTGGTGCGAACTGGGATCGAACCTTGGACCCTATGCAATCAGAGATGAACGCTCTACTACTGAGCCACCACGGCCTTCATTCTGTATTTTAAAATGTGAATTTAGATTGTATTATTAGTATTAGTATTATTCCCTAAGCCTTCAGCTTGTCTGCAAAATTTGTCTGCACACTAGCGACATCTCTTGGCGTCAGGTAAGAGGCACCGCAGATGACGATAACTCTTAAGCCTGACTGTGGAATATTAGGAATGTGCGTCATTGAGAGACTGATTCTCCGTTTGCCTTTATAGTAATAATTAAAAAATCTAAATATCTTCGCCTAGATGTTTATGCAACCCGCAACTCTTTAAATGTTTTGTAGTTTACATATTAGCAGTACTCACAGACTGGGATGTTTTTGTATTATTATTATTATTATTATTATTATTATTGAGCATAGACAAATGGCAAGCGTATTGTGTTGTGAAACTCGAAGACTGCGGCCGATGACTGACAGCAGCTTTTAAAGATTCTTACTGTAAATATCTGTGAATGTTGAAATGTAACACTAGATTTAAAAAAAAAAAAAAAAAAAGAAAGAAAAAAAAAGTCTTGACGAAGTACAGAGACATTATTGTCGTCTAGTATTACTTCATATTTTGTAACAACTTATACATTTGTTTCTATTAATAAGAACTTGCTTTCTTGTCGAATGATTAATTTTCCGGAAGAAGAACTAGTTTTCAGCACTTACGCATTACTATGAGCAGCATGCATGGTGAGTTAAAAGAAACATGGAGGGTACTAGGCTATTTGTCGTGGTAGAACAATTCTTGCTAATTCATTGTTGCATTAACTAAGTCAAGGTCTCGCGAAGCTGAGAGAGGTCTTCAACGTTGCACTAGAACAATGATACACATGTTCATTCATCCTGCTTTTTTGCTTGCCTCTACGAGCATTATGTGAAAATTTCCAGGTCATCCATGAAGCGTCTCATGGCTGCAAGCGCTATTAACAAGAGATCAGGTGTTCGTGCCAATGCCTGCCGGTGTAGGTGGAGTTGGATGACTCAATATATATCATAACGTGTTACTACTGCTAGTAGTAGTAATAGTAGTACTATTACTACTTGTGCTGTACCGTTCTACTACTCTCCCTGCTCCTGTAGGAGGATTGCGTGTGAGAATTTCCTGCATTGCGTAACGCATCTCTGTGGCTCTTTGGTTACCCTCTGCAAAACGATTGACCTTGGCGCTTGTTCAATAGTTCAATCCCTTCTGTGGGTGACCGAACATGGCACCAGGCAAGCGAAATAAAGACATCTTTCAGTTCTGGCATATATCATGTTATATGCTTCAATGTAGTTGAGGATTGAAGGCTTTTCTTTTTCGTTCGTGTATTTTGTTTCATCTGTTTTCTTTGAAAACATTTATACAGGAGGAAACTTCAATATTTTCCGGACAGATCTAAAGAGAATACGTTAGCATTCGTTCTCTTTTTAATGTATGTATGTCTCCCGAGGATTTTTAAAATGTAAAGTGGCTTGAAGAATACTAAGAAAATGTTTGGTTGTCCAGAATCTATGCTTGTTTCATTTCTAACCTGAATTAATGTATTTTCCTGATTTTAAACTTTACTACTCTACCTAACTTTATGAGTTATAAAACCAGAAAGATCACCACCGCTTCTTTTTATTTATATTGCACAGTAGAATTGTCCCACATGTTACTGAAGCATTACTTTTGTTCGTTCTTCTGCGTCTTTCGACCGCTTCGTATGGGGATCTAAGTGAGTTGCTCTATATTTTTGTCTTCCTTTCTAGCCGACACACACAAACACAGATATATATATATATATATATATATATATATATATATATATATATATATATATATATATATATATATATATATATATATATATATATATAGGTGTATATATTTGGCCAAAGTCTTGATCAGTCAGCCAGTCAGGACTTCATTTGTAAATTGATGTAAATTAAGTAGGCTTACATATGTGATACAGTAGCCCGTACTTTCATCTTTCTGATAAAGTACGAGATTATTATTAAGCGACCATAATTTTAACTTGCAAAAACGGCAGATGCTGGCTTAAAATCACTAAACTGCATTTTGGGTGCCAGCAGTGTTCTCAAATTACAGAATAAACAAGTAAAGATGATACCGCAGCGTTGAAGTAATACCTAACAATTGCTATATAGTTCCAGGCACGGCGTAAAATTCCCAGTAAGTATTAATACCAAAATAGCTCTACAAGACCCAGTTATTTTAACGAAGGAATGAAGAATTTGCTTTGATCATTTATATTTTGAACAACAATTACGGGACACTTGTTCATATTTGCTCAAAAACTGGGACATTTAGGAGTCCCGTTTCAGAATTAGAAAACAGCGGGACAAAGATTAAAAATAGAGACTGTCCCGGCTAAAACGGGACGCCTGGGTCACTTTACAGTCCGTCTGAAAGCTGTCGTCTGCAGAGAGCCAATAGTGTGTACGTGCGACGTTGTTAGATCTTGTTTCCTTTTGTGTACAAGTATAACGTCAGAAATAAGATATTAGAAAACAGTTTTGTTCTTACAATTATGGATGTGGGTGTAATAGTTTAAAAATAATTTAAAAATGAGAAATTCAGGCATAAAATTGTCGAATCTCTTCTGAAAATTATTTTACAGAGTTTATATTATTTGGTAGAATGAATCTCTCGACTTGTATGCTGCACTGTAGATTTGTACTAAAAGTTGAGATTTATTTTTATCTGTGATTTGAACCCAGAAATGTACATTTTGGTTAGGCCACTATTATACAAAGACCTTTCGCAAGACTCAGATGGGAGAACGAAGTGAACGGTTCGAAAGAAGATGGAAGAATAAACAGTGTTCTAGGTTTTCAATATGAAGAAACAAACATACAATAAAATAATGAACCACTGTACTTAGCATCCTGTTTTTCCTTCTCAACATGTTTAGAAACTATGTATTTTCTTTTCTCCTAAACATACGCTAACATTCTATTACGAAACATATTTTCAGGTGTTAATAAGAATTCTCTCAAGCATCAAGTATTAGACAACGTCGTGTAACTTTTAATTGGGTATTGTGAAAAAGCTTTTTTTCTAGTCTCCCTTCTTGCTGCACTGCAGAACATTTAAAAAAAAGTGATTTGGTAAAGTTTCGAACCGTCTTGCCAGAAGAATGACGTCTATAAGTGAGCTACTGCATTTCTTTTAGTATTCATGTATAACTGCCTCCTAAACCATAACATGTCCCGGCGGAAGCTCATGTGATTCGGATTCCACGTTAATCAGTAGGTCCACGTCTCATATAGCCTCGTTGGTGAAAGGGACGCTAAACTAAAATCAATTCAACTCATAACATGGCAACAGCGCAGAGTAGCCATGGCATTTAGGTCAAGTTAAATCTTGCGAATGTTACCAAAGACAGTTTTACGTCACCGTTAATTTGCGTTTTTCTTTAATTTTTCAAATATCATCCCTTCTCTCGTGAAAAATGTCATTTTTTTCACAAGAAACTCAGGTTGCTGTACTAGGTAAATATTAATGTCAAGTGAGGGTATAGTGTTTGATTTTCTGCCAGTTTAGCAATATTTTTCTCTGGTTTTACCAATTATTATTATTATTATTATTATTATTATTATTATTATTATTATTATTATTATTATTATTATTATTATTATTATTATTATTTCAAGTATGAACTTTTTACTTTAAACTCACAAGCGAATAATTACACTTAAAAAATTGTTATGCGCACAACGGTATATTGTACAAATATACGGAATCCACATGTTTACTACAGAAATCTGTACGGAGTATAAGTTATACATATGCAGCCTTTTTCTTACTTAGATCATGCAGCTACCACCGAGCCGAGCCAACAGCTCACCAAACCGACCCGGTTCGAGCCCTCGGCTCATTTGGATCGAACCAAGCCGAGCCGATGGCTCCACCCAACCGAGCCAGCTCGAGCCGAACCGAGCCGATGGCTCATCTGAGCTGAGCCGAACCGAGCCGATGGCTCAGTTGAACCGAGCCGAGCCGGTTGACATTACTAGATTTACGCATGTACTGTACCGTTTTTACGTATATATTTTGTATTTCTCATATGTATTGTAAACGAAGCGAAGTAGCTTAAGTGGTAGAGCGTTGGTTTCTAATTTAGGAGGTTGTAAGTTCGATTCCCGCTGCTGAGCATCTTGACTGGGGTTTTCCAGGGTTTCCCTCAGTCCTACCAGGCAAATGCCGGGATGGTACCTACTAAACAGGCCGTGGTCGATACCTTCCCAAATCCTTTTCTTTGGTGTTGTTGTTGTTAGATATCTAGTATAAAAGAGCCTCTGAGCTGTATCTGGTGATTGTTAAATAAATAAATAAAATTTAAGTTGTTGCCAATTAAGGTCAAATATTATTGTTTACAACGTACATGAGATTCATTTGATTCATCATATCATATCATATATATATATATATATATATATATATATATATATATATATATATATATATATATATACTGTGATTCGGAGTACTTATTTTCCTCAATTTTCCTCAGTTGTCATTATACGCAGTTATTTTACGTCTGTTATCGTAATTAATTTGCATTTATCATCTTCAAGGTTCAGAGCCCTACCAGTGAGAGTTGAATTAAATATTTCCTTTTCTTCGATAAGCATAGAATGTCCAGAAGGGTCTCGTGTATATGCGAAACCTACTGAAGTGTGTCGTGGATAAAAGGATCAGGCGCCAACAGGGTGTTGCGTTGCAAGTTAAGGCAAAATGAAGAAGACTAAATTGAGTTACACTGAGCTTGTTCCTTAGTTAGCTCGAGGTTTCTGGTTTAGTTCCCATGAGAGACGGAGAGACAGCTCCGATTTCAAGAGCCTGGTAGTTTTGTCAGAAACAGAAAACAATAAGTAAAACGGCGAAGGAACAGAGAGAGAGAGAGAGAGAGAACAGAACGATTCACTGAAAACGGTGACAAATAAAGATGGATGAGCGTGTTTCCAGTGAATGCATTGTGCGAGCAAGAATTAATATGGAAGCGAAGCAAACAGAGTTTATATACCGGCCTACGTGAGTTGATGTTCGTTTCATTTTCACGCCCAACTAAACATACAACGCATTCCTTCTGTTAACAAATTATTTCGATGTTCAAACTAAACAATAATCACAAACCATGCCTAATGATCAATTAACAGAACAGCAAATTGTAATGTTTTAAAGAAGGAAAATTTTCCGGTATTATATTTACAAATAACATTTAATATTTTATGTCCGATCGTCTTTTATTTAATAACGGATGAATTAAAATACATTTTATTGGAGTTAAAAAAGTTATTATTTAATAATTTTTTTATTGATTACAAATTTAATGAGGGCACTAGCCCAAATCTGTCATGATAGTATTGCTTAGTTGTATGCTATTATCCTAGGAGTAGTTGCATGATGATTATGAATATAATACACAAGGTGTTTTAAAACAACACCGATAACATTTGGGAGATGATTCCTGACACCAAGACAAGACAAAAAGTATAGACCAATTTGGATGCACAAATGCTTCCTTTCGGAGTTATAGGCTGCCGAAAGTGGACTTTAAAGGTCCATAGCTCCAAACCTATGGGACCTACTGTAGTCGTATGGAGACTTCACTTAGGAACAAACATGTGCTCTATCCAAATATCCATGTTTCAGAATCCTACGGAACTTCCAAAACATTTTTATAGAGGTGGTTTCTGAGTACTTCAAATTACAGGGATGGCCAGAACCGGTTTTTGTAGGGATGGCCAGAACCGGTTCCTGGCAGAACCGCTTTTCGGATCTGAACGGACCCAGTTCTTCGGATCCAGATCTGGAACCGGTTTCTAAGATCTGGTTCTGGAACCGGGTTTTCGGACCCAAGTCTGGAACCGGTTCTAGAACTTTGTGACCATCCCTACTCTATACCTGAGCAGCTGGCAGGCTGTGAACAGTGTGCTAGATGAAATAGTGGAAGTGATAGGCAGGCACCCAGGCGGCGGCCACTTGTCTCATTTGCCAAAACAAACTGTGTAACTGGCAAAATCATTGACTAAACAGGCAAACTGGCAAACTCATTTGGCTCAACTGGCTAAACACCCACTGGTGGACCACATTTTTCTGGGGCACAAGCGGGTCTGCGCGGGGAGGGCACAAGCACGTCCCCTTTGCAGTGTTTTGAAGGTGAACTTTGTGCCTCCTTCACGGACCTTTGGGAGCTTTCGGATCCAGGTCTGGAACCGGTTCTGAAAACCGGATCTCCAAGAACCGGTTCCGCTGGGACTGAAACTTTGTGGTCATCCCTACTTCAAATTACATGCCCGTAGCCCAACTCCCCCTGTAAAAATTGTTATGTGAGTACCTTAGGATTCTGAAACATGTATTTTTGGATTGCGCACATATTAGTTCGTAAGTGGAGTCTTGACCCCACTACGGTAGGTCCCATAGTTTTGAAGCTACGAATCTTTAAAGTTCGTTTTTTTTTTTTTCCATATTTTCGGCAGCCTATAACTCCAAAAGGAAGTATTTGTGCACCCAGGTTGGTCTATACTTTTTGTCTTATCTTGGTGTCAGGAATCACCTCCCAAACATTGTCGGTGTTGTTTACAAACATTTGAACCCAGGCGCGCACCCAGAATTTTTTGTTGGGGGCGGGGGTCTAATGTTTCGGGCAGAGGATCCAATAATACAAGACACTGTGTTTATGTAGTGTCGAACGGATGTTATTCTACAGCCGAAAAAGAGAAACAAGTTTTAAGTACTGACACCTATATTCTCACGAAAAATGATCAAATTATAAGAGACGAAATAGTAGAGATAATGAGTAAGGTCAAATCTTTAATTATATTAAGCATTTCTCTGTTAAACATATATGGTTTTATTAAGAAAGTATGGAAATGTATGTCGAATTACAAAGTTTTGGGAGGTCCGGATCTTGTGGATCTCCATGTGGGTGGGCCCATGTTTGAACCACACGATACATATTAAATTAAGAAAGAAACAAGACGATTCCATTTACAGGGTCCTTTGGACCTTTCTTAGGAAGTATAACCGCCGAAGTACACATATTAAGAAAGCTTGATTCTGAAACACTTCCCTATATTTGTGTCCACTCGAAGGTGAACGTAAGTAATCATAACCAGATATTTTGATTAGGGGATATTTGGGGGGGGGGGGGTAAGTGTAAAAACTTAATTCATTGGTATAGAAGAAAAAAGTGAAATTACTCAATCCTCTTTATGCAAGGTCCATCCAGCTGTGATTTGTGTACCAATGAATTCCTTGGGTATGATTTTCGTACTTGATCCGTTAAACCAATATTGGTGTGTCCAACTGTTAATCTTCTTTAATATCTGGATAAACCAACTTTTCCAACGCTTGATCCTTAAAAAAAAGAATGTAGTAAATGTAAATACAATAAAATATATCTTGCGACCAGTGTACGTATATAAATTTACTTTTAATGCATCAAAATTATCATTAGTAAATACCACTGTTATGTGTTTGTGAGTTTTCTATTGCAAAGCCAATAAATTGATTATGTGCCCACACAGTGCGCCCTTTTGTGCAGTTTCTACCTAGATACTTAACTATACGTAGTAAAACACGTTTATAATTCTGACTGTCGTTCGCCATAAACTAACAACTATAAAATTTATATGTGAAATGGAGAGGCCCTTACTGGTAAATTCCCTATGTAGCATTTTTTTTTTTTTAGGAACCCACCGGAAACAAATGATATCGGAAGTGCGTTATGATTGACCTATGACCTGCGAATGCGCTTAATTTTATTCACGTGGTGGCTACTTCACACTATTAATACCATCTTTTCATTTTAACATTCTACAAAGTAACATGTTATATGTATAGCATACGAAAACTCTTACAGATTGATACAACTCATTTTGTCAATTGAAAGAGAGTTATACCTTCTCTGTTTCTTTCTCTTTTTAAGTGTGAAGAAAACCATTTCTAGAGAAAAAAAACTAAAGGATCAACGGATTAGGATGTTTCTTCATTTTTTTGTGCGTAATATCAGTTTTATAATTATGTGCGTCATTTTGATTCATTCAGTATTTATATATTATTTAATATCTCACCTTTGTGTGTGTTATTGAAGTGATCCAATATTTATTTCATTAGATTATAATAACCTCTCAAAATGTAAATATAACTTAAAAACAACTTTTCCTTCCAAATGTTTCTGAATAGGGATCAATAAATAGGGAAGGAAATTATTTATATACAGTACATGAGCTCTGTCAAAATTGTTGCATTAAAAATATCATTATTACTTTTTAATTAGCGGGTATCTGGCGTTTTATGATTTAAAAGAGTCGTTAGTAAGAGTAGTAAGATGTCTTTGATTTGCTCCATTTGCCTGAGAAGTTTAAGTTTAAGAGAACTTCTGTGATACATTGCTCAACTCCATGACCCAGATCCCTATAACTTTTAGTTTCTCTTCAGATTCGGAAGTTTCCACAAACCCTGCAGATTGTCGCTATTCATCATGTGCGCATTAGTTGGAATAGAACTTCCAAGTACGAATTCTAACTCAATATGGCTTTTAAGAATTAAAGGTTGGCGAGTATTTTCGCTGTCGGTATTTTACCTTTCTTCGTTATTTGTTGTTTTCTTTTTTATACGTGGAACCTCATCATCATATCTTAGGCAAGCTTAATTCACAAAGGACATATTATATAGTAACAAACTATCTTCTTGGATTAAGAACCCCGAAGGCTAATTGTCGCAGCAAGGAAAAGTTCTCCAGTTGATCTTTTTTTTCCCACAGACTTCTAACTACAACTCCTTAGTCTCACACTATAGAAAAACAAGTAGACCGAATTTGTTCAAGGCCTTAGGCTGACAAACGCAGAGTAGACTAGACCGTGATACAATCCCTTTTCGTGGATCTCATCATAAGCAGTAGTTCCCATCTCGTGTAGCCTCGGCACTGATAACAGAGATTAAATTGCAACCAATCAGTCAAGTCCCTCTCGCGTTCCGTATGTCTTGTTTTTTTTTTTTTTTTTTTTTTTCATTAACATCTTACTTGTGCTTCTCAACTTTTGTAGCTTATACCTGTAGAGCAGAGGTTCTCAGGCTGCTGATCAAGAGCCCTAAGCGGGTCGCGAAGGGAGGGGATAGTATCTATTGGCGGAAAAATATATTTTTAAAAATATTTTGATACACATACTTTTATTTCCGTACTCATTGTCAAACTGTTATTCCTATACCTACATAAGGCTTACACATGTATACAACTGTAAGCGATGCGCAGCAGTAATCAAAAAGTGTATTACAACCTAGAAATTACTTCTAGAGATCGCTGGCAAGAAGATGTAACAAAAGAAAATCATGATGTGAGATAGATTGAGAAAGCCCGGGTGTGAAACTCAATAAAACAAACTTGGACAATCACAAAATTTTGCTTTTTTGTCAGCTTTGCTATAAATTCAGAAGATACCTGACTTTTTCCCCTTTTTGAAGCAGATATCTTCTACCAGAGCAGAAATTGGACAGGTATAGTCTATTTGTTATGAAGCAGCCTCAGTACACATACTCAAAATATTTTATATTTTGTCTTTGACTGTTTTGCTCGAAAGCACGCTCTAAACTACTTACCCTATCGTTTAGTGGAGCCAGTACATCAAAGAAGTAAATCCAGTTTTTTCCCCTCTGTAGAAAAAAAAAAGTATATGGAAAATTATTAATTTATGAATTTTAAGTGCTGTCTCCATTACACAATATAGGAGTATCCATAGCATACTGTGCAATCAATTAATATTTCTCCATTATATTTGTAGCCTGACTTCTTACAATATCAAAAAAACGGATCCTTGACACATATCTGATAAATTCCTAAAGCTTCATAAATAATATATTTTTCGAAATATTCATTAGTTCGATGTTCGGAAAAATGCTTATTCCAATACTGACCGAATAATGTATTCGAAAAATCTATAGCAGGAACAACGAATTAAGGATGGCCAATTCCGAAATTTTTACTTTTCGGAATCCGGAAAGAAAAATCGGAAAATTCTAGAATTCGGAAATATTCCGATTTTGGAAATATTCCGAGTTTCAGAAAATTCCGGAATTCGTAAAAATCCGGATTTTGGAAAAAGTTCGGAATTCGAAAAAATCCGAAATTTCCGAAGTCCGAAACCTGAAATTTCCGATTCCGGAAAATTTTGATCATCCCTACAACGAATAATTATTCAATTAATTTTAAGAAAACTACTTTTTCCCTTTATTTCTATTAAGGGTTGCTTACGAGACAAGTGTCTAGTCTTGAAAAAGTATTGTGAAGGTGATATCTCGACTTGTAAAAGTATATTAGTTTCTACAGGATGACCTCCGTCTCGTCACGAAAATTCTGTCTTGTGTCTCGTGGGCGTCTCCAGTTGCAGCAAAAAAATATGTGATATATTCTTTCTCTCTTCAAAGCCTTTCTTCTGTACCAACACATGTTAACCCACGAATACAAGGCAAAACGAAGGTGGGTTTTCTACTTTTCTGTAAAACGTTGATTGTTCATTCATAGCACACTGGAGGTGCATTCGTTTTCTGGACTTGCCTTGTCCAGAAACAGGGAACTTCATACGACCATGATCTGAAAATGCAAAAACAATACCAAAATATAATTTAAACTTTAAAGTGCAACCAGATTCTCTTCCGCAGATTTTATAAACAATGACAGCGTCATAAAGACTCATCTTGATTGAAAGGAGAATACTATATTAACAGTAATTCTGACAGTCATTTTTTAAAAAAAGCTTTATTATTTCTAGAAATAAATGATGATAAAAGAGAACGTTTGAAAGAGATAAATGACATCACTCTTTTCCTTGTTAAAAACGAAAGAAAAAGGAAAAAACTTTTCCCGTTTTCTTTCTTTTTTTTAATTTTAAAAGTTTAATGCTGCCCTACAAATAATATTTGATGATAAATTAGGCATTATTCTCCTACAGAATATTATGAGGTGCATTAAATGGAACAGCAGCTTAAGGAAACAGTGTGTTTCATAAATTGTTTTGTGTTCATTTTCTCTTCCTTTTTTATTCTTCTGCCGCCTTTATCAAGGCACGGGAAAAGTTATTTAGGAAAGAGGGCCATTGATGCCTTAGCATCCTTGCTTTTTCCTTTCTTTTCTTCATCATCGGTATGTATCTTTCTCTCTGTCGTTATGAAGGGTAAGTTGGAAACATCGTCCGCCTGTTGCCAGCACAAATGAGCTTCTTCAGAACTTTATTACAAGCGAAATTAAATTATCGTCTGTACGGAACAGTTACAGAATGTTTGCACACTTAATCACTTGCATAAGGTCGTAAAATAGAGGGAAGTCTTTAGTTGTCGGTGTAAAAGAGACTGTACGAGATGTTTAACCATCAAGTGCGAAAACCATTCGTACACCGTAAGCAGAAGGAAAGGGTGGTTGGTACCTGTATAATGGGAACCCTCATTTGGTTGAAATAGCAAAGTAAAAAGTGAGGTGAAATTTTTTAACGTGTCATATTTGATGGGGAGAGATACTTTTACAGCACAGAACGTTAAGTTGTATTGTTCTAGAAGCATCTTCCAGCATTGATTGTGTAGCTGAACTGTATTATTTAATAGTAAAACGAACGCTTAGTCATAAAAAAATCGTACTTCATGAGGTTTTTGTTTTACGTATAGCTTACAGTTAGATACTAAAGATTTGTACACCATAATGTTTTATAAACTCGTACAACAGATGAAGCCCTAGCACTATGCCAAGTTTGAACCTAATCGGATGAGTTGGTTGAACTTGTACGCATATGAAATAAAATCTTTAAATTTTACGTCCCACGGATATGCCGGTTGGACTAAAGGAGACGGTGATGATTAGAGACCGGATGTTTAGGCACTAAAAACCTGGAAATATGCAGGCAAATAGGCTAAAAATTTAAAAAATAGGCAGTAAACTAGGCACTAAAATGTAACTCGAAATAATGAAGATAAATACTCAATACCATTAAAAAATAGATTCAAGTCACAGATAATATTCAAAGAATATAGAAACATATTTCTTTCTTAATATCTTCTTTTATCGTATATATAAAAACGAAGCTTGTTATGGATTCCATATATACTGGGTGAACCTGAAAGATGTGCAGATGCTTCAGGAGGTGATTCGCGACATGAAAAGAAGACAAAAAAAAAAAAAAAAAAAAAAAAAAAAACCTCTTGCATGTTGTGAAATTCTGCGTCGTGTACGAGTGAAAGTGGACCAACTTGGAATCGAAGATCGAATCCTGATAATTGGAACGAGACATAAAAGTGTGCACATACTTCGAGAGGTGATTTCTGACATTCAAGAGGACTTTTTGTCTTCTTTTCATGTCACGAATCACTTCCCAACGTATGTACACATCTATCTGTTCCGTTCCAATTGTCAAGATTCGATTTTCGATTCCAAGTTGGCACCCCTGTCAATCGTACATGACGTGGAATTTGACAACATGCAACATGACTTTTTGTCTTCTTTTCATGTCACGAATCACCTCCCAACGTATGTGCACATCTATCTGTTCCGTTCCAATTGTCAAGATTCGATTTTCGATTCCAAGTTGGCACCACTGTCACTCGTACACGACATGGAATTCGACAAAATACAAGAGGACTCTTTGTCTTCTTTTGATATCATTAATCAACTCCCGAAGTATGTGCATATGTTTGAAGTTCACCTAGTGTATATATATTGTAACGTACCACGTGCTTGTGTAAACACCTAATATGCGTATATATGTATGTATTATTTATGTTATATAAATTATATATTTTCCCAATGAAGGCTTATTTTGAAGAAAATGCATAAAATAGGCAACATTAGGCACTAAAGCAATTATTTAGGCAGTAAAGATCGAAAGAGGCAAAATAGGCAAAATAAAATTGGCTTAAATCGAAACTATAACCCCCATATAAACTTTAAAACGTTATTTTTGATAATATCTTTAACATTAAAGAATAGGCATTTTGCCTAACATCCGGTCTCTAGTGATGATGATGAATGAGTGAAATGGTGGAATGAAGAAAGTGGGAGGAAACGGGATAACCCCGAGAAAACCCGCGCACACGGTGTTTATCCACCACAAAGCTCACATAGCGCGAGCCGGGATCGAACCAAGGACCAGAGATAAACGCTCTACCACTGAGCCACCGCGGTCCAACTTGTACGTATATTCTGTATAGTGTTGCATAAACATGAGAAGTTTCCTTTGTATGTTTGAGGTTTGACCAAAAGTGAACATTTCAAAACCTCACGATTACTCATGATTAAGACCCGGATTTCTGTGACTGTCATATTTTTATTCTGGCATCTTTTTGCTTGTCCAATTAAATATAAACATATTTTTGACTCTTGTGAACACAGAAACACGGTTTTTGTTGGTCATATATGCTTTGGATATGTTTTGATGGTTGGATGTTTTTATGAAGCTTCATAGCCCTTTCTCCACCTAGGCTATATCAGATATGCACTTACAGCTTACGTGAAATTAGAACCATATGAACTCTCATCGGAAATTGAACCCGGGTTTCCTGCGACCATATAGCAGCGAGGGAGCTCTTATAAGATATAATCTGAGATGTAAGTAATAAGTATTTATTACATTAGCAATGCATATCTTTTGATCTATAAAAGTTACTGTTTCAAGATATTTATTTTCTGTAACATGACCATTTTACAGTGAAACAGATTATGGCCAACATAGACAGTGTTCGTTCGGTATGTTATCAAACGAAAACAGCTTGACTGTGTATATCGTTTGTGAACACAACACACTCTTCAACCATAGAAAGTTTAAGGGTACTGAGTTTGTCACAGGACGTTGTGGAATAAGCTGCTTCTTCTTTTTTTTTAACAACCAAGAATGATTTTCTCATGTACTCAAAAGCTCATGTAGCCTCTAATGTAATGGCTAGTGCACGCAATTGGTATCTGGTTCGATTTCCGATGAAAACACATTGAATTTTTGAATGCATCACGGTAGTTCGGATTCCACATAGTAAGATGCAGGTCCATATAGCCTCGGTGCTGAAAAGAATGCTAAATTTCAAGAAGTAAAACAGACGCTAAACACCCAAGAAACTTGAAAGTTAACTACTAGGATGGAAACATGAAAAAAATCTTGAAGTCTTTGTGTACCAGTAAACAGACAGTAGCTATAAATCACGACAGTGATGTCCCATGTTATCTTCATATCTCATCACATTAAAACACATTAATTGTCCTCGCAAAAACTTAAGACAATCCAAAAAACCCAGATGGGCCAAGTGAGTTAGACTATTTTTTAAAACGGGCTTTTTGAGATCTGGCTGTTTTAGGAGCATGTGCGTCTTCGTTGGGAGAAGAAACATACAATAGACAATATGCAGCTTGACCGTGTCAAACAACGTGTTCCTGCAAAATCAAAGCTATTATCAAATATTATTCCATTGAACGACATATTTTACCTTCATAAAAATTCATTTCTTCGAAAATTACGCATGAGAATTTAGCCCTAAGCATCTTACTTTGTTGAGCATTCAACCCGATGTGATAAATCGCTTGATCTTTTTTTTTTTCTTTTTGTGTGGACCCTAATAATGCACCGTGTCCCAAATGTCCGGTAGCAATTTTCTAAATTTACCTAGGTATTACACAAAAACTACAAGTAATATAACTGTCGTATCATATGAAAGAGTATCTCAAATGATTTTTTAATATATAAGTTTATAATGCCTCGATATGGGAACCATGTGTAACACGACGTAATCAAATTCTAGCCGTACTCATTGAAGCATATCCCGAGAGACAGTGGTAACAACTTCTTCAATCCTGCGCTTGAGTTCTTCTACATTTTCTGGTAACGGTGGCACATACACACTATCTTTTATGTATCCCCATAAGAAGAAGTCACAAGGAGTTAGATCTGGGGATCTTTGAGGCCACGTGTTGAAATTCTGATCATTTTCCCTGCTTGCCCTATCCAACGTTGAGGTAACTCACTGTTCACGAATTCACGAACGTCGTGATGATAATGAGGTGGGACATAAATAGACTTCCTGCCTGGTGCCTCTTTCTGGTACCTTGTCTTAAACTTCCGTTGCACATCTGTAGCACTGTTGTTTTTATCGAACTCCAACACACAGGAAGCACGCTTAGCACCAGAAGTCGCCAAGTTTACAACACGCCGACGCCAACGCCAACTGCGATGAATGTAGGAACTACGACCATTGCCTGAAAAAAAAAAAAAAAAAGCATTTGAGATACTCTTTCATATGAAATATACACGACAACTATATCACTTGTAGTTTTTGTGTAATAAATTAAGATAAGTGTTCCGGACTTTTTGGATACGGTGTAATGTTGATTTTCATGATTTATATTACAAATGAAATAAGTTTTTACAGTTCATTTACTATGTTTAGGTAAATAGTATTAGTAATAGCACGTCAAAATTCTATTTTTTTTTGTCTATCAGGTTTAAAACGATTATAGTCAACTATACGTATAAGTGACAACATATAGGACTAGTGAGGACACAAGGACAGAAAGAAAAGAACCACAGATGGACTCTCTTTTCATAATTTAGAGGTTTGTGTGTGCGGAGATGCTTTGAAATAATATATGTGACGTCATTCTACGTAGAATTCCTTGTATGTTTATGTAAATGAAATTGTTCTGTACATTTATTGGTTGGCCTGTTCTTCGTGAGTGCCTTTACGTGTTCTCCTGTAGCGGTGATACCTTCTGTTTTATGTATGCTCCTTCTTTGTTGAGGTTTCAGCTCCACATTCGGTTTTGTGCTGGGAATATGTGTAGTAGCCGACTTATTATTATCCACTGTATGAGTGTCTCCAACGGGATTTTCCCTATAGGATTCTTCTATGTGGTTACTCTTCCAAGTTCATCTCTTTGCGGATACAAGAGAAACTACTTTTTATTGCTATCCGTTTATATATATATATATATATATATATATATATATATATATGTGTGTGTGTGTGTGTGTATGTATGTATGTATGTGACCATCTCAAACCTTTTTGAATAGAGTATTTTTGTTCATTTTTTTCTTCTTCTAAATAACTTTTCCCAATATTAAGACTGACTCATACGGTTTCCTCCCACCCCAAAATGGTGAATTCAAGCAAGTCGTTATTCCAAATCTTAGTTCCATCTCCATCCCTTCGAAACCAGTTTTTTCCCCCCCTAGAAGCATTGCTAAATGAGTTTTGTCAAAGTCGACACCAAATCTTGCACTCAAATTCGGAAAATTCGCATGTTTCGTAGAGACCAATTCGCATGTTTCGTAGAGACCAATTCGCATGTTTCGTAGAGACCGCAGGAAATGCCTTTTCTCAGTCTCAAAATTTAACCAAATCGCCTTCTCATATGAAATTGTTACCCAATATATCAAAAATATACTATAGCTTGGGAAAACTTACCCTCACCCTTTGAAGGGTCATTCATTAGAACCATTTCTTGTTTAATGAAGAGAACATTGTTCAAAATTTCAAATTCGTAGGCGAGTTGAAATTGGTGAAGAGCCGGAAAACATTTAAATCTCCCACCCTCTGATGTCTTGTATGTTGTGAAAATTAGAAACTGGGAAACTGTTTTGCCAATTAAGATTTCAAACTGTTCAGTCAGTATAAGAAAGCAGTAGTGATACATTCCAATTTTGAATTGTTTCAAGATCGCAACACTGTTAATGTTTGGGAGATTAAAAGGCTGTAGCAGTCATATATTTAGAGCCTTTTTAACAGGGGCGTCATTTGAGGGGGGGGGGCAGAGTTTGAGATTTATATAGATTTTATCAATAGAATAGTAGTAAGTCAGTGAAAAACGCGAAATTTTACTTATATCAAGGGGTCTTGCCCTCCCCCCCCCAAGCCAAATCTGAAATGCTTGTTAACAAACATACGAGTATTGTACTACCGATTATCTATAGCAGAACAGTATGTTCAATGGATTACCCATCGTCACTAGCATTCAAGAGACTGCTGCAGATGAAACCGACAGCCAGCTTAAGCTCTCTTAAGACGACTCGTCACATTTTCCTCTGTTGAGGCCTTGGCACTGAATCAACATTTTTAATGTCAACGCTACGTGCTCACCTAGACTTCTTGTCTAGAAACTTTGTAAAAAGCACTCAAGTCTAGCACCATCATGTTGTCGCTTCCTGGGTGGCTATTACAATAAAACTACTCTCACACTTACACATCTGTCGCTCCTTTTCATTTCGGAACGATGAGAAAGTTTTCAGGTTTGACGTCATAGCGCCATCTTATTATCAATCTCGTCATTATTTTTTTCTTTCCTTTTTCTTTCTTTTCTTCTCCTTTTTGTCAGTTGGTGAACGAGTTTTCCAACGCAGTCGACAAGAGCCTCACCAACTGTTACCATCGCTACCTTCACTAATATCTTTATATTGTCACGTGTTCCACAGCTGATGTCACTATTACTACCAGACCACTACTATTACGAACTGCTGTCACGGAAGTAGTGAGGAATGCAGCCGTGCGTAGTTGTGTGACCCACTGGTGCAATTATTAAAATGATTATGACATGTGTTGCTAACCTTAAAAAAAAAAAAAAAATTCTTTGCCAATTGTTCGAGAAGAGGGAAAGCAAATGCTGTAATCGATTTATGATATAGAATTGTATAAACATTTTTAATCATATTTAATAGGTTGACACAAAACTCGTATTTTGCTGTGAAGATGAAATAACAGAAATATTTCAGTTACGTTTCAGAAATGTTCTCTTAGAATCACGACAAATATTTCCTTTCTAAAGTGTGTTTCAGGTAGTTTTGATATACATTCACATAATTAAGGAAGGACGTTGAGTGTCATGTAAACTGATTCTTCATGTGGGTAAGAGGAAGACAAATATCTCATGGTGATCATAGAAATTTCTTGCATGAAGATTTTATGAAGATCCGAAAGCTGTGATGAGGGAGGTTAAGATTAATACTGTTTGTGAAAAGTGTTTGTCCGTGACGAAAATGACAGAATGCCCATGGGATAGGATTACGTAAAAGAAGACAGTATATATGAGTTGCAGTAGGCTATCAGTAGTGATATATAACAAATTACTCTGCATCCAACAATGTACAACGTCAGATTCCAGCATTAACGTCGAGGTATGGTCTCGTCGTTTTTTTCATGATGATGATGGGACATTATATTGAGCTATAGAGTACCATTTTTACAAGCGTCAGAAAGAAGTTTCTATCAGTTCGAAGTTACCGTATTTCTTCAGCACCTTTTTCACTACTACTATTATTATGAATATATAGAATATCTTAGTTTAACATGCAACAGTATACTCTTTCCAAAAGAGATGAGTGATTAGTGAAAATGATGATTGAGAAATTAAATTTTTGTGCTCTTCCATCGGTAATCGAACGCGGGACCACGTGCACCAAAATTAGTCAGCACGGGTTTATTATTATTATTATTATTATTATTATTATTATTATTAGTGTTGTAGTAGTAGCAGTAGTAGTAAATGGCATCCAATATTTTTTTTACATCTTACGATAATGCCCAGTAGGCAAAAGGAAACGAATGAATAGTGGAAGTGAATGATCATGAGAACACTGATGAAATTAGAGTGAGAGGAAACATGAGGGCCCCTAGAATACTCACGGACGTGACGATGTGCACCACGTACTGATATGATCAGGAATTAAACCAGAAATGCATCATATATTAGTAATCAACTCTACAATTGGAGCACTACGGTAGAAGAATTGTAGAATAATAGTATGGACATAGTAGTAGCAACTGCTTCAGAAGATTGCTTTTTTTTTTTCCGAGTTGAAAACGAGTGGAAAAATAAATTCTTATCTTTCTGTAAAATGATAGCGTACGTTAAACCCTGATCATTACCTGATATATTTTAGAATTTAAGGGTAAACCATAGACGTAACTGATACTTCGGGGATCCAGATGAAGGTGACAATACATGATTCTCCATTGCAGTTTAAAATAATAATAATAATAATATAAAGAATTCCTCTTACAGGTATTGTTTCAATAAATATTTAAAAGTAACATTCTGCACTATATCTTGGCTAAATAGTTCGTGTATACTTGTAAAAACCGATTGATAGTCGCACAAAATAGACATAAAAAAATAGGATAAAGAGTTATTATAAACTAACTACCTAACTCTATGGGCTATGGAACCCGTGGGGCTTTAATGTTACGTTAACAATAGCTCTCCGTTGACTTCTGTCCTTAATCAACTGGATCAAGTTTCTACTTTGTATTCCTACTTCTGCGAGATCCATCTTAATATTGCGCTCCCATCTGCGCCTAGGTCTTCCTAATGAACGTTATCCGACTGGATTTCCAGTGAAAACTTTGAAAGCAGCTACTTTCTTCCATTATGGTTACTTGACCTGCTCACCTGAGCCTCTTAGTCTTGATGAGTCTTTAACAATATTTGGTAAACGGTATAAATTATGTAGTTTCTCGTTATGAAGTTTCCGGCACCATTCCCATACTCCTAGGGTCTGGATATTCGTCTCAGGATTTTATTATAAAATACTTTCAGACTGCATTCTTTCCTCAGAGGAAGCGACTATGTTTCACAACCATACAGAACAACAGGCGTGATTATCGTTTTATATATTTTAAACTTCAAATTCCTCGATAGAATTCTCGACCACAAAATGTTTTGAACTGAATAATAACACGAGTTCCCTGCTTTTAGTCGACATTTAATTTCTTTGTGGATGCAATTTTGGTCCTAATATTGATCCTATTGTAGTTATTTGAAAGTATCTACTTTGTCGAAAATATTGAGTTATTATAAATTATGAAATTCAGTTATTATAAATACTAAAAATAAAAGATATACAATAAACTTTATCACTAATAGTGAGAAAACCACTTATACAGTAAAATTGAAAAATAATACATTCTATTCAACTTCAATTCGGCTTAAATAAGATGTTGTGAAAAAGGCATTTTAAAAATCCGTACATTCCTTTTCAATAATTATTTACTTTCAATGTGTAGACACGAACAAATTAAATGAAGCGTTTTATTCTGACCCAAAATGACAATGAATAATGGAATCCTTCTCTTTTTCTCTTCCTGTCGCTGAGAATCATTTTATAGACAAAAAATTCCATTAGAGATATCCGATTCTTATGAGATCACGATAACCGAATCCTCGTGGATCCCATCTGGCCATTACTAACTTCCCACATCACATGAGCTTATTAATGCATTTTTGAAATTGAAATGACTCAGAGCCCATTCACTCACTCGCTCCCTACTCCTCCATGAGAATCGAAGATATTTTACACAAAATTCTCTTCTCAGGATTCTGTTCAATGTGAGACCGAATTTCTTTGCTATTTAATCTAATTTTTTCAGTAGTTTCGCAGACGTCACCGCTCGGTACTCTACAAGTCTGGTTTGTGTCAAAAGTTACAATTCAAAACCCCGGGAAATACGTACTGTCAAGAGTTTCCTTCTTATTCAAGTTAGTTTGCTTCTTAACACCATCACATCTGCCTTTCGGCAGCTTTGACATTCAACAATGCACATAGAACTTGCTCGTGGTTATATGGTTAGCATACATGCCTTCGGTGCGGGAGAGCTGGTTTAGATCCTCGGTCGGACCTTATATGCATGGGATTCCACATTAAGTTGCAGATCCAAGTCTCATATAGCGTCAGTGCCGAAACAGGACGCTAAACTGCAAATCGACTAACTAACCAACAATGTATAGTTGCAGATTGCGCTCACAACGGTAGCGTCTAACGTCTATGTGGCCAACAGATTGAAGCGGGTCTCATCCAGAAACACGACACTCCGCTACTCTGCATGGCAGCAACTGTGCTCACGCGTCCATAATTTGAGATATTTGCCATTCTGAATCAATGAAAGCTGACGGAAAGGCATTTATGTCACCAGTCTATCGATCAGCAATCGTCGTCGATTCGTATACACGGATAAGTCCATACACCTGTTATTGTACTCCAGCATTGAATTAATACTGTGAACGACACTGTACAGTTTGCCACGACAGGCGAACAAATGTATTTGTGACTTCATAGTATGGTCATATTGCGAATTCGGTAGAAGACTCCTTTCGACAGATGGACTATGCGCCCCCGTTTGAACTAAGTATGTTTATGTTGCGTCTTTTGACGTTGATGAGGCAAATGACCATTCTTCTTATGATCCATGTTCGCTTGCCCACCCTCCACTATCAGAATGCTGCGTAAACCGGCCTTGTACTATTTTACTCCGAGTAGTGGACTGAAGGCGCTGCTTGTCTCAAGCATGCTCCATTCTGCTTACATTGTAACTTTCGTAAACCATACATTGCATATCAAGTTTTGTTTGTTTGGATGCGTTCTCGTCATTGTCTCTCTTTTACAATTTTCAGAAACAGCAGGGTACCATAAATGTTCCACAAGACCCTCAAAACAGATTTCGGTAACGAAAACCAAGAGTTTTAAACACTATAAGTGTTGAAGGCAAAATTATTTCATTATACGGATATATTTGTAATGCTAATGCGTAATTTTAAGGATTTAAGGTGAAGAAGAAAGGCTTTAATAGTTATTATATTGGACGAAAGCCGATATAATCTCCATTGATAGCGTTATAGATACGTGAAGCAGTGTGGTTGTTTCAATATACAGTATGTGGAAAGTTGACTTTTTTTTTTTTCATATCTTAGGTAAATTCAAGTAATGTGTTTAATGTAAAAAAAATATTTAAAATTGTAAATGCCGTATTCTGGTAAATTCTCAACTCTTTTTAAAAGTTTAGAATTAGTGATACAATGGAAAAGATAGAAACGGTAGTATAAGCGTATCTTGTTTATTTTTTTAATTTTTTTTATCAGGACAAACTGCAAACTTTTTATCAAGTCTAATAACCATGACTGGCTGCCATTTCCGGTAGATGAATTGAAATAATCGCCATTTCCGGATTTCTCTTTCCCCTAACTTGCCAGAAAATAACAGGTATCCGGATGAAATTATTCACTTCTGCTAGGCTTGTTGTGGTACACTATCTGTATGATCACAAAAGTGTGGATTGAAATTATATGAACAAACAAGTTAGGAACATACACAGAAATTGTATATGTAGGTATATATACGTTGCAGCAAATTGCATATGTGAAAGAAAATTCTGATAAACTTAGTTTACATAATTTCACACTATTTTTCGAGACAACAGCTCATTAGCTACTACAGTGTTGCCACGAGACGAGACGAGAAGTACATTTTAAAATTCGAGACGAGGCGAAATATTTCACAAGTCTCAAGGGCAACACTAGTCCATCCAAGTCTTAGATTTCAAATACTGTTTAGGATTTATAGTAATATATATATATATATATATATATATATATATATATATATATATATATATATATATATATATATATATATATATATATATATATATATATATATATATATATATATAAATTAATACGGACTGTACAAGCACAGTAAAGAATATTTGTCATCATAAACAAACCATATACTTTCACCTGCAAAAGAATATCAGCCATGTTTACATTTACAATGAAATTCATGTTGGAGGCATTTTCTTCCTTTTGTTAAGTAAAGTGAATGAGAGGGAAGTTGCAACATGCCCCAGTACAATGAAATAAAATCATGAACAGTTTCACCAAAGCACCTGCTTTCGCATAAATATGTAACACTCACTATAAAACGTCATGTAATTTTATGGTGTAAAGCTTAATTCTGACACTAGCACTAATGTATTTTTTTAAATGTAATTCTGGTTGTTCCTACAACATTGCAGTGAAAGAAATGATGATAGCTTATAGGCCTATTAGTGGTAGTAGTAGTAGTAGTAGTACTACTACTACTACTACTACTGATAATAATAATAATAATAATAATAATAATAATAATAATAATTACTATTTCAATCAGATTGCCCTGAGGGAGTGATTCAGTGTAGATAGATAGAAGTTAAAAAGAACAATTTAAGAAGAAGCCTGGGGACAAACTCAGAGAAGAGGTGGAAAGATACCAAGAAGAGAAATAGGACAGAAATCATCGCATCGTGAGAGCACTGACAATTTATCAGATGGTGATGAGTACTTCTGTTTAGTATGTGTCAAGGGATGTAAATATGATGAAAGGGAGTGGGCACAGTGTATGTAGTGTGACAGGTGGACATATTGCAAGAAATGTATGAAAGAAGATGTGTTTTATGTCTGTATTCATTGTTTCTCTGATTGAAGAAAGTTTTTTCTTGTATAGTTCTTTACTGCATTTGCAAGTCACAAATATGCTAAATATAGACCAGACTTACTTGAAATTTAAAATATTAGGTAATATTTTTGATAAACCTATACATGTGTAAGACGGCAGCACCACATATTTCACTCAGAGCGAGTTAGCTTAATAGTGTTGCAGTTTTATTTTTTAAGAGTAGCGTATACATATTTTTTTCCTTGTGTTAGAAAAGACTCTTTTTAGTGTAGGCGCTATCTTCAATGTCAGAATATGTTGATCAGTGTCTGACATTATATGTTATTACTTTCAATACATATATTAATATGTTTCCATGTGTTACAATATGCTCCATGGGGCAATTTGCAACAAAAGTTAGGTGTTTAGAAATTTTAAATTTTCCAGAAAAGTTCTCAAATTTTCTGTGCAAGTGGAATGTACCTTGCTATCTTGCCTTGCAACTATAGAACTTCGTGGACATATGTTGAAAACCAAGAATTATACAAGTTTTTGAAGCTGAAATTTTAAAAAAGTGTTGTAACTAGCCTCTGCCTCCCGTAATATTGTGAATTTTTTCAGGTATTATTATAGAGCGTTTGAGCTTAATACTTCAGGATGTATAGTAGTAAACTTTCATCCATTCAGTTTCCCATGAGCGTCTAGTGAGGGAAGTCACATTGGTAAAAAATAGTTTTATTCGTACAAGCCAAGGGAAGAAGACAACGAATGCACTAATCCGTGTATACAAGCATTGGGACATTAGGTAATTTCCCCGCTCCCCGTAGCTTCTAGTGAAAAAAGAAACTTAAGTTGGACTGATGGACTCCTCCGAATAGCCGTCACAGTCAGTTTCTAAGTTTACTTATTGTATGGATACAAACACACCATTAATTTCCTTCAGAATAGTGAGTCACTCATTGTGAAGGAGTCGATTGTCGTTCTACAGATACAAATTGATCGTACTTTCCTTCCATATGCCTGTTATCCACAGCAAAGTCTTCTACACGGAAACTTGACATTCGCGGTTGCTGTGATGTAATGCAAGAAACGCCTCGGATGAAGATACGATGAGAATAAACAAGCGCTGTCAACAAAAGTGAAGTAGAAGTTATTGGAGCATCCGTCTTCGTGCGGTTGCTTCAACGAAGCGAATGATGGACAGCTTCATCAGCACACGACTCCCTCCCCTCTCCCTTTGTTCCCTTTTGATGGTTTGTAATAAGCACCCAGGGACACACACAGGGCTCTTTTCCTCCATTCTTTTCGGGTGTCACTCCAACTTGCTTAGAGAACGTTGGGCAGCACCAAATATATGGCGGTGTCTAATCTTAAAGAAGATGAAGCACCAAATGTTAGAAAAGGAACATTTTTCTGTGTTGTCTCTTTATATCAAGTCAACGATATACGTAAATGGAAAATTACTATCTTCTTACATTATAAGGAACTACAGTAATACAGTTACGTGTTTTCACACGATTATCCCCCTCTCAAATAAATAAAATATATTTTTGTTAGCCACGATTTAAGCATCTCATGTGATAGGTTAATATATATATATCCATAAGTTTTAGTCCATAAGATAAACAAACAGTGTGACTGTACTGTGACTTAAAGAAACTACATCGATATTTCATGGAACATGTGGGACAAATGAAAACGTCTTTGTCTTCTGCAGTCAGTCCTACATAAAACCTGCAGTATTTCACTGCACTATGCTTGATATTGATTTAGTAGCCATGGAATCACAAATACTGAAGTTACACTTACAAAACAAAGCGTTCCTAGACGGACACGAAATAAGGTGTACATTGCTGTAAACAATGGGTAATGTTCTGAGTTAGCACGGTACTAATAACGGATTCTTACCTCTATTGAAATAATAACGTCCTTCCACGGAACCTTCGCAAAGCAAACAACACTGTATGGCGTGGCAATTTCAGCACAGTCTCCCGGAGTATTCATCAAATCGCACTTGTCCAAGCCCGTGGCACATATTGGAGACGCATTCTAGAGGATTTCGTCAGAAACGTCCCAGCACTGAACACTTGGCGTATTTAGCTGCACTGGTGTGTATATACCTGCAGTTACCTTATGTTAGCACATCAGATACGAAATATCTATATATAAAAAAAATACTAGTGTACCTCAAAGATACTCACCGGTTAGTAGCAAAATTAACGAAATGATCATAGGCAAAAATTCGTAAGTAGCACAGTTGTCTAAAATGCCACGTTTCAGCATCTGTATTGTTACTTCTTTGTCCGAAAGAAAATTAATTCAAGTTATAACTACACCATTGTGGAATTAGATACAGTATTTGTCTTTCAAACATTCTTACCTACAGTATACTGTAATAGTTTGAGGTAATATATTAATGACTGATAAATCAATATAAAAGCTTGCATTTATAACCAATAAACTTAAATTTACTTAGGTTGTCGAGGAGGTAAGAAATTGATATTATGATGTTCTTTATTGAATAATATTCCATGTCCTTACTTGAGAGGCTTGATTAAAATTCTTAAAATTGAATAGTGTTAATTCTTTTGACTTTTAACCTATTGTCATAAAACATTTTCACTTCCACTAAGTAAGCCAAAATGTAAGGTAAACACTGGTAAGAGTGTATGATTTGAAGGTTTCTTGTGTGGCATATACCCTGTATATATTATTGTTGTTCGCAAAGGGGTTGATCTTATCTCGCCCCTCCCTCTTCTGTCTACTTCACTTAGTAATAAAGTTGTTTCTCCAATTACAAGGTGACTTCATCCAATATCTTGTGCAGTCAGCGTAAAACGCGGGAGCATCAAGAAAGCTGATTGGTAATTCCTAAGTGTGTTTATATGTGATTGCGCGCCACTTCAATCTTAATAGAAATGTATTGAGCGGGAAAACGGTTAGTGCCTCCATCTGTGGGGTACTTGAGATTCGAGCGAATCGACAACTGTTATATTTTCCTTTCAAATTATGAATAGCGTTATTCACTTTAAACCACAATAACATTAATGAAAGAATAGTTTTCAGTGGGTCTGCAAAATCCTTTCCTTTGCCTGATAGATTTGTAATGTTTTATTTGATATCAGAGCTTTTCATGAACAATAATGTGTTTTTAAATTTTAAGTTAGTGATGATGGGAAGAGGGGAAGCTGTATGAAAATAGTTAAATGATCACTTTAATCATCAAGTAGGAATCGTACTGGTACCAGTTCCGATTCTGTGATCTCAGTAGTTCCTCTGCTAACGGTTTTAACTTACCGAATTCAAGGTTCGCTGACTTGAAAATTAGATTATGGAAAAGCTTCGTCCTCCTGAGATCTTGATAAAGGGAGTTTTGATTCTGGTGCCTCCTTTTAATTAGCAGAGCATCAGTGCTTCTGAAATTTTAAAGCATATCTAATATTCGTGCTTAGTACCACTTTGAGTTAACGTAAATGTATCGTATTTCTCAAACAATCGATGATCATATCGAAATAGACATTATTGCATGCTTGCAGTTAAGTTAATCAAATTACGAGTCTGTACTGATTAGCTGGATGTTCGTTTTCGAGAAGTAAAAATAAAATGAAACCTGTAGATTTAACATTCTGGCATGATGTCATTTGGAATAAACAACATTGATGATTGAAATGAATGATAGTGAAAGAGTTACCCTGTCAGCACACTTGGTAGGTACTGTGTAGGCTAATAGTCGCTAAAAACGCATTGGCCCAACGTAGTTTAAAGTGTCTGTTGGCCAACCAACATTTTGCCACCATTTATCCAACAGCCTAAAGTTGGTTCGCAATGCTTGACAAAACGACTAATTACAACATAGGGCAAACGTTGGCAGTAGGTTAGCTGACCGTTTCCCTCTGTTGGGCCTACTGTATATGCTGCTAGAGTAATCGTGTAAATAACAAGAGGAAATTGGAGAATCCCAAGTAATCCTACAGATATTATTGTCTATCACAAGGTTACATCCAAGAGCGCTTTGCACTAGAGTGAATATCTTTACCACTGAGTTACTGTGCCTAAACTTGTGCAAATATCTATTTTACCTGTAAAATAGGTATTTACACACGTTTCGGCACAATAATACAGTGGTAAAGCTTTCACTCTAGTGCAAAGCGTTCTTGCATGAACTACAATATATATACACAAGGATGGATTGGGAAATTCGTGGCCTGACCTGCAGAATTAGAAAATGTTTGGATACGTTATGTTTTATTTTTCCACGTAATTTCCCTCGACCGATATACATTTACGCCACCTCTCCGGTAACACATCTGTACCGCTTTTAAAAAATAATTCCTCGAGTCCTGCAAAATATCCCAGTGCAGCACTTTTCACTTCTGTGTTCGAAGAAAATCGCTGACCCCGCAAAAACCTTTTTAGGTTTCTAACAAGTAACAGTCCGAGGAGGCCAGATCAGGCGAATAGGGTGGATGCGGCAACAGTTCGAAACCACAGGAGTGAATTTCTGCCGTGGATGCAAGGGACGTGTGAACGCGCGCGTTGCCCTGGTGATTTTCTCTATGTCACAAATTTCCGGCACTTATCCCAACTTAGCATCTTATAAACTCCTCACCTGAAACCAGTAGACAGATGAAATTTTGCACAGTGTCTACCTATACAGCTAATATACAAACATAAAATAATTGCTTCCTTCTTAATTGACACATGAAGTTTTGACACTCACAGTAGGAGGTCTAAAGTGTCACTCAGGAACTCTACTGCCACACTCTTTAACATAGGCCTATTTAATAACTTTAACTTAAAACTATTTTTATGCGAAAACCGTTTCGATATTTTCCAATAACTTTTGTAAAATGTTAGCTAACGTACATTGCTAGTTCTTGCGTAAAGTACAGAAACAGAAGTTGCGCCCTGTTTGCGTAATGTTATTTAATAAAATGAGCTTCACCTGTAATAAAACAGTGAAAAATAAGACTATCCTTGGACCCCATTCCGTAACGGATTGCTTCCATGTAACGCAACGCAACACGATGCAGACTCAGCGTTTTATTTTGTGATAATAGGCATAACATTTATCCTTGATTTTTGCAAGTTTTGTGTTGCGTTACGCCCCGAAATTTCTGCGAAGGCTGATACGAAATAAAACCCCGTGTCCGTAAGAGGAAATGTTCTTTCTTGTAATATATCAGGTAGTTTAAAATGTAGTAAACATTTTACACACAAAATGGTGTTAATGCCCCCAATTTCGAGGTACATGAGTCGCAGCGGGTTAGGGCTAACGTCAACTGGCAGCTGACAGTTGAAGCTAGTAGATGTGCAAAAAATATTGGATATCTTATAATCAGAGGTGAGGTAATGAGCCGTGAAGATTTGTGCACTTTTCGCAAGACTATACAATATTATTTCAATGAAGGCGCAAATATTACGGAGGCCTGTGAATAAATTTGTACTGTTTGTGGGCAAGATTCGTTAAAAGCAACAGTCAAAAGATGATTCATTAGCCTTTCTTCTGGAAATTTCGATATCCAATATGTTCCTTAAAACATTTGAAGAAAGTTGGCTACAAAAAGAACCCGACATTTAGGTGTTACATGATCTGACTCAAAAAACATTTACTCGATTGAATTTCGACTGCGAATCTCTACTGAAACGTAACGAACTCGAGATATTTCAGAAGTGGTTGATCTCGAGTGATAAAAACTGGATAACCTACGGAAACAATATGCGGGAATGGTCGTGGTCGAAGCAAGGAGAAGCTTCAGAGTCTCTGACAAAGCCCACACTGAGGACTAAGGAAGTTATCCTGTGCGTTTAGTGGGAATTGGAAGGGTATCGTGCGTCACGAGCTGCTTCCACTAGGCAGGACGCTACACTTGGATCTACACTGTAACGCTACAATTAACGCTACTGCACCTTGCAATTCAAAATATATCGACTATATATCTCAAATTGGTCTACAGAAAGGGTGTTGTATACCACGCTGACGACGCCAGACCGCCCTTTAAAATCCCATCAGAAATTGAGAGAATTTGACTGAAACGTTTTATTGCATCCACCACATAGCCCGGGCCTGGCACTGTCAAAATTAACATTTGTTTCAGTCTCTGCAGAACTATCGGAGTAGTGTTAAGTTGGTTTCGAAGGAGGGACCTGTGAAAACCAAGTGTCACAATTTTGTGACTAGAATCAAGAAAAAGAACCTTTAATAAAACCGAAACTTAAACTTAGTGATCACGTTTCCAAAATGGTAAATATAACTAGTACTACAAATAGTAATAACTTCATTACTGCGTACTGGATGTTCTGTTTTATTCCCTGATATTCTAGTTTACAAGTTAACACTATTAAATGTCACACTGTTAATTACAAGAGTATGTTTACATTAATATTCATGTCATTTGAGAAAGAATCTCTTTATACGGTCTGTGTTTCTCTGCTTGAACTGTTTATATTAATGAGCTAAATTGTGTTAATTCAAGTAACCTCGTATTGAGATCAACAGCAGACGTTGCAAGACTATCATTAAAATAATAGATCGTACGAAGTATCATTGTTTGTGATATAATCATCAAAGGGAGAATACTAAACTCTCTGCAAATAGTTAATTTGTTTCTCGAATATTTCTCTCCAAGGTTTAACTTAAAGTAATGTAATATCTCTGGAGATTACTTGCAGACTAGACTCTCTCTCTCTCTTGCATTGTAAAGATTAAAATCAAATTCTGTTGACCACATCAAATGCACCTCTGTAAATCAAGAATTTAGCAATGCATTTTGGATTCAGTTACGAATGCTTGTAGAGGATTTATTGGTTTGCACATTCAAGTCCGTAATTAACCAATTCCCAGCTTGCTTTCAAGCCTTGTCTGTGATTGTAATTCACTCACTTCAGGAAATGGGAAGATTCGGGCGTTCATTAAAAGCCTGAGATAGAGAGTTTGCCTAAGAAATTTCTATTATTTTCCCATTTCATTAATTCCGGTTTGTTAAAAGATCAATGCTGCTAGTTTTCTGTATTGTAGAAAGCTTCTTTGATTTTTGACCCGTTCCACTTTCCCTTAATTTTGGTTTATCTAACCTCTGTGTAACCAATTATTTAACATCGATTATCATTGCTTGTGGATAGCGAGGCTCTTGGGGTAATTAAATAATTCTTTTCTCCCAGTTGGTAATAATTGGAAATTTAATTTGAGGTTGATCTCAGTTTAACCTTATTGAATGTATTTCTCGTGTTTATAATTTTATTGGAGCTATCCCCAGCAAAAATTTCCACATTATGAATTTAAGGGCCAAAACAGATTTTTTTTTGCTGGTTTTGTTTTAATAAGTTTAACCTCATTGCGACTTGTGCGAACCAAAGGTTATCAATTTTAAATATTAAATATTCTTCCTGTTAGTTCAATTTAAGAAATAAATTCAAGATGGGTGGCCAACATTGTACAATATGTTAAACAACATCACGACGAATCAGTGCAGAATATGCTGTCGTACATAACTACATTCATATGTAAAGCGAAGAATACGGTTGATGTTAATATAATACTAATCAATGAATATACAGTTATTCATAACTTATTTTAATACCCGTATCATGAGAGACGTGCTAGAGAGTATGATGGCAGGAAAGAGAGGGAGAAGGCGAAGAGGCTACAATTCATGGACGATATCAAAACAGAGAAATTGTACGTGAAAACGAAGAGGTTAGCGGAAGACCGCGGAGCATGAAATCTTTCTACTTGCAGCATGTGACATGCGAATAATAACAATACCTATGATGATGATTTTAATATCAAACATGTTATTTTTATTTATTTATTTTTTTTTTTACAATAGACTATCAATTTAGAACAATTCTAATGACAACACACTTTTCCAATAATTTTTATGGAAATCTTATTTAAAAAAAAATAATAACGTAGCATTCTGGGTTGGTATTTGGAGTCGATAATCGTGAAACTGCATAGCGACAGCTCGATGAAAAAGAAAGAAAGGAAGAAAAAAACATATTTATTATTTAAGATACAAACGCTATCCTTAAAAATTGATTGTTTAGTTTATAGTTTTAACATTTCGGTGAGCACCGAGGTTGTATGAGATGTGTTATGTACACCTTAACGTGGAATTTGAACGATATGAGTTCCTGACTGGACTGGAACTACGGCTTCCCTTATCAAAAGCATGTACGCTAATCATATAGAAATTAACTAGGAGGAACTTCTGTCTTGAAAAATATAATAGTTTATACATAGTAACAAACTCAAGATTCAAGTTGCTGATTTCACTTGGTACCTATCCAAAAATAAAATAAAATCAGTGAAGCTCTTCTTATGATAATCTAAAATGTAAAAGGCGTGTCTTAAAAAAAAAATGAGAGGAAAAGCATGATGTCATTCTCTTCTAATTTCTATATGAGGTGTTTAGAGCACAAGAGATTCTAGTTCAATTACCAAAGTTGTGAGAAAGTTCGTACACTCCGTTTAGATACGTGGAAGAGTGAACACTTTTTTTTTTTTTTTAAATACAGTATAAGAGTTTTGTTTACACTATCTGGACATGAATCTTGTGAACACTGAAAATCGATTCAGGTAGAGATTTTAAATATGTGTGAAATAACCAAACAATTGGATTTGAATCCCTTGTACACTGAAATGCTTCATATATAAATGAAGAAATCCTAAGTGACTGACTGTCTGTCTGTCGGATTTACGCCCAGGTCAAACCGCTTAAGACGGAAACTTGAAATTTAAGCAGGGCATAGGGTTTGTGACGTAATATACCATTAAGGAAGAATTTTTGGAAATTCGATGGGGAAGGTGAAAAATAGGAGTGGCAGTTATCATATTAACATGTTCATATCTTTGAATTTTTGAAAGCTGGAGACTTAAATTTCGTATATTAACTTCTCTTCTAATAAAGACACAATTTAAGCGTTTTTTTGATATTTGATCTAGAAGGGAAGAAAATGAGTGGGATGGAGATTACATTTTTTTTTATATTATAAAACATGTGTATATCTCTCGAAATATCTTAAAGTTAGAGAAATAACATTTATATTTGGACTTTTAACTTAAAATAATAAGAGACGTGTTTCAGCATTTTTTCATATTTTTTCCAAGGGAAAAAAAAAACAGGTTGGAAAGAACAGGAGTGAAGATTACAGTTATTATAATAAGATATCCATATCTCGGAATCCCTTAATTTTAGAGGTATTAAATTTGGAGTTTGGATCCTTCACTTATAATAATTAAACACGTGTTTCGTTGTTTTTAGATGTTTGACATAAAATTGAAGAAATCAACTAAGGGGGAGTAAGAATGAAATAACTTAGCCTGCGATATGCTGCAGCCAGAAAATCAACTAAGTAAGGTGGGTTACATGTGACCAAGGGGATTAAGAACGTTCTGTCAATTGTAAACTAGGAAGACAAAACTTTAGTTTTAAAAAAGACGTGTCGCAGCGTTTTTTTTTTTTTTAATTCCTATTTTAAGAAGAGAAAGGAATGAGCGGCAAAGGGATGTGATATGTAAAATTTGCCGAAAACAAAGGATATTAGTGTCAAACACTATAAGAATGAGAATATTATACTAAAGAATGAAGAGATAACTCGTGACAGTCTATTGTCATTTAACCCCAAATATTCATTTATTTCATAAGTATTGGCAGAGGTAATGACAAAGATGTTACTCTCCATTACCTATTTATTTTACTAATATTGACAGAGGCAACATTGAATACGTTACTCTTCGTATTCACTAGTATTGAAAGGGGAAACGCCAAAGGCGTTTCATAGTTTAATTAGTTTAATTTATTTAACGATAAGAGTACTGTAATTCTAAAATTGTTTGCCAACTGTTGTACATATATTTTCAGCATTGTCACAATGTGAAAATATAATGTAATTGGCAAACTTATAATTTTAAAATTGTAGCGACTTTCCAGAATGTATTCTTTTTATTTATTTCTGTCGGAAGTCCAGGAACACACTTACGTAGTGTAACAAATGGAATCAAAGAACACACTGAGAATATTTACCGTAACTTATTTTGTGTCTGGGATATAGGGAGCACAGTGGGTTAGTGGTAAAGCGGGATGTCCCTGGTTCGATCTAAAGTCATGTGAGTTTGTGCTGAATAACATCGTATACTGGAATTTCTTGAAGTTTTCCCTTTTCCTCCCACCAGTTATTTGATAATAATTCCCTTTCATTAACCATCCATCTTCGTTAGCCTAGAGGGCGTATTCCAGGAATGTAAAACGAAGTTTCATTTAATAAATTTATTATTTTTAACAAACAGGAAAGACACATGTACAGAATTGTCTTTACTTTTTTTATCTGTTTTTTCTTCCTATTCGATACCTCTGATATGTGTGGTTTCTGGTTCAATCCCCGTTCGCGCCAAGTAGGCTTAATGGTGGACAAACGTCGTATGTGCGGATTTTATCAGAGTACTTCCGTCTCCTACTTTCTTCATTCCGCTGTTGTATTCATTCTCATCATCACCGTTTCTCTTAGCCTATACGGTATAAGCGAGGCACGTAAAACTGAAAGATTTAATTTTCATTGTTTGAAAGATGACAAACAACTTGTCTTTGTAGTAAGTCAGTGCTATATAGGCAACAAGATATGAAACGTATGTATGCACAACAGAACAGCTACACATGCAATAGGTGTGTACATTGGTAGTATATTTAAACATAAGAAATAATGCTAATGATCATCAAAAAAGGAGATCGAAAAATATTATAGGAAAAAAACATATCCTGAGAACATTAACCCTGATTCGTTTGAGTCTTCACAATGTGGGTGCTTTATTTTGTGTGATTGATTAACTTTGGTTGTTTTCTTCAAACACAGATGAACCGAACAATTTATGCGTTTTAGGAATAATTTTCCACTGGTTTTAGGTCTTTCGCATCTGTCTAGCATTTGTGACTTGTAGCCAGTGGCCCATATTGTCCATTCTTACATCAGTCACAGATACCGCTGCTCTTGGTATAGTAGCTAAGTGCGCATTGTGTCATAATGTGGAATCCTATCTTCGAATATTACACTAAAATAGTTTAAATTTATATTAAGGAAGATTAGTAACTTTTTTTTTTAAAGTAATTTACTCCAATTTTTTAAATTCATGCCCTAAAGAGTTAATAACAACAGCAACATTTTATGCTTCTTAATAGCAAATAAGAAAAAAAGTTTTATTTGTTAAATTTAGTGAAGTAGAAAAATTAAAAAAAAAAAATATATATAATTTTTAACGTCTTTGGATTATATTCGCAGTATATATGCGATGCACGCTACTAATTTCATTAGTTCTTTTGACATTTATGATTTGAATTTTATTTATTTATTTTTTGTTGATTGAAGTTTAACGTCCCTTGTCAACACCGAGGCTAATGCGTTCAAATCTCTCCTACCGGGAATCGGACTCGGGACCCTTGTACCAAACCATCACATGCTGGCCTATATCATAACTAATCATATATTGTTAGGCGGGGTCATTTTCCCTTCTGAGAATTAAAAAAAAAAAAAAAAACCTTACCTGTAGTACAACGATATTCTAGGGCATTGGTTCTCAGCCGATGTGTCGTGACACGCTAGTGTGTAACGCAGTCTCCTAAGGTGTGTCTCAAAATTTCAGAATTTAAAAATCATGAAGAATTTAATAATAATTTGTTAAAATCGAGACAGACTGTACCAGTCAACACCTCCAGCGGTAGCAATAATGGTCAGTGCTATATAGAGTCATTATAAAAACTGATTGGTTTCACTACTATAATATATTATTATTATTATTATTATTATTATTATTATTATTATTATTATTATTATTATTATTATTATTATTATTATTATTATTATTATTAATAACAATAATAATAATAATAATAATAATAATAATAATAATAATAATAATAATAATAATAATAAAAATATGAAACAAGTGTGTCGCGATGTCCTAGAAGTTCAGCAAAGTGTGCCGTCAGTTAAAAAGGGTTGAGAACCACTGTTCTAGGGGGACAAACGTATTCTGGTAGGACCTGGACTTCTGGTTTTATTTATGCTAGCTATGCTAACCACTTAGACAAGAGAGCAGGGCTGTTTAGGGAGAAATGTTCGCGTGGGTACGTTAAATTTGATATTGCTTTGATTATAGATAGTTTTGAATATTTAATCTTGTTTCTCAGGACCGGTTAAATGTAATTGGATTATGTAGAAACAATATATCCTTCCAACATATTGACAACTTAATTCTAGTATCACATATACGATAAATTACAAAGTTTGCAGGGGAGAGAGACAGAAAAAGTGTGTACTAAAAGAGATAGATTTAATTGACGATAAATTGAGTTGATGGAATAATATTGTGGGAAATGGAAGAACGCTAAGCAAATCCACTTACACAGGATTGGCCATCAGAAGCTTACATGGCCTGGAAAGCTGAACTAACAAGTATTACCGACAATGAATGTTTTGCTATTGGATCATCGTGGCACACACAGCCAAACAGAAAATTTAGCATGTTGTAATATTATTTCCGATTAAGTACGTATTATATTAACTTTCAGGATTGCTTTTGTTAACACACACACACACACACACACACAATGAATGAACTGTTTCTGCCACATCAAATAAATATTCTATGTTCTACCCGTTTCAAAACGCTAAAAATACATGTCATAATTTCTAATGTGTATATATGTATTAAAATATGTCTATAGCAGGGATGCAAATAAGCAACAAAATTTTACTCGCCCAATAAAAAAGCTACTAGCCACATCCCACAATAGAAATAATTTACTTACCTTCGGTAGGATATTAAATACTCGCCCGCACCGAGCGAGGGGTTATTTGCATCCCTGGTCTATAGCTACTATAGAATGTGTGTAACATATCATCGCCTGAGAACCAGATGAACGTAACTCCATTTTCGTAGGTTTACAGGCGAGAGGACAAAAATATTGTTTTCTTAGAAGGATGTGTTTTTAATAAGATGGTAATTGAGCTACATTAAAACAGATGATCGACAAGGCAGATGATCGGCGTTACGTTCTATTTACACCAAGTGGAGCTTTGGAAATTATGTCCAAACATGAAGAAAACGAAAACCACATTTTTGGAGTTACGTTCGTCTGGTTCTCATGCGACGATATCAAGTATGTGTTGACTATTATGGCCAATAGACAAGACCATCATGTAGACGCACTTTAAAAGGAGTGATAGCTTCTACAACTCTGCCTTTAAATGCAGACCTGGGCAAGGACATTTGCGCAGTCAGATAGAAAAACAGATGTGACTTCAGTAATACAATTTTCTGACTTAGAATCACAAGGTGATCAAATTTTACTAAACATATTCATAATTATGCAACAAAAATCATGTATCGTAATAAGCATACTGTTACTGACATGAATGTTTTTTATAGCCCATTGTGAAGCGTGACTGGGAACAGGATCTCTCTCTCCCGGCTTCTCAACAAAAACGCATATTCACTCACCACTATCAGTCGATTACAAGAATATTCTTTGTACAAGATGGTTCGTCGTGCTGTTTTCGCCCGTAGCCATGGAAATGTTAAGTGGTCCCCCTCCAGCATCCAAACAGTCAATACAAAGAAGACCCCCGAGGTATAGAGAAGGGGATACGCACAGCGCGCAAGACGTGACTTTACCATTTTGCACCATCAGTGGAGAACCATTGACTTCTCTTTGCGTTGTTTTCCGGTTGTAGTGTGGCTCATTGCATTTACCAAATTGCATCCGGCGTCACTTCCTTCACCCCTCCTCTATTTCTCCATCATCAGCTTGTTTAATTATGTTTTCTCCTCCCCATTTCCCTCCTGTTCCTTCCTGCCACAATAAAAAGAGCATTTGCAATATGCGTTCGATTCGCTTCCGGAACTAGTTCCGTTCGTACACCCCGTTCCGGAACCGTGATTTTTTTTGTAGAGGTCCCCTTCTATCCTTACTAAAGCCGCATGATACCAGAAAAAGGCACTAAAAAAATATAAATCCTATTTAAGAATATTCATTAAAGATAGACTATAAATATTCATATCTCAATATAGTAAAATCTTAAAGGGAAGCTTCTTGAGTGTTATCATAAAGATAAAATCGGTGTAAAATATGAGAATGAGTCCGCCATTTTCCCACAAGTACGGTCTAGTAAACAAATGCTAAAAGAACTGTATTTTTAAGAGAAACTGCAGTGATTGTGTACTGCAATATATATACTATATACTATAATAAAAGAGATAGATCAATATATAATGATTCTATCAAAACTATTATGTAGATCAGGATGCGTATACCTGGTATACATACTTGTTATTACAGTTCGCTTAATATTTTATATTTAAGGAAGATATGGTATACGTTATTCTTCAATTTTATGTATGTGGGTCCTGTAAAGAACAATTCAGAACTTTAATAAATGCTTCAGGTAAATAAAATACCAGATAGTAGTAAATGCACTGTGAAATTTGCAATAAGATTACAACCAATCATTGGCAAGTATACCTCTATAACGTTTTTGTAAAATCATACTCTGGTGTATTATTAAAAGCCTTATAGAGCTTCTTTCTCGTATGTGCACCGAGGAAGTTTCTGCCTTCAAAATGGAAATGTGAAAATATCATTATGGGTAAACTGTTCCAGTAGTAAGGAAAATCTGTGTGTTTTATTTTTGTAAAATAGAGATTTAGTTCATATCTTAAGATAGTGTATTTTTGAGGGTGAGAAATAAGGTTGATATTAGAATAAAAAATAATGGATTAGCCTACTATTTTAGAATTGTTCATTATTATTTTAGTGCACGGTTATTCAATGAGTTCGTAACGCGTTTTTATGGCTCATGCGTACGCTTAGAATACGCTAACCATATATTTAAATGTGGATGGCTAATCACAATGCGCTGCAAACGCGAAAGCAATAAAAACGCGCAGAATACGTCGGCTCGAGCTTATTTGTTGCGTTTCGGAACAATAGACCGCCTGCTGTTTAAAAGATGTCTAAAGGAAGGGAAGAAAAGGAAAGACGTGTTGCCAGGCAAGGGGATTTTTAGCAAGAAACAGCTGCTTGGAAGATGCTTTATGCAGAGTGTTGGAACTGTGCTATTATAGACCTTGACCCGGAAACCCTGACTGGCTCACAGTATGATTTATCGTCGACAGCGTCACAAAGTGTCGTATCTCAAAAAAATCGAAAATTGAGATATTTTACTATGTGGTTGCATACACTGACTTCTACAATTTCCCAAAACGACATATCTGTAATGTGCGTTGTTTTGACGGTGGTGATGACGTCACTGTGTCGTATCTTAAGATGAAGCATATAAACCATTTTCACAAACAGTCGTATCTTGAGTTACGACAGTTTGTGAGCAACAGATCTTTCGCAACTGGACAGATACGCCTATATTCAAAGCAATTGGTTTATATATACAAAGTGGCCCAAAAGTAGGTATACAGTCCCGTACTGATAAACTCATTGCTTTTTATATCATTTCTTATTGTTATCCACTTAGTTTCTTTATCATTTGTTCCTAATGTATTTTTACTTATATCTTAAGCTCGGAACAGCCGAAGCAAATAAACTTATAAGCTAGAATGTTATACTTGATTAATGCGGGGCTGTATACATATATATTTACATGGCATGGGGCGTCCTCAGGTTGCGGATCGACATGACATGACATTTTTGAGTTTTACGTCCCACGGTTATCCCGGTTAGGCTAAAGGAGAAAGTGGGAGGAAACGGGAGAACCCCGAGGAAACCCACGCACACGCTGTTTGTCCACTACAAAGTTCACTTGGCGGGATCAGGGTTGGAATCCGCGACCCCATGAACCAGAGGTGAACGCTCTACCACTGAGCCACCGTGGCCCCAGGTTGCGGATCGAGGAGAAGGCCTTTAGATATAGAGGTTAGCTGCGAAGATACTGAATAAGCAGTCGCGGGCAGACAAGGAGTGACCCACCAGCTTGGGGGTTTGGGTGAGGCTAACAAACTCATCCTGTAATAGAAAAAAAGGACACTTTTCAGAAACAATCACAGAAGCCTCGGACCAAGACTGATAACTTGGCACGACATCAGCAAAAGAAAATGGACATGAGATTTGGAACATGGGATATTAGAATTCTTTATAGGGAGGCGCGTTAAAATCCGTAACGAATGAGTTAGAAATACAAGATGGACCTAGTAGGAGTTCAGGTTGGTTGCTATGATGGGGTATGCGGTGCAAACACGTAAGAACATCAGAGAAATTTCTCTCCGATTCTTTGAATCTAGGCATGGACAAAATGAGGGAGATTCAGTTCACAGTGCTATAAGTACATCTATTAAGCACTGTGGCAGTAATTTTGTACCCTCGCAACTTGAACCGATTGTTAAACTGCCAAGGAAAAAGAACCCTTATACTGTTCATTGTGTTGACATAATCGATGTATGAGACTGGATCTCTGTCCCAATGTCTGTATTCTGTCAGTTAGACGTGACGAAAATGGAGATCCAATCAATTGGACGGAAATGCGCGAAGCGAAAGTGAACAAAGACTATCCAAACTGCATTCAGTTTAAGACAAGTCATTTTGAGGACACTTACATAACTATTTCCCTGAAAAGAACGCAGATTGAATCCATCAGATAGAAGTTCCTACTTTGCAGACTTGTCAAAAATTATCGCTCCAGAGAAGTACGAGGACTCGTTTTGATTGATTGATTGATTGATTTTTAACGTTCCTTTCAGCAGCGAGGCTATATAAGATGTTGACCTACTGATTAACGTGCAATCCGAACCACATGAGCTCCCGCCGGGAATCGAACCCGGGTCTCCCACGCCTACGAGGACTCGTTATCATTGTGTCCGGGCCCAACTCCAATCATTCGAGACCCTGAACATGTTTAATTTTACAGAAACTTACCACATTAGCCATCCTTCTCAAGTGCAATATCAAAGCATGCAATTTGCAAATTACTTTGCAAGATTTTATATTCTGGCAATGGCAACTTGATAGCATTATTTTATGTTATGGTTAGTATGCTCTTAATATTGTGTTTCTTGTGTGTTCTCAGGAATTTCGTTTTACCCTTAAGAATCTCAGGAAGCATTTGTTAAATTATTTTGTGTAATAAACACGAAGTTTTTCAATAAAAGTGCAATATGTTAGGATTGTTCATCTATTAATGTAGTTCTCAGAATAAAATATATGCGTCGTATCTTTCATACAAGAGAGGATTACCATCGTCACAAACTGTCGTATCTCTTTCCCGCCAAATTTTCCACAAGCTTTTACAAGCAAATTCCATAAAACTTTCTACAATGATTTCTTATGATTTAAGTTATAACTTGGTAAATTTTCTCTCCTTTCGGTAAAATAGAGTTTGAGTTATGGCTGTTCAAAGTTGTGTGAAAACCTAAAAATCGCTCTCCTGAAAAGTTTAGAAAACTGAGATACGACAGTTTGTGACGCTGTCGACGTTATAACTGTGGCGAAAGTAAAATTACCGAGTAGCCACTTAGGTAGCATTCGCTGCGGGGAGTGATGAATCGGAAACGCATCCTTGAATAGCCTTTTCTTAATATTAGCTAATCTTACACTGTTAGTATTCCTTGTAAAACTTATGAATGTAGTTTAACAATGATGTTGTGGCAATATACTTGTCAGTCATTCGCTGTATTCTGATTCAGTCCAGTTGTTGGAGAGTTCGTTTTTTAATATTGAAGAACCTTTTAAATGAGATTGAACATCACTTCGTAGAAAATCCCAGCATAAAAGAAGCTAATTTTTAACATGGAAGGAAATCATTTTTAATTTATAACAATAAAACAACTACTAATTTATGTAACGAATTATATTAGAAATCTATTCAGTGTATGTGTTAGAAGATGTAATCCTTTATTTTACATTGTTTTCTTCAAATTTCGCAACAGATGTCTAAATTCGATTATGATTTAAATTCGATTTGAATTTGATTATGTCTAAATGCAAAATATTATGTTTAATTTAAAGATTATTAGTTCTGATCTTGAGTGATTAGCAGAAGAAGAAAAATAACAGTAAGATACTTGTCTAAAGAATATATATCTAGTTTTTAGATATATGTTTTATAAGGAAATTTAGAAATAACAGAATATAGAAATCAGTTTATGTAGTTGAAACAAACTGGGCAAGAGAACAACTGGATCACTATCGCTGCACTTTTATTAAAATTGATATCCTAGGTGGGGGAAGAGGATTCAAATTCTTTCCACAAACATATTCATCAAAGCCGCACGCGCTAACCACTAGATCTGTAAGAAGAGCGTGAAACTAAACGAATCAGATATTTTTATTAAAAATAAGGACCACTTGAATACGCTTACCACTTCTCATGTGAAGGAAATGATTTGCTTATAATCCTATAGTTGTGGGATTATAGAGCAAGGTAGATAAAGGTTATCGTTGTTGCTTCGTAATCGGGAGATCCCAGGATCGAATCCTGGGTTATGTCAACCTGATTCTAGTTTCTCGAGAGTTTTTATATCACAGGTGAACGCTACAGTGAGATGGAACCTTCAAATACTTGATCCAGGGTGACTTCATTTTAAATTTCCTTTCTCATAGCATTTTCCATTGTAAAATAAAGTTACAGTTTTATCTGAATGTATGCTAATAAATACAACATGTATAAGATTTAAACAAAGAATATTTTATTATTATTAGCAAGCTTATGTTCTAAATTCTTAATATATCAAACTAAAATAATAATAATAATAATAATAATAATAATAATAATAATAATAATAATAATAATAATAATAATAATAATAATAATGTGTTAAAACAAAATAAAAATATACGTTAGAAGTTACTTGTAAGAAAAGCATAGCTTGGCTTTGATGAAGCCATACTCGATAAACTTCTTCTTGTTTGTGTAATTTTGCGGTTCTTTTATTTTGCGCTACGAAGAATATTAAATTTCCTGATTTTTCTTTCTTTTTTGACGTTTTTTCTTCAGAAGCTTTATTAACGTTAGAAAGTTGAAGAAGTTCGTAATTGACGGTACATTACTTACTCCCCGGTAAATTTAACTTCCTTTACTGCGAACACCTTTTCCTCATCACGTCGTTGCTTGCTAACGGTAAATGGCAAGCAAGGTAATTAAGAAGATTAATAAAAATACTTTACCACAATAGTCACGATAATAGTGAATAAATACATAAAATGATTATAAATTGTAATGTATAGAAGTAGTCAAGTACGTACAACCAATTTGTGGGGCCGCGATGACTCAGTGGTAGAGCGTTCACATCTGGTACCTAGCGTCCTTGGTTCGATCCCAGCTCGCGCCGTGAGCTTTGTGGTGGAGATACACCGTTTTCGTGGGTTTTCTCGGGGTTCTCCCGTTTCCTCCCACTTTTTCCATTCCACCCTTTCCTTCTTTTCTCATCCTCATTGTCTCCTTTAGCTTAGCCGGCATACTTATGGGATGTAAAACTCAAAGATTTTATTTTTTTTTTATTTTTTGGGGTAGTGTAAAAATTTCGAGTTATCCCATTTCATATATGGGTTACTACTCTATACCGCAGGAAGATGTTACACAAATCTGAAACTTTGATGCTCTTTTGTGTGCATCTGATAGTAACACATGATGTACAAGTAGCCTCTAGTTATATGACCGGTTTATGAAAGTGACAAATTTAAAGCCACGTTGTCACGTTAGAAGAACTTGTAGCTGTCATAAAAAAATCTTGAAACCTTATATTTCACCGTGTACACATAGTCTTGAAAGAGTCATAAAACCTTTTTTCCATCTTGCAAGGAGTCGAACAGTGTCCAACTTTCTGGAACGTCTTGCTTGCTACCTGCTATCCCCCTCCCGCTGACAAAGGCAAAAATAGTTTCGCCGCTTCCGAAACAACGGATTCTTTTGGACAGGGAGGGAGAGTGCGCCAAAATACACGTTTTTAATGAGGAGGTTAATTGTTTGTCCACTAGACTGCAGTGCTGCATACCTTTCTTGCCTACAAGAAGTTGTAAAATCTAAACAGTAGATAGAAAGATCGGGTAGCAAGGTCTTTTTTATGACAGCTACAAGGTTCATGTAAAGTGGAAACGTGGTTTAACAGATTTTTTACCATACAAGTTGCCAATTTACATAGTACAGTAATAATAACACTGGTCTTGATTGTTTTACATTCATTTGGCCATATTAAATATATGACGGGTTATAAAAATGGCCAACATTACAGGTTGAATGATATATAATGCTGATAAAAATCAGATGCATTTACTGTTAAAAAAATATTTGTAGTACACTGAAGAAACCTTGAGTAATTTATTACTTGTGTTAGATGGATTAGAATAAGGGATGACAGGATAGATTTACCCATAATATTTATGTTGCTGCAAGATATTGGGAAAGCTTTTGTACGAAAAAAAAGAAGAAAAAAATAAATTCAATCGCGCTGTTAGAAAATCCTTTCCTTTAATGAAGGGATAAAATGCAATTTATGTTGTTCAAACATTTTTTATTCGTTCCTTTTTTTAAAAATGTAACCGTCTCTCTCTGCAATTTCTCCTATTTCTTTATATAACCCATGTTGTTGGTCCAAGTTAACCCCCTGTTGACTCCCCTCCCCCTTCCCATGGCACTTAATGGAGCTCATCAGGCGCGACTATCACAGTTTTGCCATCGATTACAAACATCTGCACGGAGTAGCCGGAACCATTTTGGAGCGACATTTGTGCGTTAGCGCGGCGATCACATCCGATCGTAAATCCATCTGAATGATCTGACTGCCGAGGCTTTACCAGTTGATTTTGATTAACACCGATGCGATGCAATAAGAAAGAGAGGGAAAAATTCAAATTTAGCCCACCCAGTTGCTGCTATCATTGCAATCCCCTGCTCCGGGTTCCCACAAATACTTACTGGAATAAATTAAAAAAGGAAAAAAAAAATATAGAGAGACTCAATTCGTAACGCTCCATTTCCGTTTATGCATATGTTCAGTTCATACTTGCTGATGATAACGTTTATAAGTTCAGCATTTTTTTTTTCTGAATCCAAATATGGAGAATATAGTCCATAAACTGATTTGAATTTGACTAAAATGAACATTAAACAACTGAACTGGAAACTAACACACATGGTGGAGAAATTGAGGTAATATTGTGTACATGAAAACGAAATTTGATCAATGTGTAGTTACCACCAGTAATATTGAAAGCAATTGAGTGGGAAATATTTGCTTTATGCATTCTGTTTATGAATATTTCCTAGTGTTCACAGAAGCTCAAAAGGCTCGTATTACTTACTGAACTAAATTGTATTCATCACATGTAAAGGTTAAGTAAAAAATGATAGTATTAAGGTAGAATGAATTCGATGCTGGCTCGGGCTGCACTTCATGATCATTTTTTCTAAGCAAATTATTCATAGTGATTTGAGACTAAGTTCAAAAATCTAGGAAATAACGTTCATGGTCATCCAATCTTAGAAATATGATCAGAAAGACAAATAATTCAATAGTCAAATCTCTATCATCTATTCACTTTGTCTAAAAAAAAATATATTAGTATGAGCCTTCCTTCACTTCTAAGATTATTACCTAAATGGACTATCATTATAAAAAAAAAGAAAAAAAAACTGTACTTATTGATCATTTCCAGTGTGTTTTGATATAAAAGTGATTGCTTAAATTGAGAGTTATGTCTATTTTAAAAGACGGGTAGTCTAGTGGTTAGAGCGTCCACGTGGTCCCGGGTTCGATTTCCAGCCGGTGCGTCCCAATTTTCGGGGACCACCAAACGTCGTGAGGTAAACTGGGGAGCCATGTGAATGAAAGACGTAATGGCCACTAGGTCTAGAAAGCTCCTGATACGCCGGTTAATCACAGGGCGACTCAGCGTCGTCGCTGAGCTGGACGTAATTCAGCCGGTCGCTGACAGATGGCGTTGGAGCGGCTCAGGCCTCAAAATAGGCTGTTACGTCAAGGGCTTTAGTTTGGTTTCTTGTCAACTTTAAAACCTTCAGCTTTTGCCAAGAATCGAAACCGCGATCATCGTCACAAAGATAACGTATTATAGTGCTGCCAAAATGTCTTGAGCCGTGGCAAAAATGCGAACTAAAGCTCACACCCTCACACACCCACGCGTTGAGCCAATAAGGGTTCAGCTGTTGCTAAGCGAGAGAAAGCGAGTGGAATTCCTTCAGCCGATAGCAGCGCTTGCAACGGAAGAGTAGGGATCAAGTCAATGTGGTATATATTTAATTTATAGACACGGGTTCTTACAGTTAGTAGAGGCGCCGTCCTTGCTAGTCTAGTGACTAATGCGCGTGTAACTTCGGTGCACGTGGTCCCGGGTTCGATTCCTGATGAGCGAACATTGAAATTCGAACGTATTACGCTAGTTGGGATTCTGCTTTAAAACAATAGACTCATGTTTCATTCTGTATAGCTTCGCTGCTGAAAAGAAACGGTAAACTTGAATAAACCAAAAAGTTGTGGAAGGAGGTCATTAATATAGGGCTATATTTTGAATTTAGATTATTGGTTTAACAAAATTTGTAAGATAAATAAAAGAGCAATCTGAATTATTAGTTTGATCATGTATTCACGATAAAATAATTAGGTAATATATGAAGTGCAGAGTTCAAATCTTTTACAGATCGGACGTAACGACAACTCCTCAAAACTTCTGTTATTCATGGTATTTTGAACTATATATTCACGAATCTAGGGAACAAGGTCCATTCGTCAGTACAGTGTCTCAAGAAATGGAATGAAGAACTTAAGCCAAAGTTTAGTGGTTAAGGTACTAACATTCACTCACTTCATGCGTGCAAAGCAAAATAACAATATTTTTGATTATTATCACTCTACATCCCTTCTGAATTAACGTTAAAACTCTTAAACCCTTATCAAAAATTATATCCACAATTATTTTCACTAAGGTGCTTGCACAAGCAAACAACAAATATGCATTCTTACTAACACAACGAGGGAGTTATTATTATGTAATTTGAATTAAAGTCTTTGGACTAATAAGATCTCTAACGAAAACACCATACAACGTTGTTAACATATTATGTATGTAGGGTTTCCTGGTTCCATAGTTTAGTTGAAATATAGAGCAAGTTCCTTCCCTAAAGAATCTTTCAAGTTTACCAAGTGCGAAACTGAAACGAGGAAGTTCTGTTTACTTTCTGAACCAGTGCATTTAGTAAACGTACCTCTCTTGTGTATTCGCGCCAGCCAGTAACCGTGATTTCTCCGACACCGTTGGTAACACAAATGGCATTAACGGAGAGGCCACCACCATCATCAGCAGGTCTTTTGCTTGAGTTTGCAGTCTGGAGGAGGAACGAAAAACGAGCTGTTTGTTTAGTAGTGACACCTGGCGGCCGAGTGGAAGATTCATGCGACCTTGAATGAGGGGGAGAGCTCAGTGACCTTGTTTGTCCACGCCCAGAGAACGACCTTGTGCGGTGCAAAATCTGGAAACGAAGCCAGCAGTTCTTGTTCCAGGAATTTTCTGGCTCATCATTACTTATTCTTTCCCTGTTTCGTAGCCAATTATGAACTACTTCTGAAGAATCTGGTTACGAGATTTCATCTCTTGTTTCCTCTCATGCTACTACCTATTGTAGAAATAATTCCTTGAGGGAAATATGAATGATCCAGTGGTATTCTTTGCAAGAAAATTACTGAGTAAAAGCGTTCCATGTACATAAATTTATAAACGAAACTTGATTCAAATGCTTCCGAGTGACCATCCTCCTCCTCATCCATCCTCTTTCAGCTACAGGGCACAACAATGGTATGTAAAACTGGAGATTTCGTTATTAAGTCCTACAACGGATCGCACCCGACTCTTTAACTTGAATTACGCAATTACAACTTGGTAGTGACATGTAAGTTCTTTCTTTTATTGTCTTTTCTCGCCTACACAGGGTCGATATTTTTGATGATTTGCTTCCACTTTGTTCGGTCCCGAGTATTATCTTCTATTAACCCCTTTTCTTCTAAGTTTGTAGTCACATAATTTACTATCGTCTTTTTGGACTTCCTCTTCATAGGCATAAATAGCATCCCCGCGGCGCGGGGGCCGCACAAGCTCCAGGGGCGTTAAATATTTAAAAAATAGTAGAGTGCAAAATATATAGGAGTAGCGGCACATAACTAAGGGTTCCGGACCCGCTGAAGCTTCAAGTTACGCCACTGTCCTCTTCTGCCTTCTACCCCCATCTTCTTCAATCTCTTGTCGACATAATTATAATTTCTTCTTATAATGACCATACCACTGTAATTTTCTCTCTTGTACTTTCTTCGACATCACAGTTACTTTAATCTTTCAGGGAGGGGAGGTATTTAGGATTTAGATTTCTGAGCATCTAAGGCCATGTTAGCCCGTCACGTTTGAGGGATGACGTCTCTCGGTGATCACACAATTCGGGGAAAGGAAAGGATTCGGCCTGGGACCTATATGTTAGGTACCACCTCGGCATTTGCCTGTTGTGAATGAGGAAAGCCTTATTCAGAATGGCTGACCTGAGAAAGCTTTTTACACTTTTTCGACCGAGTGCCCCCCACCGAGAATCCCGGGACCGCTCGCACCGACGGCGAAAGCGTTAGCGACTACGCTAGGTGGGGTCACATTTAATTCTTTCGTTCGTGATTTTATCCAGCGTGGTAACACCACACATCCATCTCTGAGTTTCTTCTCTTGTGCCTTCTCGATTTGCCAAGTTTGTCACGTACAGCATTGTGGGGTCTCACTACGGTCTTATAAGTTCTTCACCTTAAGTAACGAATTTTCAAACACAAATCTTTCATTTTCTTAAAATAAATAAATAAAGAGTTAGGCATTCCCATTTATTAATACATTAATTCCCCCTTTATATATACAAAAAAATCTTCGTTACATTTCAGAAATGAAAGAAGAAAGAAATCAGTCGAAAGGAATATAATTTGTAGTCGAATACTAGTGAAAAGGAAGCCTTTAAAGCCATTCCAGAAACAGTCTGAGCTACCGTTTGGATATATTCTTCTATAAATGCCAAGATTCATGCTCGTCATTCAATTGTCATTGTTAACAGAATGAAAAGCTCATTCAAATATTCGTGTATCCTCTACATTTTCCAACATTTTTCCCTTTTATGCTCACAGTTTCTTTTATAATTTGTTCTTTTTCTTTCCCTTACATTCTTCTACCAGTTGATGCCATTAAGATCTCTCATTCTCTCCTTTTTCTCCCAATTTAAACCTGGAACACTGCTCAAAGACTTTCAAGTTTTCATCTTATGCAATTTATCAATGTCGGCTTTCATTCCTTGTTTTATTCTCTCTCTCTCTCTTTCTCTTTACATTTCTCTCTTTAGAAATAATAAAAAAAGGAAAAGATCATTTTTCTTTTTCCTAAATCTTAGAAACCAGCTCGATTCGGCTCTTTAATCCCCTTTTCCTGTACCGATTCTATTTCCAAACCTTTCCTTTTGTATTTTCTAAACTTAGTGACAGTGTTATATACCCTACAAGACAAGACTAGTAAACTTTATTCTGCTGGAGTCTTCGTTTGCGCTGCTCTTGTTTTCTGCAGTTATTTAAGACTGAGACAGTAAGTAAAAAAAAAAAAAAAAAAAAAAAAAAAAAAAAAAAAAAAAAAAAAAAACCCTAAAGACTTTACCACTTTCAACATTCTTTCGGCTTTCTTTTTGACCTAATAATGATCTGAACTGTCTCAACGCTTCTGCCCACCACTTAAACATTTCGTTAGTCTATTCTATTCGTTAGAAAGATAGGCAATTTTCCAAATCTCACCACGCAACCTCAAGCTTGTCATAGTATCTCGATTTCACAATTTTCAGAATCCTGAGACTCATGATTCTTGAACCTCACCGTCATTACTAAAAATGAAGCTCGTCGGTTTTAATAATAATAATAATAATAATAATAATAATAATAATAATAATAATAATAATAATAAATAAATAAATAAATAAAAGTTCTATGCACCGGACCACAGGGTATGGATTCGATGTATTTTGTTACGCAGAATCCAAATTTCGAAACCCCAAAACAATAGGCCATGTCATTTTTTTTTAAGTGAAAAGCTTTAGCAATTTTACATAGGGAATGCACGTAAGACAGCCATACGCAAAATTCAAATAAATTTCGAAACCTCAAGACGATCGACCGTGTCATTTTTTTTATGGACGAAAAAAATCAGCGAATTTTGATACTTAACATAGCAGATACGTTTTTCGCCCATAAAATAAAATTGACACGGTCAGTTGTCTTGGGGTTTCAAAATTTGGATTGTGTGTAACAAAATACATCAAATCCATACTCTGGGGTACGCTGCGCAGAATTGTATGGCTGTGTTACGTGTATCCTCCCTATCTAAAATCGCTATCGCCCATAAAAAAAAGAAGGCACGATCGATCGTCCTGGGGTTTCGAAACTTGGATTCTGTGTAACAAAATACAGCGAATCCATACTCTGGGGTACGCTGCGCAGAATTGTATGGCTGTGTTACGTGTATCCTCCCTATCTAAAATCGCTGTCGCCCATAAAAAAAAGAAGGCACGATCGATCGTTCTGGGGTTTCGAAACTTGGATTCTGTGTACCAAAATACATCGAATCCATACTCTGGGGTACGCTGCGCAGAATTGTATGGCTGTGTTACGTGTATCCTCCCTATCTAAAATCGCTATCGCCCATAAAAAAAAAGTCACGATCGATCGTCCTGGGGTTTCGAAACTTGGATTCTGTGTACCAAAATACATCGAATCCATACTCTGGGGTACGCTGCGCAGAATTGTATGGCTGTGTTACGTGTATCCTCCCTATCTAAAATCGCTATCGCCCATAAAAAAAGAAGGCACGATCGATCGTCCTGGGGTGTCGAAATTTAGATTCTGTGTAACAAAATACATCGAATCCATACTCTGGGGTACGCTGCGCAGAATTGTATGGCAGTGTTACGTGTATCCTCCCTATCTAAAATCGTTATCGCCCATAAAAAAAAAGACACGATCGATCGTCCTGGGGTTTCGAAATTTAGATTCTGTGTAACAAAATACATCGAATCCATACTCTGGGGTACGCTGCGCAGAATTGTATGGCTGTGTTACGTGTATCCTCCCTATCTAAAATCGCTATCGCCCATAAAAAAAGAAGGCACGATCGATCGTCCTGGGGTTTCGAAATTTAGATTCTGTGTAACAAAATACATCGAATCCATAACCTGGGATACGCTGCACAGAACTCTTATTTGTGTGTGTGTGTGGCGGTGTAATTTGAGGTTGAATTTCGATCATTTGAGGATGTCCATTCTGTGGTACCTCACAGATAAATATAATTATAGATTTTAGATTTTATAAACTTTAGAAGAGTATCTGCTTGCGAATGATTACAGTCTTTAACCAATTTAGCTCATTGATATTGAGAATGAATATGGGGTCATTGAAATTGAATCTACTGATTGGGTGTCCATTTCTGTTCCGTTGATACGTGATATGGCAAGGAAAAATGGTCCGTAAACCTAATGGTCTAGTATAGAAGAGAGAGTATAGGAAATATTTGTAAATATATTTATGTTGGTTGACATTGGAGTTTCTCAATTTAAAGCCACCCTTAACACATGCATCAACACATCACACATACTTAATATATGCTGTAATTAAAACAATTATAGATATAATTCTCTTCAAGTTTCCGGATCCGATAAAAACTTCCAAGAGTAACACAGCAGAAACAGGCATATCGATGGCTGATGAGCAACCTTGTATTTCAATTCGTTAAAACAAAAACAAAAACAAAAACAAAAGAAGGGCTTAATTGAAAGAAAATCTGCTGCCATCAATTTATTTATTTATTTTAATAACGAAAGAAATTTACCAAAGTCAGATATAAGTTTGAGAGATAATACTGTTAAACTTAAGATAAAAGTAAAATGTTGACTATAAATATATTTTTTTTAAACCTCCTGTGTGGCGGATTTGAACATGGCCGCCATCAAGGCAACTCTTACCATAGACCTAATATTTATCAACCTGCTTTTTATTTTGATTTTTATTATCATTAACACAAAATTTACAAGGTGGGATAAATGACTAATATATATGCTGCAACAATATTTAATTTCCCTGTAACTTTTTACCAATTGCGCGTAAATCAAAATTAACGTCACCATTGTTCTTCTGATTAAATTTGCGCCTTAAATCATGTATCACATAACCTTTTCCTATTTTAAAAACTTAACCTTAATTCAAAATGGCGGATTTGAAGATTGCCGCCGTCAGGTATACCCTTACTATATGACTTCCCCCTAGTCCTAATATGTACCCATATACTTGTTATTCACCTTTTGTCGTTACAAGAGGTCTTACAGGGCTTTTACCTCCAACTGTATGAAGACTATTCTGTACTTCCATGTGATGTTCTCGTAGCTGTATCTCATAAACCCCTGGAGCTTCGCACCTACAACTTCACTGAAATCCTGACTACATTTAGTACTACTTTCTCATATGTGTCTCAGTCAGCAACTCGATTCACCCAAACGTAAGGTTTACTTGTCAGTAATTAACCCCCTCTCTCTTTTATTTTCATTATATTTCTATAGGTAACGTACTTGATCCAGTTGCATCAATCCAGTATATTTAAGAAAGAATCCAATGTTGTACTCCAGTGCTCGAAAAATTTTTCCTCTGACCCAGTCGCCAATTCTGAAAACAAGACGCCATTATAATGCTAATTCAATTTGGTACATATTTCTGTTTTGGCCTTAAACTACCTGGGCAACAGATTCATATTTCTAGTCGCCATGGCGAGCTGGTGCCCGGATTTTTCTCTTTTTAGCCTTGTAGACAGTGGCGACTCATGAGGAAAGTCACAGGCAAAAACTAATACATATTTTATTGCTGCAAACGGTGTACAAGAATTAGAACGTGTTTTCCGTTTTCCCCTTAGCTTACGATAGAACGTTATTCTCCCCAATTTTATTATTTTTCCTTAGCTAGAGATAAAACGTTATTTATTTATTTATTTATTTATTTATTATTATTATTATTATTATTATTATTATTATTATTATTATTACCGTTGTGACTTCCTAAGAGCCGCCATTGGTTGAAGTAATACGTATAAATAAGTATTACTTCATTCTTTGTAGTGAGAACTTTCTGAGGGTTAAAAATGTATTGTGGTTAGTAAATATATTAGAGGCAAAGAGAGACAGAAAACATTGTTGTAACTTCGAAAAACAAGTTGTTTAAAATTTTGTCCCTGCTCGAATGAGAATGGCTTTTTAGTGGAATATATTTCTCTGACCTCTTGGGTCGCTTTCCATCTGCACCATATGTTATGATTCCATTGCGCACTTTCTTTTCTCTTCATGATTGCTTTTAATTATTGCCAGATGGTTCATTCGGGTCACGTCTCCCCCAATCTCATTTACATTCCAGTCACCCCCCGTTCTATCGTCTTCGATGGCAAAGGCGTAATCAAGCGCATAAACCTGTACGTCCCACGACACGCTTTCAGATTCAGGAAATTATAATAGCAGTCCCAGAGGCTCAGAAGAGACAAAGAGATCGCGTACCACTACACTCACTTCTAAGAGGTCTTACGCTGTCCAAGTTTACCGTAGTTATTAATGTCCTTGCAGAGTGGATTTCAATAAAATCACTGAAGATTATATGATTGATTGTGTGTCTAAGCTTCAACATGTATTTAAGAAATAAAGTACAGAAATAGAATTTGGTCACTTCTTAAGGTGATACCAGAAACAAATTAGGTAAACTTCTTTGATTGATTTGTAGGTACAGTTCTGTTCAAAATATTTGGTGAATATTTGAAGTGTGTGATTTAATTCCAAAAGTGAGTTAACGTATAAGGATTTTCTAAAAGAAGTGCATGCCCAGTTAACGAGATTGTACATTAATTGATTTTTATTGACGTCTTTTGTCAACAGCGAAACTATACAGAAGGAGACCAACAGTTTAAAGCAAAATCTAAACAGCTATATGGCAATTAGTGCTTTCCAACCCGGCATCGAATCCAGAATTAGAATTATTTTACAGTTATTCAAAAAGAAATTGGGAATCAAACAAGGGAAGGCTGTTATTGTTTCGTATTTAGATGCTGATACACCCGATGAAGTATGGAACGGAAAATTGTAATTGAATTTCATAGCAAAATGGCAACAAATCCAATATGGAAGAAAAGAAGATAGCAAAATCTTTCTCTAAAATTACGAATATACTATGTTTGTCCTTTATTTTTGATATAGTTTTATATATTATAAAAATACATATAATTGTAATAATGCATATTCCACAAAAGTATTCATTAATTGATTTATTGGAGTCTAATTTCCTGTTTTACCACCGAGGATGCTATATGAGACATGTTCTTGTACTTAAGTGGCGTTTCCCACCAGAGATGAACTTAGGATCACAAAACAGAAAGCACACGAATTGCTCACTTAGCCACGAAGGGACGTTAAAAGATTATAAGTATATTTGGATATAAGTATAGAATATATCCACGTGTATAGTTGTTCCATGAATTCCACAAAAAAAAAAAAAAAAAAAAAAAGTAAGTATTTCCTTAGAACCATACACGATACACCAAACAGGCATTGCTATTTTCATGTCCGCCAATAGCGCAGGAGCAAGGGGGTAGTTGCCGCCCCACCTAGATTTTCGAAGAATGTTCAGTGTTTGGAAATGCATGTTAAAATATATTTGAATAATTTGCTCTCACATTCTTTAGTACGTATCTATACATATAAAAATAAAAGTGGCTATATTTGTGACTTAATAACTTTTGAACCACCCGGCCGACCTCGATCGAATTTTCAGCATAGATGAGGTTCGGGCCTGGAAAAGTACTTTGACGGTGCAACTTAGGGGTGGAGAAGGGGGAGATATTTAAAAATGATCGAAAATGACCGATATTAGTGCCGTATCTATAGTTCGGGGTCGCGAAGATGAACAGTGACACTCCAGATGCCGTTTAAATCCAAATTCAGCCCTGCAACTTGGGTAAGGGGGAGGGGAGACGTATAAAATGATCGAAAATGATCGATATTAATGTCGAATCCATAGTTTTCGGGGTCGTTGAGACGAACAGTGACACTTTCGATGCCGTTTAAATCCAAATTCACTCCTTTATGTCCAAAAAGAAACATATTCTCCCCGTGCGAAGAATTAGTGTTTTGCTAATGTATTTATATTAGATACTATAGTAATTATTATGTTTCATTTACTGTACTTAATAAGAATATGGGTTTAAATACTGTGTAACTTGTTTTATATTAGGCTATACATTATTTGCATCAAAGTGTATGTGTATTCGTAATTGTGCTTGTGTGTGTGTGTGTGGTTTTTTTTTTTTTGCCTCCCCTTGAAATTGGTCTTCTGCACCCCCTCAGAAGAAAAAATCTTTGGGGTCTCAGGCTGTAACCTTACTATGTTATAAAAGATATTTGCCTCAGGAAGAAATCTGACGTATTTCAAGTAGAACACGTCTTTTGCTTTACTGACCTCTATAGTGTTAAATTATATCAAGGTAGAAAGGACATGTAGTTTCGTTCTGGATAGTAATTATGAGCTGTATTGTAGCGTTGGACACATGAGTACAGTCCGCAATATCTCAACTTGGACTGTATGATGCTCACATAGCAATTACAGTATATAATGGTGTATAAAATTGAAAATATTTTCTCTCATAAGTAAAACTGTGAAACATTTTATTTTAAAGATAGGTAACATTAGAGCTTTGAAACGAAAAACTGTTTTAGAAGATGAAGCGGCCACGGTTGTTTGTAGACGTAACCTATTTCTTTCTTTCTATACGAGAGTACAGCTTTCGAGAAATGAGAAAGCCTGACCTTTCTAATGGAGACTTTTGTGTGAAGCGCTGCGGACGGACTCTTAATTAAACTCAAGAGCACTGGGAAGGAAGGATGTGTTTTTTTTTTTTCTTTCTTCAAAAGATCCTTCCATTTCCTGCTCCCAGTGGGATATTTCTTTTAGTTTTCTGTGGTGTGTGTGTGTTTTTTTTAACATGTTGGATGTTTTTATTCGAGTACTAGGAGAGTCACTTCACACAAATTATAGGTCTCCACTGCCTGCATAAGCAATTGAAGAATTTTATGTTAAAAAATAAATAAATAAAATTAAAACGAAAAAGGAGAAACGTAGAAAAGAACATAATTGGAAAATTAATAGTATAAAATTTGCTTTTAATTGGTTTTGGCTTTAAGATAATGTATCACGTTATTGTATAGCAAATTTAAGTTCTATTCAATGTGTATAAATCTCATATAAATTACATACGAAGTTTTTCGTAGCTTGGTCACATTTTGCATTTAAGATTACTTTTCATTAGTGAAAAGCATCATGACTAAGGGCCCTTCTTTGACATAGCCTTCGTAAAATCAAAGCTTAAATGTGCTTCCCACACTGTTAAAAATAATTTCTTAAATTAGAGAAACCGTTTCTTATCTGTGCACCGGGACATTATTTTCTTAGAAAAAGATTTGGCAAATCTCATTCATAAAAAAGAGAAAGTAAAAGTATATTTTTCCGATCCGCTTTATAAACCTCCTCTACTTTTCTTCATTTCTCATTAATGAGAGTTTCAAACTCTTGTTTGTAAGAAAAGATATTATCGGCCCACAGATAAGAAACGATTTCTCAGATTTAAGAATGTATTTTTAACAGTGCAAATGTTGAACGCATAGTAAGTTTATATCAGAGCACTCACAAAAATTAAAAGTATAAATCAATTTTGTAAATATTTATTTTAAACAGCCCCGTCTGTTTCCGGATTAAACAAGAACTTCAACTTATCATTCTTAAAAAAGGGGGTTATTAACTTCCAGCTTAAGCATGCGGGAGCTTATGGCCAATTCCGGAATTTTTACTTTCCGGAATCTGGAAAGTAAAATCGGAAAAATGTGTGTGTGTGTGTGTGTGTGTGTGTGTGCATGTGTGTGCGTTATATTATTTCTCGGTAGTCGTTGGTCAGATCTGAACCAAATTTGGCGAGAAAATAGCCCATTGTCTAAGGAATGAAGGTCGTTATATTTGGTGGCCAGTTATATTTGGAACAGACTCGACGCGACTCGGCTCGCTTTGTACGCGATACATTATTTCTCGGTAACCACTGACCGGATATAAACAGAATTTGATGGGCAAGTATCCCCTTGTTTAAGGAATAAAGCCCAATATACGTGGTGATGAGCTCGGCCAGGAACAGGCTCAAATCAGCAACAGAGGCTGTGTTCCACAGTTTTTCACGCCGAGAACTTCTGAGTTTGGCTCACCTCAGCTTGCTAAAGATGTTATTTTCTTGTACAAATTACAAAACAATAACAGTAAACTTAATTTTGTTAATAGGAATTAATTTTGAAATTGCTAACTCAAAAACGTGAGAATAAAATAATGTTAATTTCTCTTGAAATACAGTGAAACAGTTGTCCTGATAAAAGTCCCCTATGTGGCAGAATGTTATACGAATTTAATTTTTTTTGTTCAATTTTAGCTCACAAATGGAAATTTGTTTGTAGGTAAGTAATATTGATACTAACCGCAGGGGCGCACTCATGAGGAGGTCCACCAGGTCCGAACCCTCTCCTTAAATTTCCTAACTCAACATTAATTTGTACACTTCCTCAATAAGATTATACTTGTTAACCAGGATAATGATTGATGTAGCGTGAAAATTTCATCTTACAATTTGTCTGTACTCTTTTCTCTTATATATATATCTAGTTCTATATTTTTTTTCTGAAAATATAGGTGGAGGTGTAGTTTGCAATTACTTCTCGTCTTTTCGAGCGCAGAATAGTACACGTTCAATACTATATACACGTAGTGGCTTGCAATATTGGACCCTGCCCCTCCCCCCCAAAGCTTGGACACCTACCGACAAAAAAATTCTGGGTGCACGCCTGTAACTGTGTATTTGCCCATATGTTGTCCCAGTTCGTTATTGGTGCCCAACAGCAAGAGAAAAACATTTTGATTTGTTTCCACACACACAAAAGACATATTTCTTCCAGAACTTTATTTAATTTGATAAACTGAACATGCATATTCTTAAAAAGCAGAAGTGACTATTGAAATCAAGTACGCTTTAACCAGAAAGGCCCGCAGGAATTTTTCCAAAGAAGAGGATTGGGGCCAAAAGACCAACACATAGCGAAGTCGCGAATATGCACATTCTGATGTACATAATTCTTGATACAAAACAATTTCGCGAATATGCATATCCTGATGCACATAATTCTTGATGTAAGACAATTATTGTTGACGCACGTTGCATAATTTTTATAACTACAGTAAATAGGCCTATATATCAAGTACTGTAGTGGGCGAATACGAAAGTCTAATATGTTTTAACATGTATTTCGAAATACCGAACCCCTTTTGGTAATCCAGGTGGGGAATTGCTCCCTCTTTCCTCCCTTTTTCGCGCCTACAACTTTGATAGTATGTGTTTTTTCGTGACCAGCACTCTCGTACTATCAACACCGCATGAACATTTGTTTTCTTTCTTATTCTTTTTCGTTTTCAGAGCCCAAAGCAAAGCAAAATGTTAAGTTTTCTGATTTAAATTGGAAATGTGGCTTGATTGTAATGAGATGACAACCTTTGGCAATAGAAGAAACGGGGGAAAAATAACTTCAGATCTCTGGCTTAATTACCGGCAGGAAGCTTCCATTGTTCCTGGGGTATTTATGTTGTAAAAATGATGCCACATGCTTGAAATTATTGGTATTGTGTGACTTGTTCGTGTTTGCCAGTTTCACTGCTAATACTCACATCCATGTCATTTTTCTTTCCCGCCCTCTTTGAGTCAAAAGAGAAAGAAGAAAAATAATCATCGAAGAACCGGTAACTGTTTACTGAGTTCCATCGCGTAGCACCTGTCACAGAATGAGTAATCGTCATTTCCTGTACACGTCAGCAGGTGTCGCTGGCGAAGGACAACTCGACAGTGAATGGTCATTCGCCATTGCAGGCACGCCTTCTTCCTATAAACTGTTTGAAAATTCAAGATCAAAACCCTTAGATCCGAAATCCTCAGAAATGACTAAGTTCGTGTGTGTTCGCGAGCGTCTCTTTCCTAAACCTCTAGTGTCATAAACTGTACAAACGGGTAAAAGCAACAAGCTCTCAACAGTTTCAACATAAAATCATTTATTAATTCAAGCATGAGCAAAATTTCATGAAGTGAGGGAGTTCAGGCTCCCAAGTTCGTACCGTTTCAGGATTTTTGCTTATATGTCTTAATATGGTAAATTTTTTACGATGTTTTCTTGAGTTGTGTTGGGGAGGAGGGAGATGAAGTCCGAAACCCCTTTGGATACGCCACTGTATTCAATCCTGGTGAAATCGCGTCAGTAGGCATGGACTCAACATTTCTTTAATTTTAAGTAAATTAAGATTGTTTATTGGTCATAAGAAAATAAATCAGTTCAACAACCAATATTAATTACTTATCTTACATTAGAATTATCAATAAAAACTAAAAAAAATATGCTTTACATTAAAAAAAATAATAATAACTTGAGAGTAATTTATTATTTTCGAGAACGAAAAACGTTACTGAACTAGGCGGAAAGGGTCCTAGGCGATACTGTATCTGAACAGTGGCGCTATTACAAATAAATTTACTAATGGCGTCCTCAGATAGAAAAAGAGAAGTTCATAAGGAAATGCTTTGTGTTTGTTTATTTGTTAGGCATTAAATTAATTCTGACTGACACGTACACTAGATACTGCCACGTTCAAGAGTTAATACTGCCATTTTGAATTCATTTTCATATTTCTCTTTACGAACAGCACCAATATAAACACCCTGTAACAAATTTAACGAAATTCGAATTTCATGTATTAAAATTGATCTAAATCATATGTGTGGGATAATTTTCTCTGTAGATTAAGAAAAAAAATCCCTTAGGTAACATTTGATGAAGTTCATACGGGGTGTTTTTTTTTTCTATTCTTCTTTTTTTCGATATAACAGGCATAAGGTTGTTTGTTGCAGGGTTTCTCCCTATAGGCAACTAAACTTCTTGACATTTTCCTTGCTTCCCCTTCTAAATATGCAACCCTCCTTTCAGTTGATTTTTTTTTTAACGGTGGAAAAATCCATTGACTGTTATGATACGATGGGCCCCCTCTCTGCTATACCTGAAGCGGTTAGGGGAGCTTCTGTCTCGCGTAGTCGTTTAGTGAAGGGGTGGCTGTGTAGGTAAAAGAGATGCTAAGATGAGAGTGAACCGCGTCTCAATGTATTATAATTGATGAGCATTGTCTTTGCACGGCAGGTTGTCAGAGAGTTGTCATAGCGACCGTGGAAGCCTCTGCTACAAACGATCGATCATCAAATGTCAGGTGGGCGGCGGCCGATGGATGCATTTTACAGTTACAAGGCTTCTTTTTCAGACAGGGATTTCCGAGAAAATTTAATTTACTTCTTGGTCGTTTCTCTATATAAATAAACACTATTCTCCATTCACATAGCATAAATCGTTTCACTTCCAGCTGCGACAAACTGAATACGCTTCATTCAGTTTGCTTCATGTGTTCATGTTGCTATTTCAGCTGTAACACATCGCCTATAGCTAAAAGAGAGACAAAAATATATTAAAATGTCTTTTTTCTGTATATAGGTATAGCATAGGGCAGAGTTTTTAATTTCTTTTTTCAAGAAAGGACCATTTTTATTATTCAGAATGTTTTACGGAAATCTTACTCTTGTCCATTTCAAAGTATTTTTTTAAAGACATATACAGTACCACTATATAAGTATGTTTTACTAACAGAAATATCCGGGAAGAATAATATTTATGCCTAATATTTGAAAATATATAAAACAAATAAAGTGATTATGATAGAGACGCTAAAGGACTAGAGGGGATAAGAAATATGTGTACCAAGTTTTGTATCTATTCTCTCTGACAATACAAAACTTGGTACACACATTTCATACCTGCTATAGTATTTTTCGACATACATTTGGATTGTGTGCTTTTACCAGGGACCACTTCAGAGGGGTCCAAAGTTGATGGGAGGGAATTTTCCCGACATTCTCTGATTTTTTTCCTGTTCGTTATGGGCCCCAATACATAGCACCTCTGGAAAACTTGTTTCATGCTGAAGAGAGTGAACTATAAACCATTACTTTCCAATGAATAGTGTTGATGCAATAGCTATTTCACTGCGAGTCGACAAGTTTCTTTATACTAACAATGTTAATGGGGCCCAGAGACTTGCTCCGTCATTCATGGCATCTAATTTTATATTCATGAACATATCTTTTTATGTTTATCGAATGGGCTAGGTTTAATTCGAATGTCCCGATGACAGCTTCATGTCCGTTCCTTCTGAGTAGAATTAATCACGACAAGCAGCACCTTTGGCATTACGCGTGTCAATTCCCCGACCAGCTGACATGCTCGTTTTTGACTAAACTTGGACTTAACTGTCATTTGGAATGTCACCAATCAGCTCAGTTTACCCGAAAAACTCTGGATTTAACGATAATCTCGGTCGTTATGGACATTTTATTTTTCCACCCCTTCTCACCCTCATCCCATTCCGATTGGGTTGAACTTGACTGGAGTGTTACTAATCATCTCAGTGACCCTGAAAATGATGGATTCGACACTAACGGTCATATTCGATTATTTTCACATCTCACCTCCTTCTACCCTGTAGCGAAGTCTTATCCGCACAGTATTATTTTAAGGTTGTAAGTCATAATTGTGTATATGTCAACTTGTTTTTCGAAATTAGTTTGCATAAAGAGTTTGATCTTCCTAACATGAAAAATTCATGAGATATTTATTTATTTTTTTTTTTACATAAATTTTAAATCGGCTCTTTCCCTTTCAAGTCCCCTCCTCCTCCCCTTGTATACGAACCAAAAAGTTTTATATAGCTTACGGTCTCTTCCAGACTATAGTCTTCTTCAACAAAATTACCTTGAAGTGTAACAGACCAATGGTGTGGACTTTTATACCCGACAAACAAACACACAAAATAGAAGAAAATACACATCATGTTTCTTAATTGAAGTCCATTACTACATCTATGTAAGCTATGAGAGTGTTTATAAATCGAGACCTGTTTAAGATTCTCTGGTATAGTGTGTAATATGCAATTTATTTGAATTTTATTATTTTTTGTATTCTTTTCGGATTAATGTTCCATCTATGAGGATGGCTAGGTCGTGATGCATCGAGGACAGCTTGTGATCCGCGGTCCATAGTTTGATAAACGTTAGTTTAGTAGTATGATGGCTCAGAGGTAATTCTCTAACCTCTCGTGTTCGTTCCGGAGTTCTTCCATTTGGCGTCATAATTAATTTGAAGACATCTTAGACATCTTCGTGAGACAAAGGACATTAGCGTGAGACGTAAAACTGGAAATTTTACTTCATTTCAAATTTCTCAACCATTAGCAATGTGTCGAGATTATTGATTGTTAGTTACCAAAATTTTCAGTATTGAGTTTAAAAAAATCATAAAATACTTGTATAAAGATTCTGAAAAGTACATGAACTTGTTTATTTTGAAAATTGTGTACAAGTGACGTATTTGTAGGGTACTTCTATGTTCGAATACAATAAATACAATCAAAAAGATTTGGTACTATTCTTTATATTAGTATTATTAGGTTGATTTAACAGTAATTGAGTTCGTTGTTAAGAAATTAAAGAAGGAAAGGGGAAGTTGCCATTTTATATTCATATTTACATAATGTTAAAGTGGTACCGGTAAGTAGTAGTAGTAGGTAAATGCGTAGTTTACTTCGAGGTATGTCTGTGCGTTATTTCTAGGTTTATTCATATCAATCTTGTCATTGGATTTGAAACTAAACAGTATGGGCCTTATGAAGAGACGTTCTGACGCATAATTAGTGGCGTACTAAAGAGTTCGACTAACATATATATATATATATATATATATATATATATATATATATATATATATATATATATATATATATATATATATATATATATATTGCCTGCAGTAGTCAAGTGTTTAGTATGACTAATTATGTCAAAACGACTCTGCATAAGGCCGTATATTTCATACAGTGAAAGTTTTATCAGTTTACGCATTTTGGTGCGTCAAATCTTTTGTTAATGAATTTTGAATTTATATGGAATTTTTGGTTTGTTTGTGAAGTTTTTGCTTCTCCTTTCCAACATTAAAGCTACATGAGACGTGAACCTACCGTTTAAAGTGAAATCCAAACCACTTCAATGCATTCATTGCTCTCCTACCGGGATCACGCGCGTTAGCCACTAAACCAGCGACCAGTAGTGTACGTGTAGTAGCTTAAATAAAGAGGGAGTTTATTGATTTCTTGGAAAAAGATTTTATTCGCTCTTATTTCACATGTAGCCACTCTGCAATATGTTGTCATCAGTATATTGTGAACCTAGACTATTTAGTTGAAAATTTACATAATAAAATAAACCGTTTGGTGTCTAATGCGAATAAAATAAGATGTAGCTTGAAAAATAATACGCTAATCCTTAATGAAGTTCACCTAATTCTAGATGTTATTTCACAGCGTAAAACTTGTTAGGAAATAAGAGAATTCGCTTTGTAAATCCAAAGCAACAGTTTTTGTCTTCTTTTCCGTTTTTCTTTAAATCTTTAAATGGAAAGGAAAAAACGAGGATAATTAATTAGCAGAGAATTCTGGTCTAATTAGGGAAATAATAATTTACGAAAACGCCTTTTTTCTTGGAAAAGACAAAACTTGAGTTTAATTAGAGCTAACTAGCTTATTACAAACAAAATAAGTTCAATGTTTTCACCATCTACAATAGTTAATGAGTCGGAGGATTATGTGTATATATGTGCTTTGTACTGGCTTCCAAATTTTCAAGCAATGCCCCTTGTTTACTGAAGTGTTTTTAAGATATGATGACTTACTTGGTTTTGAAATACCAGGTAATAACGAAGCATTTAAAAACCTTTTATTGGTCATCTTTGGTTGCAGATGATCACATTACAGTTATACTATCGTATGACTGAATGTGGCCAACCTAAGGAGATGGCCAACTTAAAGAAGTGACCAACTCACCCAGTTTTATTGTATTTCTAATTTAAAAGCCACATACACGGTGGCTCAGTGGTAGAGCGTTCAAGTTTGGTGCGTGGGGTCCCTGGTTCGATCCTAGCTCTCGTCAAGCGAGTTTTGTGGTCGACAAACACCGTGTTTGTGGTTTTTCTCGAAGTTCTCCCGCTTCCCCCACTTTATTCATTCTACAGTTGCATTCATTTGTCCCGAGTTCGATCCCCGGTGGGGTCACTCGGTCGAAAAAGTGTAAAAAGCTTTCGCATGCCAGCCATCCTGGATAAGATTTTCTTCATTCACACCAGGCAAATGCCGGGGTGGTACGTAACGTATAGATTCCATGCCACTTTCTTCCTTCCCTTTCTCCGGATAGGGTGCTCTCCGAGAGACGTCATTCCTCAAAACGTGACGAGCTAAAGTGACCTTAGATGCCGAAAGCCCATAAATCTAATTCCCCCTGCATTCATTTCTTATAATTACCTCCTCCTTTAGCCTAGCCGGCATAAACGTGGAACATAAAACTAAAGGAGTTAAGTTCATTTCATTTAAAGGGAATATAATATCCTTTTCAAGCACTTACAATACCCTGTTACAAAAATATTTCATAGATTTAATTGTTCGGATAATGGGTGTTGTAATAATAAGAAAAAAAAATTAAAGCAATTTTAGCAGCTCTAGTACTACAGTAAAACCTGCCTTCAACGGGCCCTTTATTAAACGGAAATATTTCACGGTCCCACGAATTTTGGAATACAAAACGTGTAAAAGACCCTTCAGTAAGCCGAAACTGTGTTAGGCGGACAACGGAAAGCAAAATAAACCTTTAACGGAAAATTCTGAATTCCGGACTAAGGAAAATGTTTAGACATTGTGTGAGAATAAACATATACATTACAATGTCTGCGGCAAAGTCTTCGTTCTTTTGTTAAATCTTTCTGGATAGTGTTGACCTTCCCCAACCATTACTCATATTCACCCCCACAATTTGTCCTTAATCCCCTCACCTTAATCAAGAATCATACGGAAAGTCGGAAAGAAGACGAGGTGGAGGAAGAAGAGGAATACGGTACCGAGTTCAAAGAAAAGTGTAGAATAAAGACGTATTAAGATGCTCTCAGAAGTTTAAAGGAACTGCAACAATTTGCCTTACGGGAAAATGATTTTGATTTACTTAGTGTAGTTTCTCAGACTAAAGTGTGTGCATAAAATCGAGCAGCCAAGCAGCAATGTATACAGAAAACCCTTCTTGACTACTGGAAAGAAATACGGAAAACGTGTACATAGCATATTTTGAATTCATTTTAACTTTCTTGTGCGTGCAGAAAATCGAGCAGCCAAGCAGCAATGTATACAGAAAACCCTGCTTGACTACTGGAAAGAAATACGGAAAACGTGTACATAGCATATTTTGAATTCATTTTAACTTTCTTGTGCATTAACTCGTAGAAAAAAGAAGTACTGTAATTGAAAAAGGTACATACAACAATATATTTTGTCAGTATGTCCGTTATAAGTATGTACTTTTTTTTAAATCAAAGGTTTACCTCCATTAAGCGGAAACCTGACTTTAACCGAAATTTTTGGGAGTCCCGTCCGATTCCGCTCAAGACAGGTTTCACTGTATATGCACATAGTAGCTATATAAACTGTGCTCCTTTTTCTTATTCCTACACTCTTTCGTTTAATACCATATCCACCCACCTACTTTTCAACATCCTTCTGTGGTACCTTACTTCGAAGGCTCTTATTCTTTGTTTTTTTTCTTCTTCTCGAGTTCATACCGCACATCTATGCAAGACCATACTTCATACTAGGTATGGCCGATTCTGAAATTTTTAGTTTCCGGAATCCGGGAGTTAAAATCGGAAAAATTCGGAATTCGGAAAAAAATAGAATCTAAAAATTCCGATTTCGTAAAAATTCTGGGAAATGAAATTTCCGATTTCGGAAAATAAATTTTCCGGGTTCCGGAAAATTTTGGCCATTTCTACTTCATATATATGCTTGTATCAACCTTTTTCTTCAATTTTCTGTCGATTATTTTTGGTTAGTAACTTTTGCTTTCCTTCTAACGCCCTTTTCATCTAACCTATTTTGGATTTTACATCTTGTTTGAACCCATTATCACCTGTGTTGCCAACAATAGTGTGAGGTGCTAGGTGGCCAGAGCCGAAGCTACTATTTACCTAACGACACCAACACAATAAATAAAAAAAAAAGTTGAAGGAGAGTGGCTGGGAATATTTAATTAACTGAAGATTTACATAAAATGCAAATATCAGAAATATTATAAACGTAGTTATTTATTCCCTCTTGGAGATTAGGTTCTCTCCTGTCAGGGCCGCCACTCTCTTATGAATTCGGTAGAGCAAATACTAATTTATTTATGTAGAACAGCAGATCTCAGGGTCATCTACATAACAACCATGTTCAAGGATGCTATAAATAGTGAGTCTGTAATACGTGTCAAATATGTTAAAAAAAATATATATATATCTTTAAATTTTTACAGGTAGCAGCCTGTAAATGATCTCACTATTTCATGGTTGTTAGTTGTTCTTTTGGGCAGTATTCTCTCTCTGAGCCCCATGCAGAGAGATGGTCAACATACACAATCAAGGGGAAACTGTCTCCTTGAATCACACTCCTGAAACAAAATTGACATTAGTGCAGGTACTCACCCTACAGCAATTGAATACACAGTTGTTCCGGTAAGAGTTGACAGATTTATTTTCCATGACGAAAACAGGCATCTCAACCATAGTAGATGAGATAATATCTCTCATTATACACTAATTCTTATCACCTTTGTAGTGCACTATCACATGAGACACGATACTTGTAAATGATATATATTTGATATTTAACACACTTAAAAAAAATAAAATGAATGAGAATAAACTGATAACTTAAAAAGGTCTGTCTGACCTTTAAAATAAAAAAAAAAAAAACTTTTATAGAAAATATTTATACAATTATTTTTATCTCCTCATACTTTTCTAGTTTCTCGTCTCTAACAGTTCTAGAGGAGCGATGTATTAAAATATCGAAGCAACATATTTCACTATTATTTGTTACTTAAAACACAGAGTGAAGATAAAAATAAAGAAAATTTTTAAATGCTGATACACTGTTCCAAACCATTACTCGACGTACTCAAAGCTCCAATTCACTGACACAGTCTCCTCCAAGATGATCATTCCACCGCATGAAAATGTTCTGCTACAAAATAAGGTACACTGAATGTGAAGCATTCTATAAAGGAATGTTCAGTAGCTCCAATTTTAAACAAGCAAATGGTTACTTGTAAGCCTTGTGCTAAAACGTCCAAGGACAGGCTCAGTATAATGGCGTTACTGGCCTCTGGCGTTATATCTCTAATTGAGATATGTAACAATATATATTTCTCCCATATTGGGAAACTGCAAATTGTCCCATATTAACACGGGAGTTGTGAAGAGATTTTAAAGTAAGTGATCTCCACTGAGGGTCCTATAGCACTCAGAGAATGGAGAATATTTAATATTAACTTTAGATGTTAAACTTCATTTTCACTGAATATAATAGCACCACTGACGTATAACTAAAAATAGGTTAAGTTATACACTGTTTGTCACTGTACTATTTCATGTTCTTCGAGGAATTTTGTACAACTCACTCGCGATACTGTAGTTCACAGGACAAATCCCGGGGAACCGAACTTGTTCTCACCGCGTCCTGGGTCTTGAACTCTGTACTGGAAGTCGGATGACTTCCTTTAACACCGCAAAACTACCTCTTGTTAATTCACGAGTCTAGCTTCAACTACCCCGTTCTCCACGGAAAACGAGTATATGTTTCGGGCAAAACACAGGAAACGAAGAAACTCGCTTCTTCCACCACCCTTTGACAAAGGGTTCATGCCTCGCGGCGAATATTGCGGGTGGTCTCCCGTGTCAATGCCCTTCTTCCAGCTACCACCCGTAGCCAACTTTACCTTTCTTGGCTGATACGTGCTGCCCCTCCCTGATAGCGGACAACACGGAAGCTTATTGCTCACAGCAGAAACTATGTATGATTTCCGCCTACTTTTGTTTTCCTTTGCTAGTTACATATGAATGAAATACAGAAACATATGATATTACACATAAAAATAAAGTTTAACATACAAAGATTACATATATATACAATTTATTAACTGTCATCTCCCTCAGAAGCAGCATTCTACCCAATTACTGTGGTAGTCGTTCAAACCGTCTGCTTACTAATGCAGCCATGCTTCTTGGAGAGAGATTGAAGGAAACATCATTTGTAAATAATTTAATTTTCACAAAACAAGATCTAAGTGTCTTGTTCGATAAGGGAAACACGTTGTTTAAAAATAAACAGAATTTTATGCGGTCTTTCCAAGAACGATTATAGCTTAGTACGTAAATATTAATATTAAACACAGAAAATGAGTCAAATTAAAGTATACATTTTCAAATTGGTGTTGCCTACTGGGAACCTAGCAAGAGGCTCGCTAGCCAGGTTACTGGTTTTTGGTGAACAGGGGGGGAGGAAGAGACGCTGATTCTAGATGCAGTGGAAGTCACACGTATAGAAACCAATATTTTCACATGTAGACGTGAAAAAGTTTATGGCATTTTAAACAATAAGAACTCCGTGTTTCAACACATTGTATCAAACCCAGTGTAAATTCACCAACGGAAGTCTCTAGGCTACTTCCTGGGTATACAATACTTATTTAGTTTCTATTCTGGGTGTTTCTTTCCGTGTTGAGTTGAGATAGACCTCCCAACCTGTAGAATAGGCGACAGTGAGTCGGAGAAAAAAAAAACTTTTTCAGCTCTAGCTCTTATCCAAGCGTTCTGAAAATCAAGTATGATTCTAATAGATTCTGCTCATTTCCTCTTTAATTAATCCTTCATCTCTGATTTTATATTCATTTTCTTCCAGCATCCCCTGTTAGTTATGCATTATGCAACAACGATGTAATTATATACATTATCTAAGCTTATAAATGGAATAAAACACAATGAAATAAATACAATATATTACAATATTGTATTAATATTTACGTACTAGGCTAGGCGTTTCACACATCAATACTAATAATATCCAATAAGTATGCACAGAATATGCTAATATTAATCAAATAATTAAATCACAAATTACCCTATTTACATATACATATGCAAATGTGCCTGTCATCTGCATTTTGATATGCAGATGATGTAGATGGGCATCGGCCCTCTACATAAATTTCCCCCCTATGATTCTAGGTGCTGTACTTTCTAGTACAGGACGTAGATCATACGGAGGGCACATTTTTGATCCTGAAATATTAGAATTTCACAATACATCCAAGGTTAAAAAAAAACAATATAAAACACTGTTAAACACACAATAAACATAATAAATGCAAAACAATAATCAAAAGCTAAATAAGAGAATTCAGTGTTCCCTGAATTACATGAAAATGAATGACATAAGTTCCCAATACATACACTTACACTAATACACTGAAATATACACTAACACTATCACTATATACACTAGTTGTCACTTCCGGTTGCGTGATGCATATATGTGTGATTTGTGTCTTCTCTATGTACCAGTACCACTTTGATCCTTCTCGTCTCTAGAGATGTATGGTTTCAATAGAAACGCATTCCTTGTCATCTTCACTTCTTTAGTCGCTGGATCCCCTAGTGTGTACATGTTTCGACCAGTGGCGGCGACAATCTGCCACGGTCCCGAGTACAAGAGCAAGAGCTTCTTCGATACACCTGCTAGAGCATCCGACTTGGGGAAAACTCTAGTTAGAACAAGATCACCCACTTTGTACTCTACAGTACGGTGTGACTTGTCAAAATTGCGTTTTCGTGCAGCAGCATTCCTTTTATGGTTCTTTCTAGCAATTTCTACATAGTACTGCACGTCATGGCGCTTATCCACTTCTGGGATATCAAACAGCCTGGCTATGTCTCTTGACATAGACTGTCCAAAGTGGCACTCAAAGGCTGACACGCCAGTGGTCAGGTGTTTGGCGGAATTCAAGCACTTCTCTATCTTTTCCAAGTATTTGGGCCACAATCTTTGGTTATCATGGCACAATTTACGTAGCAAACGTACTGTAGCTTTGACAGCTACTTCTGCCATTTCTCCTTGCGGATAATATGGCGTCGAAGTGATGTGCCTGATACCAAGATCTGCTAATTCTGTTTTCCAGCGGTTAGACTGGAAAGGTGACCCTCTGTCTGTTAAGACTAGTTCCACACTAGGATTAACCTTCAGATACTCCTTGAGTTTCCTTATGGCAGTGGTAGTGTTTGCCTTTCTGCATGCATACAATCCTATTAGTTTGGAGAAAGCATCATAAAATACTAATACGTAGTGGACTCCCCCAATTCCCTTGGTTAGTGGCCCTAACCAGTCAGCACAGACCAAGTAGCCTGGCTTCTGAACTACGACGGGATTCAGTGGTCCCGGACGATAACATTGAGGGGGGTTGCTCTTCTGGCACAGTTCGCAGGAAGCACAAAAACGCCTCACACTTGCTCTCATCTTTGGCCATACGAAGAATTCTGTTAGAAGCGGAAGTAGTTTACTGGCCGACAGGTGCCCTCGATCTGAATGGTAATAATCGAGCAGTGGAACTACTAACACTTCTGGGATGCAAATACGGACTCCTTCCCGGTCACGCTTGCATAAGCGCCCGTTCAAAACTTCAAAACGGTGACAAGCACCGTGCACCTTTGGTGAGTCCGTCTTCTCTTCGACGTCTTTCTTGATCTTGCCATAGACAGGATCTGAAGACTGCATCTCCGGTAGTATGGCTATCATCTTCCTCAACTCACATGGAATTTCCGTCAGGATGGACATCAGCGACTCCTGGAGGATAGGCTTCCGTGCAACACTGAGGTCTTCTTCTGTGTGAGGAGGGTACCTAGAGTGATAATCACTCAGATTCTCATTTGACTTGACAAACTGGAATTCAAAATTAAAATTCGAGAGTAACATCGCCCACCGGGTGATACGCTGGTTTGTAAGTCTACAATAGAGAATAAATTTAAGAGCAAGGTGGTCACTGCGTACTATGAACTTAGTACCAACTAAGTACTGCTTAAACTTAACAACGCCATCTATGAGTCCATAAAATTCCTTCTCCGTTATAGAATAGTTGCGTTGTGCGGCATTGAACACACGTGATGTAAAAGCAATGACACGGATGTCATCATTGTCATCACGCTGGTACAATAGCGAAGAACACGCAATATCACACGCATCACATTCGAGAATCAGTTGCTTGTCAGGCAGGACGGTTTTCAGAACTACTTCCTCCTGGAAGATCTGCTTGATCCTGTCCATCGCTGCCTGATGTACTGGCTCCCATTTGAATCTAACATTCTTCTTTAGCAGTTGGAACAACGGATGGAGAACTTCCGAGTACTTCCTACTAAAGCAACGATAGTACTGGCAGTAGCCAATGAAGGAACGCAGTTCCTTGACGTTCCGTGGTGTCCTAAAATCTAACACCGCCTTCACTTTCGCCGGATCTTTGCCGATACCGGATTGCGAAAGATGGAAACCAAGTATGTTAAGTGATTTTCTCGCAAAATTACACTTTTTCAGCCTGAGAGTTAGGCCGCCCGCAGTGAGTAAACCCAACACTCTGTCGAGGTGTACCATATGATCTTCGAAGCTCCTGTCGGCTAGAATTAAATCATCTACATAAGCGCCGCAGTACTCTCTAGCTTCTGATCCAATTATCATATCTAATGCTCTTACGCAGGAAGCAAGGCTCTGTTTTGTCCCAAACGGTAGTTTTTGAAAAACATATGAAATGCCTTCATGTAGGAACCCAAGATACTTCTGGTCACTTTCCTTGACCTTAATTTGTAAAAACATCTCAGTTGCATCCACGCAGCTGAACCAAGAGTTGTCGCAAATATCTTGGAGAACAGATAGGGGTGGCATAGGTCTGTCAGAGAGATCCCCTGAAATCTTAGCCAAAGCTCGGCCATCTATACAGACACGAATACGTCCATCGCTCTTAGGTGTCACTACCAGAGGGTTTATAAAAGCAGTAGGCATCTTTTTGATCACACCCCAGGCCTCCCAACGCGAAATTTCATTCGATACCAAATTTCTGAATTTCTTTGGGTAAGGATACAATTTAGTTTTTATGGGACGTTCGTCCGTTACTCCAACCTCGTGCTCGTAGTTAGTTATGCAACCTGGCTTGATATCAAAAAGCGCCTGGTGCTTTAAAAGAACAGCTTTCAAACTCTCTCTTTGTGAGGCTGAGAGATCTGAGTAGTTCGCGACAAAATCTTCTATATCTGAATGGGAAGCACGTGTGTTCACTTTACGCCACTCTTCTGGTGGGAAAACATGAACTGCCATTTCTTGGGCACTTGGGAATCTCCCATCATCCAAGTTCGGGGCGCGAGCAGCCTTTTCTCTGCAGGTCTTATGCTCATTCTGTGCGCTAACCCGTATGGCCTTCCGTCCTTCATCTGACGGGGAAAAATTACATTCAAAATTATCCAACTCCTCAATGAAACTATATGGTTTCTCGCACTCACCATTCAATTCTAAACATCGAACTACTAGATCCTCAGTCTCGCAATCTACAGATCTAAATTTGACTTCTACATCATGAGGATGTTTGAGATGTAGAAGGCCAGTATCATAATCTAACACGGCACGAGATTCTGTAAAGAAGTTGGAACCTAAAATCACAGATCTATTCAGACCTGATATAATGATGCCTAAAGTATGAAATTCCTTCCCATGTATCTGAATGACTAACAGCGTCTGGCCTATGATCGTCGCTGATTTACTTCCGAAAGCAGACGTAACCCGTATATTCTTAGCACTCAAAAATGCGGGTGTGGGGTGGCTATTTGAGACGGAGTCCCAAATTTCTTTAGAGATAGCAGAACAGGTAGCTCCTGTATCTAATAATGAATTAACTTCCTTTCCAAACAAAAGTACATTAATCTCTGGTAGTGAGATGATGTTATTACTGGGTAGTTCTTCATCACTTGAATCGAATAAATTCTTAAAAATGCCATTGGCCTCTTCATATACAGCCCTATCTAAATCAATGTGTTCTCCTGTCCTACTTAACAAGGTTAACTTATTTTTGAACATGCCTTCACTAAAATGCTTCTTTGCTATTATATCTGAACAAATATTACAATTTTCTTCTTCTTTTTCTACTACATTGTCAAAAATCTCTTTCACTGCGGTTTCACACGTATTATCATATAAATGAATATTTTCTACATTTTCTTCTAAATTACGCACATACTTGGAATTTTCATTTGTCAACTCAGATGTACTCGTGTTCTCCATAGTCATCCTACCGTTGTCCAAAGTACATGCGGACCATCCTCATTCTCTGGGAGCAGAAGAAGAGGATTGGTTATTCCTGGTCATGTTATGATTCTGACTGGTAGGAGGAGGCGCTCGGTCATAGTGCTCCAACAGCTGGATTTCCTGGTCCTCGTGACGAAAGGAATTTCCCTGCTGTCTATCCGTTTGGCGCATACCTCCCCTCCTACCTCGGGCTCCACGAACGTTGTTGTTGTGAGAGGAGTGGGAGTTCCCCCCACGTGACCAGCCAGACGACCCACTTCCGCTGCTCTGGTGGCGAGGCGGGGATCGCTGGTGGTTGTTGTTTTGGTTCGTGGTTTGCTGTCTCTTTCTCTGGTAAGGACGCTGGTTTTCTCTCGTTCTATTCTTTTTACGAGCAGCGTGTTTACCACTGTGGCCAGAGGGGTTATTGTCCTCGTTTTCGATGCTCACTTGGAGCATGTTGACCCCTTTCCTCTGGTTACCCTGAAAGAACTGGTCGCGATTCGTCATCGACGACTGCAGTTCCTGAACAAGATTCAATAGTTCAGCTATTGTTTTCGGGCGAGAAGAGACTATCGCCCTAAACAGCCAGTTCGGGAAATGACGTGGAAGTACCTTTAACAATGTCGCGTCAGACATCCTCGGCTCTAAAATACTGTTTTTATGTAACAAATCCAGCAGATATTCTGCTGGGGATTTGTGTACACGGTTGTCAAAGTGGGAGGTGAGGATCGTTGCCCTAAGATTTGCCAGTCGTTCTTCACTCAGATAGCATTGTTTAAAGTTATGCACAAAATCTTCATAGCTGTGAATCTTGTTACGGTTAACTTGAAACCATTGGTAGCAAGTATTACGGATCGCTCGCGGTATGAAGCTGAGCCTCATCTCGTCCGGTACTCCAGTGACCTCAAAGTACCGGTCGAGATCTTGGAGAAAGTTGTATGTTTCTGTCTCAGATTCGTTCCCTGAATACACTGGTAAGGTGACATCCCTGTGTATTAGTCCAAAGGCTGTTGCTAGGTGTTGTCTCGTCTCATGATTGCATGAGCGAGACGTCGACGGGACAGGTTCTGTCTCGCGGGAAGTAGCAAGGTTCCCAGGTTGAGAACCAGGCAGATCGCGACTCGAGACATTGTTCGGAAATGGTGGTCTTTCCTGTGTGCCGGAGACAGAGATGTTAGCGAGTCTCCCTTCTATAACGTCACTGGTCTCCTTCTGGATGGAGCTCTTCCACTCCTCCATCTTCTTCTCGAGCTGAGCACACACGTCCTGAACGGTCTCTTGCATCTGTTGGATGCTGCCGTTACATTCTGACCTTATCTCATCGAGTGGCGTTTCCTGCTCTAGTTCCCCCCGGATCCTAGCTAGTTGGGAAGCGAAATTCACTTCCACTCGCCTGACCTGATTATTTAAGGTAAGAGTGGTCTGTTCGACACGAGACGAGACCTGTCTCACACTGTCAGCAAGTTCTGTGTAATTCTCATCTAACTGTCTGGCTAAGCTAGAAGCGTTCTCTTGAACTTCGTCAATCCTGCTAGAAGTTTCGGTTACACGCGCCGACAGTTCTTCTCTAGCCTGATGTATTTCCCCCCTAAGATCTGCAGTCGTGAGCTCAAGACGCTCCGTCAGCTGACGCTCACTTTGCTCCAGTCTTGAACTCACAGCCTCCATCTGGAGTTCAAGACGAGCATTACTGGACTCAACCACCTGTTCTAGTCTCAGATAACTAGTTTCTAGCGTGCTATTGCTTTCCTCTATTTTCTTTTCTAGCTTTTCCAGACCCTTTGAGCTTTCTACTAACTTTAAATTCAAATCCTCCTTTAAACTTCTGCTATTCTCATCTAATTTTGCTTCTAACCTTTTTTCTAATTTCCGCTGACCTTCCAAAAGCTCACTAAACATGGCCGCAATATTCAAATTACTCATGTTTACCATAGCACTACTTATGTTACCGGCTGGGCTAACACCTCGTTCTGTAATTTCTGCGGTTTCTTCCCTGTCCTCCCGCAATGGTACTTCCGGTTCCCTACTGGGACCTGGCGGAACCGTTTCTACCGCATCAGCGTCTCCCACAACGCTGACGGGACGCTCGCTAGCGCTCTGCGCGTCAATAACATTACTATCCTCTGAGAGCTCCCCAGCTCTCTGAGCGAACTCTTCAAAAACGAACTCGTTATCCATGTTTCTAACTCTTCGAGCCTGTGCTCGCGTTATCACCATTAAGAAAAACAACAAACGGCTTACAAGATTTCTTCCCCCCAAAGTTCAAAATAACTGAATTCTCTATTAATGTTAATACAAAATATTCAAACATAAACAACTTTCAAAACACAAGACACCTACGTTCTTGGAAATTTTCGGGGAGAGAAAAAACAAACATATACCGAAATTTTACACAAGCCGTATGTTGACCATTTGAGTATATAGAATATACTCGCTTGCCCTTAACGCTGAAGGCGCCACTTCTTTTGTGGCGCAGAAGCGTGAAGAATCGTGCCCTGCAGCTGGGTAGCCACTTCTTATTGTGGCTAACACAGCACGTGAAGTTCCAGCCCGATAGCTGGGTCGCCACTTCTTTTGTGAGGTGCTAGGTGGCCAGAGCCGAAGCTACTATTTACCTAACGACACCAACACAATAAATAAAAAAAAAAAAAGTTGAAGGAGAGTGGCTGGGAATATTTAATTAACTGAAGATTTACATAAAATGCAAATATCAGAAATATTATAAACGTAGTTATTTATTCCCTCTTGGAGATTAGGTTCTCTCCTGTCAGGGCCGCCACTCTCTTATGAATTCGGTAGAGCAAATACTAATTTATTTATGTAGAACAGCAGATCTCAGGGTCATCTACATAACAACCATGTTCAAGGATGCTATAAATAGTGAGTCTGTAATACGTGTCAAATATGTTAAAAAAAAATATATATCTTTAAATTTTTACAGGTAGCAGCCTGTAAATGATCTCACTATTTCATGGTTGTTAGTTGTTCTTTTGGGCAGTATTCTCTCTCTGAGCCCCATGCAGAGAGATGGTCAACATACACAATCAAGGGGAAACTGTCTCCTTGAATCACACTCCTGAAACAAAATTGACATTAGTGCAGGTACTCACCCTACAGCAATTGAATACACAGTTGTTCCGGTAAGAGTTGACAGATTTATTTTCCATGACGAAAACAGGCATCTCAACCATAGTAGATGAGATAATATCTCTCATTATACACTAATTCTTATCACCTTTGTAGTGCACTATCACATGAGACACGATACTTGTAAATGATATATATTTGATATTTAACACACTTAAAAAAAAATAAAATGAATGAGAATAAACTGATAACTTAAAAAGGTCTGTCTGACCTTTAAAATAAAAAAAAAAAACTTTTATAGAAAATATTTATACAATTATTTTTATCTCCTCATACTTTTCTAGTTTCTCGTCTCTAACAGTTCTAGAGGAGCGATGTATTAAAATATCGAAGCAACATATTTCACTATTATTTGTTACTTAAAACACAGAGTGAAGATAAAAATAAAGAAAATTTTTAAATGCTGATACACTGTTCCAAACCATTACTCGACGTACTCAAAGCTCCAATTCACTGACACAGTCTCCTCCAAGATGATCATTCCACCGCATGAAAATGTTCTGCTACAAAATAAGGTACACTGAATGTGAAGCATTCTATAAAGGAATGTTCAGTAGCTCCAATTTTAAACAAGCAAATGGTTACTTGTAAGCCTTGTGCTAAAACGTCCAAGGACAGGCTCAGTATAATGGCGTTACTGGCCTCTGGCGTTATATCTCTAATTGAGATATGTAACAATATATATTTCTCCCATATTGGGAAACTGCAAATTGTCCCATATTAACACGGGAGTTGTGAAGAGATTTTAAAGTAAGTGATCTCCACTGAGGGTCCTATAGCACTCAGAGAATGGAGAATATTTAATATTAACTTTAGATGTTAAACTTCATTTTCACTGAATATAATAGCACCACTGACGTATAACTAAAAATAGGTTAAGTTATACACTGTTTGTCACTGTACTATTTCATGTTCTTCGAGGAATTTTGTACAACTCACTCGCGATACTGTAGTTCACAGGACAAATCCCGGGGAACCGAACTTGTTCTCACCGCGTCCTGGGTCTTGAACTCTGTACTGGAAGTCGGATGACTTCCTTTAACACCGCAAAACTACCTCTTGTTAATTCACGAGTCTAGCTTCAACTACCCCGTTCTCCACGGAAAACGAGTATATGTTTCGGGCAAAACACAGGAAACGAAGAAACTCGCTTCTTCCACCACCCTTTGACAAAGGGTTCATGCCTCGCGGCGAATATTGCGGGTGGTCTCCCGTGTCAATGCCCTTCTTCCAGCTACCACCCGTAGCCAACTTTACCTTTCTTGGCTGATACGTGCTGCCCCTCCCTGATAGCGGACAACACGGAAGCTTATTGCTCACAGCAGAAACTATGTATGATTTCCGCCTACTTTTGTTTTCCTTTGCTAGTTACATATGAATGAAATACAGAAACATATGATATTACACATAAAAATAAAGTTTAACATACAAAGATTACATATATATACAATTTATTAACTGTCATCTCCCTCAGAAGCAGCATTCTACCCAATTACTGTGGTAGTCGTTCAAACCGTCTGCTTACTAATGCAGCCATGCTTCTTGGAGAGAGATTGAAGGAAACATCATTTGTAAATAATTTAATTTTCACAAAACAAGATCTAAGTGTCTTGTTCGATAAGGGAAACACGTTGTTTAAAAATAAACAGAATTTTATGCGGTCTTTCCAAGAACGATTATAGCTTAGTACGTAAATATTAATATTAAACACAGAAAATGAGTCAAATTAAAGTATACATTTTCAAATTGGTGTTGCCTACTGGGAACCTAGCAAGAGGCTCGCTAGCCAGGTTACTGGTTTTTGGTGAACAGGGGGGGAGGAAGAGACGCTGATTCTAGATGCAGTGGAAGTCACACGTATAGAAACCAATATTTTCACATGTAGACGTGAAAAAGTTTATGGCATTTTAAACAATAAGAACTCCGTGTTTCAACACATTGTATCAAACCCAGTGTAAATTCACCAACGGAAGTCTCTAGGCTACTTCCTGGGTATACAATACTTATTTAGTTTCTATTCTGGGTGTTTCTTTCCGTGTTGAGTTGAGATAGACCTCCCAACCTGTAGAATAGGCGACAGTGAGTCGGAGAAAAAAAAAAAACTTTTTCAGCTCTAGCTCTTATCCAAGCGTTCTGAAAATCAAGTATGATTCTAATAGATTCTGCTCATTTCCTCTTTAATTAATCCTTCATCTCTGATTTTATATTCATTTTCTTCCAGCATCCCCTGTTAGTTATGCATTATGCAACAACGATGTAATTATATACATTATCTAAGCTTATAAATGGAATAAAACACAATGAAATAAATACAATATATTACAATATTGTATTAATATTTACGTACTAGGCTAGGCGTTTCACACATCAATACTAATAATATCCAATAAGTATGCACAGAATATGCTAATATTAATCAAATAATTAAATCACAAATTACCCTATTTACATATACATATGCAAATGTGCCTGTCATCTGCATTTTGATATGCAGATGATGTAGATGGGCATCGGCCCTCTACAATAGTCTTCAAAAAGTAGTGGCCAAATGATGCACAGAATCTAGCTAAAATCGCTAAACTTTTAAAATTGTAGGTAAATTTATAGCTAACAGAATTTAACTAAATATAAAAAAAGAAGGTCTAACATAAAAATATTTCCAAACTTTATTGTACTACTGAAAAATTATTTAGTGTACGAAACTGTAATATCATTCAAGATACTTCTAATCAAACATTTAAACTTTTATATATATATATATATATATATATATATATATATATATATATATATATATATATATATATATATATATATATATATATATATATATATATTAATCTACCACAACAAGGAAAACAAGAGTTTCCGTGAAACCGTTTGCCGTGAGGCCTTGACGCATAAGCTAGAGCGATGCAAGTACTATAATTACTCTGGTGTGACAACATAAGTGCTTGGAGGTTCTCTTTCCAAAAGGTATTCAACTCTATTAAGGAGAAATGGGCAGACTTTGGTAATTATGGGTGTACAATTGGTCCAAATTATACGTAATAGGTAAACCGTATCTTTTATACCTAATCAGAATATAAAAGTGTCCAGATGTAGCTACAAAGTAGCTGAATTGACAACTCTGATTATGTTATTCGCAAACAGGATAAACACGTGATAGAGTTTGAATTTAATATTGAAAGTAACCGAATCGTATGCAACCAGCTTGACTTAGTTGTATTTGGATTGCATACTACTAAGGGGCAATTCATCTTTGATAACCCTCTCTCTGTCTATGGGAAGACATGGGGGCTCATAGCTTCGGATCACCTCTATAAAAGAGTTCGATTCGTAACTTTAAAACATATAAATTCTGGTCATAGTTAATGATGATCCATTAGTAGTTCTGGAGACTTTTTTTTTGTCTCCAGCACACATGGACATACAAGGATATATTCATGTGTGTGTATATATAAGGAAGAGGAATATAAAGGAGTTTGGTTGATAAAACTAATTCCTTTAAAAAGTTGACACATGGACCAAACTTGCAGTCGCTTATTATCAACTGACACATTTCTTAATACTTCTTGAGTTGAAGAATAAAGGAGAACCTTAGGATAAGACTCAAATTCGCGAAAACTTGTAACGATATTTGATATCTACCCAATAGAACGGAGCTCATACATAGAAGAATACAGAATATATAAATATAGTGTTTTTCTTTCTTGAGTTGATTTTTGAGTGCAACGTCCCTATCAGCAGTAAGGCTGTATGAGACAGGACCTACTGATTAACGTGGAATCCGAACCACATGAGCTCTCGCCGGGAAGTTTTTCTTTCTTTCTTTTTTAAAGGGGTGCTGCGGTGGCTCAGTGGTAGAGCGTTCACCTCTGGTGCATGGAGTCCTTCGTTCGATCCCAGTTCGCACCAAGTGAGCCTTGTGGTGGACAAACACCATGTGCGTGGGTTTTCTCGGGTTCTCCAGTTTCGTCCCATTTTCTTCATTCCAACTTCTCATTCATTTCTCATCATAATAGTGGGACGTAAAAGATTTCATTTTCTTTTTTTTTTAAAAAAAAGGGGGGGTTCTTCACGAAAATTATTTAGTAATTTATTTTTTCAATGCAGGACAGAATAAAAGCGAGAAAAGAACTCATTTTAACTTTTTTTAAAAAAAGGTAGTTGGTTTTCATAGTCGGTGTAAAATATTTTTGTAAAACAGTGGAAGCCGTGGTTGGCTGTATTTTATGCTTGAAGGGACAACTAATTTAGTTACGTGTTGTATCGTCCCCAATGTCCATTCAGTGCTTCTGGCGACAAGCCAAATACAGGTGAAAAAAAGGAAGGAAAAAAAAGCGAAGCGAAACAAATTACGAATAAAAACGTACATCTGATAACAAATTGGCAACAATGGAGGGATGCGGTGTAAAGATCGATTGTCGTTTAAAATGACGTCATTCATGAAGGTGTGTTAGCACGTGTGTATAGCTGCGGTTGCGTAGCAACGGGACGCTGCGAATACAATAAGTTTTTTTTTTTCATTTTGTTATATCCTTTGCTGTCTTTTTTTTTTCTTTCTTCTAGTGATAGGAACCGAACTCATATTGTAAAGATACAAATAGCTTGCTTGCTTTGAGTGTTGCTCATGGAAGAACATGTTTTATTGTCTTTGGGTTCGTATTCGGAATGAGTTGCCTTCGACGCGTTTTGCAAGTAGAATAATAAGCGATCGAAATAACCAAGGCATAATGCGGTTAGGCCATGTGCTGCTTCCTAGAATATTGCCAAACTCTCTTAAGTTGGTTCTTTCGTTTCTGTTATTCATGTCTTTCTACATTTATTTCTCTTGGTTTTCCTCCACAGCTCGTAAGGAGCCCTCGTTAAACAGCCTTTTGTGTGTATGGTGTCTCGTGAGAAGTTCGTAGCGAAACGCCAAGGGAAAAGGAATAATATATTGACGCCGATTGTGAACGAATAATTTCACTGCAGTGGAAGGAAACTTCTCGAACATTACCACCGACACATTGCGACATGGTGGAAAATTGCTCTGCAGTGTAATGTGTCCCATTTCTTAAAGCGGTAGTTTTAGTATTCAATTAATGCCTCTTTCTGCATTTTTATTTTTTTTATTTATTTACATACAGTAAAAAGGGAAAAAAAGATCTTAAATCGAAATTTAAAATTGAATACCAGTATATCGCACTCCTACTCCCAGAATAAAACTTCTGAACTTAAAATAAGTTTTAAATTATCAATTTTTAGTGTTCAATAATTGTAATATATGTGTACTTAGAAAGGTTTTGTTTACAATAATTAATACTATACATATTGAGATAGTGTTACAATTGCGACAAACAGAAAAAAAGATAATTATAATCAGACTCCTGTAGATAACACGACTTTTGGGACTTATCTCTAAAATTGACATTTTGGAGTTACGATAGTCTTATTATGGGGTGCGATATGGTTTCTTGTCTCTCATGAATCTCTAATTGTAGGCTGTGCTAAAATTTCATTATCTCTCAGGACGAATTGGTTTTTTGTTTCAACTCCCTGCTGCCATTAAGCTATAGAAGGGTCCAAAAGTGTGGAACCACCTAAGTAACACGAAATGTGTTCATAAAAGGTGGGGGCAGTAATGGATCTAGAAGGTAAAGACTGAGTGACACCCAGACCCCAGCCTATGATAGTTGTATCATGACTAGTATAAACTTTCAAAAATATATAAATAATAGCTTAAATTATTTTTGTCACAAAAAAACTGGCGGCCGAAGCCCCCCAGCCCCAGGCTAGATCCGCCTCTGTTGGGAGGAGGAACTTTGGATTATCTCGAAATACGCCATTATAAAGACAAGTCCAAATTTTAAAACTGAAGGGTACTCGTATGATTGATTAGACTGTAAGGAGAATCTTCCCAGGGAATGATGAATGTAGTAATTGTACTTCGCTCCAGCAAAAAGTACTCAGCCAAGGTGAAATTTCGTACACAGATGGAGACTTAGAAGTACCAGGTCTGAGAACACTACTGAATATATGTTGAAGGTATTCTATTCTCATCTATAAACATAATTAAGATAATTTAACTCCAATACATTACGTGTAGTATCTTCTCATGTTCTATGTTACTATGTCCTTCAAATTTCAAGTATTGCCTTTCTGTTTTTACAAGTTATTTTGATAGAAACTAAAATAACATGCAATTTGCTTCGATCGAATTTTGTATTTGCTGTATAAAAATAGCCCAATGAATGGTTATTCAAGGTGTATTGTTCTGTTTGTGAAGAGCCGCGCACACACCACGGTGCAGGATGGATGGGATTGGCTTTTTACTCTGCTCATTAGGGAAGCTTTGTTATACACTTTGTGCGCTATTAAAGAAAGGAAAGAAAAGAAAAATGAAATAATTTGCGTCATTTTGAATCTAGAAAACTGAAAATGTGTAATGTTTGTGTTCCATATCAGAATTTAAAGAATGTTTTCAAAGTAAAAATATCAGTACAGGCTCTGAAACTGGGAGGAAAGACAAATTTTTCGGGCTAAGATAGGGACAAACCCGATTTTAGCGATATTATTTAAACGTTACATCATATTATAGTAAACTCTTCTGTTTCACTATTTTTTAAAGGAATATTCCAGTTGTACCGACGTTCCCCGACGTCTATGTTCGAACTTGGTCAACATGTCCCTCTTCATACATCCCTTTTGTCCATCAAGAAGAACCATTTTCTTACTTGTCTTTCTGCAATGTCGCATCTCATTTGCAATTCGATAACAAAACTGCTATTATCCGTAGAATAAACATTTCACAACTGAAGATGTTCTGTTTAAAATCGAGTATGCAAAAATTGCGATAACATCTTATTTGTAAAATCACTTAGCACCTGGAAGTGATGCTTATTTGCATGTATTATGTTTGAACAATTCTGCAGATATACAGTATAATTTGAACTCACTGGAATATAGTTAATGATACATTCGTGCGAATGCTATGTAAAATAGTTCTTATTTCACACATGTTCTTCCTTCCTTATTGTTAGCACTGGTTACTACTATTGTATGTTGTATATTACACATGCTTGATCTGTTATGTGGAACATTATACGAATATACTGATTCGTCTTTTTTGTCTTCTTTGCAGGTGGGTATAAACTTGTTTTCGTAATTTCTACACGCCCATTGATTTCTGCCTTCCAGGTAAGATCTGTTCTTTTCAAATGGTATAAAGAGAAGACCACACAATTGTGGTGATCCAGCCTTCTAAATGAAGTTGAGTTGGAGGAATCGGCTACTTAAGCTTTTAACTCCGGTTTCCTTTTCGCCGTTTGGTAGTAAGATCACGTCGTGCGGAGTGAGTAGTTTAAGAATTATGTGACTGGTGAAGTTTAACGGCCGAACTCCTGATTAGGACCCAGAGGATCAATTCATTCTTTCTTCAGAACTTTTAAAGAAAACATTTCAGTACGACATCGAAACATTTCAAGTGGAAGTTTTAATCCAAGTTTCGTTTACTTCTGCAAATCAAGTTGAATAAAGCACAGACTTTATAAAGGATAATTTCAAGAAACTGAAGGTTATTTTGCTTCTGCTTTGTTTTGAATAGTCTATAAGAACTCTGTATTGGTAAATTCAATTAAATGAATGAAAAATCTTGAGCTGTATCGAAATGAAGTTGAATCCGACAGAATACCTAAGGCTAAGTTAAGCGTGGAACCACTTGATTACGCGATCACTTTGATGTAAAAGTAGTTAGATGTTTATGATTGGAAACACATTATTATTATTATTATTATTATTATTATTATTATTATTATTATTATTATTATTATTATTATTATTATTATTATTATTATTATTATTTGATATGATTTTTTAAAAGTTTAGCGTTCCTTTCAGCAGCAAGGCTATATGAGACATGGATCTCACACACCAAAGGCGCATACACTAACTGCTTAGATATTAATATTAATAATAATAATAATAATAATAATAATAATAATAATAATAATAATAATAATAATAATAATAATAATAATAATGTATGTTTACGTACACTAACAAGCAAAAAGCACATCATCAATGGTGTACCAAGAATGATATGGGAAGTAGAACTCCTTTTTTCGAAATTCTTAAGTTTATACAGAAGGTTTCTCCCTCCCTTCGAACATTTTCCTGGAGTTTCTTTCTTTTTTTATCTTATTATTTTTATACGATCTTGGATTTTATTCATGTTCTTCTGTTAGAGACTTTAGTTGTACCATTTTCTATTCCGTATTTAAATTGGTCCATTACTTCCAAAAGTATTTTCGGAAAACATGTTTTGGATATTTTAGCTTAAGACCCTTACATACTAAAAATAATACAAAATTTACTATCTTTGTTTTGCTTGTTTTTCATAAGTGAAAGGAGATAATTAAATGCAACTTTATTATCAAATGCAAATGCAATCAGGAAATATGAACCTGAAGAATTTTCAGCATTGTCTACCATAGAAATTACAGTATTGTCAGAACAACCTTTTCCCCAAAATCAAAGTTATGGCAGCGACTAGAGGAACGAACTCAACTGCATTTGATCACGTATCATGGTGTCTTGGAATCCTGTGAACTATTTTTTAAATAATAGTTGTATTTAGTTTGTAATAAAATAATTTTAACATACAGTTATTAAAATTTAAAAAAAAAAATAATGTTATTTAAAAAGTAGTTCTCATGATACTAAACCAATTGATACATAATCAAATGCAGTTGAGTTCGTTCCTCTAGTCTCTGCCATAACTTAGATTTTGGGGGAAATGTTATTTTGGCAACACTGTAATTTCTATGGATGGTAAAACTGAAAATAGTTTAGGTTAATATTTTCTGTTGTAGAATAATATTTTCTGTTGTAGAATAATATTATCTATGATTGTGGTAAGTTGCATTTCATTATCTTCTTTCACTTATGAAAACCAAGCAAAACAAAAATGGTAAATTTTGTATTATTTTTTGTGTCAGGCTCTTAAGGCTATACAATAATGTTATGGACATAACATAAATAAACAAAAAACTTTTTAAAAGCCAATATTAAACTAGTTTTTAAAAAGCGCCTAAAATAGCGTAATATTAATAAAGAGCTTTTAAAAGGATTTTAGTCTGTGCCGGGCAAAACAAATTAATACCTAATATTAAATAAGTTTCGATAGTAATTTTATGATGCATGAATTTATTTGGCTTCGCAGACACTTCAACAATGTTTATAGATAGTATTAATGATTACTTTCTGCGTTTTAGGGCGTTTTTTACTGTTCGTTATTTTTTTTAAAGTTTATTTAATTTTTCACTTTTTTTGTTACGCCAGTAGTTTAGTTAGATATATGTAAAATGGGTGTACACGTTGCAGAATTATATGTGATCATACCTACACATGGTATTAACAAAGTCAGCTGTTGAGAAGTTTCATGGTCCTCAAAGACTGTCATCAGATCTTTGGTAAAATTCATATAAAACTAACGAGAAAGTACACTCTTCGAACTAAAAAGGATAATCAAAATCAATGCATTTTTGTCTAAGTTATGGACATACTCGGTTCTTTCAAAAAAAAAAAAAAAAAAAAAAAAAAAAAAAAAAAAAAAACTATCACCTTTGACGAAGGACCAAATAATTGGAACAATACGTAGGAGTAGAGATGTCTGAATGTTCCTTCTACTTCGTCTCTGTTGTATTATTGTTCTTTTTAATTATTATATATATATATATATATATATATATATATATATATATATATATATATATATATATATATATATATATATATATATATATAGATAGATAGATAGATAGATAGATAGATAGATAGATAGATAGATATAGATATAGATAATGAAGCTACATATTTAGCACTGAAAATACGTATTAGCGGGCATCGGAACGAGTCTCTTTTTCATTTTTTTTTTTTTGTTTGGCCAAAGTTTATCAGTTTCTATTTTTGAAACATAGTCTACTAACTAAGTCTCTTCTTTTTATCCTTACTTAGTCATATTGTTTGGATTGTGGCCAATGTACTAGAAAATGTCAGTAATTAAGTAAAAGAAAATAATAATAATGATGAATAGAAAATTACATAAATACTATGATAATAAATATGTGAAAGATTACTTGAACAGTGGACTGGTGTATGACGGTACTTCTGGACGTATATTCCATATACAAAGAAAAGTGTTGTTTTGGACAAGCAGTCTGAGGAAAATTGTAGATCTACTCAAGAAGCCTGGGATGTTAGCTCAGTTACACTTTACATTGTCTTCTGCCAAGTTATATGAGAAATTTACACATCGTTTTCAGTGAAGTTCCGCTGGTTCATATTTTACATGCAGAGTTATTAGACGTCATTGCAACTATCGCAAGCGGAGTGTCTAAATGTGCTGCTGTTAATGAAGTGAGGTCAGCGTCATATGATTGGACCAATTGTAGGTTGTTTGAATCTGATAATTTACTGTCTTTAAAACAAATTGTCTTTTCAGAGGAAACAAGAAAAGAACTAACTAAACTACCAGAAGTGTACGCTCAACAGTTCTTGAAGAGTGTACAAGCACATTATATTTCAAGTGGTAAAGATTTGGTGCAAAATACAATGACTAATTCTGTTCACATTAAACGAGCTATAGTATTTCTCAATCCTGGGGCTAGAAAAATCACAAAGTAGCTGCAGATATGGGTAACCAGGGCAAGAGTCAACACTTTTTGTAAATCAAAGAATTGCGGTGGAATGTGACAGAGGAAAACGCAATATATTCTCTATGTGAAAGCCTGTTATCTCTAATAACATATACAGTTTAATTGCGGTAAATCAAGCAGAGGATACAGAGGAATAACATAGTTTTGACGAAGAAAAATTTTGTACTCTTGCCCCATATGGTGGGGTAAGAGTAAACAATGGTTGGGGCAACGATGTACAGTCGAATCAAAACATAGAAACGTAGGCATAAACACCAAAAAATACATTGAATCACAGAAATATATGTACTGATTACATGGAACTAAGGAAGTTATAAAATACCAAACAGATTAGTGTCAAATGGAACTGCCAACAAATGTTACAGGAGTGTATATCATACATGCTATAATTACAATATATGAAAATAGGATAAATCATTTCAACATTAATCACGAAGCACAAAAATGTTACTTCCGGTGCACACAGTGGTCACACACGTACACAGACTTCCTTTGATTAAGATTGGAACATTATTCGTGAAACCACTCGCATATGATACAGGAAATCCTCATTTCACCGTTTGGTGTATCTGAAAACATTTTCCCACTGAATTGGCTGGGCGTACCCATGAGTGTGAATGACTTTGATGCGAATTTCTACCTTCTTTTGTGTTCCGTGCGACATGACATATGCTCAACAACTCGGCCTGCGAAATTCTAAACGATAATGCAAACGTTTTGTTAGTAGTCTATAGCCACCAACTTCTGTCTTACCTCTGCAAATGTTTTTTACTCAGTGTTACGTGTTGGCTCCTACATTTTCTTTACCCAACTTTAAAACAAGCGGCAAGTGTGAACGTTCACACTTGCCCCGTATACTCTTGCCCCGCTTCAGGTATTTTCCAATAATTGCCTGCCATCTCCCGCCAGAGCACTTTTTTCTTTTGCGTACCATTGATAAGAAATACGAACTTATACAGCTTTTCCAGGAAATATTTCCAATCCTGCACCTTCAGCTGAAACTACGTTATAAACTGTGACACTTACCTACGAATCTTTTACTTCTTTCCTTTTGCAACAAACTTTCTACTCTGCTGCTCTTCACACTGCACGCACACGGCTCCCCTCCTTTTCCGTTCCTACATGTGTCATGTCGAACTAATTTTCAACATTCGTTTGTTTACCGACGTTGCCACTTCTTCGTCAATAGCATTTTCACTCTTGCCCCAGCGTTCACTCTTGCCCTGGTTACCCATACATCAGAACTGTAGCAAGAGCACTATCTGTAGCAGTGCCAGATGATCAACTTGTTGACGAATGGAAACGTTTGCACTTTGCAGCTTGAGCATGAACCTGCTGGAAGTTAAATTACTTCACGTATTGACAGTTACTGGGCTCTTTTTATGGGACTTAAGAAAGCAGATGGTTCACCAAAATTTCATCTAGTAAGTAAAGTAATAAAACCTGCACTCTGCCTGTCCTGTGGTAATGTACATATTGAAAGATTTTCAGTATCAAAAAATGCTCTGACAGAGGAAAAGATTCAGATGTCTTGTAGAACCTTAAACAGTCTTTAGATTGTGAAAGAGCCTTAAAGTTTTATAACAAGCCTCGTCTCGTTCCAATTTCTAAAAAGATGATTACCTTGGGTCTAAATGCTCATAACAGTTTCTGGAGGAACAACGACTAGCCATGGAAAGAAGTGCAACACTTAGAGAAAAGAAAGAGAATTTGAAAAAAACAGAACAACAAAAACTGGAAAATCCAAGAAGTTCTAAGAAGAACATAGAAGAAATTGAAAGCCAGCTTAATGAAAGGAAGAGGAAGTATAGTGAGACCAAAGAATCTGCAAATTCTCTGCTTGGTGAAGCCACATATAGACTTCGGAAGTCTCTTTAAAAAGGGGACCTAAAGGAGGCACAAATCGCTCAAGGAATGTTAGAAGGTGTCATGTCATTGAAACAAGAAAATGCAAAGAGCACAAGGACATTCAAGCTCTTCAAAAAACTGTTGAAAAAAAGAAAAATGCCCTAATTACATCGTTTTTTAATGTACAGTCAAAGAAGAACTGAAATTTACCCAAATTCAAAGGTTTTTTTTTTTTTTTATACAGTGCGTTTCAAAACAACAGAGACAACGTTTGGGAGGTGATTCCTGACATCAAGATAAGACGAAAAGTATAGACAAACCTGGGTGCACAAATACTTCCTTTCGAAGTTACAGGCTGCCGAAAATATGAAAAAAAAAAAAAAAAAAGAACTTTAAAGACCCATAGCTCCGAAAGTATGGGACCTACCATAGTCGGGTCAAGACTTCGTTCAGGAACTAATATGTGTCCTATTCAAAAATACATGTTTCAGAATCCTAAGGCACTCACGCGACCATTTTTATATAGGGAGTTTGGTTATGGGCAAATAATTTGAAGTACTCACCACGTACCTCTATAAAAAATTGTTGCGGAAGTACCATAGGATTTGAAACCTGAATTTCTGAATAGGAAACATACTGGTTCCTAAGTGAAGTCTTGACCCTACTACAGTAGGTTCCATAGTTTTGGAGCTATGAACCACTAAAGTTCATTTTTTCAAGTTTTCGACAACCTATAACTTCGAATACAAGCATTTGTGCACCTAGGTTAGTCTATACTTTTCTTTGTCTTATCTTGGTGTCAAGAATCACCTCCCAAACGTTGTTGGCATTGTTTTGAAACACCCTGTATATTATATACAATGCTCCTGAGATGTCAAATCATAATTATGTTATTGTATCTTTGAAAAAAAGCCAATCCCATCCAGGACGAGAAATAAAAGCTTTGTTCTGTTGAAGACTTTACAGCTGAATTGTCCCTCAGCTTTATATATGTTCGAAAATTAAAAATGTCTTTAATCATTTGTGAAGACAGGAAAATAGATAAATATATTTTTTGTTTCTGGTCTTAACCGGCATCTTGGCAGGGGTAAATCACTATTAAAAATGTTACATTTCCTAACTTATAACTGAAAGTTGATTTGTGAAGTTCCTTATCAGAGGTAGGTGGTCTACAAAGTCTCCTTTTTTGCTTTATTTAGTCTACGAAGTCTCCTTTTGTGCTTCATTTGGTCTACAAAGTAACTATTTTCAATGCCGTTAGACGCTGCTCCGATGCCTGTATTAGCATTGAAAGATGAGAAGGGTTTTGGGAATTGACCAGGGTCTATTTATTTAAATAGGTCTATAGTATATTCGGCAGCAAAAGCGTAGGGGTCTATATCCCTTTCCCATAAACGTATTTTTACCAAAACTTGGGAACAAATTCACCAAATTCGGGTGCAGTTTTTTGGGAACTCGTCGATATTATCTATACATTCTACATTGTAATTTTTTAAAATTAGATTAGAACGAAATACTGACAAATGAATATTCCTGGAGCATCGTTGCGAAAATATAGTGTGGCGTAATACAGAAATATGCCTGATGCTAAAATAATGATCAATAATAATGATAGGCTAAGTAACTTTTTAAAAAATATTATGGACTGTATTTCTCATATTATCAAGGTTCCTTGCGAGATGGATATTTCGTGACCATACTATACGAAACATAGCTCCGCTAATAGGAACATATACATTCCAGGTCTAGACGTCACTTTTACGACGACACATTTTCGAGACAAGACAACCTGATCGTTGTTTCATAGACAGTCTTACATGTTACGATTCATTGTTATTTAACAATGATATAATAACAGTTTATTTTACAGTAGTTCGTTATAATTCTGCTGTACTTTGTGTGTGTACTAATGTGTTGAAGAGAACAGCAGAAATGAATGAAAAAAAAAAAAAAAAAAAACATTGTTCTTTCCATGTAAAAACCATATGAACAAGTATTTGTCTACTGAAGTAGTATTCAGGTTTTTTTCCCGTGTACTCCTAACAGTACTCTTCCATTCAAGCGTATACCCCAGATTTACTATTCTTAATTAAAATTGTAGGTGAATATATCAAAACTAAATTATAGAATTTAATGCTTTAATTAAATAACCCAGTTTTACTATAAACAGAAAAAATCATGTTGTAAATTTAATAGAACTATGTTATTTTAATTTTACATATTAACGTAATCGCATACCCCAGGTTGAATACCATTGATCTAATGGGGCAGAGAAAAATATTGTTTAGAAAAGTCCTTAGTCAAGATGGCAGACCGCGAATTGTACTGTATCATTCGTGAGCTTGGATTTACGAAAACCATTCTAACATCCTAATCAGGATCGCAACCACGAAGCTCAAACTCTGGCGATTGGCACCTCGCGATTACAAAATATGAATTTTAACCATTCACCTTTTTTATTTTTTTACGTTTCCATTAGCCTACAAGTCAGAATTTGCTGTAAAATTGAACAAGCAATCAGTAATCTGTTTTTAGAAGCGTTGACATTACATGCTGTGGTGATATTGAACGTAACAACTTAGGTAATAACCATGGAAGAAGGCGGTCTCGTAAGGAAGCTAGGGAGAATTGAAGAAAAGCAAGCAACCCATTTGTAGGAAAAGGAAAGTGTGGAAAGAAGTCGATTCGGTACTTGCCTGCATGCGGTATTGGTATTGATTAGATTTTCTGTGGACTACATACCTCCGAGAGATTGAGAGAAACGAGGGAAGGAGAAGGGAGGAGGAGGGAAACAGACAGAAAGGCGAGTAAACAAAATGAAAAGAGAAGAGAGGGTTTAGCGTTGCTGATGTTGATGTTATTCCGTCTTTACACTGAAAATTTCATGAGAAATGTGGGAAGAAATCATTTGCTGACTAAAAGACATTTTCCCCCTTCCTTTTCTTTCGATAACAACAAAAAGAGAATTACGCTAAAACATTTTGGAATACAAATTGAAGAGCATTATGGATTTCCTTTATTTGTTGCTATTATGCTATAACAGCAACAGCTTATTATAGATTTTGTTTTCAAATGTGAGGAATTGGAATAGTACAGCTAGCGGATATATTTACATATTTATATATGATTCCAGGTAGATTGATCATGCAAATTCAACATTTTTCTGGCTTTTTCGTTTGCTTTACAAGGTTTCAAAGGGGGAGGGGGAGAAATTGTCTCCCCGAGTTTGAGATACATTTATACATTTTAATCAATACTATAATAATATATCAATGAGAAGATAGAATTATTCTTATATATATTGGAGTCTTCTCTCTCCCTTTCCCTAAGGCAGGGTTTCTCAACCTGGGGGGTCGCGAAGATAAGCGGAAGAGGTAAATATAATTAGAATCTAATACCGGGAAATATTTTCAAATATTATTTTGAATTTTGTTCTGATAGGCATATTTTAAGAAAATAGGTCTACTAAACATTTTCAACAGAGTTGTTTTAAAATCAATTTAAACGAAAGAGGTACGATATGAAACTAATGAGAACTGCACAGTGAAATACCAGAAAAATATTAGTGCGACAAAACCTGCATATTGAAACACAATTAAAATTGAAATATATTAAGATAGGTATGTGTGTAAACGAATAGTCTTTTTTCCAGCAAGCTGGTCCCAATGAACGTAGATTTTTGGTGTGGGATTTTATTTGTTTCCTAAATTTTAAATGTAAAAACCTTGCTTTTGATAGTTTTTGGTGATACTGAATACATACACAACAATGTACCAAATTTACAACAATATGAGAACTCAAAGTGGCGGCTTCTCGAAAATTAAAATACTCAGTAACCTTTTTAAACAACTGTCCAAGTTTTTTAAAAACCAAAATTACAAATCACTTTATTTTTTAAAATCATATGACCCAAAATTAAGGTAGTTACGAAGTTCTAAAATTTTCAAACAGCCTCCATTTTGAAACAATGACGGATCGATTCGATATTTGTACAGTGAAAACTCTCTAAAGCGGACAGCCGTGGGGAATCAAAAATTGTCCGCTATAGAGAGGTGTCCGCTTTAGAGAGGTTTCAATATTTTCTTACGTAAAGTAATAAACAAGGTAATATGCAATTAAAAAAATATTTTTGCATGAGTCACGTATTTATGGATATTACCAAAATGTTACTGTACCTGCATTATCTTGCGCCATACAATTCGAGGCACAACATGAGAATAAGATATTATAGTTCTCTGCACTTTACACTTATCGCTACTTACTACGTTTTCGGTGTGTTGCTTTAATTTGTGAGTTAATTGCAGTCCAGCAACGATTTTTTTTTTTTTTTAAGACAATATGCGTACCCATGGTAAAAACTACCAAACTTGTCTTCTGTTTGGTTCGAGATTCCAGCGGGATGGTAGAATGATGTGTCTTCCAAACAGTGGGCAACTGTCAATCACTTTTGTTTCTGAATCAGGTTGGGTGGGAGTGGAATGCAAGCAAAGGACATAAGGGTGTTGTGAAACAGAGACTCTTCCTCTGGGTTGCTGAACAGAGTTGAGGAGGCAAAATGTCACACCCACATGTTCTTCCTTGGTGACATACGTATGAATTACTAAAAGTGTATTTTTACTGCACTTTCCAACTTGTTTCTAGAGAAAGTGTCCGTAATACGGAGATAAATAACACCTAGAAAAGACAAGAAAGACTGTCCGTGTCTGTACTAGAGAGTGTCCGCTTTAGAGAGGTTTGCCAATATGTTTTTTCCTATTATAGTGTTTGGGGATTACAAAATATGTCCGTTATGAGAGGTGTCCGCTTTATAGAAGTGTCCGTTAGTAGAGGTTTCACTGTAATATGAATGAACTGATCAAATTTGGTTTAATCTATTCGCTTTTAGGGAAGTTACTGTATCCACTATATATAAGAAATGGATTCTACTATTATAGAAATAAATGGATATCGTGAGATGTACGCAATAGGTATATTAAAAATCCCACACAAGCTTATTTCAAACCAGAAAATTTTAAAGGGGTTGCTGGCAAGAGGATGTGATAAAATGGGTCGTGATAGGAATTAGGTTGAGGACCACTGCTTTAGGGCAACGCCTGAAATATCGCTACTGCTTGATAGTTTAGAGTAGTGATGGCCATAGTATCTTTCTTTCATCCGACCAGCGAATAAACATGAAGAAATATGTGATTTGTTCCTTCGTCTCAGTCTACGTCTAGCTGACCATCAACATATATCTGAATTGACATTTGATTTTCAACTCTGAAAATATTTTCTCTAACCTTTTGACTACTAAGCCCATTCTACAAAGTAAGGCTGTTCGTACTGGGCTGATTTTTTTCTTTTATTTATTTAATTATTTATTTATTTATTCAATTATTCTCTTCGCTGGGTTAATTTTTTTTTAAAAAAAGATAGTAATACATTCCGTTATTCAGTCACTTTTTACTATTACTGAAACGCTCTCTGATATCGGTAATTTTCCATCATTTTTATACAAGGTTTTCATAAAGTATGGACGGATTTAATTCGCTTATAATTTACATAAAATGCTCATATTGAAATCAAATAAAGTGCAAACGGTAGCGGAAGGATTAAATTTTTACCTGTAATCTGCACCAGCTCAGTTCATTCACCGCCACACCTCCAACTGGGCGCCATTTACGTCCACACATTCGCGTAGGCGGCGCTGGAATCCACTCACAGCGTTCCGCCGTGTTTGATCCGAAATGCCAGCCACAGACGCCCTGATTTTGTCCTTTAAGTTCTCCAAACCACTTGGCTTCTTTGCATAAACTTCCGTTATCACATGACCCCAAAGCCAGAAGTCGCAGGGGGTAAGGTCGGGTGATCTTGGCGGCCAAGCGGTCGGGCCACCGCGGCCAATCCATCGGTTAGGGAATTTCTCGTCAAGAAACTGTCTCACCTTGATTGCATAGTGAGGGGGTGCCCCGTCCTGTTGGAACACTATGTCGTTCTGAATTCCACGTGCCTCCAGTTCCGGAATGAGGTATTTCTGCAACATATCCAGGTACGAATCTCCATTCACGGTCTCCTCTTCAAAAAAGAAACTGACCCTTGCCCTCCCTCTCCCTCTCTCAACGTGTTCAGAGTTGCCGCTTATCTAACAGTGCTGCCAACTAAAAATGTAATCCTTCCGCTACCGTTTGCACTTTATTTGATATCATTATGAGCATTTTTGTGAAAATTATAAGCAAATTAAATCCGTCCAGACTTTATGAAAACCCTGCATATCTCCTTGTGCCCCTCCCGAAGTTGCGGGAATGAATTTGGATTTAAACGGCGTAGGAAGTGTCACGGTTTTCATCTCAGCGACCCCGAAAACTATGAATTTGACACTAATATCGGTCATTTTCGATCACTTTTATATATCTCCAGCCCCTCCCCTCAGTTGCACCGTCAAAATGAAATTATAAAAAGCATCCTAGGTCCGAACCACATCTATGTTGAAAATTTGATGGAGATCGATCGGGTGCTTCATGAGTTATTAACTAATGAACATACTGTAGTCAGTTTCATTTTTATATATTAAAGGAATAAAAAATTTCATACAGTTACTTTCAAATGTTTGTAATTGAAGCCTTAATTGAGCTAGACACATGAAACAGTAGGATACCCAAACTAGAACACAGATTCAGAAAATGTATGGCTTACACACATTCAGTGAACTGTCACGTGAGGAAAGACAGAATGGGGATGGGGATGGGGAAAGGAAAATATAAAGTGTTCTTATTTTGTCTTTGGCCTGCAGACCGTAATGAACTGCTTATCGCTGGTTTAGATAAGTGCTGTTAAAATTCGAATAATGTTTTCTTCGAATGTTCATTATTCGAATATTCAGATATTTGAATAACAGCAGAATTCTCATAATTTTTACATGGTTACTTTAGACCATAACGCCTTCTTTAGTGCGGAGACTAGTAAAGTCGTAGCCCTATAGTTGAATAATATATAAAGTCTAGACAAAACTGCAAAAGAGCAGAATAATTCTTTCTTCTGCCTTTTAATTTTGTCTCATATGATCAAATAGAAAAGGCATCAATCTATATGAAATTAGTTAAAAAGAAGAAGAAGAAGAAGAAGAAGAAAAGTTACCTGATGATTGGTTAGTGGAAGTATCACGCCACGAGTGTTCCATATCGTCTGGTTTCTTTTCTTAGCAATTCCATTCCGTGATGCAGTGACCCGTTCTATTTCGTATCCACCCTATCGTGTGTCTTCCCTTCCGAAAGAAATAATTAATTCTTCAGGCACGGATTATTCCTATTTGAAGCCAGTCAGATGGAAACACACGAAACGTTCTCTGACTGAGGAACGAATAGTTTGATTTTTTTCATCTTTCTTATATATATCGACGTTTTAAAAGGAAAAGGGAATATCGGAACGGGCGACCCTTTTGGATATACTTTATAATACTTTTGCACCGATGCTCTGCTTCCGTCTTGTGGCCTAGTTGTTGGAGTTCTTCATAGATGATGTAGAGTTCTACCTTCTGGTTGTAAATGTTCAATTTATCATTGATCCTTTTTTTTTTTAAAAAAAAAGAAGAAAAAACTCGAGTCCACGACTAAATAACGTTTATAGATCAGGAGTGACAATACAAAGCAGTCATAAGAAAAGTGACAAAATAAGCATGTAACCTCATTTGAAAGGTAGACACCTTATTTTCCTTATATTACTTTATTATTATTATTATTATTATTATTATTATTATTATTATTATTATTATTATTATTATTATTATTATTATTATTATTATTATTATTATTTCCCCATCAGTCACGCTCATTCATAGAAACAAGAAATCAGAGAAACCAACATTCATAGAAATTAAAGAAACAAATGACAGTAATAAAAAACTGTAAGGATTTGTAGACGATCCCAATGCATTTAATAGCAAAACAAAGGAAAGGAATAAAGAAAATTACAATTTTTGTGGTGTTAAAGATGGTCATTTATGCATGCGCGCACTCAGAAATTTTTGTTGGGAGGGTCCCAAGCTTTGGGGGGGGGGGGTGAGTCCAATACTACAAGCATTACGTCCATATTGAACGGATATTATTCTGCACCCGAAAAGATGATAAGTAATTGAAAATACTTCTACCTATATTTTAAAAAATATATAGAACTAGATTGTTTTTATAAGAGTGCAGATGAAGTGTAAGATAAAATTTTCATGCTACAATTATTTCCCTGTTAAACAAGGATACTTTCATTGAGAAAGTGTACGTGGGTCTGGACCCAGTGGACCCCTACCGTGGGTGCACCCCCTGGTATGTGTAAATCATCATGCTTAGTTTTCAAGAATATTTAAAAAGAAAAACAGATTTTTTTTGTAAACATAAATATTGATTATGTAGGATAACTGCGCCCCATATAATGATAAAGCCCAAGTATACACTAATGGAGGTTTCCATTATCACATTAGCAAGACGGCAGAATGGTTAATGACATATAGACCAAAATTAACTTTTATATTTTGGTTTGTTTAACTAAAATATTACCTCAAAGATATGACATGTGGAAATTGATATAGAATATATCGTGCTAAACAATATGAAATGGCTCTGGGTAATTTCTCAGCGTAGTTTTCGAGAAAATGAATTTTTATGGCGCTATAATTATGTTGTTCGTTACCAGTAATAATTCCTTTGGGATTGTTTATTTTTATTTATTTATTTATTTATTTATTTATGTTACCTATAGCAGAAATGTTACTCTTTTTACAATAGGCATTACAATATATGAGGCTGAAAATAACATCATAACAATACAGACTCAGAAATACATAATAATAATAATAATAATAATAATAATAATAATAATAATAATAATAATAATAATAATAATAATAATAATAATTATTATTATTATTATTATTATTATTATTATTATTATTATTATTATTATGCGAAAATTAGAAAGCATAGTAAGGAATTCTGGAAAATGAAAAATGAAAAATGAAAAAGTTATAAACAAGAACAGAAAAGTTTCAGCACTGTGTATGTAAAATTATTAACCTATTAAGTACTGATTGTGTCTGTTATTGGTCGCCTCTAATGGTGGCACCTATCGTTCTAACGAGGACACACAAATGTTTATTGGTATTTGTCTCTAATGGTGACACAGATCATTCTAACAATGACACACAAATGTCTATTGCTATTTTTCTCTAATGGTGACATAGAACATTCTAACAATGACACACAAATGTCTATTGCTATTTATCTCTAATGGTGACACAGATCATTCTAACAGTGACACACACACACACACACACTACCTGTAAAATTTTGGGACTTGAGACATCACGTTAAAAAACCTTGTCACCCAATTTTCCTTTTTGAAAGTCATCCCACATCACTAATAGAGAACATAGTTTAATAGGGATGTCTATAAAGTATGGGGGAAAAGACATGTTTTTTTTATTTTTATTTTTTTATATTTAATCCATAAAGTACAGAGTTTTCGAGACAAAAGTGAGTAATCACATTTGTTTAAAACATACAACTTCTTCCTCATTGTCGAATCCGGACCTCTTAATCAGGAAGCAAGCACACTGGAACCTCACATATATTTACAATCATATATCCGTCCTTTAACCAACTTTTTTTTTATTCCCAGAATTGTAAACAAAGACTGATTTTGGCTTCGATTCGTGACTCATATCGATCTGATTCTCAGCCATGAACACATTTAGTTCTTCGTAACCTCATTTCTTCCTTAAAAAGTGTTGGAGAAATTCTAAGTTGGCGCCTTGGCTTGTAAAACTGACTGCATTTTAAAGAATTTCTTTCGCCTTCTTTCTTTTGAATAAATGAACTGCATTAAGCGACTGGCGCCTTAGAAACATCAATACAAGGGATGGACGAGAAACTCACGTTCTATTTAAGAGATATACTTCTCCATGAGTTGATTTTCTGAAATAAAAATCTTTCTGCTGTTAACGTGTGTTTTACTGTCGAATGTTTGGAATTATGAACTCTCCATAAGAATGTAAATGGAAATATTTATTTATTCATTCATAAATTTAAACTGCATCCCATGTTATTAATTTATGTGCGCGTTACAGGTCAAATGGCAAGATGGTGCATTTCTTGTGCTAATAGTGTGGGTTCGATTCCCACTGGGAATACTAATCCATGAATAAAAACTTAATACTGAAATGGATTCTACTTTAAGAAGTAGGGCCAAATTCGTGTAGGCTCAGTGCTGAAAAGCGACCTTAAACTTCAATGAGCATGTGAATCAGTGGTTTAGTGGAAGAACTCTCACATCTGATGCAAAGCGTTCCTGGTTCAATACCAGAACATATCCACACATTCTATCGTAATTAGTCTTTATAGTTGTTCACAGTCAAAAAAAAAAAAAAAAGCCACCACAGCTGTTAATTCAAATAAGCTTCAGGTGGAATGAATTCTCTGTTGGGCGTGTAAAGTGAGGTAACTGAAAAATTTGATTTTGAAATAAATGAAATTTAAAGTTTGTTCTTTCACATCAAAAGCCATGAAATCGCGCAACCAGTAGCAATATGAGATACCTCTCTGTACACGCCGGTGACTGGCTTTCTTTGTAGATAACTTAATTTTCATAATTTCGGAGATATTTCTTTTTACACACCCACCCGAGAATCACGTGTGACTCTGTTGGGGCTGTGTTTGTCATAGTTAGGAATATGTATATTATTGTTAGAAAACAAAAGAGAATAGATACTTTTTTGCTACTCAACTTTGTATTTATAGATATATCTACAGTATTTTAATCTCTCTCTCGATACATACATACTTATATATGTGACTTAATAACTCTTGAACCACCCGATCGATCTCGATCAAATTTTCAACATAAATGAGGTTCGGGCATGGGATTTCACTTTGACGGTGCAACTTAGGGGAGGGGGATATATATGTATATGATCAAAAATGACCGATATTAGTGTCAAATCCATAGTTTTCGAGGTCACTGAGACGAACAATGACACTTTCGGTGCCATTTAAACCCAAATTCAGCTCCCATTAGAACTCATATGGGGTGGTAACAGAAATAATTTAAAATTGTCGATATTAATGTTTAATTCATAGTTTTTGGGGTCCCTAAGTTGATTGGTGACAGTTTTGGTGCCCTTAATGTTCAAAATGAAAGGTATTTTCCCCGTGCGAAGAACGGACATTCTGCTAGTTTATTATATAAAAATGAAACTGATCTTGTTTATGGTCGAATCACAGGAAAACGGCTGAACTGATTTGAAATTATTTTTTTGGCTATAGTCAGGGACGTACGCAGGAATTTATTTCGAGAGGGGTCCAAAACTTTTCGGGGGGTCCAAACACAATTTCAGGCTAAATTATATTAAAAATTGTAAAATTGCCCCTAAAATTAGACTAAATTTACAAAAAAATCCGGATTTGGGGGGTCCGGACCCCCAGGACCCACCCCCTGCGTACGTCCCTGGCTATAGTTACCACTTACTCGAACTAGGTTTTTATCATGTTACTTTTAACTAAAATGCGTATTCTAAGGGGAGCGGGGGAACAAAATTTACTCGAATAAATTGAGTATCTCACCATCCTGTCAAACTAGGAAGATGAAACTTGGTATATAAACTTCTTTTTACAAGTAAGTGGACTCTAGTTCCAGTGTTTTTGAGAGTTCCCGTCTTAAGAGTCTTAATCCCGGCGAAATTAAAATACCGCTAATTTTACAGTAATTATGTGATATCTTCAAATAGGTAAAAGATAATTGAAATGTGGAACAAGAACGCCCTAGACAATATTATTTTGCGTGAGGTACCGTTATCACAAGTCACCTAGTGGCTTTCCGTTTTCAGCTGTTTAGAAACGCGAAAATAAATGCCGATTTTCAAAATGGCTCAAAACCGAAAGGGGATAAGTGAGTCGTGATAACGGTTTCTCATGTAAAATAATATTGTCTAGGGCGCTCTTGTTCCACATTTCGATTATCTTTTATCTATTTGAAGGTATCACATAATTACTGTAAAATTAGCGGTATTTTAATTTCGCCGGGATGAAGACTCTTAAGGGTGAGAGGGATGGAGTATTTTCTACAATTTTCCTCGTCATATTGAAATTGACATTTGCTGTTGTTTGTGACTCCATCATGGGGAAACGGTTGATCCGTTTCAAGGGAATTTTGGAGCATGGTCAGTATTCACTTCAAGCTTTCGATTAACGGCCGAATCCTAAAGAGGTAGGGGCTCAAAATTTCTTCGAAAAATAGAGTATTTTATGTTTTTTTTATCACTACACTTCCATTCAAGGGTGGTACAAGTATTTTTGATAAATCTATTCTTTTCGTACGAAGAACGTGCAGTTCAGCTGGTGGGTTACATACAGTAAATATAAAATTTAACAACCAGTTCCAACAGAATTAGAACCAGGCCCGTATCCACGGGGGCTCACCCCCGTAAATTTTTACTGATCCCCGAAAAAATTTTCACGGTAGGCTTGCAAATGAATTATAATATGGTTGGATCAGGGCCCCCCTAGATTTTTGGGCTGACTACGGGCCTGTTGAGAACTATCATCGACTAAACGAGACAAACTTTATTGCCATAAAAATACGTTTTCTTCGAAAACTGTTCATGGAAATTTACCCGTTTTGTTAAGCTCAGTGTGATCTTGCGATTGATATATATATATATATATATATATATATATATATATATATATATATATATATATATATATATATATATATATATATATATATATATATATTTTAATTTTTTGGACAATAGTTTAGTTAAACGACAAATTAAAGTTTGGACGTGATGCTAATTTTGGGCTTATCACGCTAAACATCTTATGTATTATCGCCTTGAGTGTCATAATGAAGAACTTAATGAGGTCAGCTTGAGTTGGACTGGTTATTGTATACTGTCAATTTTTAGGTATGCAAAAAATATTTTTTTCTAATTTCTGGAAACCACAAACGAGTATTTATACTCACCCACATCATTTTGTTCAGCGCAATCGTTTTCCGATTAAGTTTTCAGTTTAAATTTTGAAACCATTCCTACTTTCATTGTAGCTATATGACCTGCCCACCTGAGCCTCCTAGATTTGATCACCCTAACAATGTTTGATAAACGAATTATGCAGTTCCTAATTATGAAGTTTCCACCATTCCCTAGTCCTGTTCCTCTTAGGTCTGAATATTCGTCTCTTGATTTTATTCTCAAATACTTTCAATCTGCGTACTTCCCTCAGAGTAAGCGACCAAGTTTCGCAACCATACAGTTCAACAGCATGATTATCGTTTTATGCTGTATATTGTATTTTAAGCTCTAAATTCCTCATTCGTGACAACAAAAGATTTTGAACTGTATAATAACACGAATTCCTTGCTTTCAATCTACATTTAATTTCTTCATGGTCTGTTAACACTGATCCTAGATACGTATTTGAAAGTGTCCTTTTTGTCGAAAGTATTATTTGATATTTTGACGCATCCATAATTTGTAGAATTACGATCTCGGCGAATTTCTAAAAAAGTATTTTTTTTTTCTGCATTTACTTCTCCAAGCGTTTAATAAAATCTGCATTTCTTTGTATTATTCTCCTATCATCCCATATTATATTTACATAACCAGCATACGCTATAACCTGATCAGTACAATTTAGTGGTAAGCGATGGTTGCTATCTTTGATTTTCCTTATAACGTACTCCAGAACAAAGTTGTTAATAATAATGGCGACAACACATATTGTTTCAAGCCATTCTCCACGTCAAAACTCGTGGATAAGTATTTTCCTACTCGGACTTTATTTTTGGGATTCATTTAAACACATCTTAACTAACGACATGTCTTATCCTACGAAAAAAATATTTTATATACATTGACCCGAAACATAAGCACGCAGCCAATAGTAAAATATTTTTCAGATTGATTAAGTGGTGGCATTTTTAGTTTGAAAGTGGTGGGGAAATATATTTTTTCAGCTTTTCTTACCCCAGTCTTTTGCGTAAATCTAATCAAATAGTTGAAACGTGTATATATCTGATCATATATCGAATTCATTGATATTCCGTTGATGGAATACGTTTCTTAGCGTTAGTGTTATATAATATCTCCTAAGACGCCAACTCCTTTCCGTAACACGAGAACAGCAGCAGCGTCCATCGATCACCCTCACCTGGTGACGTAGTTTCTCTCATCTTCTCCCGTGTACCACACCAACGCCACAACGTTGTTTACGAAAAGAGTGTGACGTCATAGAGGTGTTACGATCGATCTATGATCTGTGGCCTGTTATTCTCAGCCCAGAACTTACTGGGCGTGGTCGATGCACAGTCAGATGCTGCTGACGTCACCACGTGACACCAATATGGCGAGACGGGATACTCGTAGCTGTGCTCGTTACGCGGCTTTTATTCCTTTGAATTGAGCGGTACCACGAGGCCTGTGCTGTCAAAGTCCTTTAAGAAATGTTTCACACCCCTAATGATAGCACCTGTGCACTGAAAGGCAACTAATTAGGAAAACTTATAAAAGAGAATAATAGTACCTCACTTCATTCAGTTGGAGATTAAGAGCGGAATTGGTAAAGAAGTTCCATCCGCTATGGTGATTTATACAGCAGGATTTTTTAAAAACCTTTTTCCTTTCATTAGAATGATAAATGCGAATGAAGACTGCGACGTGCTTCTAGCTAATTGTTAAAAGATAATCTGTTTAAGTTTTTATTCATTATTCTGGAACGAAAACGGTAGTTGGATAAAAAACACATTACCATTCATAAATTTGGTCACCGTTTGTGACCAAGGTTAATGTGCACTGAGAGAGGAAGATTCAAACTGCGCAACGCATAGTGGTTAGCATGATTTACTTATATACTAGAGATCTCAGATGGGAATGTTGAGGTTGAGTAGTAATTGGATCGTAAATAATCACAAGAGATTCTGCTTAATGTAAAATAGTAGATAACTATTAATTCATTTAGATATTGTTAATGAATAGTATAAATATTGTTTGCCAAGGGAAAACGAATAGAATTATTTCACTGCAGAGCTAATACGGCCTTAACACATTTGCTTTCCGGATTTAACCTACTTTAACTCGAACTCTCATATGCCATGTATTTAATTTAGATTTTCAAGAAAATGAAAAACACACTCCTTTTGTTTAAAGAAAAGTTTATATATATATATATATATATATATATATATATATATATATATATATATATATATATATTTATTTATTTATTTATTTATTTTATTTTATTTTATTTTATTTTTTTATTTTATTTTATTTTTTTTTTTTTTTTTTTTGCATATGCCAGAATGTTATCAATGAGATGTTGGTTGCAAGATCACTCCAACTTGCTATTCGTCCCGTCACAATGCATCTTTCCCTTCTATGTCCTATATAGTAAATATTTCTCAGTTCAATGGGTACTTTTATCAAATAATGTAAATAGTGTACATTCTTTCGACATGTTAGCTTCCTTAATGCTATTACAGAAGTACTAATCAACATATTGTCAATATAAGTTGGCCACCTTTACTTCCACTGAAAGTATCCAAAATTACTCTTGTGGTCAATTTGCAGTGTAATGATATGACACATTACTATATCTACGTAATTGCACAGATACTCTTGTTGGATGTAGAAGTTAGTTACTTGTAATTCTGCGATAAGTGTTTTATAAAGTTGACATATATTCTGTCGTGGCAGTAGACATAATATTGAGTGGATCAGTTGAAAGTTGAGTCGGAATTATTAATGATAGAAATGTAAAATTGTTTCAGAAAATTGGAGGATCGTGGGGTAGTGGGTATCCTCCTGAGTTACAGAAGAAATGGTATATGGTTGTGACTCAATAGTTAAAAGTCGTAAAGGAATCCTTGAAAGCTAAATGGAAGTTCGGATAATCAAGTAAAAAATGTCATAGAAATCGCATTATAGCAAGTATGAGTTATGTGCAATTCATAGATAGAGCTGTATATGCATGAAAATTTGTTCATACACCCATACTCTCAATAATAAGATTGCAGTATACCAGTTTTAGACGTAAGCCAAATTGCATATCTCGAATTCAAAAGTTAATTTGAGCCAAATAGCAAATCTTTTGCTCTTTTCTTCAGCTTTTTAGTTTCGTAAGCAATATGGTTGTTGTAAATTGCCTCTCATTTGAGATGAATTTTATCCATTGATGTAGTTTCATTTTCAATATCTCACTTATAAGTTTAATGACTTGCTCGTACAATTTTCCCTTCACTAACAGAACGTTAATCCATTCCGATTATCGTATTAGATCAGTCATCGAATTTCTTCTCTTTTCTGTGGTTGTCATGAATTAGTCTCTCTTCGTCTTTCGCTCAAAATTTCGTCGTTTCTCTTTTCTGTCCGGGATACACACAGTATTTTGCGCTGACACCACTCCATCAAAGTCTACTCCAATTCTTGCCTCTCCATCTTCCTCAGTATATATATATCTCTGATCTCTATATCGCAACCAACCGAATAAAGGTACTGATCAAGCGTTTTTCTTCACTTTCGTCGAAATGATTTTCAAATGTTAATAGCCTTGTCTTCGTGTAAACTGTTTAACGAGGCCAATTTAACCGTATAATTTAAATTGGTGACGTGATACCGAAGTTCTGATAAACTGTTATGGAACTTCGACGTGTATAGGAATAATAGTTTGTAGCACATCTTGTAAGCGCATATCACGTCTCAGAATATATTATGGTTCAGATTGAAGATTAATAATTAGCCTTTGGTAATTTCGTTTTCCTCCATAAAATTACCTGCATAATTCTTTATAATGACCAAGCTATCGCAGAGCAGGCGCTTGATTGAATTATTAAGCTAACCTATTTATTGTGGTAGCTGCAATTTGTACTGATGCAGTTATGATCGTTTCCTTAAAATCTTTAGTACGGACTCTGGTATGTTCAATCCCCAACTGCTTTCCGCACTGATCTCTTGGGACTACGAGTAAACGCTGCACGCACTTTTTCGACCGTCTGTTATGTGAAACTTGGCATTCCGCGTGACCTTTCCCTTGAGGACAGATGTAGCCAGTTCGTAAAGGATAATGTTTACATTCCTTCAGTTCCACAGACATTCCCGGAATTGCGAAGGTGGAGTTGCGACCGCCACACACAATATTATTCAAGACCTACTGCAAAGATTTTGGCAATGCGTATTTCTTATTAAATGCCATTGAGTTCACTGTAAATTTCAGGAAACATAAAACTACGAATTTCATTCTTTCAAAAAATGGTATTTATTTTGCTTTTTAGCATTAGTGAGCATATAACTGTACATACATAATCGTATCATAAATTGTACGCATATAAATTTCCACATTATCTAAATATTCATTCACTCAGTTGTTGGCCTCTGTTTATATTTTTCTCAAAATATTATTTTAGAAACCACTTTGCCTCTTTTTCATCCGCACGAATTTGCCCTAACTTTCAGATCTCTGTAATACAACTGGCAAAATCTTAACTCATATCTTAACTCATAAACATGTAGATAACTAAGTTTTCAAGTATGATAAAAATATATTTTAACAATTAATTATGCACCATAATACGAATATCTATTCAAATCAATTGTATAATATATACAACCATATAGTATAACAAACATCTTCGTAGCATATCGTTTCTTTTAGCTTCTTAGAGCGAAGCGAAACTCTAGAACAATGTAAACTGAGAGAAAGTGGGGAAAATATTGAATAAGCTCAAAAGCTTTTAAGAGGACCGAAAGTTTTTCCACCTGCGAGGCGATTCATAGCATCTTCTTAAGATGCAGCTCCCATACGCTAATGGAATAGGTGGGAAACAGGTGGAGTAGAAAGAGCATCGATACAACAGTGGTCGTCTTCGTCTTGTAAACTGTTTGAGGGGAGAATTTGGGAAAGAGAGAAGAAGAAAGTGACGATGATGATGTTTCTGATACATTTAGGAAATGCAACAAGAGGATTGGATTTTCCTTTGCGTCTGTCTGACTTTCATCATGGGTTAAACAGCCCGCGAGAGAAGATCCCCACAAGTAGCTTTCAACAGCATCCAATAGCTGGCGAGAGGGAGGTGCTCTTACCTGCCAGTTCCCAGGGGATAATACACTGGAGGGCTTAGCGAAACGACGAAGACAAATATAACGGAAGATGAAGGAAAGTGCTAAGAAAAAAAAAAACGAAAAGGACAAGAAGAGAAACTTTGTTCGTAAGTTGTGAATTCTCTGAGGTACTCTGACGCCAACGCTCTGACAAAACTGCCGCATGAAGAAAGAAAGAAAGAAAAATAAAAAGATATTTTGCATGCAGGATGAAGGCGGGGCATCGTCCAAAGAAACCAGACATCTGTATATACATTATTTAATCAAGTACTGCAATGAATACACTATAAGCCCATGCTTCAAGAATACTCGTAGTACTGAGTTCCGCTGATGGTCAGTTATCACATAACAAATAATTTACTTAATGAAAAAATGTTATCACCATCGAACGAATAGAGAATACCCCAGTACCTAGATTTTTCCTTATCATTCTTTTTTCTTTTAAAAAATGGTGTTCTATTTATTTTCTAAAGTTCGTATTTTTTATTTAAAAAAAAGAAAAAAAGCTCAGTGAACTGCAGAATCAATTTGTTCCTTCATTGTTCCAAACCACATTCATAACATATTGGGTGTAGGCTATACAAGGTTTGTATAAACATAGCGAGACCAAATTTGGGGAAAATTGTATTGAGGATATCACTATAAATCATTAAAATGCTTGAAAATACGACCCTTGTGCGTCGACACACTTCTACCAAGTTTTCCATGTTTGGAAAGCGCCCTAATTCTTCTCCGTAATGTCCTTCAAGCAGCGCGTCGAAGTCGCTTTGACCTCTGTTATGGTCCTGTGGCTGTGTACTTTGAGGGCTTTCTTCACACGAAGAACAGGAAAAAGTTCGTTGGGGCCAGATCGGGACTGCAGGAGGACTGGGGAAGCGTTGCGATACCGTTACGGACCAGGTAGTCGTTGACTCGAAGCAGGTGTAGCTTCGTGCATTATCATGATGCAACTTCCACTGTCGTCAATGTCTGATCTCACTTGGTTGACCCTTCCTTTCAATCTTTTCAGCACTTCGACGTAGAAGGCCCCCGTGACGGTCTGTCCCTCAGGCCCAAATTCGTGGTGGACCACGCCCTTTGCGTCAAAAAAGAAAATGAGCATGGTCTCGACCTTCGACCTACCCGTCGTGCCTTTTTTTGGCGAGAGGATACTGCTGTGTGCCATTTAACACTTTGGCATTTTGTCTCTGGGTCGTGCTCAAACACACACATTTCATCGCCAGTTATCACATTGTTCAAAAACTTAGGGTCTGTTTGAACGCACTGCAATACATTGCAAACAAGCACATGGTTTTGCCTTTGGTCGTCTGTGAAAACTTTTAGACGAGCTTGGCACAGAATTTTCTCATCTAAAGATTCTCGGTAATGATGGTCCGCATAGTCATTTTTATCAATTCCTACGTGGTCTGTGATCATTCGAGCACTTAACCGCTGGTCTAAGTTCAGGACATCACACACACACATTGCACGTTATCCTCGGTTCTGCTCGTGGACGGGCATCCTGCACGGGGTACGTCTTTTTTACATTTTCTCAAACCGTCTTTGAAGGTTTTATGCCATCTAAATACATCAGCTGTAGATAGGCTTTCATTTTCGAACACTTGTTGGATCATGACCAATGTCTCCAAATCTGATTTTCCGAGTCCCACAAAAAGTCTAATGGCGTAGCGTTGGATTTTAATCTTCGATCGAGTCTATAAACAGGGGTGTACTTAAACCACGATACGAACCGCACGGAAGCTCGTAGGTCACTGAAGCTAAGTATGTATTGAAGCTTACTTCTCCCTTCATCAAATCTGCCCAAAGCGAGCGCGCTACGACATACGGTCACGTCATAAGAAAAAACTGATCTCAAATATACCAGAGGAAGCACTCTACAGCTAAGCTACTGTAGCCCTTCATGATTGATCAACATGTAAGTGGTCCAATTGGGAGTAGAACCGTGTCGCGTGTACTAACAATTCAACTAAGCACGTCAATAAATAAATAAATAAAAATTAAACTTCCTCTCCCGAAAAGAGAATTCAGTTTTTAAACATTAAAAAAAAAAAATATGTACGGTTAAAAGGATCTTCTGGAAAGTAAGTTTTATTTTTAACACAACTGTACAATACTTGTGATAAATTATAAGAAAAGTAGTATTATCGGGGACCACGAATAGAATAAATATAATCCTAAGAGGGGTAGCCTTAAGCGCGTCAGGCCATTTCCTACGCCACAGGATTTATGTATATACAGCGGACTCTTTTTAATTCGAACTTGGATAACTCGAAGTACTGGTTAATTCGAACAAAAGTTTATTCCCCGTGAAAACTGTTAAAAACAATGGTAAAAAAAAAAAAAAAGAAAACCTGGGTAAATCGAACTTTTAAACCTCCTATTTGGATAATTCGAAGTATTTATAATGGAAAAATTTGCAGTGTTCGACAGATTGCAAACAGATCAATGCAATTTCAACTGGTTTTGTTTATATATATGTTGTATATATATAAATGTGTTTTCCATTATACGTTTGGTTAATTTATGTGAATACAGTAAATATAAGTTTGTTCTTGTGCGACAATATTGGATCACGCAAAAAATATGGTGCTTTAAAGGTAAGATGCATTGCATGTTAATTAGTTTTCCCTATACAGTACAGTCATTTTGTTCCCTTGATTTTACTTAAAAATGAGTGTTTTTGGTTAATTCTAATTTTTGGATAATTTGAATTTTTTCGTATCCCCTTGGACTTCGAATTAAAAGAGACTCCACTGTACTTTGAATAGTATGGTTGATTAAAATATACCAATTTTAATAACAGTTCGCACAGTTCTGTTTGCCACACAGGCAGCTCTTTCTGTTGTTTTATTAAATGTTATATGAGTCCATTTTTTTTCTTTCGTCTACAAAGTTTTTAACACTTTATATGTAGTCCTTTTAATGTCAGAGTGCATTTCTTTGTGTGGTGATTTTTCCTCTCGTTTCCATTTCCCACTTCAACTCACAATAATCACTTTAACAACATCATAACACAACAAACCAAGAAATGTACTGTGTATATTGACTTTTAGCACTCGTATGTTCGTGCTACTCGGTAAAGTAATGCAGAAGAGCATTCACACCTTCCTTCCCTCAATTCTTTCAACCAATAACAGCATATAAACATATAGCAACGATGCCACAAAACAAATGCACGAATTCGTGAGATAGATTGATTATAAAACAACGTAAAACAGGAAAGTTTTAAATAGCGAAAAGTGTCATGCTCATGATTCTTTTTTTTTTTTCTAACTTACTGAAGTTACTGTAGATTTTACAGTCCTCATTTTGTATGACTGAAAGAAGTTACTTTCCTATGATTCGCTTTTCTTCTTTCGTTACAATACTTGTCTTTGGGTTCTCAACGATCCTCACCAAATTTTGGTGGTATTGGAAGTCACAGAAAGGAAGTTCCTTTGCTAAGATTTTTCAGTCCGGCACGTCGTTGAGGAGTGGTGACCGAAATACTGTCAGGTATACGGTACTTAAAATGGGGATTGTAATCCTTGCCATTGTACCTATCGATTAATTCAACTTTCTGCCCAAGAAAACATTTCTTGTGACAATCCATTTGTGTCATCTTGCGACTGGATTATAAAATGGTGCATAAGACACATGTTAAAAATGCCATTGATCAAATCCAAAGCCATTTTCGAATTATTGTATCCTTTTTTCTTGATAAAGTATATACTATTTATTATCAGTGTTCGATGTAGACCTTAAATACGAAATGTTCGACAGGGAGAACGTCCGGATGCACCGTCAGTTGCTTAGAAATTGAGAAAACTTATAACATGGATTTGTACGCTCTTAGCGAAGAATAAATTCAGCGTGTTAATTCTTTTCTGAACCATTAATTTTATACCTTACCAGGTATGGAGGCTTTTCATACACTTAATGCTAGTTAATTGCAGTTTGTGTATTGCGCTCGCGTTTCTAGTCATCTTATTAAGTCCAGTTTCGTATTCAAACGCCATTAACTATCGTTTTAAACATTCATACAACCATAATATTTATTTTTAAAATAAACATTAAATAATTTTCTACTATGGCATCCTATGGTGATAATAATACTACAATAAACCTTTCCATGGAATTAGAACTTGTTAATTGTAATTCTATTGTTAATTGTATTGAAAAATATAAGCTCTTGTTTGATACAATGAAAGACAAAAGTATTTAGCCGAACTGATATATAGAGGAAATAGGGCTATAAGCGAACTTCGTATAAATTTTGCTTATAAGCAACTCAAATAGTTCTTACAGCTTGTAGTGAAATAATTATGTTTATTTATATTGTAATCATTTGTAATTGTAAGAACTTACATGAAATAAAGATTTTTTTTAAAAAAAAAGTTGTGGAGTATTCGCGACTGGTGCGAGTTACCCTTCCAAGCCAAGTGAGTTAATGGATGATAATATCGTATCTGTGGGTTTTCTCGGGGTTTTCCCTTTCCTTGTACATCCTTATTCCACCAATTCTTTCGTGAATTATTCACTTTGATTAATCACCCGTCTCCTTTAGCCTACAAGGCATAACTATGGAACCTAAAACGAAAAGAGTTTAGTTCTGCACTATAGAGTTAACCTTCAGAAAGGTGCGCATTACACCAGTAACACCAGCGGGTACGTTGAGCACTTTGTACGATATAGGATAATACTGACAATATTAATTAATTTTAGCAAAAAAAAAAAAAGTTCTTTTTTTGTAGGTCTCAATCATTTATTTCTTCACAATGTTAGTATAGAAACATTACATATGACATTGAAAACTAGAACACATAATATGCTGAGTACTTGATAGAATATTACTTCTTGAATGGAGTTGTACTTTAGAAAATAGTTATATTTTCACTGAATACTCTGTTTAGAAGATATAAAGTTATACGTGGTTCAATATATACTAATTCTTTCGTTTACTCAAAGATATCATAGCCTATTTCACATACCTAACAGTCCTGTATTTATGCACAATCAGAATTATTTGCATTGAGTTCAACATAACAATGGTTTTTGATGAATGCTTTTTGCAGGTGAATGAAGAGCACATGCTACACTTTATTGTTGTAGAAGATCTTATAGCTGGTCGGCAGCGCGCATAGTATCAGATATTTCTTGTTTTGAATTACTGTCATATTCATTTATTTCTATGTTTTCATCACTTCGGTCACTATCATTATCAATTTCACAATCTATGTCATCATCTGACAGTTCGTCAAGAACCTGTCCCACATCACTCGCTAGTAAATTATTTTCCGCCATCGTAAACACTCATTTACCTCAGATGAAAAACAGAATAACACGAGCGGGCGCGCTGTGCATTTTGTCCGGTACAATTAATTTCCCGCCAATAACACGTAGGGTCTAATAAACAAAAATCGACGCGCGGGATGACAAAAATGACTACTAGAATGTGTAACGAAAGACCTCTGTGAGGAATAGAAAGAAGCCATGTTTCACCCAAACAGATGAATAAGCTGCATTATTTGAAAAATCACATTTTTCTCAAGCCTGCTTGTGGGTTAATAAGTTTACTGTTTGCAATTTCAGATTGATGAAGTGGGATTTTTTTTGTTACTTTTTATAACACTTTTTTTTTAAAAAAAAAATCTCAATTAAAGTGATGAAAACCGTGCAATTTACAGAAGAAATTACTAATAGGCTTGTAGAATTATATGTTCATAGAAAACGGAATTATTTTTTTTAGATTAAATAGAGTTCGTTAAACATTCCTTCGAAGGACAAAGCGTTCTCTCTTGTTGCTCCTAGTCGTGTTTCCAACTTCTGCAAAGAGCTCGCATTACAAATTCCCACGGAAATAGTCGACGAAAGAGGCGAGGATTCCACCAACTCACTCGCATTGGCCCCGTTGGTGCTTTCGAACACGTTTCTCAGCGCTCGAAAATAGCTTTCCTTTCCTTTTCATCCCATTCCCACTTGAAGCATTGTTTATGCGTGGAACAATTCCAGCCCAATTGAAACTTTAATTACCCATTTTCTGTGGCCAGTGGGTGGCGGACATTAAAAAGGAGCACAGTTCAGAAAGAGAATAGATGGACTTCGGCTTAGGAAGGAACGCAAAAACAACCATTTTATCGTTCAGTTCTTTCGATTCTTGTGATGTAAACTAGTCCAGTGACAAGAGTTAACGGTGATTTTTATTACTTCTGAACTGAATTTATAGGCTTACTTGCCGTTGTTTTTCTGTAACTGTTATAGTTGAAGAAAAGAGTTTTGATGGTCTTCCGTTTTTCGTTTGTTGTATAAATGAATATGAATGAAGGTATCTTGTTCAGCAGATATTCTAGTTGATTTTAATTCCGGAGCCAATGGGTGCATTCGCTATACTCAACAGCTGGACAACTGTTGAGTGTTTCGAGCGCAATGATACATTAATGTTAAAGAGCTTTATACTAACCATAACATAGAGAAAGGTTGTTTCTCGATTGTACACGACTTTCGATAACAGTGGCGGATCTAGAAAGAAAAAAACGGGGGGGGGGGGCAGCCAGAACCCAGACTATGATAGGTATATCATGAGTTTACTATAAATTTTCAAAAATATGTAAGTAATAACTTAATATTTGTTACTCAAGAAACTGGGGAACCTAGGCTCCCCCAGCCCCGGACTAGATCCGCCCCTAAGAAGATGAAGAGTTAGTAGGTTTAGTCGAGTGTAACAATGTTCAATCATTATTTTGCGTGTTAACAAATCACTGACAAGTATGTTAAAAATAAAAGTATGATTCTAGCGTGTCATTTTAGGGGTTGAATAAGCTAAATAGGAGTACATTAACTTTTGATTTTTGCTGGGAGCAGGGGCGTAATTTGAGCCGGGTAAGTAGGGCAGTTGTCCTGTCTTTGAGTTTCAGAGGTCTATACTTTTAACCAATTGTGTACTGTAGGAAGAACAGGTGAATATGTCTGCATAATTATTTTTAAAAGTTTTAACTCTAAAAGACATTTTGATGCCAATTGGCATCATAGTGAAACAATAACAATAATAATGATATTCTTAAAATGTGTACATTAGCGAATAATGCACGCCAATGCCATATGGCACCAATGGAGTTAAGCTTTCTACCACACAGTTTTCGTCTAGAGCAGTGGTTCTCAAACTTACTGCGACCCACATTAAATAATAAAAAGTATTTTGTGGCCCACCTACTTTTCCTCAAATACACATTGGCATTCTACGTACTGGTGGTGTATTTCAAAACAGTTAAATTTTATAAATCATATTTCTAATTGCAGTTCGTTTAATAACAGTACGTATGAGTAATTAAAATGAAATTCATTTGGGGATATTGTAAACACTCCGAGCGACCACGAATGTTACAAAATTCAGGTCGATGCTTACATCTTAATAAAGCAAAATTTAGTCGGTTGCTTTCATATCTATCGTAAATATCTCACTTTCAAATTAAATTGTAATGTAAATTTATGAATATAGTAGTCCTGTCGGTGCAAGAACGTCAGTCGGTGATTATTGAGCAAGTGTAATGTAAATTTCTTTCTCAATAACTGTATTTGTTATATGAAATTGTACGCTTGCGCAAAGAGGGTTAAAGTGTTTCCATAGAAAGATAACACAGAACTAACACTAGTTCCGACGCAATGCCCTATCTGGTGACAGATTTTGACTCACTTATTATCTTTCCATCCTAACCCAGCATCTCTACTGACTGTACAATAGGGCAGGGCTCCGAGTAAGCTCTTACTCTTCACTTCAGTAACAGATACGTCCAATTTTCATTTTCTGAATAATACTTCACAACATATCTTTCTGCATCAAAATAAAATTTTGATAATTAAAAGGAGAAACTTCTCGAGACCCATCAAAAAGCGGGCCGGGACCCACCAATGGGACGTGACCCACACTTTGAGAAACACTGGTCTAGAGGCATAGGTCGGACAGAGAGTGTCAGAGAGCGTTAAAAAGCATATAGAAAGTACAAAACGTGCACATTTGTTACTTGCAATTTTTTTCACACAATCTTTTTTTGTTCTCTTAGCATTAAAAAAACATACCTGTTTCACAATTTTCCATACCACATGGTTTCTGCTGATATCGACACTAAACTCTGTTTTCACTAGTGTAATACAACCGTGACATCTACCCTGTAACTTGATACTTCAGAAGCAAAAACATAAAAAAAAAATCATATTATTGGATATTATTTACATTTATCTACGTAATTCATAAAGAAAGAAAGAAGAAAAATAATTTCAACACGACCAAAATTAATTCGTGCAATAAAGGGATAATAGAACTGTTTAACAATGTTGTATATAATGTTTCTAAGCTTTTCAAACATTGCAGTCAGTAAAACGCTTAAAAAGGCTTAGGATAGATGCCATATAAAAGTTTTGAGAAGGCCCATAACGTATTTATATCTGTACCATCTTGCAAAGTGCTAGATAATTTGGAAAAGTAATTCGCTACAGGATTCATACGATAAATATGCAAAGTTTTGGAACCAACTCTATCAACTTTGAATTTATTTGTTGTATATTTTCAACAGTAATTGTCTGCGATTGAATTACTATCACAGCTATTGTTTTTAATTAAAAGACATTCAGTTCCTATTTTTTGTGAGTAACCATTTACACCTTGTAGCCTTCTCAATACCATTGAGGAATTTGTCATTTATTTATTTATTTATTTTTGGACGTTTGTATAATTCTTCAATTCCATTACTAAAATTTTGATAGCTAATTGTTGCACTTCAAAAATGGCGTTATACTGGGTAAATGAAATCCATTGAGGAGCTTCCATTCCAGAGACAAAAGAAACATGCTCTCTTTGTTAATTCTACGTTCAGACTCTGTGGTGGGCAGTGAATTGCTCTCTGTTGTTGAAACCCTAAACTAGGTAGTTTCTAAAAACCCACAGCTAGAGTGAAGTGGTTAAAGTTTCTGTGAAGAGTTTATCTACGTTTGCTACGAAACAAACCCTTTGTGTGCGGTCGATTCCTACAAGACTACTATGTGATATCGATGTGTAGATGTTGCGAGAAAACAACAATCTTAGCAAAGCGCCTAGTAAGTTATACAACACGAAGCAGCATACATACATAGATGGTTGCATACATGTGGACGCCATTTCATTCATTAAGTTTTAACTTTTTCTGGTGGCCTGACATTATAGTCGAGACTTTTTTTTGTGCCCACACTTTCAACCGAAATACTCTTTCCGAGGAAGAATGGATAAATTTGCCAAGTTTTGAAACCAATTCTATCAACTTTCAACTGATTTGTTATATATTTTCAACAGTAACTGTCTTCGCTTAAATCACTAGCACATTTATTTATTTATAGACAGACATTTAGTTCCTGGTTTTTGTAAGCAACCATTCAATACCTTCTACCCTTCTCATTCAATACCATTAAAAAGTTTGTATTCCGTGCGCTGCCAATTCCTGTGCAAAAATCTATGTCCATTTTTTCAGTAATTTTTAAAAGTAGCGCCTGTAAACTTACTACTTTCAGTGGCATCATGAAATTGGTAGATGAGGGGTCTAGGAACTATTGAACCATTTTTTTTAAATAACCAATAGTGCATATTTACGCATATATACAGGTATATTTTATCAACTAAAGAATATATTTGGTACAAACTGGGAGCTTCATCCACACTATGGTACCCGTAGATTTCTTCTTCTTCTTTTTTAGATTAACATTCCACGATTAGCACCGAAACTAAGACGATGATAAATAGATGGATGATAATAGTGGAATGAAAAAAGTGAGAGGAAACGGAAGAACCCGAGAAAATCATGCACACAGTATTTGTTCACCACAAAGCCCACTTAACGGGAGGCGAGATTGAACCAGGAAGCCCACATATCAGAAGTGAGAATTTTATATAGAATCACCGCGGTTCCCCCTTTTTTGCTTTTCTTAGTTTTTTACTAACATGTACACGTATGATTTTTCAACATTAAGTTGGGCCGTTTTCATGGACTTGCGATTAACACGCGTACAAAAATTTGTAGTGATTCGTGTCTCAGTAAGTAACATTTGAGAACAATCCATGGAGGTAATTTAGTACATCTCGTATTATTCTATGTTACGTAGAAGAACTCAGGAAATAACAAGCCTTTTGCAAACATTTCTAGCAAGGCTGTTGGTTAACTTAGGTGAAAAACACTTCATGGAAGTAGCTCAACATTCTGGTTCTTGTCTTGCCTTATGTCTTAAGCACTGGATGGTGGTTACGGAATAATAATTAGCAGTCTGTCCTGGTCTGTAAAACAGAAGTTGTGAAGTTGCAAGTAAATAAGCCACTGTGAATTTACCACACTCATATTTTATTCGGGTAACACCATCTAAGAACATTTAGATAAGCTAAGCAATTCACTATGTATTCTGTTACTCTATGTTGTGTAGAGCAGAAGCTGTGAGGAATCAAGGAAGTGAACTTCCTAAAAGTTCTTACTATTCCAGTGTCTCAGTGTGCTATCATCTAGCTAGGAACAGTTCTTGGAGGTTCCTGAACAATTGAGCACCTGTCTTCTTGTTTTATTGTGTACAACACAAATAAATGAGAGAAACAGAAAACGAAATTCATGAAAAACCCATATGTGACTTTCTTTTTTGAAACCGTTTTATCAAGGGTTGTTTTAACATTAAAATAAGGAAACATTCCGTGGGTGTTACAAAAATTAATCTGCTATTGAGATTTATCTGCAGTTTTAATTTTAATATATATTCCTGCCGTTTGCAGAACTGTACACACGGAAACTCTTCACTCGCGTCCTGAACTGCTAAATCTGTCACAACACGAAATGCAAATTTCCCGTTCAATCTAATTTGTCTCAAAGCAGATTTACCTTCCGGCCTAGTTATTGCTGTATTATGTTGCTGTTCCTCATCTGTTCCCGCTGGCTGTAGTGTACATATTTGACAGTTTCGATCGCTTTTGACATATTTTTAATTTCTCACGGACGTACAAATCACGTTGCATGGACTATACTTTAAGTCCCGCAAGCGTATATACAGCGCAGATGAGTAGTGGAATGCGTAGTATGTTCAGTAGTAGTGGTTCCCTCCCTCAAATAATAGTTATAGATATTGCATAACAGTCAGGATACTTTTTAATATTAACCTTAAGGGTCATCACCCTTTGCACCATTCTTTCTTTCTCGTTTTGTAAATAACTCAGTATAGGAAACAGTATAACATTTTTTTGAAAATGTGTTATTTAGTAATTATAAAATATTAGGACTTATCACATAGTGAAGATTTAATTTTCATGTATACGTATTTCTAGGCTTTACCGGCATCTATGGCCTTAAGCCCAGTACGTATGAGGGATGACATCCCTTGGCGAGCATACTATCCGGAGAAGGGAAAGGAAGGAATCGACCTAAGACAATTATGTTAGGTAATAGGGATGGCCAATTCAGGAATTTTTACTTTTCGGAATTCGGAAAGTAAAATTGGAAAAATTCCGGATTTCGGAAAAATTCCGATGTCCGAAAAAGTCCGAAATTTAAAAATTCCAATTTCGAAAAAAAATCCGGAATTCGGAAAAATTCCACACAATAAAAATATATGTAAACTAAAGTGCATGGTTCAATTTCAGTAATAACATTTATGCTATAGTTCGAGAAACACGCCCGTCGAAAAACAAATTCAATTGATTAATCTTTCAGTGTTTCAGTTTTTTCTTTGTTCGTTTTTTTTATATCTATATTACGTGCTCGTCAATAATGTGATATCATTTATAGATTACGTCTATTTCCTATACATTATATGGACGTCGCTCGTCAATAATTCATGAAAAGCAAAGGAAGGGAAAAAAGAATTGAACATCATTTTCCGAAAACGAGGTAAATGAGGTTCTAGTTGCTTGGTACATTTTCCCTTTCATTCTGTGACATTTTTTTCTTTCTTTTCAAAAAGACACGAAAACTTAGTGACAGAATGGATTTTTAATTGGAAACTATCAAGTTAGAATTGGAACTGTGATAAAATCACCGTTCGTATGATTTAAGGATCAGTTTGTCCATTAGCTGCCCTCTTACGAGCACGTCTTGTGTGACCTCGTTCTGGGTATCGATCCTCTCAAGAGACAGAAGGGGAGAGAAAAAAGGTCAGTCTGAGTGGAATACAGTCAGCAAAATAAACTTTTATTGGCCGTTCCTCATGAAAATATAACGACGCGACTCGAAAAAAAAAAAAAGTACAGGAGTTCTGTCCTTTCTTTCTTTACCTTCCCCTTTTAACCCTTTTGTGCTATATTCCAGTGCCTTTCACGGAAAAACGTCGCTGATGATACCGGGAAGTAACCAGTGGAAGGCGGAAATAGCTCTCTAGTGTCGAAGAATGGTGTCACAACAACCTAATCAATTTCTTGTAAGGTGCTGGAAGCTTACAGAACTTCGTTGTTCAAAAAGTAGCTCTTCTATAATAGAAGAGATTATGATGGCCTCTTTTTCCATTATTGTTATTTGTACTACGAAGTTGTTTTTCGTGGGTTTATTGATATAATGATTAATTTTGCATCGAACTGAGAAATTATGTGACGGAAATTTCTTTGAGCCACTTTTCTATGGATAGATAGACTTTTCTATTAGCTCCTATTTTTCTTTTATAGATATTTAAATGAAATCTTTGAGTGTTAGGTCTCAAGGTTATGCCGTGTAGGCTAAAGGAGATGTGTGAAAAATGACATTAAAAATAATAAAACACGACTGAATTAGTGTCGAATCCTTTTCAGGGTAGCTAAGATGAATAGTGACATTTCCAATGCCGTCTAAGTCCAAATTTAGTCCCCCATCGGCATGAGAGTAAGAATAGGTTGAAAATGAAATTTTCTAAATGACCGAGATTGGTGTCGGATCCATAGTTTTCGGGGTCGCTGCGCAGATTGGTGACATTCCAAATGACATTTAAGCCTACGTTTAGTCAAGAACTGCATATTCAGTTCATTTTCAACTATTATTCATAAACATTATTCTTCACACTGAACACTTCTGCTAATAATAATAATAATTACGTATCTATTCTGAAGTACACATGAAATGAAGAAGATGGAATCTATACTTATATTTGTAATAAAATGCAAATAAATAGTTACTTATCTTTCGTTGTCGCTTTTAAAAGGAAAATGTGTAGCTTAAACTGTATTGTAGTGCTTACATAATTTGTATCAGGATTATATTCCTTAGCAATCATACATTCAAGAAGATAACCAACAGCTTATTAAAGCAATCATCTGGATATTTGTTTGAACTGTTTGAACAGAATTTGAACAAATGAAGAATGTACTAAGTAGTCACAAACTAGAGATACACTTTTGGTTGTGCTCTGAAAGCTCACTAAACACAGAATACTGTAGTTGTGTGTGAAGTTTATCAAGTTTATACTTCCATGTCACATTAAAATTTCATTCTGAAAGCAGTTTGTGTTAAAAGACGTAATATGTCACTGAAAGCAAATGTCATTCTAGACTTTGATCATCACATACGACTCAACAACAGTGAGGAAAAGCTTCTGAAACATTCAACTTGTCATAGGTTAGAATGACAAGCAGCAGCATTTTCATGAGATCAGTCCGGTTAAATATGAATCATGCGGTTAGCACAAACCTGAAACCCTAGAAAATCTTAGTTTTGGATGTAAAGAAATTCGTTGTAAAATTTGTAGAAAAACTCCGAGTTAGAAACTGTAATCGAAATTACCTTTCTATATGTATTTCAGATTTCATTGCTGGTTCAAGGAAATCGATATTATGATTTATTAGGACTTTTAGATACCGTTCCACTACACATTGTGGCACGTTTATTGTTGGGCTACATCTTAACTATGTGGGTGATATAAAGATAGACGTTTTGCAGTAACTACAGAGAAAAATAATGTAAATTCTATTGCATTGCATGTCCCTGCAATTATTTTGGATTATATTGCATGTTCCTGCAATCTCAAAGAAAATACCGGGCCGCGGTGGCTTAGTGGTAGAGCGAGTGTTCATCTCTGATGCGTTGGGTTCCTGGTTCGATCCCAACTCGCGCCAAGTGAACTTGGTGGTGAACAAACACCATGTGCATGGGTTTTCTCGGGGTTCACCCGTTTCCTCGCATTGTCTTTATTCCACCATTTCATTCATTTCTCATCATCACTATCTCGTTTAGTCTAGCCCGCATTACTATAGAACGTAAAACTCAAAGATTTCATTTCATTTTTTCAAAGAAAACGTAATTTCAAGCTTATAGCGAGCCTTGATTATGATTTTTAAAGTGTGAGTGTCGTTAGTATGTTGTTTAACCCTTATTTTAAAGGTGTATATATCTACAATATAGTTAAGTTTTCTTCCTTGAACTCAAGAAAGAAAGAGGATATTAGTTAAAAAAAGATGTCCTTTCTAATGCAGGGGTGTCCATTCCCCGTTGTTCTGCGAGGCCCTATATGAATTCCTGTCACTCCCAAAGTAATCTCTGCATTAAAACATTACTAACATGTCTACCTCAAATATCTCCACACATTACTATAACCTAACGTAACCTAATTCAAAAGTACCGGTATGGAATTGATTTTCTATTTTGCCTAGACATTGCTACTTCACATTAATGGAAGTGTAAATGAATACTTAAGATATTTTATTTGGGCTTTTCCGTAAACTCTGAATATGTGTTGCATGTCGTTCAAAACAGTTGGTTTTCTTGTGAATGTGGAAACCATGTACATACTCACCTTTTGTCTGTTTACTGTCAAGTTCGCAAGGACATTACAACAGCAGTATTACGAGCATTTTCTTCGTTTCTTTCTTTTCGAATTGTCTGTAGACTTTTGGAGAAAGATAAAACGTTGCTTCTGGAACCTATGTTACAGGATAAGCCTTTCTATCCAAATAAAGCCCATTATGACCCGTTCTGGTCCCAAAGTGTCTACCCTTTGCAGATACGGTTTGTTTTTCCTTAAAGGAAAACTGGATCTCACTGCCACATTGGGGGGAGGAAAGGGGGTAAGACTTGGCGTTAGAGTCCTTCTGGAGATGTCAGAGACGGGGGAAAGAAGGCAGCGTCTCGGAAAGCTCCCTTATAAACAAAGCCTTCGGATTCGTCAAAACTCCGTAAGCAGAGCGAGTGAGAATGCTCTGGACTAGAAACTATTTCCGACTTGAAAGGATTTTTGAGATTACGAACTTATTTTCTTCTCTCCCTCTTCCCCCGTTTTCCTTTGTGTTTGTTCGATTCTATTCAGAAGAGACTTTAGAGAGTGGAGGGGGAAAGCGAGAAATGGCCGACTTGGAAGCTCAAAGGGATTTACTCGTCATCTAGTTTCAAAGCAGAAGAACCAGTCCCGCGTGCCTAATTTTATTTTGCTTGTGATGATGGTACTACTACATGTACTCTTTACAAGGTCTGAATTCTTTCAATTCTTTCTGTTGATCAGTTTCAGTCTTGTAAAGTAAAGATTGTCTGTCCATGTACGAGACTGTTGAGTAAGGTTAGATGCAGAAGATAATGTTCTCGTACTGTATGATTACGAAACATTGTTGATCAATTAATGCGATAGTATGTTGAACACTATAGTAAGGATGATAATTAAAATAATGTATTCCTATCATATGAGTAAGTACCATAATCATCATAAATACAGTATTACATATATTTTTGGTCTTCCTTCTTCGCTTAATCCTCATTTCGCCTAACAGCTTATCAACTGTACTTCATGGATAAAGGTTACATGTCATATATATAATATTTCAATGCTTCCTAATTGTCAGTTGCTTAGGGTTGAAATGGGTCAACAATAGGGGATGGATATGTCCAATACATAAACATGTCGTGTGCTTTCTTTGGGACATAAGTCGGGATGGGCACGAGTTGAGCTAAAACTCGGCTTCACTCGAAGCGAATTCGAGTTGAGTTCCGAGCAAAGTCACTGTAGTAGTAATCGCGTTACTTTGCCTAACTTTTTGGCCCCTGGGTCCTGCCTCAGGACCCATGGTCCCTGGCCGGGGTCAATGACCTAGGGGTACATAGGACCACCCCCTCTAAATTTTGGCAGGGGTACCTTGGCCCACCCCCTAAATTTTGGCAGGGGTACATAGGACCATCCCCCTTAAATTTTGGAAATTGCCAAATCTAAAAATTTGGTATGGTAGCCTAGGACCATAGTATCTACCTCTATTAGTATTGGGTGTCTATGTCGTTCCCTTTCATGAGTAAAAAATTGCCAAAAATTCAAATTTCGGAGGTTTTTGACCTAATTTATCCCCTTTGATGAGGTGTTATTACCCTATATAGTTATATGGGCGTATACAGGGGTCCATTACCTTTCATAAGACATGGGTATATTAATGCACCCCTTGAAAAATTTGGGAGGGGTACCTTGGCCCACCCCTTCAATTTTGGAAATTGCCCAATTTCAACATTGGGTATTATAGTACAGGACCCTAATATGTACTATGATAAATTTGGGTGGTCCACTTCATTCCCTTTTAGGGGTACATACGACCCCCCCCCCTTAAATTTTGGAAATTGCCAAATCTAAAAATTCCGTGTGGTAGCCTAGGACCATAGTATGTACCTCTATCAGTATTGGGTGTCTATGTCGTTCCCTTTCATGGGTAAAAAATTGCCAAAAATTTAAATTTCGGGTTTTTTTGACCTAATTTATCCCCTTTGGTGAGGTATTATTACCCTATATAGTTATATGGACGTATACAGGGGTCCATTACTTTTCATAACATATGGGTATATTAATGCATCCCTTGAAAAATTTGGGAGGAGTACCTTGGCCCACCCCTTAAATTTTGGAAATTGACCAATTTAAACATTGGGTATTATAGTACAGGACCCTATATGTATCATGATAAATTTGGGCAGTCCACCTCGTTTCCTTCCAGGGGCACAAAATTGCCAAAATATAAACGTAAGCAATACGTTATACCACGTGTTTGATTTTTGGTCGATTTTATCCCCTTTGATGAGATGTTATTACCTTATATGGTTATATGGTCATGTATAGGGGTCCATTACCTTTCATAAGATATCGGTATATTTGTACACTCCTTTAAAAATTTGGGAGGGGTACTTTGGCCCACCCCTTAAATTTTGGAAATTGCCCAATTTAAACATTTGGTATTATAGTACCGGACCTTAACATGTATTATGATAAATTTGGGTGTTCCACCTCGTTCCCTTTTAGGGGTACAAAATTGTCAAAATATAAACGTAAGCAATACGTTGTACCACGTGTTTGGTCTTTTGGCCCAATTTATCCTCTTGGATGAGGTTCTATTACCTTATATGGTTATATGGTTATGTATAGGGGTCTATTCCCTATCATAAGACATAGGTACATTTGTGCACTCCTTTAAAAATTTGGGAGGGGTACTTTGGCCCACCCCTTAAATTTTGGAAATTGCCCAATTTAAACATTTGGTATTATAGTACCGGACCTTAACATGTATTATTATGATAAATTTGGGTGTTCCACCTCGTTCCCTTTTAGGGGTACAAAATTGTCAAATATAAACGTAAGCAATACGTTGTACCACGTGTTTGGTCTTTTGGCCCAATTTATCCTCTTGGATGAGGTTCTATTACTTTATATGGTTATATGGTTATGTATAGGGGTCTATTCCCTATCATAAGACATAGGTACATTTGTGCACTCCTTTAAAATTTTTGGGAGGGGTACTTTGGCCCACCCCTTAAATTTTGGAAATTGCTCATTTTATATATTTGGTATTATAGTACCGGACCTTAACATGTATTATTATGATAAATTTGGGTGTTCCACCTCGTTCCCTTTTAGGGGTACGAAATTGCCAAATTTTAGTACAACCACGTGTTTGGTCTTTTGGCCCAATTTATCCTCTTGGATGAGGTCCTATTACCTTATATGGTTATATGGTCATGTATAGGGGTCCATTACCTATCATAAGACATAGGTACATTTGTGCACTCTTTAATTTTTTTTCGGAGGGGTACTTTGGCCCACCCCTTAAATTTTGGAAATTGCTCATTTTATATATTTGGTATTATAGTACTGGACCCTAACATGTATTATGATAAATTTGGGTAGTTCACCTTGTTCCCTTTCATGCGTAAAAAAAATTGCCAAATTTTACTACAACCACGTGTTTGGTATTTTGATTCAATTTATCCCCTTGGATGAGGTCCTATTACCTTATATGATTATATGGTTATGTATATTGGTCCATTCCCTATTATAAGACATGGGTATATTGATGCACCCTTTAAAAAATTTGGGAGGGGTATCTTGACTCATCCACTCAGTTTTAGAAATTGATTAATATAAGCATTTGGTATCTTCGTACAGGTCTTCAATATGTACCACTATAAATTTGGATGGTCCACATCGTTTCCTTTCATGGGTAAAGAACTACCAAAAATCAAATTTCGGATGTTATTGACCCCTATTTAATACGTTATATGGTTTATTACCTCTATATGTTTATGTTCTCTTTTAAATTTGGGAATTATCAAATAACAAAATTCGGTAAACGTTTTCTAGGACCCATTGGTATTCCTCTTATGGCCAAATATTCAAAATTTAAAGGTTATTGACCGGCTTTATTATTGAATAAGTACAGGATTTATTACTTTTTCATAAGACACAGGTGTATTTGTGTACCAATCTTAAATTTTGGGAGGGGTACATTTCTTATTGTCATATCAATAATTGGTAATTGTTCTTTGGGTAAATCATTATGATCACGTGATCAGTTATTGACCTATGATGGGATTAGGAGTCCAGGACATTGGTACATTTAAACTTTGTAGGATAATCTGAGAATGCGTCATTGGTATTGATTATTCCCCACCAAATATAAACGTAAGCAATACGATGTGCCACGTGATTGACCTTGATGAGGTAGTGTACAGGGATACATAGCTATCCTTATTGAATCTTATGACTCATAGTCTTAAGGGAATACATGCTACAACACTGGCAAAGTTATTGTTAATGCAATTTCATTGGTTGATCACTATCTTTCGTGCAATCTGATTGGCGGATCACTATCTTTCGTGCAATCTGATTGGTTGCTGATTTTCAAATCTTTGCTGTATTCAGTTTTAAGTTTTGTTTAACATTTAAAAATCTTGGTTTCGTTCAACATTTTGCACTCACTGATAAATATGATCAAAACCGTTTATTTGTTAATCGAATAGTTAAAAAACCGGATAAAGTTTGACGGTTAACCGTGAAACGTAAAAATTTTTAGTTTGAAAATTTTTTGTTTGAAAGTTTTTGTTTGAAAACTCTTGTTTCAAATTTGTGTTTGAATTTTTTGTTTCAGAATTTTGTTTGAAATTTATGTTTCAAAATTTTTTGTTTGAAAAATTTTTTGTTTGAAATTTTTTGTTGCAAAATTTTGTTTGAAAATTTTTGTTTAAAATTTTTTGTTCGAAATTTTTTGATTTGAAATTTTTCGTTTCCAAATTTTTTGTTTAAATTCTTTTTGTTTCGAAAGTTTTGTTTGAAATTTTTTGTTTCAAAGTTTGGTTTGACATTTTTAAAAGTTTGTGCACTCGTTAGTAAAGAACCGGAACTGTTAGAACAAAAACCTCTGGCAACATTGTGGTGCAATAGTACACGTCAGAACATGGTGCAATAGTACACGTCAGAACACGATAATGCAACGTCATCAGTTTTGCATCATATATAAGTATTGTTGGAGTTAGTATTCATAATAACGTCATCATGGCTACTTGTCTGCAGTTTCTAAACACACGTGATGTGATGAAATCATTTACCAAGATTACTGATTTACAACAGAATGTACCTCATAGAATCTTAGCTAGCCAAATGATACCTACAAAGTTTGGATTAAGAATCCTAGTGAAGCTTGAAAATGATAAGAATATAATTTTACCAGCAAGATATTTTCCCATGGAGGCATCAAAACAAGAAGAACTGCTGCGTTTCTTAAATACTGGATCTGTATCTTTATGTTACAAAGGATTCTTGGGTCGAAGTCATCAATTTGAATTTAGTACATAGCCGGATTCGGCAGCAATTGTGATAAAATCATGAATTCAAACGTCAGCACATCAGACATAGTTGTATGAATTTGGTTGGTCAGCATGACGTCAGCAACTGTGATGAAACCATGAATTCAAACGTCAACACATTCCTTCCTATGACGTCAGCCGTAGTTCTATAAATTAACCAATACACTGTCATCCCACGAAATCATTTGAGCAAGTGCTTTTCAGGAGGAAAGATGTGTACTTCTAACGATAAAGAGTTCATCTTCGCAAGCTATTATCCAATAAATATATTTCAAACAAAACATGTGATGATTGGTATCAGTGCTAGAACATTTGAACCAGTGATTCGATTGGGCAAAGCAGAACAATTTGGTGTACAACTGACCTGTGAAGAATGGCACGAATCGACCAAATGAACGATTATTTTCATGATGAGCTAAATGTGACCATAGTCAAATCATTAGGCTCAAATCATGAAGTGGTGCTGCGTACAGTCCTCGAAGAGAAGATGGTGCTGTTACGTAAAAAGAGTACATTCCATGTCCCTCGCAATATGGTGTATCTAACACAAACAGAATGGAACAAATTCATCAACGTATTTCAGTGTGTGAAACATGCAGTGGAAGTGTGCAACAAAACTAGTATATTCCTGAAAAAGTACTATTTTGAAAAATGTGTTACGCATATTGTACAACATGTATCTAGATATTGTGATGGTTGTCAACATCGTTCGTGGGTGCATACCTGTATTGATAAACAGTTTATTTGTGATCAAATGGACATTGAGTTTCCACCAATTGATATCGCAATAGACCTTAAAAGACTTCAATTGGAATTAAAATTATATGCTAAAGACAAACTAGTGCAAGAAGTTCAAAATACATTGTATCGACAATATCCAGAACCACTATCTGGTATGGATGTATGTGGAGTGTAATAAAATGATCCATTTCAATGAATTGTGTTTTTTTCATTTCAAGTACAACCCTATGTTCTGACGTGTACTATTGCACCACAATGTTGCCAGAGGTTTTAGTTCTAACAGTTCCGGTTCTTTACTAATGAGCGCACAAACTTTTAAAAATGTCAAACCAAACTTTGAAACAAAAAATTTCAAACAAAACTTTCGAAACAAAAAGAATTTAAACAAAAAATTTGGAAACGAAAAATTTCAAATCAAAAAATTTCGAACAAAAAATTTTAAACAAAAATTTTCAAACAAAATTTTGCAACAAAAAATTTCAAACAAAAAATTTTTCAAACAAAAAATTTTGAAACATAAATTTCAAACAAAATTCTGAAACAAAAAATTCAAACACAAATTTGAAACAAGAGTTTTCAAACAAAAACTTTCAAACAAAAAATTTTCAAACTAAAAAATTTTACGTTTCACGGTTAACCGTCAAACTTTATCCGGTTTTTTAACTATTCGATTAACAAATAAACGGTTTTGATCATATTTATCAGTGAGTGCAAAATGTTGAACGAAACCAAGATTTTTAAATGTTAAACAAAACTTAAAACTGAATACAGCAAAGATTTGAAAATCAGCAACCAATCAGATTGCACGAAAGATAGTGATCCGCCAATCAGATTGCACGAAAGATAGTGATCAACCAATGATTCGTGCAATCTGATTGGTTGCTGATTTTCAAATCTTTGCTGTATTCAGTTTTAAGTTTTGTTTAACATTTAAAAATCTTGGTTTCGTTCAACATTTTGCACTCACTGATAAATATGATCAAAACCGTTTATTTGTTAATCGAATAGTTAAAAAACCGGATAAAGTTTGACGGTTAACCGTGAAACGTAAAATTTTTTAGTTTGAAAATTTTTTGTTTGAAAGTTTTTGTTTGAAAACTCTTGTTTCAAATTTGTGTTTGAATTTTTTGTTTCAGAATTTTGTTTGAAATTTATGTTTCAAAATTTTTTGTTTGAAAAATTTTTTGTTTGAAATTTTTTGTTGCAAAATTTTGTTTGAAAATTTTTGTTTAAAATTTTTTGTTCGAAATTTTTTGATTTGAAATTTTTCGTTTCCAAATTTTTTGTTTAAATTCTTTTTGTTTCGAAAGTTTTGTTTGAAATTTTTTGTTTCAAAGTTTGGTTTGACATTTTTAAAAGTTTGTGCACTCATTAGTAAAGAACCGGAACTGTTAGAACTAAAACCTCTGGCAACATTGTGGTGCAATAGTACACGTCAGAACATAGGGTTGTACTTGAAATGAAAAAAACACAATTCATTGAAATGGATCATTTTATTACACTCCACATACATCCATACCAGATAGTGGTTCTGGATATTGTCGATACAATGTATTTTGAACTTCTTGCACTAGTTTGTCTTTAGCATATAATTTTAATTCCAATTGAAGTCTTTTAAGGTCTATTGCGATATCAATTGGTGGAAACTCAATGTCCATTTGATCACAAATAAACTGTTTATCAATACAGGTATGCACCCACGAACGATGTTGACAACCATCACAATATCTAGATACATGTTGTACAATATGCATAACACATTTTTCAAAATAGTACTTTTTCAGGAATATACTAGTTTTGTTGCACACTTCCACTGCATGTTTCACACACTGAAATACGTTGATGAATTTGTTCCATTCTGTTTGTGTTAGATACACCATATTGCGAGGGACATGGAATGTACTCTTTTTACGTAACAGCACCATCTTCTCTTCGAGGACTGTACGCAGCACCACTTCATGATTTGAGCCTAATGATTTGACTATGGTCACATTTAGCTCATCATGAAAATAATCGTTCATTTGGTCGATTCGTGCCATTCTTCACAGGTCAGTTGTACACCAAATTGTTCTGCTTTGCCCAATCGAATCACTGGTTCAAATGTTCTAGCACTGATACCAATCATCACATGTTTTGTTTGAAATATATTTATTGGATAATAGCTTGCGAAGATGAACTCTTTATCGTTAGAAGTACACATCTTTCCTCCTGAAAAGCACTTGCTCAAATGATTTCGTGGGATGACAGTGTATTGGTTAATTTATAGAACTACGGCTGACGTCATAGGAAGGAATGTGCTGACGTTTGAATTCATGGTTTCATCACAGTTGCTGACGTCATGCTGACCAACCAAATTCATACAACTATGTCTGATGTGCTGACGTTTGAATTCATGATTTTATCACAATTGCTGCCGAATCCGGCTATGTACTAAATTCAAATTGATGACTTCGACCCAAGAATCCTTTGTAACATAAAGATACAGATCCAGTATTTAAGAAACGCAGCAGTTCTTCTTGTTTTGATGCCTCCATGGGAAAATATCTTGCTGGTAAAATTATATTCTTATCATTTTCAAGCTTCACTAGGATTCTTAATCCAAACTTTGTAGGTATCATTTGGCTAGCTAAGATTCTATGAGGTACATTCTGTTGTAAATCAGTAATCTTGGTAAATGATTTCATCACATCACGTGTGTTTAGAAACTGCAGACAAGTAGCCATGATGACGTTATTATGAATACTAACTCCAACGATACTTATATATGATGCAAAACTGATGACGTTGCATTATCGTGTTCTGACGTGTACTATTGCACCATGTTCTGACGTGTACTATTGCACCACAATGTTGCCAGAGGTTTTTGTTCTAACAGTTCCGGTTCTTTACTAACGAGTGCACAAACTTTTAAAAATGTCAAACCAAACTTTGAAACAAAAAATTTCAAACAAAACTTTCGAAACAAAAAGAATTTAAACAAAAAATTTGGAAACGAAAAATTTCAAATCAAAAAATTTCGAACAAAAAATTTTAAACAAAAATTTTCAAACAAAATTTTGCAACAAAAAATTTCAAACAAAAAATTTTTCAAACAAAAAATTTTGAAACATAAATTTCAAACAAAATTCTGAAACAAAAAATTCAAACAAATTTGAAACAAGAGTTTTCAAACAAAAACTTTCAAACAAAAAATTTTCAAACTAAAAAATTTTACGTTTCACGGTTAACCGTCAAACTTTATCCGGTTTTTTAACTATTCGATTAACAAATAAACGGTTTTGATCATATTTATCAGTGAGTGCAAAATGTTGAACGAAACCAAGATTTTTAAATGTTAAACAAAACTTAAAACTGAATACAGCAAAGATTTGAAAATCAGCAACCAATCAGATTGCACGAAAGATAGTGATCCGCCAATCAGATTGCACGAAAGATAGTGATCAACCAATGAAATTGCATTAACAATAACTTTGCCAGTGTTGTAGCATGTATTCCCTTAACACTATGAGTCATAAGATTCAATAAGGATAGCTATGTATCCCTGTACACTACCTCATCAAGGTCAATCACGTGGTACATCGTATTGCTTACGTTTATATTTGGTGGGGAATAATCAATACCAATGACGCATTCTCAAATTATCCTACAAAGTTTAAATGTACCAATGTCCTGGACTCCTAATCCCATCATAGGTCAATAACTGATCACGTGATCATAATGATTTACCCAAAGAACAATTACCAATTATTGATATGACAATAAGAAATGTACCCCTCCCAAAATTTAAGATTGGTACACAAATACACCTGTGTCTTATGAAAAAGTAATAAATCCTGTACTTATTCAATAATAAAGCCGGTCAATAACCTTTAAATTTTGAATATTTGGCCATAAGAGGAATACCAATGGGTCCTAGAAAACGTTTACCGAATTTTGTTATTTGATAATTCCCAAATTTAAAAGAGAACATAAACATATAGAGGTAATAAACCATATAACGTATTAAATAGGGGTCAATAACATCCGAAATTTGATTTTTGGTAGTTCTTTACCCATGAAAGGAAACGATGTGGACCATCCAAATTTATAGTGGTACATATTGAAGACCTGTACGAAGATACCAAATGCTTATATTAATCAATTTCTAAAACTGAGTGGATGAGTCAAGATACCCCTCCCAAATTTTTTAAAGGGTGCATCAATATACCCATGTCTTATAATAGGGAATGGACCAATATACATAACCATATAATCATATAAGGTAATAGGACCTCATCCAAGGGGATAAATTGAATCAAAATACCAAACACGTGGTTGTAGTAAAATTTGGCAATTTTTTTTACGCATGAAAGGGAACAAGGTGAACTACCCAAATTTATCATAATACATGTTAGGGTCCAGTACTATAATACCAAATATATAAAATGAGCAATTTCCAAAATTTAAGGGGTGGGCCAAAGTACCCCTCCGAAAAAAAATTAAAGAGTGCACAAATGTACCTATGTCTTATGATAGGTAATGGACCCCTATACATGACCATATAACCATATAAGGTAATAGGACCTCATCCAAGAGGATAAATTGGGCCGAAAGACCAAACACGTGGTTGTACTAAAATTTGGCAATTTCGTACCCCTAAAAGGGAACGAGGTGGAACACCCAAATTTATCATAATAATACATGTTAAGGTCCGGTACTATAATACCAAATATATAAAATGAGCAATTTCCAAAATTTAAGGGGTGGGCCAAAGTACCCCTCCCAAAAATTTTAAAGGAGTGCACAAATGTACCTATGTCTTATGATAGGGAATAGACCCCTATACATAACCATATAACCATATAAAGTAATAGAACCTCATCCAAGAGGATAAATTGGGCCAAAAGACCAAACACGTGGTACAACGTATTGCTTACGTTTATATTTGACAATTTTGTACCCCTAAAAGGGAACGAGGTGGAACACCCAAATTTATCATAATAATACATGTTAAGGTCCGGTACTATAATACCAAATGTTTAAATTGGGCAATTTCCAAAATTTAAGGGGTGGGCCAAAGTACCCCTCCCAAATTTTTAAAGGAGTGCACAAATGTACCTATGTCTTATGATAGGGAATAGACCCCTATACATAACCATATAACCATATAAGGTAATAGAACCTCATCCAAGAGGATAAATTGGGCCAAAAGACCAAACACGTGGTACAACGTATTGCTTACGTTTATATTTTGACAATTTTGTACCCCTAAAAGGGAACGAGGTGGAACACCCAAATTTATCATAATACATGTTAAGGTCCGGTACTATAATACCAAATGTTTAAATTGGGCAATTTCCAAAATTTAAGGGGTGGGCCAAAGTACCCCTCCCAAATTTTTAAAGGAGTGTACAAATATACCGATATCTTATGAAAGGTAATGGACCCCTATACATGACCATATAACCATATAAGGTAATAACATCTCATCAAAGGGGATAAAATCGACCAAAAATCAAACACGTGGTATAACGTATTGCTTACGTTTATATTTTGGCAATTTTGTGCCCCTGGAAGGAAACGAGGTGGACTGCCCAAATTTATCATGATACATATAGGGTCCTGTACTATAATACCCAATGTTTAAATTGGTCAATTTCCAAAATTTAAGGGGTGGGCCAAGGTACTCCTCCCAAATTTTTCAAGGGATGCATTAATATACCCATATGTTATGAAAAGTAATGGACCCCTGTATACGTCCATATAACTATATAGGGTAATAATACCTCACCAAAGGGGATAAATTAGGTCAAAAAAAGCCGAAATTTAAATTTTTGGCAATTTTTTACCCATGAAAGGGAACGACATAGACACCCAATACTGATAGAGGTACATACTATGGTCCTAGGCTACCACACGGAATTTTTAGATTTGGCAATTTCCAAAATTTAAGGGGGGTGGTCGTATGTACCCCTAAAAGGGAATGAAGTGGACCACCCAAATTTATCATAGTACATATTAGGGTCCTGTACTATAATACCCAATGTTGAAATTGGGCAATTTCCAAAATTGAAGGGGTGGGCCAAGGTACCCCTCCCAAATTTTTCAAGGGGTGCATTAATATACCCATGTCTTATGAAAGGTAATGGACCCCTGTATACGCCCATATAACTATATAGGGTAATAACACCTCATCAAAGGGGATAAATTAGGTCAAAAACCTCCGAAATTTGAATTTTTGGCAATTTTTTACTCATGAAAGGGAACGACATAGACACCCAATACTAATAGAGGTAGATACTATGGTCCTAGGCTACCATACCAAATTTTTAGATTTGGCAATTTCCAAAATTTAAGGGGGATGGTCCTATGTACCCCTGCCAAAATTTAGGGGGTGGGCCAAGGTACCCCTGCCAAAATTTAGAGGGGGTGGTCCTATGTACCCCTAGGTCATTGACCCCGGCCAGGGACCATGGGTCCTGAGGCAGGGACCCAGGGGCCAAAAAGTTAGGCAAAGTAACGCGATTACTACTACTGTTTTGAGGTCGAGTTTCGAGTGGAGTTGAGTTTGAAAAATGGCTCGCTCGTTTTAATTCGTTTTGAAATCATTGCTTGATTAGACTGGAAAGCAAAAGCTATGAGAAATGTTGGGCTACATCTTAACTATGTGGTGATATAAAGATAGACCTTTTGCAGTAACTACAGAAAAAAATAATGTAAATTCTATTGCATTACATGTCCCTGCAATTATTTTGGATTCTATTGCATGTTCCTGCAATCTCAAAGAAAATACCGGGCCGCGGTGCCTTAGTGGTAGAGCGTTCACCTCTGGTGCTTGGGGTCCCTGGTTCGATCCCAGCTTGCGCCAAGTAAACTTTGTGGTGGACAAACACCATGTACGTGGATTTTTTCGGGGTTCCCCCGTTTCATCCCACTTTCTTCATTCCACCATTTCATTCATTATTCCATCATCACCGTCTCATTTAGCCTAACCGGCATAATCGTGGGACGTAAAACTTGAAGATTTCGTTTCATTTTCGTTTCGATATTGACCTGTCGTGCTTGGAATTTACTGAAGAGTTGAAGGTAAGAAAATTTACTGAACTTATCAAAACTGCTAAAGGTCAATGTTTTTCAAGAACGCAGTTTGCACTGCTCCATCGTCAGCTACATCTTCCAATTAAATAATGCACCCAGATCCAGTAAAAGTATGTAGGCACTATGAGACATTACCAGCCTTAGTGAAGCTGGTAAGGCTTATTTTTTTCAAGTATATTTGTGCATGCCATGATTATGCCTTGCCAATTATATTTGCCATTCTGTTTTAAATACTATGTATTATTGATATCCGACTCAACCAAGTTAGTTTAATAAATGCTTCAAAATTTGAACTCCGAATCTCTGAATTTTATGTGAAGTAACTATTGTTACGTTTTTCACATATTTGACGAACGATGATGTCACAATCTTTAGAGTATATGTACACTCATGTCCAAAATGTATATCGCATATCCATAACTGTCTGAATATAACTGTAAGAATATAATTTGATAATGATTTTGCAGGCTACTTTTAATATTAATACTATGTGTATAATCGGGAAATGTATATTTGTGGTAAATTTTATAGGAAAAGAATTATAAATACGAAAATTAGAATGAGTAAAACAAAATGTTGCTAAATGGACAAGAAAGTTTTATTTCCGTTTTATTGTTCTTATTTACTGCTCTTTTGACATGAAATTTGCCACATCCATGCCTTTGCCAATTATACACACACCAAGAATATAAGATTGATTTTTTTGATTTGATTTTTTTAGTTTAGCGTCCCTTTCAGCAGCGAGGCTATATGAGACGTGGACCTACTGATTAACGTGGAATCCGAACCACATGAGCTCCCGCCGGGAATCGAACCCGGGTCTTCCACGCCAAAGGCGCGTACGCTAACCGCTTAGCCACGAGGGAGCTCTAAGAATATAAGAAATACCGGGCGAATTCGTTATCAAATTATATTCCTACAACAACATATTTATAGAGATGCGACAAAAGTTTTGGACATGAGTGTACGTACTCTAGGAGGATGTCCGGTATTTCTATTTTCAAAAATTGGCAACCTTATTACTGGGCTGTTGGAATTTTGTGTCATCTTTCGGAGATTATTCTTCTAGAATGTTTCGTTCAAATATATTAACTCTTGTTGTTTTGGTATATCCTTTAATTCTGAAACAGGTTTATTGTTTCCTATGTTCTACACATACTATGGGGTGCGTTGAACTTCAATATTAAGCTGCATATAGACTACTTACCTGTAGTTTCTGTGTAAGTTTATTTTTACGTGAAAATGTAAGCTCATGTTTTCTGCTTGAAAAATAGTTGAATGTTCTGATATCTCGTTTCGTGTTTCGAAAACACAGGTTGTAGTGGGAATTTTTATTGAGTAGCTTTTTCATTCTGATCGAAATTGCCACAAAATTTTGTTTCCATTCCTGCTCCACCCCTCAAAATGAACGTAATAGTCAATTTCATACTGAAGTCCGCCCACAAAGAAAAAAAGAAGGAAAAATGCTCGTCTTATCGCAAATTTCTTTGCTACTGTGAAAAAAAAAGTACATAAGAAGTCATGATAGACGTGCAGAACTTGATTCCAATACGGAAATTATAATCCCGCTTGTGTTCCTTTTCATTTTAGAAAGGGCGTCTCCTTTCTGAAATTTAAACGTGAAGAGTGATCGAGCGTCTCTGATGATGGAGGATGGTCATTTTCATGACAGCTATATGCGAAAAAAAAAAAACGTGGGAGAGAGTGGCATAGTTGCCACGTTTCGTATGTGCAGCTTAACATCTCACTTGTAGTTACTGAATGGCTGCTATAAATACTCTGTAGCCCGGACATCGATCTTAATGTGGCGGTGTTGCCATGGCTTCCGAGTTTGTTTTTATTATTATTATTATCGCATCTTGTGAGGAGAGAAGCTACACTTGCCTCGCCAATATTCAAATACTTCGATTATCTACTATAATTCATATATTTAAGATTAATCCTCGCCTTTTCTGTTAATTTAGTGACTAGCACGTGAACCTGTGGATATTGTCTCAGGTTCGATTCCAGGTGTGGGAGCATTATAATTTGAACTCATTACGGTGGTTTAGGTTCCACTTTAAATTCTAGGTCCACGTTTCATATAGCTTCAATGCTGAAAACGGACACTAAACGTCAGCAAACGAATAAATAAAAACTTGGGAATACATGTACCAAGACTAACGGGATGACTAACAAAGTCATACTCTCCACTAGTGGGCCATACTCTCCAACACTTTCTAAGAGACACCACAAAGATCTGTTAAAAAAAAAAAAAAGGTTTTAATTTTGTGATGGCACAAACTTACGAGAAGTTGTCTCTTTTGCCCGTATTCCATCGTTGAACTAGAGCCTTTCTATCTCAAGCGTATCCTCGGAAAATATGTAAAACAAACTTCGGCCCCACCTCCGACACCCTCTTGAGGAGGGAACCTTCCCTTTGCTTTGGGGAAAAAAATGAATGACCTCAGCTGTATTGCCACTTTGAGGGGGGCGCGGTGGCTCAGTGGTAGAGCGTTCACCTCTGGTGCTTGGGGTCCCGGGTTCGATCCCAGCCTCCGCCAAGTGAACTTTGTGGTGGACAAACACCGTGCTCGTGGGTTTTCTCGGGGTTCTCCCGTTTCCTCCCACTTTCTTCATTCCACCATTTCACTCATCTCTCATCATCACCGTCTCCTTTAGCCTAACCGGCATAACCGTGGGACGTAAAACTTAAAGATTTCATTTCATTTTTTTGTATTGCCACTTTGTCATTTAGTCGTTTGGTCTTGGCGAGTGAAGATCGTAAACTACTTATAGTAGAATGGCTAACTAGACAGTGCACAGCAAAGGCGAAGAAATAATTCAATGTGCAGTCCTTCCCGTATCCAACTATTGAAGCACCTCGGCCACAGCAATTTGTTCCTCCCCTTTCGAGGGAGATACGGGAAAATGCACATCGACAGCAGCACCAGCAGGGGCACACTTGAAATAGATAGGCTCTAATACTGTAGATGGCGCTGTACAGTCCGTTATGTATATATATATATATATAGCATTCTGCGATGTAGTCATGTTGCGCAGTTCACTTTCCAATTGTTACTGTGTATGATTCTCTTCTATTTATTGCTTCCATACCTTATACGCTATCAATTTCTCGGTATGAGAAGCCGGCTTCCCGGAGTCCCATTGTACTGTTAATTTGAACGCACTCCCATCATAGCTTTTTGATGTTGAAATTTTCACAAACAGCAGTGTACAATATTGTTCTCATTCTACCGGCCAGCCGAAGACCAATGTTAGTAGTATCCACTGGTAATGAATAAAGTCTGTAGATAAAAGTGTGTGTTAGGTATAAATTCTTTTATGATTAACATGAGGATCGTCAAATGTTTAGTTTAGCCCAGTGTGGTCACAAAATAACGGCTCAGACATGAGATATACCAAAACATTAAGCATAAAGCATATTTCCGCAATTAAAATCCATTAATAATTTAATTTAAAAATTCTTGAAACTAATTTCTATTTTAGTTTCAATGTAGTCATTTTCGTGTAAAGTGAGTGAGAAGCAGAACGAAATGAACTGGTAATATTGCTCGAGAGTAAGTTGGATTTTTACACGAAGTACAGACCACCCCTTTTTCGGGAGCCATGACCACCCAACGGCTGGTATACAAGTAAAGGCTTAAACATTTTTATGGCTTCAGCACTCATGGAGATGATATAGTTAATTCCATGACCAGACCTTCTTTAGTTTTTCAGGTTGTTTCAGTTACCCATTTTAAAGAGGCTGGATAAACCTCAAGTGTCACATTAGATCGATAGTAGAACGAGAGATAGGCTCGTCTCCATCGGGGATCGAATCCAGGCCGCCCAGTTAAAAGGTAAACGCCTTACGATACCGACTGTGCTGGAGGGGCTTTTTAATGATAATCAGTACTTGCCAGTTACAATTCTTTCACAGGTTACTTTTTGCTAGTTTCAATTTTTGGATTATAGCAGACAGAAACTGATTTCAACAAGATGGACTGATTTTCGGGTAATTTTCCATTTCCATAACTTAGTATGTAAATTATATTAAGACTCCATCAAGCATTTATCCTTATGCCTACAAATTATGTATGAAATCCCTCTCCCCTTTGTTTAAATTGTAAGTTTTATATTTTACTTATTTCGGTTATTATACAAAAACGGAAGCTTTCATGCATTGCGGGTTGCCTTGGTAAGAGCATTTCGTCAACGGTCTCAAGAACCCTGTTAGGACGAGCGAAAGAACACAGTTGCAGCCAAAAATTGCAACGACTTCTCTTCAGCCCTTAATTTAAGAATTCTTTTCGTGCTTGAGCGAGTTACAAAATTGTCATATTTTCCAAGCAATTGACCATCCATTTCTCTGAATATGTTATCAAGCCAGCGGAAAAGAGAGGCAATCTTTTGAATCCTAATTCCTTGGCAGATTTTATTATTCACAACCAGGATAGTTAATAAACCAAAAAAATAAGATAGTATCAGTTTATCAGGAGTTCTTGAACATTGTATCAAAGTTGTATTGAATTACATTTTACTCGTTAGTTTAAATAACTGTTGATCTACAGTGCCATCTGTTCGTCAAGTGCATTGGCTTTGAACTTGAAGTAGTTATATACATATTAGCATTTTCATTGTCTAGCATTGCATTTTTATATTGATTCGAAGGGTGAAAAATAAGAGTAGCAAAGTGGAAAATTCTGTTATCAGTTCACAGGTCACTGCATCCTAGATTTGAGAGTATGCTGAGCACTGTTGACAGATTGCATATCACTGTGACTTGCTCGCTGATGTTTGCTGTCTTTTGTGCTGCAATTGGATAAATTAAAAAGAAAAAAGAAGCGTATTTTGTTTGTATGAAGATTTGAAGTATGTCCTTTTCATTGTGCTATAAATGAAACTTTTTTTCCTTTTTAAAGGGTACATATCCACAAGTTTATTTCTGCGAAAGTTACATAATGAAGCTCAAAGCATCGACTATAGCCTACTTGCTGAAAAAACTCTATAAAGCCCTTCTGAGGATCATGATTTTTGTGCGTACTCAAGAGTGACTGGTAGGAACGATTATTATAGCTCCCTTGTGGTTAAATAGTTATAAGTACTCGCCTTAAGTACAGGAGATTTAAGGTTTGATTTTCGGTAGAAACTCATGGTTTCGAATCTCGCTGTTAAATTTAGCTTCATTTTCACATAACCTCAGTGCTAGAATGGATCACTAAACAAACATTGGAAGCGATTACCGCAGTGAAGGACGTGTTTGTATATATCAATACTGTTTATTCTTACTTTAAAATTGAGTAAATTATGGGTTATTCTTGTTGTTGTTGTTGTTGATTTAGAGTTTAACGTCCCGTTCAGCAGCGAGGCTATATGAGACGTGGACCTACTGATTAACGTGAATCCGAACCACATGAGCTCCCGCCGGGAATCGAACCCGGGTCTCCCACGCCAAAGGCGCGTACGCTAACCGCTTAGCCACGGAGGAGCTCATGGGTTATTCTTGTAGAGGCTTTCTCTGATTTTTTTTCTAGTCGATGCGAATGACGAAGAGGTATCTATAGTTTTACTATAAATGAATGAACTTTTTTCTGTAATTAAACAACAGTTATACAACTGTGATTGAGGATCTTTCTCACTATTAGAATTGGCTTTTGGCCTATTAATTGTTAGTTTAATTACTTTAAAAGCGTTTTTGAAAGATATTGTTGATATTAACAGTGGCGTATCTACCGTTTACAGTGCCTAGGGCAAATGTAGAATTTGCGCCACCATTCGCATCCCAACATTCATATTAATTTCATCATTTCAATCCCTTGTTTCCAATGCACCCGAAGAAAATTTTCTATGGGGGGATCTCCATGGTTCCTATATTACGTCTGGTATTTCTGGTATTTAATATACGTGGTTTGCTATATTGCGCATACATTTTCGTGAGACAGGGGCCCCACTTTTGAGTGTGATCAGTTACAGTTTGCTGAATGATCTCCCATAACTAGTAATTAAAACAGCAATATTTAAGCATTATTGTTGATAGTAGATTGAAGTCGGGGAATCTCTCTTATCTCCTTGCTGCACGATGAACTCGAGAAGGTCTTCAGTTTTACTTTGCAAGTTGAAAGTAACATTTTGAAGTCCTAATTTCTTCATGTAACTGTTATGCAGCAGTATTACGTAGACTGTTGTAATTGTTTACTAAGTCGTTACTATTAACCATGCAACACAATGTGTTGACATCCAGAAGAAACACGAACTTAGAATCAACATCTTCCAACGAAGTGAACCTATCATCGATTTTCATAAGAACACAATCGAAATAATCCTTTATTAATTTTCCACTCCTTGCTTAGAGGTTAGTCCCCCATTTCTCGAACAAGAGCTTCCGAACAGGATGACAGTATTTTGCCTAGCAATGGTCAACAGATGCGAAAATATAAGTTTTAACTGGAAAAAATAATTTAGGGTTACTTCTATAGTGACGACTCCTGAGGAGAGTTACAAGGATAAGAAATTTAAATGTCATGCTCTAAGCTAAGGGAAGGAACTTACCTAATGTACTGATAATAATTTTTGTATACAGCTTCCTGAAGCTGTTTGAAATTTTCTTCCCCCAAGAGCCGCCACTGTGTACTTTGGAGGACGAGGAAGAACTGAAGAACTATAGTGAATTGAAAACGCGTCAACGAATTTCCCGAGTCAGAAGTCAGAGATTGTTTCTGATATTTACAAGTAATTTTATCTGTTAACAAGAAAAAGCACACACTCCAGTTAATGTTTTAATAGTAGGATGCTTTGTTTCGACTGACTTTGGAGTCCGATAAATTTTGTCTTATGGTAATTGGATCGCACAGTTGATGAGGGGGGAGTGTAATGTGATCTAATTACAGGTTGTTCATTTAGTGAGCTTTCACGCAAATCTCTCATGAATCTTTTTGTATGACACTAAAAGAAACAAATAACTTATATTTGGAGCTTAGGAAGTACTTAATTTTAGAGTTTCAACGGAAATCAAGACTAGCCCATCGTTTTCGCCTCATTGATTGAGATGCAATCCTTTGGTACAGCAAATACCAAAAGATCTTTCTTGTTCGTGAATTTATTTTCATTACCCACACTATAAATGTGTGTAAACTTATGTTGTTAACATTAATATACTTCTGAAGAAACCGAACTTTTGTAACTGTCTATACAGTACAAGGAAGGAACGGGAAATGGTATATACAGACGTCGAGGTGGTGCAGTACTTCAATTAACAAGGCGTGGTGAAATATCTGAAAGTCTCTTACCCGAAACGTTGTTGGTTTCCGGCGCAATCTTCGCGCTGTGCATTTCAATTACCCAGTTGAGAATTATGAAAGGGACACCAAATTTGATTTTAGAAGTATGCAGTTTAACGCAGAGGCAAATGTAGTTGCGATTGGCGGTACAGCTCTTGAATATTTGAGAACGTAAAGGGAAGGATGAGCTAAGTGGCGACATTAATTAAAATGCATAATTTACACGTCATTATATAGTTAGGAACAGAAACATGAATTGCGGCTGACTACATTATAAACCAATTTTAAGTTTCAGGAAGTTTTGTCACTAAATGTTAATTTCTGCCTTACATTTTAAATATTACATTAAAAAACCTCTTTCTATGACCTTGCTACTACTTATTGTAGAACTAAGACATGTTGTAAGTAAATGAACGTCTTATTACTTTACTTTCTCATCGTTTCTACACAGATTAATAAATAACATTTAATGTAGAGTTGATAATTGTGATCCAATCTTGAAAAATTGTACTGTAATATCTACGTGTATTGTACTTATATTTTGATGCAAATATCTGCATGGATAGTACAGAGTTTTGCAAAGTTAAAGCAAGCATGTTTGTATTAAGATTTGCGTAATTAGTCATTTATTCAATATTTACCTAAAACTCCTTCATAATTATTATAGGTCTATCTTTTTCCAATCTGTAGCCATTACGCATATTCCAAAATTTTACTAAGGTCAGTTCGCAAACAATGAGGTTACAAATAACAGATATACATTTCTATATATTTATTATAGCTTTGGGAAATATAGTATTCACAACACTGTTATGCGACATTGTTATGTTACTCATATTGCTTGGCACTAGTGTCGGTGCCTATAAGCTACTAACTACTCTTCCGTCTTTATGTTCGCATTGCATTAGTTATCCAGTTGTAAACAGATACTGTACAAGCGAAATATCTTTGGCAATAGGAAAATAGTTTTTCATGGTGTCAGGGAAAAAAGTGTAATCTGGAATTTCTGTTCACATACTTTCCGGACTTTGCTTCTATTGGTTGAACTAGCGTCATTTCAGATATTGGTTGAACTAGCGTCATTTCAGATTTTCGCAGGAGGGAAGTAGGGAGCAAGATTATCCATTGAAATAAGAATTTCACGTTTCTTTTGTTAAGGGACAATTGCCCCTCCCTGCCTCCTCAAATGACGCCCCTGGTTGCATTATCACACATTCAACTCAGACGTGTATTTATATAACATAAATCTCAAACACATAAATTTGAAGATAATTTCAAGACATTAGAAGTGCAGTGAAATTAGATTCACGCATTTCTAGTACCACCAATTACAAATAGCACCAACAACGATTTTTTTTTTTTTTTTAAGCCACGTGCGGGCACAGATTTATATCCTACTTGGGCATTTTCCCGTATCACATGCCTAGGGACTGGAGTGGGCCGAAAAAAAAATTTCTTGGAATTTCGATTGACCGGGTTGCGGAAAAGTTGCCTCGTGTTAGTGGTAGTCAACACACAAAATTTGGATATTTTTGGTCAACCCCTTCCTTTGCCTCTTCGGACTTCAATATTTTTGACTTGAATATCGGACCTGTGTGTTTTGGCGCTGGCCTGACCTGACAAAATGGTGTTAAAAGATTTGAGTCATGATCAGCAATACCTTTTGGACATTTGTGGAGCCGTTTCAGGAGGTTTGTGTCTGCCAGACCTTCTGAAGGAAAAGCCTGGACCAATTGTCACGTCCCGATGGTTGATGACAGCTTGTCGCATTCTCCGATTATATATTTGCACCGAAGATCCTGCAGAAGCATTACGTTGGCTTGTACAGTATGTCAGCAAAGTATTTATACAAGTTTGGTTTGAAATAAAGAGAAATTCTTCTCTCTCACCAACGGGACACTACACTTGCGACTACTCGCTCGATCTGCATCCTTTCTTCCAGAGGAATTAAGAAGAATCCTGTATATTGTGATTAGCTGCAGCGCTTACTTTGCCCATCGGGAAAACTTGTTGGCAATGGTCGCCGACAGAAACCAGAACCTCCAAGTTTTAGGATGGAGAAGAATTAAAAAAGTATCGACAAAGAAAGCAATCAAGTCTACGTAAATTTGTTCCGAAAGTAAACTAACGCAAGTAAATATCATGAGATGACCGATTGTTTCTCAACGGATATCACCAAGCCACCATTAACAAGAGAATTTTCTTCGAGCCAGAAAGAAGAAAATATTATAACGGTGGCTACAGCTTCTGAGGAAATTAGATGTTTTTCCTTGCCATGCGCAAGCGCTGGAGAGGATGATAAAACTAATTACAGAAGCATCAGCATTAATGTGTGGAGCGGATCGAATTGGAGGCTATGGCAAAATTGGAGTCTCGAAGAACAAATGCGAAAATTAAACTCTCAGCAGGACTATCAAATGTAAATGAGCCAAAAAACGGAAGCAAGTGGGTGGGCGAGTGGAACTCAATTTGCAGCCACCTCCTCATGGTGGGTTCTGGGAGTTTCGGAGTGTATGTGCCAAGACGAGCTAAGAGATACAAGGGAAGGTTTATCAACAATTTTTCATGACCTACAGTATATTCATAATGCGTTTTGAAAACATCAATACAATTTCTTCATGTAATTGATTATAATTTTTAACCACATAGGAACAGTAGTACATCTCACTTTTATCTTGCGTTTTATATTCAGCCCCAGAAGGCTTCAGTGTGAAAAAGAAGAACCAAAGGCTATATAGCTGTGCAGCACAATTTTCTTCGTAGTGTCGTGCGGGTTGCATAGCCGCAGCTATAAAAATATTCCAGTCCGATGAGGCAAAGGAACGGGTTGACCCCCCCAAAAAAAAAAAAAAAATATATATATATATATATATATCCAGATTTTGTGTGTTGACTACCACTAACACGAGGCAACTTTTCCGCAACCCAGCCAATCGAAATTCCAAAAAAAAAAAAAAAGAAAAAAAAAAAGTTTTCGTCCCACCCTACTACGGACGCGTGCAGGATTTTTTTGGGGGAAGACCGATTCCAGGGACTGGACTGGAGGCAAAAGACTTACACAAGGGCAGTCGCGAATACAACACACGCTATATTGCATACGTGCATAATGCAATCACACAAAATATTTGTACGCATATATCCTTATTAACTACGTACAATAAATATATTTTTCTACTATAGTAATATAGTATTTACCATAAATATATTAAGTATATCGTATGTGAGTAAGCAAATTATTGTGGCTTTACATGCACTTTAAATAATTGAACGCCCTTCAAAAATCCAGAGGGTCAAGTGTTCCGCTTACTTGCCGCTACGGGCAGCCATGCACACGCCGTATCTATTGTTGCAAAATTTCTATCAACGGACGCCAAAATGTCTTCTCTCTCGCTTCACCTTAAAGAAACTTGGCTTATATATTAAACATATGTCCTCAGAGATTTACGTTTAAACTGAACGAAATATCTTTAGGGTCTATATTACGTTATATATATATATATATATATATATATATATATATATATATATATATATATATATATATATATATATATCTTTAAGGAGATCCGTAAAACATTTTACAATTCCTGCTCCAGGACGCGTGTGTAACATGTAACTCATATACAGTGCATGATATTTTGTTACTGAACTACTGATGGAAAGCAATTGTATGGTCATTGTTGCTGGACACATTACTCTGAATGATTCACTACCACTGATGATGCTTTTGTTGTCATCAAAAGATGAAAAGTGTCTTATTACCCCCAGTTGATTTTTAAGTTACTCTTGATTTACTACTGAGGATCAAGATAGAAGCGCGCCCCCATTCCTTCTCCAAAGATTAATTCAAGGGAGTGACATCCATTCCCTGTGTGTGTTAGTGAGGTTCACCGCTAGTGTCAGGGTGGAAAACAGTGGGGAAGGTCAGAAACTTGAAGCTGCAACATTGTAGCCGAAAAAGAGGGGGGTGGGAGAACGGAGAAGGGGGCTATATTGACGCGTGCTGCTTTCCCCTCTGCTTGTACTCCCTCCCCTTTTCCAGTATCTCCTGTGGGAAAACACAAAAGCGTTCAATTCTCTGGGGGAATATTCGTTATTTCTCCTGCACCTGGGGTGAGCTAGGCGTCTGATAACATCGACGAATTGTAGCGTGAAGGATTAACTTTGTAATCGTTATGAAGGACGCCCTTTCTTCTCCCCGTGAAAATAATAACAATAAAAAGTTTTCTAAAAAGAAGACGATGTGTTAAACCCTTTTTGTCACTGGAGGGACAACCAGATATTGTTGCTTGCCACACGCTGCGGCCATTTTTTGGTGAAAGCGTTACTTGTTTGCAGATGTAGTTTTGCCTACAGAGTTCTTAGCAAAGGGGAAGTTTGACAATGAAAACAAGCTTCGTGTGTCCGTGGGAGACATGTTTAAAAGCAGGGCGTGATGAAAGAAAATGCCACTTGGCGCTTGAGATCAATGAAGGAATATACTTACTCTTTTTTTTTTTTTTTAATGAATAATAAAAATGTATGTATTAACTATTTTCGTTCTCCATTAAATGCGTTTATTACCAACCACTACTGACTTGCTTACAGTATATAGGAGGGTGCGTTCTTATTTTGAAGAGGCTTAGAGAGGATTTCGTGGCTTATCCTTTAACTATGTTTTTATTTAAGAATTCTTTTTACGCTTTTTAAAATCTTTTCTTGTAAATACCGCAAACACTGAAAATAAATGCAATACATGTGAAAATTTAATTAAATGAAACGAGGTCTGTAGTAGTAATGCCTATGAAACGAGACGAGACGAGACACAAGACCAGGTCTCCTAATAAAAAGATATTTACTTTTTGAGAGGAAGCAGCACTTTCACGATTCGAGACGAGATTGACCCAAACCGTTGTTTTTTTTCCCGGACGGTTTTCTCGAAAATAACCCAGGCGATTTTTCTTTATGTTCCATAAATAAATATTTACATAATAACATGACAATATGTCATAACATATTTGTCCTGGAAAAAAATTCATGATGGAGAAATAAACTAGTTTAGAATGCTCTAAGAGCATTCCTAGAACGAACTTCGTATTAACTACTACAGGCTTTATAACAATTGTTCTATGTACTATTATTATACTCATTAAACAATTCTTGCTATATATCTATCCATTTATAATTTCCTTGAGTACTAATTTTCCCCCCAGATGTTTTGTTTAGGAGTTCTGTTAAAACACTCTACAATTAGTTTTTTTTTTTTTTACTAAAACATGCTCAAAATTGAAAAAAAAAAATCAAAATATCACCTCTATGACTTACGATTCCCGAAATATAGCTCCTTAAGGTTGGTGTAAAGGGACGAGCTTTGCCGGTAGATGTCACTACAGTCTTCGCATCTCTCTCATGTATTTTTTACCTTTCATGAAAATTCAAGATTTCTCTTACAAATTTCGACCTAGAGACTTCAAATTTTTACAGAAGAAACTTCATAAGCTATTGAAGACAACAATCCGTGCCGATTTTTTATTTAGAATTTTGTTCATTGTTGAAATAGTAATATTATTAAATATGTCTTGTTTCCGACCATGAATCGACATTAATATGTTCTTTAACTTTCAAATACTATCGTAACAGTGTAATAAATAAAACAAATTTATAAATTATAATAAATATTGTCAACATTACAAAAAAAGTTATATTATTAAAGGTTTGGATATGCATTTCAACAATGAAGAAAATTCTAAATAAAAAATCGGCACGGATTTTTGCCTTCGATAGGTTATGAAGTTCCTTCTCCAAAAATTTGAAGTCTCTAGGTTGAAATTTATAAGAGAAATCGTGAATTTTTGTGAAAGGTAAAAAATACATGAGAGATACGAAGAATGTAGTGACATCTATCGGCCAAACTTGTCCCTTTAAATCAACCTTGAATCTCTCGAAATCGGAACTTATATCGGAACTTTTTGGCCATTATATCGGGAACGGTAAGAGTAACGCTAAAAATTCCAGCACTTCTTTGAGATAGTTTTTGATGCTCTATCGAATTGTGGGCTAAAAATTGAAATATTCACAAATAACAGACACACACACACAAGGACATAGAGAATTAGTAACGAATTTTTAAAAGTTCGTTGAAAACAAGAATGAACTTTGGTAAACGATAAAGAGGATCACGAGATTCGATATCCTTTTAATCAGCCAGCATTGCATATTGTATAGAAGCTAAGAAATGTTATACATTAGCTAACGTTAACGCCACCGTTACCCCTGAAAATGTTAACGAGTTGATTTCATTAATGAGCTTAGCCGATTTAGTTATCTATTGCAAAAAAAATCGCTTTCGTTGAAGTTATTCTGTGGAGTAACGGACGCACAGATAGTAATATATAACCTTATAAGGCTCAGTAACGTGCTTCTAATAATTAAAGCATACATTGCTTTTTCTCTGCTGACTACTGACACAATTCATCTCCCAGAATGTCCATTGGTCGAATAATTGTATTATCACTCCGTAATAATTACATTAGAAAGATAGGGGGAAAGTGCTGCCATCTGTTGGCGAGTAATCCTCCTTCATGCGTTGCATCTTTTCTTAAGATAAAATGGCTAAAACAATTGGGTATAACTACAATTCTGAACAGAGACGAAAAAAAGGTACAGGAATACATTAATGACTTCCGTTTTCATTGAGCGAAATAAAATATTAGAATATCAATAAATTGTGTAAAAAAAAAAAATAGCAATAAAATAATATTCTCGCGATGCAGTTCTAGTTGGCTACTATTGTGCCAGTAGATAGTGTTAATCTTACAATGTACTTGGAATGTAAATATTACAACAGTATTAAGTTATTTATAAATACACACACACACACACATATATATATATATATATATATATATATATATATATATATATATATAGGGTGTCCGTAAGCTTAATACTTTACTATGAATGCATGTTTCTATGTAATATATGACCTTTAAACAAAATTGCATATATATATATATATATATATATATATATATATATATATATATATATATATATATATATATATATATATATATATATATATATATATATATATATATATCGGGGCGGATCCAGGATATGATCAAGGGAGGGGCTAACCCATATTTTGGTGTTTTATCCAGTGTAAAGCAGGATAGAAGTCCATTTTATCCAGTGTATACCTGAGCTTCAAGGGGGAAGCTATAACCCCCCTTGGATCCGCCACTATATATATGATAGAAATGATAGCACATCACCTGGTCACATAGCTATCTCTTAATAGGCTATAGCGCCAGAGAGTTTAGTATTTCTCTTATTTCAATACCGTGCAACTTTTTTTAAAATGGGGAAAAAAGTGGTTTCTTTATTATCTGTCTCTCCTATGTGTTGGTAGTAGTATTACCCACGGGACGACAATAATGTTGTCTCATCTCATAAACATGTGAAGAAATCTCGTCTCGATTCTCGAAGACGAATTTTTCTCTTCCACATTTATGTTTCACTTCACAAAGTTCAATTTTAAACTGAACACTTGAATTCTGTGATGATGTCTTCTTTTGTTTTCCAGTTTCTCTCCTGTACCATACCACATTAACAACTAGTGCAAAAGTTCACATGAAAACGTACTTTCCATTCAGTGCACTCTATCACATTTCTCTATCTTACTTTTTGTTTCGTTTTTCTATCTTCAATTGTCTGTTATTTATGAACATTGGACATTTTATCCGACTGTCCGAGAAGTCATATTTAAATTATGGTCATTTCGGATACTGTGCGCCACACGAAATACATTTCTACAGAAGTTATTTGTTTTTTCATCGCCTTTTCAGTAACATCAAATTGACATTCCTTTGTATTTAAATTCTAACTGGCCGCCGAGTGCCCTACAGTAAGGGGCACGGCCGAAAAGTCAGCACCCTCCATTCAATGCACTCTATGACATCTCCCTACCTCTTTTTTTGTTTCATCTTTTTTTAATCTTCAAACGTTTGTTATTTATAAGTACTGGATATTTTATCTGAATTTGCAAGAGCTCAAAATCAAATGGTGACTATTTTGGAAACGAGCGTCGCCCCATACGAAAAACTTTTTCTTACCAGTGGCGTATTTTGTGGGATACCGGGCCTACCGGCGGTAGCTCTTGTATATTACAAAATAAAGTTATTATAATGTAAACTAAATTATATTGATAGTTTTATACTTTAGTATCTTCTTTCAATGATACAAGTTTCTCAGAACTATGTGTATTTAGAAAGATCCACTAAACTCTTTGAGCGCAGTCTGTCTCGCTAACGTAAAAGGTCTTCGATATGACAACGCAGCAGAAACCACTCTCTAGCTACCTACTACAGCAAGAATCGTATGAGCGCATTTCTCTTTGCTTCACTTCCGCCTACACGAGTAATGACAAGGCGTTTTGGGGATTATTTATAAGCACTGGGGGTTATCGTTTGTTAAGCCCTATTTATGAGCACTGGACATTTTATCTAACTTTGCAAGATCTCAGAATTAGATGGTGACCGTTTCGGAAACGCCCCACACTCTCTTTTTATTTTTGCAAAAGTTGTTTTTTTGTTTATCTTTTCAATGATATATCAAATGACCTACCTTTCTGTTTCAAATTTTCAAGTGATCCCCCAGTGCCCCACGATAGGAGGCTTTGTGGAAAGAATACTACTCTTCGTTCTATGCGCCCTATGACATTTCCCTATCTCAGTTTTTCTCTTTATCTTCAGCCATTTGCCATTTATAATCACTGGACGTTTTATCTGAAACACACTATATTTCTGTTAATCACTAGATTGTTTGTCGTGTGTATTTGAGTACTTGATCTACTGATCTTGTGTTCTTCAAAAATCATTATAATGCACTAAAGAATGCATGTCTAGTTGTAAAACACTTTTTCGTTTGTAACTTTGCTACTCATGTTGGAGCATGCTGATAAAAGTAGTACAGCCGTTGCAGACGAGAAGTTACTCATTTTGAGATTGCTAGATACAACTTATCATTAGCGCGCATGACTAATAATGGCAGTAAATAATAAAAGGAGGGGGGAAGGGGGATTTGCAGGAGACAGAAAATGAAATGCAATCCTTGAATGGCTAATAAAAGGCTAGGTTGTTAATGAGCAGTGCTCGAGGATTACATTTTGTACTCATTCAAGTGATTTATATATTTACGGGAATTAATGCATGGCTAATTATGCCTCTGAATAAACCTTTCGTTAGTAAGTGGGCTTTCAAGTCACAAATGATTGCTCCATTTTTTGTTTGTTTGTTTGCTGCGTTGTTCAACAACTCTGCAGTGGCGAATTGTTTTCATTTGGGGAGGTTTTATATAAATTATGCATTCTGAATGTTGTTAAACAAGATCTTTGCAGAAATCAAACAACCTATCAATGCAATGCAATGTGTTATGACAACATTAGGGATTATGTTGTCATAAGAGATCCATCAGAAATCTTCGCAATTTATTTAATTTCATTCACGTTCTATACATTTATATTGTTTCCTTGCTATATGTATTATAGTCATTTTAAGCGTCCGAAATCAGAATAAAATAGAGCCTTACAATTTGTCAATGAAACTTCTACCTGCCTGCCGCTTATTCTAAGGTTTCGTCTTATTTTGAAGACTCTGTATAATAATATGGAAACGAAGTTCCAATAATAATAATAATAATAATAATAATAATAATAATAATAATAATAATAATAATAATAATAATAATAATAATAATAATAATAATAATTTTATCGATAAATATGAAAGTCGGGACATTTTAAAGTCCCGACAGAGCCACGTCCGGACGCGGGGCATTTTCTCTAAAATTCGGAATTGTCACGACATTGTCACGGCAATTCTGTTGGAAAGTTACAGAAAAATGTCCCGATTTTAGGCTCAGAAAATATAATAATCTTATAGATGACTTCATGGTGATCCATCTTCATTGACAAATTACTAGAATTAAGACGTAGTGACCTTTGGTCTAGAAAGCCAGAGATAACGACGAGACCCGATACGCTGACCATACATCGCTCAATTAAAAACATATGGTTGACCACTGCCCTTCATGAGTTGTGACGCCAAGGTATTTAGTTTTATTATACATGGATTAAAACGTGAATGCCTATCCTCCTTGTCTACAGTCTAGTCATCGCGTAAATATGTGATGGAATGCAATTAGGATTTTCATGAATTAAACATCACTAAATCTGTTTAATGGCTTCATGATCATGAATCAGATATTAGTGTATATTTCTGTGTTGATTATGCATATACATTAGCTATGTCTATAAAACAGATAACGGGAGTAGTGCAATGAATATTCTTCATGTATTTTGTAAGTGTTTATATAGGGGATAATTATCATGCGACTCTTCACAGTTACTAATTACTTTATAAAAGCATTCAAAAGCCAAACAAATGAAGTAGAAGAACTGGCGTGGGAAGAGTTTCTCAGTAATATAAATTTAATACACGTGTATGTATACCAATTGCTGTATTTTTTATCTAAATTAAACCAAAATTACAATTTTATTAATCCCTTAACACTTGAATTAATTTCGGAAATTTCACGTAGAGTTAGATTGATTATTCACTATTTATACACACAGTATTTTGGTTCCCGTAGCTGCCAGCTAATGAGGAAGTCAGTTGTAGGATAGTGAAGTTTATTTGATATAATCTTAATTAGTAAACTAAAGAAAGTTCAGAAGCATGTAATTGCTATAAGAACATATCTCATATGATAACAGATTAAAACAGTGTTACTGGTAGGAGAAGATGTAGTGTAGTACCTTGAATGCAATATTATCTTTAACTTGTTTAGTTTGAAACGAGACACTTTGGTCGCTTAGGTCTTTTGTTATACAGTAAGACCAGAAACTCTGTGCGTCCAACACAAAACAGTAATAATATTTAAAAAATAATAATAATAATAAGATTAAAATAGCAATAACATAAAGTTAGAATGTCTAGTATCGCCCTCTAGTCCTGGCAGTTGGCTCTCGGTTGCGAAGCAGCCATATTGAGCCATACTGAAAAACAGTGGCGTATTTAGGGGTAGGCTTCCGGGCTTAAGTCCCCCCCGAACTCTTACTTAGTGTAGTAAAGTAAATGAAATATCTTGCAGAATTTTCACATTTCAAGGCAACCCCCCCCCCCCGAAACAAAATCGTAAATGCGGCACTGCTGAAAAATTTGTATTATTTCTTGTGGAGCATAAGTTTTTAACAGCGTTGAAATTTTGTCGGTGTAGCGGGAAATACATAACAATAAGAAATTCCAAGAGCACAGTTTCCGGAGATTAAGGTGCCACAGTCTAATACAGAGTTTCTCAATCTTTTCCACCGTCGCATCACGAAAGTATATTAATTATTAATAATACCATAAGTCGCATGTATAACACCAACACCACCTCGAGTACAATCAGTGGTACCCGCACTACAGGTTCAGAAACCCTGCTCTAATACATTTCGACAGTTAGTTCTGAAATTCCAGGAAATCTGGTTTCCGTAAATGGCGTGGGTTAATGAAAATGGACCTGTAACCCATTGACCCACCACCAACCGTAACTCACTGACCCACCACCCACCGTAACCCGCTAACTCATGACCCACTCTGACCTATCACCCACCAAAATCCATAATCATCAACTCTGACCCTCGATCCACACCCTCCTCTCAACTGACTAAAGTGTTTACACTTGTAATAAAACAAGGCTATGAAATTATCACTCATCGGAGTTTGAATTTCTACGGTCAATCTCTCAAGCAGTGCTCTGTTACAATATTGATGGATCTGACCTTTACGATATACAATAGCAGAGTTATGGGCCATATTACGATTAATTTCAATTTAATGATCATATATAATTATTTCATGGTTGAATTACAGATACTTTTAACTGGAAAATAGGATGAAGTTTGAGTCCCAAATCAAGGTCAAGTAGGTCAACGTAAATTGAAAAGTGTAAAATTCGACTGTCTCTCTAAACCCAAGTACAGTAATAAGTCCTATTGCTATTATTACAATTACAAATATGAATATCCAAAAGTGACTGAAGTTCTTTTTTTCGCTTAGATAAACTCATCTCAGGTAAGTAAATAGAAACAAATGAAAAAGAAATGAAAATGGAGGCCGTGAAAGTAAAACATAGACAAATTATCCAGTGTTCAGAAGATTGAGTCTTCAATGCACTGAACAAAGTGGGTTATGGTGGGTGATGAATCACAGTGGTTCACGTCTTACTGACCCACTCCATTTCTGCGGGCCACCTGAGTGACGCTATCGGATTTTAAAGTTCATCAGTAATGAGAGAGAAAGAGAGAGAGAGAGAGAGAGAGAGAGAGAGAGAGAGAGAGAGAGAGAACAATCATTTGTAAAACATCCTTCGACGCTTCGACCCGCTGAACGCTACATTTTAAAATCATGGTCAATTAATTTTTTTTTTTTTTTTTTACATTTAACATTTTTCTTCAATTTGCCCATTAACTACTTCAAACTTCAGTGGCGTATTTAGGATTTTGTTTCGGGGGGGGTATACACAACACGTGAATAAGCACTTATATTTTTCCTTTTGGGGCCTAGGGGGGGGCCTTGAGTCCAATAGCCACTCCCTAAATACGCCACTGTCAAACTCCATACATACCATCAAGGACTTCGTTATATAGGCAAGCTATGGCGCCGGTGGTGACATCTATTAACGTCATACAGGCAAGTGATAGCGCATATAGCGACATTTTTTTAGCATTACTGTTTATTGTTAGGAGTAGTGTAACGTACAGACTGAGACATTTACCTTTTATTATTAGAGTTTGGCCTCTAATTGCACGCTTGGGGCGCAATTGATTGTTTGAAGATAGCCTCACAAGCTATATTCCCATATGGACCATGCTACGCTGAACACAGCCCTCAAGAACACGAATCAGAATCAGATCAGAATGTTCCCCTGGATCTCAGAGATTTTGTCTGGAGACTGGTGGAACATTTCTTTTAAGAGGCTCCATCACGGTGAAATTAGCGGTATTTTAATTTCGCAGTGATTAGGCTTCTTAAACGCTTTAAGTGTGTTCTATATTTATGCATTTAGATGCAGGAAACTTTTCGATCACCCTGCATAAGCGACATTTCAGAGCAAAAGAGGTTAACACTGAATAATAATAATAATAATAAAATCCAAGTATGATTTTTGTTGTCTTTGTACTGTTTGCTTTTCAGCATCACCTAATGATAAAAGTAATGAACATTAAAGTGGTTTCGTGTTTTAATTAAAGGTATAAAATGTTTTTTAGCATCCTCTTGCTGCAGACACTTAAAAAATTTGAAACAAAAGACACCAAGGATAAAAGATAGAAATGACTTTCAAAGGAGGAGAATTTGGAGTTTAATTTTAGTATAAAACACGGACGAAGCTACTTTTGTTCGCTTATGTTCACAGGACGAATTGTTATGAGGGAAGAAGAAGTTTGTTTCGCCAACCAACGAAAGTTGTGACTGTTTCAATAAAACTTTTCAGTGTGTGTACACTTTCTCTCTCTCTCTTTCTTTCTTTCTTTCTCGTATATCGTAATTTTGCTCGAAAATTTGAGGAACAAAGAAAGACAAATATTGTTATAAGCGTTCGTGCATCTTTGTGTGTTTAGAGAGAGAGAAAAAAAATCTACTAAAATAGGAAGTTAAAAAAAATGAAAGTGAGAACAAGAATGGCCACAAAGAGATAGGTGTCTAAATCTCTCAAGTATTAGGCCGTCGTTTTACCCTATTCTGTTCTCTTTTTGGTAGAAAGCTCTGTTGTTTCAGAGATGCCCCCCCCCCTGAAATGGATGTGAAGAGTGGATACAGAGGAAAAGAGAGTAGGAGAGAAAGATTGGTCGCTGTGAGATATGAAGAGAGGACAAATTTCACCGGAACACTGACGCCCTCTGGTGCACAATGAATAAAACGATAAGCGGAAGCAACCGAGAGAGAGAAACGACTCCGTGAATTATGAGCTGACACTGCGAGAAAATTTTACTTTCATTTTTCAAAAAAAAAAAAAAAAAAAAAAAAAGGAAGATTGAAAAGTGGCTGTCCTAAAAATATATTGTTTATATGTCAAGTAAAGAACAGTTAGCCAGTATATGATAATTACTGAAAGATTAATAAATTGATAAATATACAGAGAAATAGTGTGAGTGGTACCACCTGCATAATGCAGACACACTCGTGAGAGTACAATCACAGTTATGCAATGTAGGCTAGACACGGATAATTAATATAAGGAATGATTATGAGCTGGTGGAAAGAGAATATAGGAGGGAAGAGATAACTCACAGACACGATGTTGTCTACCACAAATTCGCGTGGCCAGAAATCCCTAGCACCAGATGTGAACGTTCTACCACTAAGCCATCTTGCTCCCGAAGTGTGAAGTGGCTGATCGGTTAGCGTTTTCCGTTTCTAGTGAGGAAGACCAGAGTTCGATCCTAGGTAGATGTACATGTGATTAAAATCCCACAATAAACTTTTGGTCCATATCTAATATCGGTGCTGAAAAGGAGCGTTAATAAACCAATGATGACCAAATAGTGACCCGCGGGTCAGATCCGGCCCGCGAATGAAAGTTCTTTTTTTTTAATTACTTCCCATCATACTAGTAATGAATTGAATGACTTTTAGCTGTGAAAATATTTCTTTAACTGTTTGCTTACCAAACATATTTTACAAGGTAAGGATGTTGATACAGGGTCTTTTTTTTTTTTAATGCGGATTTTATAAAGTTATTTTGAAATGCTATCTCAGGGGCTAATCAGCCTTGACACATGAAATATGCAGGATACCCAAAATAGAAGAAAGATTCAAAAGACACATACACAAATATAGTGAATTATCGCTTCAGAGACAAGAGAGCGAAAGAAACTGGAAAGTGGTTCCCAAATATAGTTATTTTGTCCTGTCTTGCAATGTATTGTAAATTGGCCATCACCGATTCTAAACAAACGAAGTAGGTAAGTCTTACAGTAAACATTTGACACGTAAACATGTCTAACTTAATATGGTGCACCGATTGCATTAAATTTACAATATTTTAATGTTTTAGTGAAGTACGTAGAAATGTTATATTTTTTTTTCCACAATGGGATGCGTCTTATTCATTAGCGAATACGATAAAAAAAAAAAGGAGATTGAAGCAAAGCTCTTTACGTATTCACACTGTGTTTTGTTCAGAAGTCCAGAGTAGTTGTGGACATTACTGAAGACTTACGGAATAAAGATACATATCTTATTAATAGCGCCAATTTACTATTGACCCAAAAACTTCTCCATTTTATTCCAATTAGCATATGTGTTTCCGCTGTTTCGTATAGGCAACCACACAATACATCGATATAATGTTGGATTGCATAACGAAGTGGGGAAGTCGATAATGTTTCTTACGTTTTCTCTCAACATTACACTGCTACGGAACGCATGCAAGGCTTGACTTAATTTTGCATCTGAAATATTTTTTACCTCATTCGGCATGGGTCTGTCTTATTGTGACGTAATAGAAATACATTACCCCACATTTCTGAAAATGTATGTGTGTGACTGTGTAAATATCTAATTTATTCTGCTTCTTTTGTTATGTTAAGAATGGCATAATTTCACCATTGTTGTCTATAGTCGGACTGGTTTGTCAAATTGTAAATGGAAAAATACTGAAGGTTACTTATAGTACAGTGTTGGGGTGGAATGTATTGATGATATATGATTTATAATTCAGATTAATTATTATAGTAATCAACAAATGTAACAACAATATGACAGAACGCACGAGAAGTAATTAGTACAGAAGAGAACGTAGATTTATATAATTTCATACGCGCAGTACATACAGAGGATAATGCTAAAGTGATTCGGTCATCTGTTGCAGTTTCTCTTGGCCGTAAACTCGTGCTGATAAATCACAGTGTTTGTCACTACAAAGACTGCCATTAAACGGAAGATTTGTCTCACATATATGCATCCATTGCCGTGTAAAATAACACTTTTGGTTTCGATTCCTATGATACGAATATTCTCTATAAAGCTAACAATTAATGCATTCAAATATGCAAATTAAAAGTATGTGAATGCAATAAACAATCAAGGAAAGCATATCTACCGTATAAAGTAATGAGTCACTAGTTCGGTTTTCGAAGAGAAAATGAAATAAAAAACTTTGGGTTTTACGTCACAGGGTTATGCCGGTTAGGCTAAAGGAGACTGTGATGATGAGAAATTAATGAGATGGTGGAATGAAGAAAGTGAGAGGAAACGGGAGAACCCCGAGAAAACCCACGAGCACAGTGTCCACTACAAAGTCCACACAGCGCGAGCTGGGATCGAACCAGGGACCCCAAGCACCGGAGGTGAACGCTCTACCACTGATAAATCGCGCTACCGGTCTTCGTAGAGGTACACTCCACAAACTTCCGAACACAGCCTCCGACGCAGGTCAGTTTAGACTGGATCCACTTACAATCAATCAATAACATTAATAACAACGGAAAAAGAAATGAAAGAAAGCCAGCCAGGGTTTATATTTAAAGGTGTTTGCCTGATGAAACAAAAACCTGGGGTATTTCCAGAGAATATGTACAGTCTCAGAGTTTGAACTCGGAATCACCCAATTATGAAGCAAGAATAATAGTCTATTAATCTATGCAGTTACAGGCGTTGATCCAGCATTTGCTAGGGGGAAGCTATTTAAATTAGAAAGTAGCGAATTTCAGTCTATAAAGAAAGAAAAAAAAATACGGCAATAAGTGCCAATGTACTAACCGCACATTACCGAATTGAACCCCGTCTGTGTGGCAGTAGCGCTTTATGAGCTTAATGCACGGATATTAGATAACAAAGACCGTATTTCTATACATTTTCGATCGTACATACAGAATGTTTTTCAGATGATAATAAATTCCTAATTTATTTGCCCTTACAGTCAGAAATGTATGTTCTGTGTGTGCGATGTAAATTCTAGATAAATTAAGAAAATACCTAAAATGTTCATTAAGTAATGATTCATTTTTTCCTTTTTACACAGATCGCATGAACTATAAGAAAATTGAGGCACTTTCCCTTTCCGTTTATCGCGTATCTAAAACTACTTTTCAAAAAAAAAAAAAAAAAAAAAATCGTAAGTTTTACACGCAATGCATCTCACGCATTCATGTATGTGAGGATACGAAATATGGGCAGTTTTCGTTCTTACGATACTTCACATCAATAAGAGGTTGCAGTGTATGTCTCACGTTATTACAGGATCTACATAAATGTTGTACACGTATTACTGTGAAAATATTGTGTTCTGCTTATCTAGTGTTGACGAAAAAAGCAGGAGTTAGTACTAACATTTAGTTTAGTTCATACAAAAATTATTTTCTGTGCGCACTTTCATGGGAGCCAGAATAGGAAGGGTTTTTCCTGGGATTTTTGAAACAAATTATAAATAGTTTTACTTGAACCAAAATATATACAATATACTACCTGATTCATAACCCTTAGAAAACACCTCAGGGAGCACGGTGGATCAGTGGTAAAGAGCTTACCTCTAGTACGTGGGGGTTCTTGGTTCGATCCCCGGCCACTGGGTTCTCTCGGGGCCCTGTTTCCTCCAACATTCTAATTCCACCAATAATTTCATCATTCACTTACCTTAAGCATCCGTATCCCTTAGACTAGCGGGCATAATTGTGGGACGTATCCCAAGAAAACTCACAGACACGATGTTGTCCACCACAAACTTACTTAGCCGGAGATCGAACCAGAGACTCCACGCTCCAGACGTAAGCACTCTATCACTGAGCCACCGCTTTCCCCCCCTTCCGCTTTGAATTCATTTAAATTAATGTTGAAAAATACGATTATGAACACTCTTTATCTTATGGATGTGAGAAGCCTGTTTAAGGTTTATCTGATAAATTCTTCTGCAGAGTACTTTCAACACACTTTCAAGGTTATTATTTCATACTTTAATCTTAAGATTATCCCACATCATCTTTTACCTTGAACGAGTGATACATGATGCATCGGAAGCCATTTCTGCGACACATGGCAGAAAAACATGTTTCAACCCAACTTTTTCTATCTTATTCCGTGGAGACAAGAGGTTTTTTCTTTTGTTTTTTCACTCAAAACTAGAAAATCCATTTATTTTATAGTTTGAAAACTTCGACATCCAAGAAAAAAAAACTTCTTATACGTTCTTCTCTCCAACTTTTGTTTTTTTCTAATTTTGTCAGGAATGAAAAATAGGTTTGGGAAGAGAATATATTTCTTTATTATAGACTGAAGTATTATTCTTAGGAGGTAATTTTAAGGAATTGGATGGATAGCCCATATTGTAAGAGAGCTGTCATTTATATAATGCTTTAAAGAAAACCGCTGTAATATACAGCTTTTAAGAATTGTATAAAACTCAAATATGTACTTTTCTTTAATCTCTATTGAAAGTTATAAATTGGGGAAGAACTAACCGTCCTTTATATGTAGAAAGGACAGGTGTCGAAGATGTGACAACGGTGTAAACGGAACATTGAACTGTAGGTTGTTAAGTTGACTTGATTTTGAGTTTAACGTCCCTTTCAGCAGCGAGGCTATATGAGACGGGACCTAATGATTAACGTGGAATCCAAACCACATGTGCTCCCGCCGGGAATCGAACCCCGGTCGCCCACGCCAATGAACTGTAGGTTGTGTGCAGGAAAGATCTGCAGCCTGGGATTTAAATACAGAGTTAGCCAAATCATCGGGTTTCAAAACAATGTTTATTTACAAATATATTTGGTCTAGGAATTAATTCGTGCGGTTGGTACGCACACATTGAAGCTGTAGTACAAACACAAAATACATAAATACCTTAAGAAAAATATTGTCCATCGCTAGCCACCACTTTCGCCCATCTGTCAGGCAATGTACGGATTCCGTGGCGAAAGAAGTCCTCATCCTTGGAAGCGATCCAGTCAGAGACCCATGTTTCGATATCTTCTGAAGAAGTAAACCGCTGTCCAATCAAATCGTTGTTCATGCAATCGAACAAGTAGTAGTCCGAAGGAGCAACGTCTGGTGAATACGGCGGGTGGGGTAAAACTTCCCATCCGACATTTTCTAAATAGGTTTTGACCGGTTTTGCGACATGTGGGCGAGCATTATCATGTTTAACAATAAGTTTATCATGTCTGTTCTCCCATTCTGGTCGTGTTCTGGCCAGAGCTTGCTTCAAACGCATTAATTGTCGTCGATAACGTTCTCCATTCATAGTTTCACCCGGTTGCAGCAGCTCATAGTACACCACACCTTTCATATCCCAGCATATGCACAGCATAACCTTTGCACAGTGAATATCTCGTTTTGGTTGTGATGGACCTGGTTCACCTGGTTTCACCCAGGCCTTTTTTCGTTTAGGGTTCTCGTAATGGATCCACTTCTCATCACCCGTAATAATTCGATGCAGAAACCCCTTTCTGCTCTGTCGTTGAAGCAGCAATTCGCAAATGGTTTTTCGTCTTTCAACGTCTCTGTCTTTCAATTCATGTGGAACCCAATGTGACATCTTTTGAATCATTCCCATGGCTTTCAAGCGTTTGGAGACTGTTGTTTGATCAACGCCTGATGCTGCTGCAAGTTGTTCCTGCGTTTGACACGAATCCTGCTCGAGCAATGCTGTCAATTCTTCGTCTTGAAATTTTTTTGGCTGTCCAGCTCGCTCTTGGTCTGCCAAGCCGAAATCACCACTTCTAAACCGTGCAAACCACTTCTGACACGTTCGCTCAGCTAGAGCATGGTCACCATACACTTCCACCAAAATACGATGACTTTCAGTCGCACTTTTCTGCATGTTAAAGTAATGCAGCAGGACACCCCGCAAAAACACTTTATCAGGCACAAATTGCTCCATGTTCACTTAACTACAAACTGGTGTTGTTGACGCTTTAATCCACTGCCCTATACTACGAATGATACGCGATGAAAGGGGTTTGCAACACATGTGTGGATACACGGAACTGTGGGACGCTCCGTTCGTTGCGCCATCTCTTGCCCACCCGCACGAATTAATTCGTAGACCAAATACGACGTGCACAGACGGTTGATACATAAAATGATGGATACACTCATTAAGTTTTAAAAGCTTCACTTGTGGCTCGCGTGCACGCTAGATGGCAGGCCTGTGACGGCACTGTACAAGATGGCGGCAATGCAGCAGAAGAGTTTGTGTGTTAGAATATGAAAAGTGTTCGTCGGTTACGAGCGTACAGCGTGGGAAATTCGGAAAAGTTGCATGTAGTAACCAGAACAGTTTGCCTTGGTTTCGCCAGTTTTGTGATACTGGTTGTGTCGTTGTGTGGGTAAAGAAAAAAAATTAGGGAACTGCTACTTAGCTGGATATGGCACGCTGGAGTGGGTAATGTTCCTCTGTTTCCACGGTCCCCCAGATTGCCAGATCTCACGTCATCTGATTTCTTTCTGTGGGGTTATGTTAAGGACAAAGTTTATGTACTCCAAATGTCAACAACGCTGCAAGAACTACAGGAAGGCATCACTGCTACTGTTACGGACATTGATGGAAACATGCTAATGAACGTATGGACGGAACTGGGTTACCGTTTGGATGTGTGCCGGGTGACCAAGGACGCACATATTTAGCATTTGTAGAATATGAAACCCGATGAATCATATCCTGTAGTTTTCTTGAATCTCTCAAAGCTACGTAAAATAGACTCAGGTGCTTTCTGCAATCATAAATTCAATTTATTATAGTTATAAAAGAAATTATGCTAAATTGAATGAATCTTATTTACAAGAAATATGGAGAACTCTGAAAACATTAAATGGAATGAGCGACTCGGGCGAACATAATAGCAAAAGTCACTTTCGGTCAAATTGAGTTATTAGGTGTAATGAGTTGGGATCGAACTACAGAAGAGTATGTAGGTTGTTTAATTTCAGAAATGTACCTGTAGATGGCAGGGAAAGCTCGTTTGGTGTGTCATTGCCAAATTAGAAAATGTGACATACCTTTATGTTCGCCTGAGCCACTGAAATATATTAACCATTAAAGTTTAAGAGTTAATAATACTTTTAGATTATTATATCTCATTAACTATAATGTATTCTGCCTTCTTGCTTATGTCCTAATGAATGGCCTGATGAGGGTATATTTTATTATTAATATTGCTTTAAGAGATGGTATGTTTTATAAATCTGTTTTTGTTGGTCACGAATGACATTTTCTGGTTACATAAAATCTAGTTTTTGTCGATTTTTTCGAAAACTATACATGAAAGTTTACTAACACATAATTTAGTGGAGCTCGGTGGGAGCTATCGATTCATATCTCATCTTTGGACATTTTTTCATATGTTATATTTCGCTAAGTTGGCTCAAAAGAAATTGCATGATAGACTGTGTGTGCAAGGGAATATATAATATAAACATTATTATTCAATCCCTATATGTACGCGTATTAGTAGGTTCACAACTGTCTCGATTTGGACGGGATTAACTAGAAATTCTGCGTCTTGTCTCGAAAAGATTTTATTGTCTACCGGGACAGTTAAAAGATACTGGAATTCGATTTGCCGTTTCTTAAATAATGAGTATAGGATAGGCCCCTATGTTAGTATATGTAGAAAGAAATAAAGTGCAAATTTGCAACTATCTCTGTCGTAATTCTCAGGAAAATTACCAATTTGAAAATTCAGCTAACGGCTGGTCTTCCCAACAGCATTGGTTGTAAATAAGAAAAACAATAGGTATTCATGTCTTTTTTTTTAGTTTCTTTTCATGTATGTTCGTGGAGTTCCATTTCCTCCTCACATTGAAAATCTTTTGAAAACAATACGTTCTACAAAAAAGTTCATTTGGGTTGATATTTTTATTAGGAGCAAAATTTTGTTAATTTTTGTATTCCAGTTACTATGATAATGTACTCTCTCTCTTTTTTTTAATGGAATATTTGGCCTGGAATAGGTCAACCTATATTTGGAAACCCAAGGTGTCCCTAATCCTAAATCTCAATCTCTCCTTTTACTAAAGAGTCTCTAATTTCTTTGTATACAATTTCGAGCAACAGGAAGAAGAAACGTGCCATCCTATCCATGCTGTACTGACTGCGCTCAGCTGTTCAGATTAAATTAGAACCTCGGGCAGATTGTTCAGAAATGAAACAAAACGAATTCTTGAAGTTTTTCGTTCCATGGCTATGCCGTCTAGGCTAAAGAAGACGGTGATGATGAGAAATAAATGAAATGGTGGAATGAAGAAAGTCTGGGAAGCGGGAGAACACTCACGCACACGGTGTTCGTCCACCACAAAACGAACTTTCTACTACCAGAGCTGAACGCTTTACCACTGAGCCACTGCGGTCTCTGCAGATTGTTCAGATTAGACAACGCACTTCTATGAAGTAAAATTTTACAGACAAAAGCCAAATTGAATCAATCTTATTTTAAAATACATTAAGCTTCGCCAATTCATAGTAGAGCATTCACACCTTGTGGGTAATGTCCCTAGTTCGATCCCAGCTCGCGCCAGGTGGGCTTTGTGGAGAACATACAACGTATGCGTAGGTTTTCTCGGGTTCTCTCATTTCCTTCCGCTTTCTTATTCCACCATTTCATTCAATCTCATCACCGTCACCCTTAGCCTAGATGGCATTATATGGAACCTAAAACTAAAAGATTTCATTTTTTTTAAAAAAAAGAAAAGAAATAATCAAATCGATCCAATTTTACTTTAAAATAAATCATATAATGGAAATTTGACTCTATTTTACTTTAAGATGTAAATTTTGTTGATTTGAATTGACATTCATATTGTAAAAGATAACATTTTTATAGATTCTTATGGGTGAGTTCTTACTTGTGCTTAGACTTGTATTTTTTTATTTTTTATTTTATTTTTTTATGCCGCAGAATTCAGTTTTTCCTTTCTTGAATTTGACAGTATGTAATAAGTTTGTAAGGTTTTGCTTCGATTTCTATATTTTGGAATATAAAAAAGTGAAAAATGTGAGCAGCAAATCCAAATGTGTCAAGCTTGGCGACTATCATTTTCTGTGTTCTTGATCCCACCACCTATAAATTCTAGAAGCTATAAACGTAAGACTTTCGGGACAGTTTTCTCAGAATTTAAGCCATATCCTAAATTTTCACCAAGTAAACAGCCCAAGTTCGGTTATCTCGTCTGCGGCTTGGTGGTAGATCTTCCCAGTATGGAATGGAGGGCAAAACGTTCACTGTTATATGCATATATGTGCGTGTATGCAGAATATTGGAAGGGGGGGGGAGAGGGAGATTACCGTTCTGTAATCACTTTCCTCATACGATACATGTAAATTTAGTTGCAATCGGCAGACGTTTTGGTTGCATGTCGGAAAGCCTTCTTCCTGTTGGTTTATCGACCCTATGGCCGCTAGGGAAAGAGAGAGTGGGTCAACCAGGCTATACTACGGAAGTCAATAATTTCTGGAGTTACGGGGGCAGACAAGCAACCAACGAACCCACTCGATAAAGTATCGATGTGGACGGTGAATTGGAACAGCGTAATGACGAGAGGTTCGACCGCAAGGGTACTGAGCGAGAGGAGTTTATAGCAGTGGCGGCTGGTACTATATGTTGCATGGTTGTGCAACCGGATATTTTTTTAAATACTAAAAATATTTTTAAGTGTTAAAGTAGTGTATCAGTAAAAAATAAACCTTTGCTCTTGAGCGCAAAACAGTATTGATGCATTTCTGAAAAAAGTCAATTAAAAAATGGAAAGAAAGAGAGAGATTTACCTTTCCAGTGGCAGCGAACGTTGCCACTGGAAGCAGTAACATTGAGCATATGGCAGCGAGCTCCTATCTTTTAACATGGGGAAGTGGATTTATTCTTGCAACGCTCCTATCTTCCCGTATTGGTCGCTTACGGTTGCATTTTTTCCGCAACTGGTCAGCTTCTGTAATAGTTACGAATTCCTCCGCTTAGCAGCGCTTGACTCAGTTGATAGGGTGAGGACGATACAGACGCGTGGAAGAAAGAAGTTATTCAGAAAACATAAACTCGCAAAGAACAAATATAAGTCTGGTGGTAGCAGGGCGGATCCAGGCTGAAAGTTTGGGGGGGGGGGGCGGTCATTCGAAGTCAATAGATTTTATTTAACATTTATAATACAAAGGTGAAAATTCTTGGGATAAGATTTATTTTTTAAAAAATCCCATTCTGGGGGGAAGGGGGGTCAATCGAGTATCCAAGAAGAAAATGTCTTACTACGGGTCTAATTCCTAGCTCTGTGTTCTTCGTGCACATGATTCCGTGTTCGATTTCCGGCGGAGAGCATAAATTAATATCAAATCATTCACTTCCAATACTCATCTGTCTTCTTTAGCCTAATTTGCTGAAATGTTAAACTATTTTTTTTTTTAATTTTCAAAGGAAAACATCTTAGATTTCATGCTTCTTTACAGACAAAAAAATACGTGGTTCCTGAAAATAGACTTTTTGTTCCGTATATTTATACAAAGAAATGCTAACAAAATGCATATTGTCGGAGGAGAGAGGTGTTTCTGGACCCCAAAGAAAATAAAGCGGAAAATATTTGCGGTAGCGATGCTTTCTATTCAGAGAAACTTGGCGAGCAGCATTTCAGATTTCAATAAAGTCATAGAAAAATTTGAAGCCCGAAAGATCGAAGAAAGACCTTCCATTCTAAAATAATGCATAGTTTATATAATTAAATAATTTTGTTTAACTGCGTGCATGCAATTTTCTTGCTTTTTTTTCTTCTTTTCGGATTAATGCCATCATTCACGGTTTACAGCACATGCTATATATTCGATTTATCTCGTGTTCAATAACATGAATGTAGAGGTTTTGTATATAAATAGTGTATAAACGTACATTGATAGTGGTTGTTTGAAAAAAAGGAAATAGCTTATATATTAAATTAATATTAGAGAAATAATTTAATCAATAATATACAAATAGAGCTTAAAAGACTTTCCTCTTCATATTTCCTGAATATTTCTTGGATAGGACTCAAGAATACTGGGGGAGGGGAACACTTGCGCGTACCTACATACCTTTGATATTGCAACATTGCAACCGGTGATTGTACAGACTACGAGCCGCTACTGGTTTATAGTAGATTTTTTTTTAGAAGTTAATCCACGGGGCATAGTATTAACAGTTAGTGGGAATTTTGATTCAAATATTGGTCAGTCCTACAATAGATGTGTAAAATTACCTTCGAAAGTTATTGGAATAAATGAATGCCCTTAGTGACTCCTTCCCAATGTATCTAACATGTCCATATTTTAAATTTTAACCTGAGCTTTTTATCTGACATTCGAGAAAAATTCAAGATAAAACATTTTTCTGTTACTTATATATTCATTTGTAATTTATGTTTCACAATTACGTATGACGTTTAGTTGCATCGTGAAACTAACAGATCAACACATGTACCTTTTGCTCTACTGGTCCACAGTTCGACTTCCATTGGAAATACAGATTTCGCCATATTAACCCAGTGTCATGAGTCAATTGAGGAGCTATACCAGTTACTATAATGAACTTCGGTGTACAAAACCAGAAATAATAGCGTTGACCACAGATCATACGATTGAAGTACGAGATGAAGCAATAGAAAAATCCGTAGCCCTTTGTTACTGCCACTCCAGAGAATTCAGATTTTTAATTATGATATTTCGACTAACGTGGGAGAAATCTCTTGGATACAGAACCCAGAAACACGCCAGTACTTAATAATTCGGTGTCCTACATCATCATAAGTCAAACCTTTACATTTTGTGAGTGGAATTTTGGTAGTAAAAATCAGAATATCTCGAAAAGTTGTAAATATTGCTATGTTTGTTTAAATTTTGAACACCTTTATCAGAAAGCATGCACTCGTATCACTTCTTAGGTAGAGAGGGTTGTAGAGAAATAATACAGGGTATTATTATTATTATTATTATTATTATTATTATTATTATTATTATATGGAATGAGGGTATAACTAGAAGATATATGATATTGAGTTTATTTGGTAGATAGGATTAAAATTTTAAAAGCAAATTGCCACCACTGTGGCTTAAAATATAGCATAAGATGATTATATCAATGTTTCTATATGTATATGAAGCGTGGACTGTGAATCTCAAATATCCGTTAGTTATGCAAAAGGAAATGGAGAGATAATGCTAGAAATAAGTAGAACAGCAAATGGACTGGATTTGCTTTCAAACAAAGGTGTAGACGAGATTAAGGCTGAACTGGGTCATATAGTTAGAACAGATGAAAGAGGAATGATAAATATTTTGCATTCGATTCCCATACATAAAATACAAGATAGAAGACGACCAAACGGAAGATGAACATATAAAAGCACTTATTTTATAGGAGCTACGTGGATGAGAAAAGCAATTGTGCTATTGATGCCCCTCTCACCTGTAAAGCATAATACCCATCGATTGATAGTAGAGAACTTTCAGAGGAAAGATGACTGCTTATAGTTTTACTGGCAGAATACCGTTTCTCGCACGGGGAGAATAGGTCTCATTTTGGACATAAAGGGCACCAAAACTAATCAATTTAGGGACCCCGAAAACTATGAATTCGATACTAATATTAAAATTATTTTTGTCACCCACCCTCCTTAGGAGTATTGATGGGGTAGAATCTGAATTTAAACAGCATCGGAAGTGTCACTGTTGATCTCAGCGACTCCGAAATATATGGATTCGATATTATTTCTATTGTGGGATGTAGGCTAGTAGCTTTTTTCTTGGGCTAGTAAAATTTTGTTGCTTATTTGCATCTCTGAATATATATATATATATATATATATATATATATATATATATATATATATATATATATATATATATATATATATCCCTTTCCCGGCTGCACTTTCAAAGTGAAATGATAAAAAACATCCCAGGCCCGAATCTCATCTATGTTGCAAATTTGATCGAGATCGCTCGTGTGGTTCAAGAGTTATTAAGTTACAAACATAGTCACTTTCATTTTTATGTATGTAGATTTTTTTTTTTTACAGTTGAATGTAGTTTCATAAAAAAAAAAGTAAATGTTTTATTTGATCTACCATTAACTTTCTAACGAGTCAAACAACTTCAATTGGGTCACTTTTATACAGAGGACTTGTGATTCTCTGTACATTTAACTCAAAACTGTATTATAATTAGTCAATTCATATTCGTAAATTAGTCACAAATATATATGTACACCATTTTTGTTGGCGATTGTACAAGACAATCGACCATGCAGATAACGATTTGTTCAGTACACTGTTTATTACAAAGAATACAAATTTCCATCATTGTGAGATTTTTTCTTTTTCTTTTTTTTTAAAAAAATTGAGTTTTCCATATTCACTACGTTTCCATAAGTAAGCATTTTATTTCATTTATGCTCGTAAGAGCGTCTTTCATGAGCAAATAAATAGAGAACCCATGTTTATAAAAGCTTGTTAATATATAACGAATAGTATTTAAGTACCATTCCATTCGAAATTAGCCTCCAGATATATATATTATATTAGATGAATACCAAGGTGGAGCAGAAAGGAACAGGGAGTCCTTTTACGTAACCTAACCAAATTCTGCTACGTCACATGGGAAAATGCACATATTTTTGCTAACTGCTGACGTCACCAATTTTTCTTCCTTTAAACGAGGTATGAGTAGGGTTGCTTAGCAACTGTTGGCATTATTTGGACAAAATTACCAAAGTGGGCCACGACAAAGTTATATGGGACACGGCTTTTTTTTCTTCTTTTACAAAAGAGAGAGGAAAAACTAGAAACGCTCATTTTATTTTTTGCGCCTCTTGGGTAATCTGGAACTAAAAGGAAGGGAAGTAATGGAGCCTGGAAGAGTCCAAGATGTTGGTATGAACGTCGCTTAAAATCAGGGAAGGAAAGGGATGGGGATTTAAAAAAAAAAGAATAAAAGAAAGAGAGAAATTCATTCTACAAATGAGGTTAAACGTCATCCCTAAAGGACGAAGAACGGTTGTAAAAGATTAGAGAGGGATAAGGGAAAAAATTCCCAGAGAACTTTGCGAAAGAAGTGGAGAAAAATATACTTCGAAAGAAAGAAGTAAGAGTCTAAATGCAAATACGTGTTACAGAAAATTAAGAAAGGCTGTAGCCGTAAATGGTAGAAAATCAGCAAGCTGAAGTTTAGTAAGAGAGGGAAGATTGTTGGAAATAAGTGAAAGTTCATTATATTATGCTATATTTTAGTAATCAAGAAAGTAGATGTACTAAAAGGAAACTGGCACAAAAGCAAATTTACAGTGATTTTAAACAGATCTTATACTTCTTAAGAAAGTGATGTTTGTAATCTATGTACGTAGTTTAAATCACTAGTGATACTTAAATCAAATGCATATTCTGTACATGCTAATTGCAATGCTTGTTCTTCGCCTACTAAGAAAGAAGATTGGTGGAAAATATATCTTTCTGGAACTTCACTCAACTCGAAGTCTTTCCTAAACGAATTTTCTGAATGTAGTTAAATCGGCTATTGGCATTCAAGACGTTTCATATACTGACAGTTGTTTAGCAGAAATAAGTCTCCTAGTCGTTCCTAAGTAATTCATTCTGAGATGCATTTCAGCATCCGAAAACATGGTAGATTCACCCCATTTGATGGAAGTTGTTAGACGATCAAAAGAATTAAATAGAATTTCGTTTGTTTAAACACCTTATTCAACTTTTCATACTATCGATCAGTTTAATGAAGTTCAAGTCCGGGAATAGCCTTTAATTATCCTGAGTTTCCACGAATATACTGGTGAAGTTTTTTTTTTAAAAAAAGAAATCTATCAAAAAGTTAGGGAATTTCGTAAATATACGTCACATAATACTAAACTTTTATGGTTTTATGTATTTGTATAGATAATTTGAAGGTTTTTTTTTTCCTGCCAAGATAGTTGAATTTCTTGCGAAACACCCTTATACATGTGCTCTGTAATTACAATAAAATCGTAAGACCTCTTTCTTTGGAAATATGATCTTTAAAAACTGGATTCACCCTTGCTTCACAAAATAATTTTCCTTAATTTCATTGCCTAAACCGATTTTACAAGCTAAGCCATCCACAAATAAAGATCCACTACAAGGTTACAATCCTTTCTAGGCATGGTAAATTTTTACTATAAACATTTACCAAACATATTTATGCGAATACATACATTATGCGAATACGTGCATTACTGGAACTTCAAAGAACGACACTAAATGGCAATTGAGTCAGGTACATCAGAGTCAGTTTGAAAAAGTTAAAACATTACTTAAGAAAACCAACGTGCTGCGTCCTTTTGGCGACAATCACGCAGTTGTACTTATGACTGATTCTTCCCCTCACGATGTGGGTGCTTTATAAAGTGGTGCAAAGTAAACTTCATACAGTAGCATATGTATCCACTACAGTATCTACAGCAGAAAGGGATTACGCTCAATTTGAGCGAGAAGCACTGGCAATTATGCTTGCCACAATTATGTTTCACAAACTTCTTTATGGCAGGAAATTTATGATACAGATTCCCAGCCAATACATGCTGGATATTTGAAGTAAACCAGGCTCCTTTAACATCCTTTCATCGCTTACAGAGTTGATTCCTGTTCCTTACTAGGAACGACGTGGTATACACAAAGAAAGTGTAAGTAGCTGATTTCCTGTCATGTTTTATTATGACTACGGGAACGGGTGAGCCCAGTGCAGACTTTGATGTTAAAGCCGGAAGAAATTTCCAGAGAAATAGTGAAGGACAAACGGTATCAATAAATAATGAAGTGGATTAAGTTAGGTTGGCCTAAAAAATCCCATCCTACTTTGAGTAACAGTTTTTTTTTTTTTTTTTTTTTTTTGGAATAACCAAGAACATGTTTTTGTAAGGTTGTCTTGTTCTTCCAAGAAGTTCACAGAGTTTATATGTAAAGCGTTTACACAACAAACACTTGTCTCTGAATAAGAGTAAATTTGGCATCCTTAGAAATGTGGTGGCCTATATGTCTGTCTCTAACCTCCTCATCAAAGATCAATATGTTAAATGGAGAAAGTAAAATGGTACATAGAAGCCAGTTGATATTGTTCAAACGGAAGAGTAGAAATAACGTCTTACAATCAGAACAGTCCTCGTATCAGAGAATGGTGATCTGACGAAGAGAAACGAGTGAACAGAACGGTAGCAGTACTTTTGAAATGGACAGAGGAGCTGGACAAAAGTCTGAAAATAAACAGATATATAAGAAGACGAAAGGGGATAAGTAGTGTACAAGTAAGTAGTCATAGAGTTTCAGGAAGAATAAGGAGGTCTCCTGACAGATAGACCTACTGACATGTAACTTAAAAGTCTAAGATGTTGGGTTGAAAGTGTTTTAAGAATTCGTTTACATGTTAATGGCTTAGAAGAAGAAGCATTAAAATAAAATTACATTTATAAACTTGTGCATTGTTACTTTTGAAGTTGAAATGAATGTTACATGTTGATTATGATTCAGTTTATATCAAGGATCTTATAAAATAGAGGATCTGCCCTTACAACAAAATCTTGAAGCCATACGTCACAGTTTCGCCACCCCTACTCTGCCCACACCGCCCAATAGGATCGCAATGTTTTGAGCCAACAATCATGGCGGAAACGAAAGTAGCCAATCGGTCGATGGCAGAAACGAGAGTAGCCAATCAGACGTGCCGATGCTCGGTTGTTTTTTTGGCTTCACCAATTTAATAGGATGAAGATACATATGGGCAGATCCTCTATTTATAACATCCTTTGTTTATACACCGAGGAAAATCCGTTATCCGGATAACGGTATATTGTATAAATATACAGAATCCATAATGTTTACTACGGAAATCTGTACGGAGCATATGTTATCCATATGGTACACACGTACTGGCTTTTTCTTGCTTAGAAATTACATAATGTCGCTGCAGGATGTCTGACATTTAACAGTCTTCCGTATATTACATACGTATACGTATATTACGTATGTCAGCTGTATGTTACATATGTTCATCTGTATATGAGATGTTACCACCTATACACAGTTCTTTCTCTCATACGAAAAGTACGCATAGATGGAACATTTATACGGAAAGTATTATAAATCATACATTTTTCAGTTATACGTTTGCTGGAGGATATTCATATAGACGTAAGTTGAGTCCAAAAGCTACAGGATTTACGCATATAACCTACGTTTTTACGTACGCCACATACGTTCATTTTTTTCTGTCATCATCATCATCATCATAGGTATTCTGGCCTTACTGGCAGGTCACTTGCAGCATCTGAGAAGCTTCCATGCTCCACGGTCCTCCTCTAACCTTTTCGTCTTCACGTATGATCTTTCTGTTTTGTTATGATCCATTAATTGTAGTCTCTTTCGCCCCCTCCCTCTCTTTCCCGCCACCATACCCTCTAGGACGTCCCTCATGATACAGTTTCTTCTTAGGCAATGTCCCAACCAGTTTCTCTTCCTCTTCTTAACAATATCTAAAAGTGTTCTTTTCTCCCCACCATTTCTAACACACACTCATTTGTTTTCCGCTCGATCCAACTAATTCTTTCCATTCTTCTTCACACCCACTTTTCGAAGGCTTCCAGTCGTTTTTCATCACTTTTACGTAATGTTCACGTTTCCAACAGGTACATACAGTACAACACTCCACACGAAGCATTTTGTGAGTCTTTTATCAACTCTTTATTCAAGGTCCCACAAAACAGACTTTTCTTCCTCCTAAAGGCTTCTTTCGCTATTCCTATCCTTGCTTTTATTTCACGTTCGCACTTCATGTCATTACTATGAATTCTACCCAGATATCAAAAACTATTTACTTGTTCTATTTTCTCCCCTTCCACTTTTATATTTGACACATACCTCGTCGTTCCAATCACCATGGCTTTTGTCTTTCTAACATTTATTTTCATCCCATATTATTCAAACCCCATCCTCAGGTTTTCTAACATTTTATTGATTTCCTTTTCAGATTCTTCAAATCTTATGCATCTAATCATCCTACCTCTTACCGAAATGCCGTCATCATCATGTAAACTATTTTTCACTATCTCTTTTAGATAGATATTAGTGTTGGCGAGAGGCAGCATCCTTGTCTAACTCCCCTTCCAATTGCACTCTCTTCCGTCAGTTTTTCCCCTATCCTAACACTTACTTATTGGTTCATATATAAGTTTCTTATGAGTCTTCGATCTTTCCATTCCAACCCTAGCTTCTTTAGAACTCCCAACAACAATTCCCAATTCAAGCGGTCAAAAGCCTTTTCTAGGTCAATAAATACAACACACACCTCTTTCTCTTTTTCTATAAATCTTACACCGATCGCTCTTAATCCAATAGCATCTATTGTGCCCTTACCTCTTCTGAACCCGAACTGCTCCTCCTCAACTTCTTCATTTGTTTTTCCATATAACTTTCTGTTCAATATTCGGAGCAAAATTTTAGCTGCATGAAATACGAGACTAATAGTTCTATAATCCTCACATCTCTTTGGGTTCGATCTCTTAGCCACCGGTATCATGATCGTCTGCAGAAAGTCTTTTGGCCACTCTCCTGTTTCATGTATTTCATTGCATAGTCGGAACAATTCTTTCTTTCCCTTGTCTCCCATATTTTTAATGAATTCGATTGGTATATTATCTATCCTGGTTGCCTTTCCATTCCTAATCTCGGATATAGTATTTTCAAACTCATCCCGAAGAATACTAAATCCTTTATCATCCTCGTCTACTTCATTTTCTCTGTGTAGTGGCAATTAATTAATTACAATTTGGTAAGGTGGTTAACTTAACAGTATTATTTAACTTAACAGTATATATAATATGTGTGTGTATGTTTCAACACAAATTTAAAGTGTAACTTAACAGCATTATTTACGTGTATATATATATATTTGTGGTTCAACACAAATTTACAAGGTCTGCGATCGAACTAAAATCTTCCTGTACTAGAAATTAAAGCTGCGCCAGGGAACGACATTGCCCTTAAGTCGAGAGTGTTTGATTACTCCACTAATCATGGTATAATTATGCATGAAAATAACTAAAAAGTATTTTTTTTAATGTTCATAATTACTCAACAGATTATGAATGTTGACGAATGAGAGGATAAATAAAGGAAATGCTGGTACATATTCTATTATTATTATTATTATTATTATTATTATTATTATTATTATTATTATTATTATTATTATTATTATTATTATTATTAACAATTTTTATTTATTCATTCATTTATTGCCTTTTACAGTTGTTAAATATTTCAGTGTCAAAAGGTCTACGTGCTGTATCTAAAACTGTACCTAGGCAGATAAATGCATTTTCTTTTAACACAAAAGCAAAATGAATGTGGATTAATTCTTCTGGGAGTCATATTTTAATATCATCATTTTTATTAAAAATGCTCTCTTCCCTCTGGTGTTTTTAATATTATTGAAAATTGAAAATAATATAATTCATGTAGCGTATGAGTTTTTCATAACTCATCTATTAAAAAAAAAAAGAGAGAGAAAGAGAATATGTTATTATATTACGGAAGAGCGTGTATTTAATTTTGAGGCCAAAGGCGCGGTGAAAGGTGAATGTGTCTACCTAATACCTGGATTGAGCACTAACAACACGAGCGTCTTCCCTCAGGGGACTAAAGTTCTCGACTCTAATTCCTACGTGGATACTAGAATCGAGCCCCTCATGTCATAAGGCTAATGTGTGTAATGGGAAAAACATGTTAACATTTTCCACCATACGCGCGCCGAACAAAGTACCAACGCATAACTGCAAAGGATGGTTTAAAAAATTCTCTCATAAGCATGAATTTAGGGTTAATTTCTTCACCGTTATTTATTATTTGAATGATCTTGGCGCTGCAGAACCTTTGTAGGTATTTACGTCTAAATGAGTTTGCATAAAAGTGTATATTAATTATGTTAATGTTGTAAGCATAATATTGTTGTTTGTTATAAATTAAGAAGATATTTTTGTATTATAGTTCTTAGTGGACTTGCTTGATGGAAACAATGTATGATATTAGGAACTCTTTAAAGATATGGTCAACTGTTGCAATAACACTGCCTCTAATCTTACTTTTGTAAAAGGTAAAAGTAATGTTTGTAGCTGAACAAATATTTTTCTTATTACACAATTATATTCCATGTGTTATCCCTTTTTACAAATACTTTTGCAGCTCGTTTGCAATCTTGACTCAAATACTGACACAACTGGTAGGACCTATTTATAAGGTACGGTGAGACTGCATTAGTATATAACTAGAACACTTTACCTACAAACAATAATTTCTAACATATAATTAGAATAGCTTATCTAGAATGAATAATCTTAGCTAATATCTAATTGCAACAGCTTACCTGGAATAAATATTTTACAATACGTAATTACAGCAACTTATATAGTATAAATAATTTCTAGCTAATATCTAATTATAACAGATTATCTAAAATGAATAGTCTCTAGCTAATATGTAATTACAACAGTTTATCGAGAATGAATAATCTCTAGCTAATATCTAATTATAACAGCTTATCTGGAAGAAGTATTTTCTAATATCTAATTACAAGAGCTTATCTAGAATGAATAACCTCTAGCTAGTATCTAATTACAACAGATTATCTAGAATAAATAGGTAGCTAGAATCTAATTATAACAGATTATCTAGGATAAATAATTCTAATATCTAATTACAACAGCTTATCTTAATTACATTTTTTCTAGAATAAATACTCTCTAACAAATATTAATTAAAACAGTTAATCTAGAATGAATACCTAATATTTAATTATATAAGCTTATCTGGAAGGAATAATTTTAGCTAATATGTAATTACAACAGTTTATCTAGGAGTTATAATCCGTAGCTAATATCTAATTTCAACAGCTAATCTAGAAGTAATCTCTAACTATTTTTGAACAGCAACAGCTTACCTAGAATAAATAACCTCTTGCTAATATTTAATTGTAGCAGCTTTGTAGAATGAATAATCACTAGCTAATATTCAATTACAACAGCTTATCTAGAATAAATAATATGTAGCTAAAACTACAACAGCTTATCTAGGACGAACAATTTCTAGCTAGTATCGGACAAATAGTAGAAACAAAACTGAATATCTCGGCTTAACGGAGAAGGAAGTGAGGAAGTATGACTACAAGAAGAAATATTTAATGAAGTGAATCTTTTTAAATATCTACGCTTATGTTTTGCTATGAATGGTAATTTGGACATGAAAATAACACTCAGAATGCAAGTACGATGGTGAAATTGGAAGAAAGTATGTGGCGTTCGCTCAGAATCACGGTAAAGAATAAAGGGATGGTTTACCAAACAGTGGTTAAAATGGAAATACCAAAAAAAGAAAAGAAAAGAAAAGAAAGAAAGAAAAGAAAAAAGAGTGAATGTTATTGAAATGAGAATGATAGACTGGATGTGTGGGAGAAAAAAGAAGAGAAAAAGAGAAATGAGAGAGTAAGGGAAAGAATCAAAGTTGTAGAGATATCTAAAAAGACCCAGGAAAGAAGATTGCAGTAGTATGGGCATCTAATGAAAAGAACTAATGACTATGTAGTCAGAAGAATAATGGGAATGGATGTGGGTGGAAAGAGAGGTAGAAGGAGATCAAGAGGGAAATGGATGGACATACTTAAGAATAACTTCAGAGAAGAAAGTCCAACATTCGATTAATTCAGAGATAGAGCTTTATGGAGAAGACTCACCAGAAACGTCGACCCCACATGAGTGGAAAAAGACGGAGAGAAAGAAGGTTAACTTTAAACATACGGAAGTTGTGAGTACAGATTGCCCCAGAAGCGAATTTGCACCCAAAATTTGAGAAGAGGCTATTTATTGCAGATGAAATAATTACTTCTTAAAAAGTCAAGGCTTTCAGCTGAAGTTAGATTTCAGAATGCTCGTCTACTAAGACTCCCAACTACTTTTAATGACTGATCTGTCTTTACCACTGAGCCAATGCTGGATTTTTCTAAATACAGCAGACACGTTGTATTTCATTTTTTACATGTGTTCGTGGGTTTTATGTTTACTGAGATGAATCGTAATACTGGAAAACAACCGGCGTGTCTTACTCAGTTAAACGTATAGTAAAGACGTGTACCGATGCACCAAGTTGTTTTTTGGTATCTTATGTTCAGCATGTACACATGAACGGACTATAAAGAAATATTTACATATCCGTGTACATTGTACATGCACTTCATTGAAAATTCATTTTAATAGAAAATAAGGGTCGTAGTTTATGTAATATATATGTGTTTGTCATTATGTCACACATTTTACCTACATCAATGACATAAACTAACTGCGCCGCTTTATTTTTCTACAGTTGAATCAATACAACTTTCATAACTTTGGGTACAAATATGACCATTTCGTCACTTCAAATGTACGCAACGATAATAGAACGAAAAAGCATTGCACTACTGTTGCACTGATTACGTAATTAAACTCGGAGCTCACAGTAGGTTATATCAGATTGGCTATTTATTTTAAAGAAGCCTTGACCATGTAAAAGTCAACTACAATTTCGAACTGGATGCATAGTTGAACTTCGGGACGTGTAACTTTGCATTCATGGAAGAATTGAATTTTGTAGATCAACAAGAGCGTTACTAGTTGTGCTTAATTATTTTTATAGAAACCTTGTAAACTACCACATGCAAGTCTACCCATATTTGCTGTTACTTCTTTTACGGTTGTATTTATCCTATTTTAATTAATATATTATTCATTACTTCGTGTATATACAGGTTGTCTCAAAAATCCCCTGTCATAGGGTAACTGTTATTATCAGAGTTACGACAAAATGTAAGTGGGAAAACCGTCTCTAAATATGATGTTTTCGATCTAAAGTGAAGGAATTTTTTTAATCGCACGAGCCCTTTGGGCTGTACGCTCTTTATGCGACCAATGTTAAAAATGCAGTGTTGCTATTTTCTTGAGACCACAACAAAAATGAATGAAGTTACTGTCTTTTACGCTAACGTGTCAATCGCCAGCCCCTACATCAACAATAACTTCATTCACTTTTGTTGTGGATCCAAGTAAATGGCAATGTTGCATTTTCATTTAACATTGGGAGCATAAAGAGTGTACAGTCCAAACGGCTCGTCCGAGTTAAAAATTTCCTTCACTTTAGATTGAAAACATATTTGAAGACGATTTCCCCTGTTACATTTTGTCGTAACTCTGATAATAACTGAGTTACCCTACATCAGGGGACTTTTGAGACACCCTGTATATCAACATACTTTCATATACTACGAGAGTTTATTTTCAATAACTAGTATATTTGGTGATGGATTAATCATTTAATGCTTAACCCGCAAACGGTATTTCATTTCAGTACATTTAATGCACAACTTCTCAAGTAAGACTATTCATGGCTTTGGATTGATTATTTTAACAAAAGAGACACTGACCAAAGCTTATAATTTAAAATAAAGTGGGTTTTAAGCTTTGGTCAGTGTCTCTTTTGTTTAAAAAAAAAAAAAAAATTCTCAAGGTATTTAATAAGTAAAATTATTTGTTCAGTTGTAATAGCACATTTAAATTGTAGCAAAATTACTTCCGTTTATTATGAAACTTTAATTACATGAAGCATGGCGAATGTTTTGATAAAATGCTGAAAATAAAAGTATCACCAGCTGATTTTTACACTCAGCTCACCACGTTCTACAACAAACAATGGGACATGCTGATATTTTAATACACATTTTTATGCTAAATGAAACTTTTGGTCAGTATTCATCAAAGAAAGTATTAATCAGAAATGGCTGTTCATATTCTACCATTATAATTTTTTATCACAGTGCGAAACTTACCTTTTACCACTTGTTCCGTTCTCGAGCTACGAGCGGTCAACGAAAACGCAAAAGGAAAACATAAAAGCTTCGCTTTGCTTGTTAATTCATCTCTAAAACTGTATCCAGCACTGAGAAGAGAAATAAAGTACTAAAAATGACTAGAATGTTGGAGAAACGAAAAATGGTTATTACTACTTTAACGAGGAAAATAGGACGTCCTAACCTCTAAAATGTAGTAAATTCATGTTATGATGTCAAAGAGTTTTACATGGTCGAAATCACGTTCTTCTGTCTATCTTCATTAAGCATGTATATCTCCGTAACACATTTGTATACGAATGCAGTACATCATTAGGATTTTTTATATAAGCATATAATATGCTTGAGTTCAAACGATTAACATTCTACAGTTATGACCTTTAGGTAAATGAAAGGGATCATAAATAAAAGTAAATTAATATTATACGTTTGACAGAACGAAGAGAGTAGAAGAAAGCAATAAAAGACAGAAAATCCATAAGCATGATGTTCGCCATTAAATCAACAATAACTGGTATCGAACTAGAGATTATTAGTACCAGAGATGAGAACTTGATCACTTACTCGTTCCTCCTTTAAAATAGTAAAATAGAAAGATAAAATAGAAACATCGTTCGTTTACTAACTAACTCTATGGCGTATGGAACCCGGAGGTTCAATGCCGCGTTCACAAAAGCTATCCATTGACTAGTATCCTTAGCGAACTGGATCCGGTTTTTATTTTGTATTACTATTTCTGCGAGATCCTTCTTAATATTGTCTTCCCACCTGCGCCTAGGTGTCCTTAATGGTCGTTTTGCGATTGGATTTCCGGTAAAGACGTTGAAAGCGTTCCTACTTTCTTCCATTCGGGCTACATGACCTGGCCACTTGAGCCTTCTAGATTTGATGATCCTAACAATGTTTGTTTGGTAAATCGTATAAATTATGTAGTTCGTCGTACGCCATTCTCGTTCCTCTTGAGTCGGAATATTCGTTTATGGATCTTGTTCTGAAATATTTTCAGTCTACGTTCTTCCCTCAGGGTAAGCGACCATGTTGAGCAACCATACGGAACAACAGGCATGATTATTGTTTTGTATGTTTTAAGCTTCAAATTCCTCGACAGAATTTGCGACGACAAAAGATTTTGAACTGAATAATAACACGAATTCCCTGTAATAACACGAATTGTTAGTTTATTACAAAACCTAAATAACATGATTAAAACTCGAATTCGAAACTGCATTATAGACGTGAGGGATAC